>NC_064639.1:313014250-313639250 GCF_023864345.2 Schistocerca serialis cubense
TCCAAGAGGCTCACCTGGACATAGTCCATTCCATACAAACATAGCCCACTCCATTGTGAAGCCACTACCAGTTTGCACAGTGCTTTGTTGACAACTTGCGTCCTCGGCTTCGTTGGGTCTGCAACACACTCGGACCCTACCATCAGCTCTTACGAACTGAAATAGGGACTCAGCTGACAAGGCCACGGTTTTCCAGTCCTCTAGGGTCCAACCAACATGCTCACGAGCTCATGAGAGGCACTGCAGGCGATGTCGTGCTGTTAGCTCGTTTGCTGCCACAGCTCTTTAACGCCACGTTTCGCCGCACTGTCCTAACGGATACGTTCGTCGTACGTCTCACTCTGATTTTTCCGCTTATTTCATGCAGTTTTGCTTGTCTGTTAGCACTGACATCTCTACGCGAATGCTGCTGCTCTCGGTCGTTAAGTGAAGACCGTAGGCCACTGCATTGATCGTGGTGAAATTTAGTGTTCTCGGCGCACTCTTGACGCTATGGATCTTGGAACACTGAATTTTCTTACGATTTCCGGAATGGGCCAGCCCATCCATCTAGCTCCAACTATCATTCTTCGTCCACAGTCTTTAATTCCCATCGTGCAGCCATAATCATGTCAGAAACCTTTTCACATGAATTACGAGAGTAAAAATGGTAGCTCCCCCACCGTATTGCCCTTTTATAACTTGTGTACATGATACGACAGGCATCTGTACTTGTGCATATCGCTATCCCATGAGTTTTGTCGCCTCAGTGTAGTAGCTAAGCCTGGGATCATGAGCAGATCTCACTAACGGTAGCAGTATTGATGCTGGGAGTGTTCTGGGCCGCTCTGCACTGTTGCTAGGTTTCTGCAGTACACTGGACAACTTTGAATTATCATATTTCCTACATCCCCCCTCGCCATTCTCCCTCTCTTCCACTTCTCTAGGCTTTCTATTGGCCAGGAAAATTGGGCCGGGCTACATGGTTGCTAGATTATCCAGGTATATTAACAATCATTCGCTTCTGTACACCGTAGTGAAAGGATCATGAAATGATAGCAGCAGAGATGAGGCACTGCCTCTAGTGGGAAAGCCTGATTTTATGTTTTAAAACAATTGTCTAAAACTGCCACTGTCAGACATGAGGCGTTTATTACATTAAAAACATGTTAAATTGCACTGACACCATACCAAAATTGTTTTTCCAAGTTTAAAATGGTACGAAATTTAAAAACACTCAAAGTAAGCCCAAAGTTTTATGTTTTTTGAACTATGTTTTACCATCACCACCATCAGACATGAATCAGAAACTTTTATATAGCTCGAAATGTTGCATGCACTATACAGCATAGTAGGAAGGAAGAAATGGGAATGGGTGGGAGGAATACACTTTCTTTTTTATTTCTTCTAAACATTTCCACTTGTAGATCACACACAGTGCACTTTGCACCCAGCTGTAGCAGCCCAGTGGAGTGGGGTATTAGGTATCATATCCCGCCAGCTGCAGGCCACAAGTGCATACCTCCTCTGCCACCACCGATGGTCTGCAGTGCCACCATTGTGCTCTGGACCCTCCAGCTGCAAGAACAAGAATGAAGCCACAGAGCAAGTGCCTCATCTTACACTCCGACTCACAGCCTACACTCTTTGCACCCCTGGCAGGCAGCTGCAGCATGGGTGGTGACAGCTGCGACCGCCATCGGTCAGCTCAGGTGACTGTGCAACCTCCTGCGTGGCATGCAACACCAGTCACAGGTTGCTGTGGTGGCAGTCAGAAAGGCTGCCCTTGTCACTAATATCCCAAACACCCTTCACACAGAGATACCTGCCCCCAGCATGGACCTCGTCCTGATGCTACAGAACACCCTCATGGAACAGCCATCGAATAGGAGGCAGAATATTTTCTCGTATTGGCATGACCACCTAGCTTGTCACTATTATTTATTATGCAGTTATAGCAACATAAGTGTCCTTTTAGACAGAATTCCTTCAGTATAATATTTCACTGTGGTATGTTTCCAAGAAAAATGTTATCGCTTTTTACGTTCTGAAATGGACTTCAGTGTTCTTTCACTACAATATTTCACTGTGATGTGCTTCTGAGAAAGATGCTATCATTTTTACAATCTGACAGGGACTACAGAGTTCCTTCCCTACAGACTTCACTATGATATGATTCAGAGAAACATGCTATAATCTCGGTGGTCTCTCATCTGATAGGGCAGTATGTCCCACTCCTAACTCCAATTGGTGAAGATTTGCCCCATGAACATGAGGCAGTTACTCTTCATGAGAGCCCTAGGCTCATGTACATATGTCATGATGTGTTAGGTGAACTCATTCCAGTTTCAGACCGTCTATTATCAACAACTATTAAGTGATCCATTGACAGGTATTCTGATGGTGCTGATGAGTGGAACAGGTGCCCTAGCCTGGCTGAGGTCATGGAAGGTACAATTACAAAATATACTATGTGTGTGCTTTTTGCATAGACGTGAAGTAATGAACTTTATTTTGTACAGATGGTAGTATACTGACACCTCTATTTGGTAACGACACACTGGAAATATTCACAGAGGTTATTGGTGTGGAAATACTGTCTCAAAGATTGCCCAGCACCCAGAGTCAGCAGTTTGTTATGGATAGTGAAATACCACACGTTGATGATGAGCTGCCTAGATCATGTGAAGGAGAAGCTGTACTTGGCTTGATACTACATGCAGTTGTGGATGCTGCTGGAAGTGCTATTCCACATAAGTAGCGATTTTTTCGTCATCAGCTCTTGTATGTGTATTATATGTGTGAACATTTTTATTATCTAGGAATACATTCAGTACGTTACAGAATATATTTCTCAAACGTTTGATGTATTGAACCTCGAGCTGAATGACGAAGAACAGCATGAAAATGAGTGGTTGCCCTGAAAGTATTGATTGTCTGACTTGTTCGTGTAATATAAATACGTTCATACATTATCAAAGTATAAATGCTACACGTTGCTGAAACACAGCAGACACCACAAGAATTGTACAGGCAGAGACGTTTTGAGTCAAATTAAACATTCATAACATGAATATTGGAAGGCGAGAAACATGAAAATCATCTAAAAATACTGTGGATGCGGATAAACAGGCGTCTTGCTAAAATTTCACTGAACAGAACACACTTAGGGCCACAGGCGCCGACTCCATGGGACCTAAGGGGGCCCAACCCCCTCAAAGATTCGTTTTGGGGGCGGAGCCCACCAATAACTTAAGAAAATTATTAGATATGTTATGCTTTGTAAGATCACAAAATTATGTTGGAATTTTTTATTTTCCTTGTTTGACGATAGGTACTTTTTAAAATACATTTAGTAATGAGTTAAAACAAATAGTTATTATGGTAGTAAGCAGGTTAACTGAAAACGAGTGGTGTGAATCATGATAATGTTACGGTGTTACGGGCACACTTAGAATTTGTCCCGGTGCGCGAACCTTCGGGCGTCATCAAAAGGACTGGTTCAGAAGCGCCTGGAACCCTCCACCTCGCGTCGCCTTGACACTTCGAGACATTACGATGCCGCGTCTATATAAAGCCTACCCTGCTATCGCAGTCATTGAGTGTGGATAGTTTCGTTCAGTGCATGCTGCAGACGTGTTTAGTGTTCCGACTTTAGTGTCTAGTGGACTATTTTATATGACTACGTTTCTTTCGTTTACTTTATTCTCTTAGTCTATTGTCAAATAAGTTTGCAATGGATAAATTTGTTACCAAAAAGGCACGCTTGAAAGTTGATGATACTGCAAGTCAACCTCCAACAATTATTGTGGCGTCAGTTGCTTCATTGTCTTCAGGTGAGAACCATTCACAGCCGAAACCTGGACAATCCTGTAAGGGAAGATCATTTCAGAAGTCTTGACTGATCAATTATACTTGGCTAGAATATAAAGCATCTACCGAAAAAGTTTGTTGCAAAACCTGCAAAGAGGCAGAAGCTAAAAATCTATTACAATTTTCTTCAAAAAAATAAAATGCATTTACTTCCGTAGGGTTTTATAACTGGAAAAAGGCTTTGGAAAAATTCCGTCTTCATGAAAATACGTTCACGCATAAAGAAGTGTAGCCTTTCAATTGAATGAACATTTATATAGTGATACGAAGAAAGGCTCTTTAACTCTAGACAATTTTTACTACCGTGCAATTTCTATGCCAACAAGGACTAGCAATTAGTGGGCACAAAGATGAAAACTCACATTTTTTTCAGTCGTTGGAACTCCAAGAGAATGACATACCTGAGTATAAAGATTGGTTAGGGCGTTCGGGTTATAAGTGGACGTCCCATGATATTCAAAGCGAGATCATTGATCTACTAGGAAAGTCTGTGTTGAGAAAAGTATTGGCTTCAATCAAGAAAACTGAACATTTTTCTATTATGGTTAACGAAACGAGTGATTCTTCGATTCGCGAACAAGTGTCATTTTGTATTCGTACTGTCGATGATTCTTTAATCATCAATGAAGACTTTATTGACTTATACGAGACCCCCAACACTGAATCACAAACTCTGTGTAGTATTTTAAAAGACGTTTTTGGTCGTCTTCATTTTTCAATGGATAACTTAAGAGGACAGTGCTATGATGGTGCCTCGAATATGAGGCGTAAGTTCAAAGGACTAAAAAAAGTTAGTTTTGGACATACAACTAAAAGCACGTTATGTGCACTACACTGCTCACCAGTTTAGCCTGTGCAGCTGTAGACACTCTCCGCCATCTTACGTCTATGAGGAATTTTATGACTTTAGCCAAAGACTTAATAAACACCGTAAGGGAATCCAACAAAAGGATGGGACATTTCAGAAGCACACACTGTGAGAATGCCAACGACCAAGCTGTTCTATGATCCCTTTGCCCGACTCGATGGACAATGTGAGCTTCTAGTATCTTGAGAATATTGAAAATCTTTGAAGAACTTATAGAGATTTTTGAAACATTTTGGACAAAACATAGGCAGGTTACAAATGTGCAGGCTACCTTGAGTCAATGTTATAATTAAAGACTTATTTCTTTTTACATCTTTATTGCCATGCAATGAACACAGTAGAGGTTGTCAAGGAAAAAATTCAATACCTTCTTCTAAGTGTTGCTGATCTGGAAGAAATATATGAGGGCTTGATTTGTATATTGAATGGAAGCCGTGATAGTTTTCAACACTTTTGGGAATTGTGTTTAAAAGAAAAACCTTCACAAGTTGATGATCCTTCTCTTCAATGGTTCAAATGTCTCTGAGCACTATGGGACTTGACAGCATGGTCAGCAGTCCCCTGGAACTTAGAACTACTTAAACCCAACTAACCTCAGGACATCACACAACACCCAGTCATCACGAGGCAGAGAAAATGCCTGATCCCGCCGGGAATCGAACCCGGGAACCCGGGCGCAGGAAGCGAGAACGCTACCGCACGACCAAGAGCTGCGCACGGTCCTTCTCTTCCTCGGAGTCGAAGTATACCAAAGAAGTATGAAAACAATGAAGCCAGAGCTCACCACACACTTTCAAAATTCCAAAGGAATACTACAAAGCCAGTTACATTGAAGTTTGTGAAACGGTGCAATCTTGCATTACTGAGTGGTTTGCTTCAACTGGACTCACACAGGTCGTTGCAGTTGAACAAGTAAACAGAGGTGAAACAAATTTGGAAAAATCAACTGAGTTTTTCAAAAATGATCTAGACATTGAGAGACTGCCCCTACACTTGAATATGTTAGCAAATATCGCTAATAAAAAACAACTGGACTTAAAAAACATGTGTGATGAAAGAAAGTATATTACACAAGAGCCTGCAGTTAGAGAAATATTATGTGAAGTAGTGAAGTGCATTAAGCTTCTCCAAGTACTTCCAATCACGATAGGAACAGCAGAACGGTCATTTAGCGCCCTTAAATGTCTGAAGACATATCTCCAGTCAACAATGGGACAGAAGTGATTGAACAACTTGGCTGATCTTCATGTCCACCGAGAGATGTTTCGGATGAACTGGATATCCGACCAGTCATCAACGACTTCATATTCAGTAATGCAGTCAGATGGTCGACATTTGCACCTTTATAAAGACACTTTAGCCCTAATAATGGCATTGAGAGCAATATTAAAAATCTTTATAAAATAGGGAATTAAATACATACATAATGTTAAATTTTCAGTTTCGATATTAGTACTAGTTTATTACTGTATTACTTTTTATTATAGTTCTGTATTACTTATTTTCAAATACTTAAATATTTTTAGGGTGTAAGACCCAATTAAATCCCGCTATTTACATACTTTTTGACTGAAAGTATTAGGCATACTGTATAAACTGTATTATACTATTAGCTTTGAGATATTGTTTAATGACCCCTGAGCCTTATCCAAAGTAAGCTTAAATTAGCTATTTCACTTATTAATCAAAGTGCTATTACGGTGAGACAGCAATATTTTGTTTTATCCTTTTAATGATAGTTTATGATTTATTTAAATATAATTTCAGTCTTCTTAGAGCTATATATTCACTGCTCTGTAATAGTCTATAAGCATTATTATTACTGTAAATTAAATTTTACGAAAATACCGTGCATCTTTATCTTTTGTTTCTGTTGTCAAAGCCAAAAAATGTGTCAGGCTTGTCGAGTATCCCAGAGTGTTGAGTTATCGAGAGTTCAGTTTTCGGGGTTCTAATGTTGATCATATGACTCGAAAATGCTTTAAATATCTTTAAAACTCACTATTTTTCATCTAAAATTTAGAAAATTTCCTGGGGTAAGACTCCCAGTATGCCCCCCCCCACCCCCCAATATTTTTATAAGTCGGCGCCCCTGCTTAGGGCAGATGGCGGAAGGTGGTAATTAGTAGCTGAAAAGCAAACGTATTTTTTAATTCATGTTTTTATTCGCAATCTGAGGATCTTTTTCTTCGTATGTTACAGTTTAAATGAGACCACAGCCCCACGAATGAAACTGAAATATTTTAAAAAATTTCAAATAACCTTATTTGTAACTCTAAAAGATTGTTTCTTATTCAACACATCCACCCTATTCAACATCCACAATTTAATTATTGTGTGCAAATATAGAGTCTAATATAATTCTTTTTGTTGTAGATGTTCAGCCTTATTCAGAAACTTGGAGGACTATTCACGTCCATGCTTCCATGCAGATGATGAGGATTTGCCAACACTTGTAGCTACTCTCAACTCAAGGCACTTGCCAGATGTTTCCAAAGAGGTATATGTATGACAAAAAAGGAAGCAATGTACTGTTAGGCCTGTAATACACCATAATATTTCTTTTTCAAAGTCGATAAGTCTAATATTTATGTTTAAAAAAAGTTGACAGAGTAATAGAGAAATTTGTCAAAGAAATATGATCACATCTAGAGCTTCGCAGTAGATTTGATCATAAAAGTCATTCATCTTCTGTTCACTGCAATGTAAAATGTGACTGCTTGCAGCGCTGGCATCGTTACAGCTTTTTGACATCTCTGAAGTGTGTTTGTAAACATGGCTTCAGAGCTGGTTTCTTCGATTTTTTTTTTTTTAATAACCTTGCTTCGACTGGGGTCGGGGGTGAGCAATGGGCTCAATGCATGTTATTAATAGTGTGTTGATAGGCAGGTGGGCAACTTCATATCCACAATTACAGCTACAGCCGTCCACCTCTGCACTTGGAAACATCCAGGTAGCTTTTCAGCAAACCGGAAAAGAGGAGATGGTGACACTACAAAATAAAAAAAATTCTTAGTTTTCCATTCTACTTTGTCTATTTTTGAACTCTGGATGCCACACGTTAAAAAACGCTTTATCTATTTCGTGCTTCTTATTAATTTTGAAGTCATTTTGAAGTCAATGCTGTTAATTAAATTATCCAAATATGAAAATAGTTCCTATTGCCCATATACTGTACTAAGCATTTATTTGCCATCAGTTATTCCCCATTCAGTGCATTATAAATCGCTTCACACGTTTCTGGAATTATTTTTGTTAATGTGTACTATGGTATTCGAGTGCTGTATTGTAGAGTAGCTCTTTCTTGTATGAAGAAGTCGCAGTGAGCTTGCCTTCTGCACATATAGCCTTTCACAAGTGAGTATTCCGTTTTGTAGCATGAGAAACCACTTTACTGAACAAATACTGAGATCCACTCTCATCCACTCGTAACTAATTTATATAAGACGTGACGTCCTCCACTTCCTACTCTCTTAACAAGTTTTGCCGAATGCTTTTACTATCTTGACGTAATACCCATGGCTTCGGCCAAGTATGTTTCCTTTTTTTCCTCCGGCTTTTTCCAAATGCACACACAACGTAATTGTGTCACAAGCAACTGCATCGCATAATAACAAGTTACGATTGTCCGCAAACTTGAAGTATGACGACAGTGTAATATGTTTTTAGCACCACATCAAAGATCTTCTTCAAAGAAATTTGAAGAATATTTGATCACATTTCTTTGTCAAAGAAATGTGATAGTGTAATGCTGGCCTTAGGTGAGAGAAGTTGATTGTCACATTTTTTTAACATCAAAAAGAGAGAAGTCTATGGTGTATTTGAAGAAGAGAGGACGCGAACATTTTTATCGCTCTTCCTATTGCAACAATTTTGTTAATAGGAACGGATTTTGAGTTAATACAAAGAACGTGAAGTGAATTACAGTGCCTATCTATTTATTTGACAAACAGTTCATCTCATTGCATCGAAATGTGAGTTTCTTTCATTAGGCGACACGGTCAACAATTAACAGCTTCTACGGCGAATTTATTCGAGTCGACCATCGAAGCAGGAAGAAGAGGTAAAGTTTCCCACTGAGACGAAAATACAACTTAGAACAATTACTATCGAATTTCCTAGAAGGTTTCTTTCATGTTTCTCTGATGGTGTCTGTTCGGCAGTAGGCCGTAAAAGCATTTCATTAACTTCCATTTATGACTTCACAGTTGAAAGTCATAAAACATTTCCAGTTCAGAAATTCTAATTCATTATACAACCAGCAGTAAAATATACAAAATAATACACAGGCGACTGAACAGAGACCAGATCCCGCAATCTTTGGATCGTAAGTAAAACGTCATGTAACTGTAATGGTGACTGTTGAAATACTAATCGTGCTCTGCCTTTGTTCCATATATTCGATAATGAGGATACAATGAGAAAAGGAGAATGTTACGATAAAAACTGAATAAAATTATGGGAACTCAAGAAAATGTTCTCCAGAGACAAGCAATTGAACCTCACGGAACACGAACAGAAGTACGTCAAACATAGGTAGGATAAAGAATATTCCATTGATCATAGCACGCTACAGCAATTTGGTCACAATATCCTGATCCGTAACCTGGTTAAAACCTCGTTGCAAGCAACAACATTTATGCTAGAGTTGATTTTTCATTACAATAGTAAACTTTTCTTATACACTTAATGAGAAGCCATATTGTCGCGAACGTATATGATGAGCGAAATCTTCCACAATAAGCTTTAATGAGTTTCTGTCATATTTCAATAATTCAGTTACAATGTGTACCTTTCATTGTCGGTAGAAGTGGAATCAAGTGTCAGTGAGAAAATTAATACTAACGACTGTGGTCACGAAATTACTGAATCAGAATCTAATCTATTAGATAATGAAAGTCATAAAGCATCGCAACAGGATGACATTGTCTCAGTCAAAAACAGTATATTGCTGAATTGAATGACAGAATGTTAGAAAAACGATGTCACATGGCTAACAGTCGATGCGTTAATTTACAACCCTCAATAGGAAATGAAATTACAATGAAATCCAGAGCATTAGCTGCTTACAGGCGTTGATAAATATCAACGGGTATAGTTGAGAATGTGTGCCCCGACCGGGACTCGAACCCGGGACCTTCTGCTTACATGGCAGAGGCTCTATCCGACTTTTATAAATCTTATTTTGCTCGTTATTGTTCGTTCTATTTGTTCGAGACGGACGTCCCATGAATCTTGTTCAAGTTCATCTATTAACTCGGTTTTTTATATCTTTATTTTATTTTTTATTTTTTTTATTACAGAGAGCAGCTAACACTCTGACCGAACACGCTGAGCTACCGTGCCGGCATGAGCCATCAAGGACACAGAGGATAGTGCGACTGCAGAGACTTCTCTGGCACTCTCCCGGTGAGACCCACATTTCCAGCTTACTGTCCACACACTACATTTGTAGTGCCCTTACCCACTACACTCATTACTGGCGGCAGTCGATCTACCGATTGAGCAATGTGAGTGCATCCGCACTGAAGAAGATCGTTGGCCGGTAAGTCTTATCTATATGAAGATGGTATCTGTTTGTTCGGATATGACCGAAAGAACAGATACCATTGATGATCTAGCAGCTCTCGAAGAATGAAATTACAATGAAATCCAGGCCATTAGCTGCTTACAGGCGTTGATAAATATCAACGGGGACAGTTGAAAATGAGTGCGGCGACCTGGACTCAAATCCGGGATCTCCTGCTTGCATGGCAGACGCTCTATTCGACTGAGCCTTTTTTTAGTTGTTCCATTATTCCCATGTATTCCACGTTTGTTTCCATATATGTCTTAAATTGTAGAACAAAACTAAAGTAGTAATTAAGGTAAAATAAATAATAGATTGCCGCTTCCAATGGCGTGAATTCCTTGTAGGACATAACTCTTAACAGGCAGAATGGTGGCGAAAAATCCAGAGCAAACATTCATTCAAAAACATTTTCACAATTTGACTTATTATTTACAGGATGCATATGATGTCTGTAAGGAAGCCACATACATTTCAACTAATGAAAGAAAATTCGGAGCCGGAGGGGTTTTGCCAAATTAGAACAGTTCTCATTTTAGAACCAACATAAAAAAGATTCCAGGAATAATAAAAAAGAAAGAATACGTATTCTGCTTCTAATCAATAAAACTGTCCACCTCTTTGTAGCCCACATAAAGCAACAGATAAAAAATTTTGAAACCATTCCTTATATTTGTTATTCTTTTTAAACTTAAAATGTTCTTCTGCAATATAAAACATGTACTCTTCTAAGTTCGAAGCTTTGCTTGTTAACATGTAAAACACGAACTGTCACAGAAGCCACGAATAACTGTTATTCTTTGCGGACGGGTAGCTGGCCAGAGTGGCCGAGCGGTTCTAGGCGCTGCAGTCTGGAACGGCGCGACCACTACGGTCACAGGTTCGAATCCTGCCTTGGGCATGGATGTGTGTGATTTCCTTAGGTTAGTTAGGTTTAAGTAGTTCTAAGTTCTAGGGGACTGATGACCTCAGCAGTTGAGTCCCATAGAGCTCACAGCCATTTGAACCATTTTTGCGGACGGGTAATATTTCCAGTCGGGCTGTAAAGCTTCGGTTATCGGTGTATAACTTTCTGCGGTTCTGTTGATAAGTGCTAATTTCTTCCTTGTCCAGTTTCAAATTCTGATTCTAGTTTCACATAAGAACATGTGCGTTACAGTTTCTACAAGTTGACATTTGACGCAGTATGGAGATGGTCTCAGTTTTATTACCCATATTCGTTCCGCTGTGGGTATGGTTTCGTTTACCTCATACCATACGGTAGTGACTCTAGTTAGTAGAATTTTATTGTTGATATTTTTCCAAACGTTCATCCAGTTTTTAGTAGGATATTTTACGTGAATTTGATTGTGGAGACGATTTCTAGTAATAGAATCATAGGCGGTTCTAGTGTTGGTTTGTGTTGGTGGAAGTCTTATATAGCTCCAATCGACATAGTACTTTCGGACGTAATCTAGGCTGGCATCTATATGTGCTACATAACAGGAGCGTTCCTATCCCCAGGATCTAACGAGAGGAACAGAAGTTTCGTGATGCCTGTCTTAGTGGCATGTATCAGTTTAAAAGCACGTGTTAGAAACAGTGCGACACATCTAGATTTAACGTCTTTAATTCCAAGCCCTATGTTGTGCCTCTGCAAAGTCGCCGAGTGGAACGATACTTTGAAGATACTTTGTTTCCACACATACCAACACGCTGCAGCTAGTACTTCTTGTGCGGTGAGCTGCGATATCGGTAAGACTGTTGTGACGTGATATATTTTGCTAAATATGTATTTATTTATAAACTGAACTTTCTGCAGTCGGTCTAACGATCGCATTTTATGGTCTTTCAACAAGGCTCTGATGACATTAAGTTTCTGCTCCCAATTATTCATAGCCATGGGCTTGCGATTCGTCCTTAACCACAATCCGAGTTGGAGTCTCTTCAGTTACATCTAACCAGTGCGCACCTATTGCACTATTGTAAGAACCGAGATGCATTATTTTGGATTTCTAACTATTCAGTTTTGCGCCAGAGGATCATGAGTAATGGTGTACCAAGCGTCGCACTTCATCGACCTCACTATTCGAATTTACAATAACGCTTATGTCGTCAGCATAACCATGACAAACTTTCTTAATATTGATCATCTGTAGTCTTCTCTATTTCTGGCGCGTCGTCGAAAGCAAAGGTTCCAGCGCGATCGCTTATAATGTTATAGACAATGGACATCATTGATGTACTGATTGTTCAGCTGGAAATGTTTCAGTCAGTTGTCCATTGATTTTAATCCTTGGAAAAAACACCACTGATACATTTACATATGACAGTTATAAAGTGGTCATTAAAAACTCATTTTCTGCAAGTTGCTGAATTACAAGTCATGATCGATCCTATCAAATGCTTTATCAGAATCTAAAAAGACTATTGCCACTCATCCTAGTGAGGTTTATGACGTCCCTATACTCACATAAGGTATCTAGCACTGATCTTCCCTTTATTGCACTTGTTTGGTAATGACCTACGACATTTTGCAGGAGTGGCTTCATCCTTCTATTCAGCATACGAGTGAGAACTTTAGTCAACGTTTGGTAATGTGAGTGGTCTCAAATCGAGAATCCTCTTGTTCTTTGGTTTTTTAGGAACGAGTACAATCATTCCCTCCGTAAATATAGGAGGGAACGCGCGGCTAGTTGATAACTAATTGTACATATCTGTGAGCTAATTCCCTATTATGAATATGAAGAACAGATGCCATTGGTGATCTTGCAGCTCTCGAAGAATAAAATTACAATGAAATACAGACCATTAGCTGCTTACAGAGGTTGATAAATATCAGTAGGGATAGTTGAAAATGCGTGTCCCGACCGGTACTCGAAAACAGGATCTCTTGCTTACATGGTAGACGCTCTCCATCCGACTACGCTGCCAAGAATACGCAGGATAGTGCGACTGCAAGGACTTATATCTGGCACGCTCCCCGTGAGACCCATAGTTCCAACTTATTGTCCACACACTACATTTGTAGTGCCCCTGCCCACTACAGCGCGCCAGAGATAAGTCCTTGCAATTCAACTATCCTCTGTGTCCTCGGTGGCACAGTCGGATAGAGCGTTTGCCATGTAAGCAGACGATCCTGGGTTCGAGTACCACCCGGGGCACACATTTTCAACTGTCCCCGTCGATATTTATCAACGCCTGGATTTCATGGTAATTTCATTCCCTATAATGTCCCACATGCGTACATAAAATTCGACCCGGAGCCCACCGGGACCAGCTAACTTGTTCCTCGGAGCTTCGTTAATTATGGTTTTTATTTCGTCCTGAGCTATATGTTCGATTAGACGGGCATTATCCTCCTCACGCATCCCCGTCGTAACGTTTGCTAAAAGTTCATCACCGTCCAGTCTATTTCCGTTCCAGCATACATTACCTATAATATTTCGCCACATATTGTTTTATGGCGGTCTGTACTCTCCTCCTAGCGCGGTTATTATTCTCTGCTTCCCTCTACGTGTCTCCCTTATCACATGGTATAACGACGTACGTTCCTGCACAAGATCGTCCTTGCCTCGAGCTCGCGTACGCACCCCTTCCAGACGCTGCCGGGCGAGGGCCGTTGTTTTCGACTTGAAGCGTTTCAGTTTGATTATGTTAGCCGAAAGGCCATCTGGTTGTTGATAAAGGTCTCGCAAACAGGAGAAGTAATATTCCGCCGTTTGTTTGCGCCAATATGCTTGGGGTTTTGCATACTGTACAATGCATTTACGCAGTACGGGCTTTGCATGTTCGGTCCACCAAATGATCCGCTCGCGATAACTCGTTTGGGAGCGTAAGCATTTGTGCCAAATCTGTTTAATCTGCTGCTTAAGTTCAGCATCCTGCAATAGTGAGTCGTTAAGTTGCCATACCCCAAGGCCACGAAAGGTTTTTTTGTCGAATATACCTGAATAAAATTTGGGTTGCACAATGGTCGGAGAAGTTTATAGGACATATCTCACAATCAACAGTATTGCGCACGAATTTTTTAGTAATATAGATTCTATCTAATCTGCTCGCTGACGTGCTACTGACGTAAGTATATCCGGTAGTGTGGGGATTCAAGTAAGTCCAGGTGTCTAATTCAGTCACCAATGTTTGTAGCTCTTGGCAAGTGTTAAAATTGGACGTCTGGCCTTTACAGCGCAATACACAGTTAAAATCTCCAGCAACGTTCTTTAACAGTTCAACTATCCCATTCCGATAAAAGTTACTTCTGCCGTCTCGCATTAGTCCCAGAGGGCGTTAAAAAGAGGTCATGAAGTTGGGCAGTAAACCCCGACCAGTCTGTACAATCGCTTGAGCTCGACACACGATACCTTCTTTGAATAAAACCGCTATTCCTCCTTCATTTCCGATGTTGATGATGGCTTCATAACCTCTTATGTCTGCTACCTTAGTTGTTAGCCGGCTGTGGTGGCCGAGCGGTTCTAGGTGCTTCAGTCTGGAGCCGCGCGACTACTACGGTCGCAGGTTCGAATCCCGCCTCGGGCATGGATGTGTGTGATGTCCTTAGGTTAGTTAGGTTTAAGTAGTTCCAAGTTCTAGGGGACTGATGACCTCAGATGTTAAGTCCCATAGTGGTCAGAGCCATTTGAACCTTAGTTGTTACAAGAGGTTGTAACATGGCAACATCTATGTCAGCCGCATAAATATGATCTTTCAAACATGTAACTTTACCGCCGAACTTATCCGAGAGACATCAAAACTGTAACCAGCTTGTAAGTCTGCATATAACTGTTTACTACTGCTCCGTATCTTTTGACCAAAGCGTGCACGGAACCGGCAGAGACCCGGAAGATGTTTTCACGGTTGTATTCATGTGATTGTCTAACTCCATCAGAACGTCCACATTCCGAATGGGAGCCATTAACCTCATTGCATCAGCCGCAGCGATTTCCCTGTCTGACAATTCTTAAGGATGTCTCTTGTGCGTGTTCTTTTCCTTTCTAATTCCTGTGTCTCTTCCTGACTTCGTATTCCAGGGGGCCGTTTCGTTTGTTTAGACGACTTTTTAAAGTTATCCTTACTTGATACTGGGTGATCAGATCGGTCACCGAATGCTGGGGTGTTTGGTTTTGTGACCTCGTCAACTAGCATGTCACTACCTACTGATGACACTGGAACGTCATCGGGATTGCAAATTAGTGGTACTTCGGGATGTGAAACAGGCATAGTAATTTGTTTTTCAGGTGTCTTGCTATCGCCCAAGGGCTGGGGAGTAGTCTCTCCTGGAGAAGACTGATTCGAATATTTTGACGGGATTACCGTTGAACTCGGTTCATTTGTCAGTACGCTACGTGCAGCTGAGTCCTCATTTCCTTCATTTTCTCCCTGCCCATTCCCGATTTCCTTAATGGGGCTGACAAGATCACCGCATACGACTGGTTCTGTTGATTTCACACATCGCCCGCGGAGGTGAGTGCCTGATTTTCCCTCCGGAAAGATTTGACATGGGGACAGGTTGCCTTAAGATGATCCGTGGATCCGCATACTACGCAGGTCTTTGGTTGGCCGTCATAAAAAACTAAGGCTCTGAAGCCATGAACCATAATATACGACGGGATATGCTTATGAAGATCAGTTCTAACATTTCGCTCACCATCGTCAACACTGAAATGTTTATTGGCCGTCCATTTCTCACCAGTAACCTGCAACACCGTTCCATAAGGCGTTAACGCTTGTTTGATGAGATCGAACTTCAGTTCAAATGGTAGGTTGAATACGCACACAGGTCGCAAACCCTAAACCAGCGTAGCTGAACGCAATTGAACTAGACTACGGTGTCCATTTCATGTTCATTGAAAAAGGTGACATTAAAAATAAATTAGAGAAAAACCTGGGACAATGAAGAAAAAAGAAACGGGACATAAATATTGTACTGACTAAATTTAATACACATACATGTTTACCTTTACAACGTGCACTCAGATGATCCCAAATCACTTATTACAATTATTCTGCCACACTATCACCGTACATTTCACTTTTATGTACTGTATCAAGAAGTGCATTTTCGTTTGAAATTGTATCATAAAAGTCAGTGCACTATACACCATTAAAATGTGTTTTGACAATGAGCAAGGCCCTCACTGTTTCAACTTTCATTCTGTTTTTTTTTTTTCTTCATCTGACCACAAGGACAACGAAAACACGTTCCACAGCAGCATTTGACCCAGGAATTGCCAGACAAAACTCCACCAAATGAATTATGTTTTCCATGTTAATGTTTTTACTTTTGAAATAAGCAAATATTTTACACCACGTTGCACTAACACTTTCTTTATCTCCTCCTTCACTTTTTATGAAGTTCTGTGCACATGAAAATTCATCGAACAGTTCGTCTTCATCAACAAGAAAATTTGGTACAATACTTTTAACAAAAACACAACAGTCCTGAATATCCTTCCACTATAGCTGCTCCTTTTCAGTATTAACCCAGTCAAGTGCTTTAAAAGGTGTGAGAAATGGTAAACACCACTCTTTAATATACTCAGTGCAAGAGTCATAGAAGATGTCAGCATAAATATGAAATTGTTCTACAGTAATTTCACCCTCTTCTTCCAGCTTTCTTAGAGTCTCATGTACAAAGGATGTGAGAAATCTTTCAGATTTTCTACATTGAAATTTGCCCAATAATTTGTTCATTTCTTGATAAACTTCCACTATTGTGATTTCTTGTTCTCAATAATTTAATTGTTGTGGAGAAAGGTTTTAGCTGTCTAACAAGAAAATGTAGAAGAACAATAGACACAGGATTATCAAAGAATTGTTTAAGGACAACAGGACACTTATCAAGGGAAATGAAATATAATTTCAAAGCAGGAAATATCTCTACAATTCTTTCCAATGCTGGTAGCAGAGATAGCCACCTTGTCTTGCTGTGCACAAGTACAGTTTTGTATTCAATTTTAGTAAACTTACAGAATGACTTCAGAGATTCAACCCTTACTGTATATATGTGTAAATGCTGGTAGATTTTGTTTACCATTAATTGGCAGTCGATGCGTAGGCAATCTGAGCCAGTTTGTAAGGAATTGTGCACCACATGGGCTGGACAGCCAACACCTACTATATTATTCACTGTGTTCTGTTGCAGCTTATAGAACAAATTGTTTTTTCCTTTCCTCTGCTTACCACCAAAATTGGTGTCAGTATTGTCTGCAGAAACTGCAATCACCTTTCCCTCAAGATCATATTTCTTTGAAACCTCCAGCACATAATTCTGAAGTAAATCTGAGGTTTCTCCAGGTAAATTAACCAATTCGAGCACTTTCACCGTGATGCCATTTTCAGGGTGAAAATACCTGATAAGGAGAGGAACCAACTTCAAATCCAGATGATTTGATGTATCAATCATTACAGAAATGAATCGAGCACTTTTCAGGTCATTTAAAACCTGCTGAGCTGCATACGGTGCAATAACATTTGAAATGACTGCATTACATCTTGTGTGTCCACATGTGAGTTTAGGATTGAAAAGTTTTTTAACAACTGCTGTATTACAGTCCATTGTCTTAAAGCTATAGTTATGCATTGCACTGTAGTATGCAAACGTAGCTTCTTGTGCTGCCAACTGCCTATCCATTTCTGTTACTGACTTTAAGTTTACATAGTAGTCACTTCCGCATTTATTTGGTCTTTTCGTTTGATCATCACTCATGCGATGTTTCTTCGTCTTAATGTGATTCACAATGTCAGACCTTCCACCATGACCAATAGCAAATTTTGATCTGCACAATGAAAATTCTACAGTTTCTCCACTACCAGTGATAAAAGGAAACTCGCTTTTTATATTGCTGTTAAAATTACACTATCGTTTTGGCATAATGAAACAGTGATTCAGCAGTGCAAAACATTAACAGTGTGGTGACGAAAGCCAGAGATCAAGTATCAGTGGTGTAGAATATCTCTGGACCGAAGGAACGGATTCAGTGGATCGATTTAGAAGAGAAGAATGTTCGTTGTTATGCGTAACCTATGGTGCGTTTAAAATTACTTGCGATTTTTGACAGTTCGGTACATGTTTGGGGTATGCTGAAAGTCATCACACGCTTCCCAGCGTAAATAATTGCGCAGTTAATAGCAAGTCAAACAACCAGTAGCGTAAAATATTCTAGCCAAGCGGAATCATAAAAAAAGGGACGTTTGAGCGTTCCCAAAAAAACTTTCAAGACAGCGGGACTTTTTGGTAAAAAACGGGACTGTCCCGGGGAAAACGGGACGAATGGACACCCTAAACTAGATTCACCACTGGAATGAAGAAAGTTTGCGAAACCGCCTGTTTTTGTCATAATGCAGGTACATGTTTCAACGTCTGGCACTTCAACATACACTGCATTACCAAGGAAATCATATGCAAATCGTGAACGTCATCATGTTGTAAACCTATCTTTTCGAACAACCAGTCATCGATTTCAAAAACTTTCGGCCTGTCATAACGAACGGGAACGAAAATTTCAACGTAAACATCCTAATCTGAACTTCCACAGCTGGATGGCTGTGTTGCACTCGCAAGCTACAGCAACGCCCGGCCGAGGACGTGATCCACTCGCGGCGAGCGCCGCACGCGGCGGCCGCTTGCCCGCCACTGCCATCGACGACACAGAGGATAGAGCGGCTGTAGGGACCTACACTATGTGATCAAAAGTATCCGGACACCCCCAAAAACATACGTTTTTCATATTAGGTGCATTCTGCAGCCACGTACTGCCAGGTACTCCGTATCAGCGGCCTCAGTAGTCATTAGACATCGTGAGAGAGCAGAATGGGGCGCTCCGCGGAACACACGGACTTCGAACGTGGTCAGGTGATTGGGTGTCACTTGTGTCATACGTCTGTATGCGAGATTTCCACACTCCTAAACTTCCCTAGGTCCACTGTCTCCGATGTGATCGTGAAGTGGAAACGTGGAGGGACACGTACAGCACAAAGGCGTACAGGCCAATCTCGTCTGTTGACTGACTGAGAGCGCCGACAGTTGAAGAGGGTCGTAACGTGTAATAGGCAGATATCTATCCAGACCATCACACAGGAATTCTAAACTGCATCAGCATCCACTGCAAGTACTATGACAGTTAGGCGGGAGGTGAGAAAATCTGGATTTCATGGTCGAGCGGCTGCTCATAAGCCACTCATTAAGCCTGGAAAATGCCAAACGACGCCTCGCTTCGTGTAAGAAGTGCAAACATTGGGCGATTGAACAGTGGAAAAACGTTGTGTGGAGTGACAAATCGCGGCACACAATGTGGCGATCTGATGGTAGGTGTGCCGAATGCCCAGTGAGCGTCTTCTGCCAGCGCGTGTAGTGCCAACAGTAAAATTCGGAGGCGATGATGTTATGGCGTGGTCGTGATTTTCATGGAGGGGGCTTACACCCCATATTTCTCTGCGTGGCACTATCACAGCAGAGGCCTACACTGATGTTTTAAGCACCTTCTTGCTGCCTACTGTTGAAGAGCAAATTCGGGGATGGCGACTGCATCTTTCAGCACGATCGAGCACCTTGATAGACGTACACTCATTCACCATTCAGTGCTCGTATTTCACATTTCTAATCCCAGCATTCTGGTACTCGGTAAAATAATAATTCAGGTAATATTAATAATTTCTATGGGTTGCCTGATTTATTTGACGATTTTTGCAGCTTGTCTCACACTGATCTGTGAGAGGAGCTTGGCGCTAGAAATTTTCTTTACTTATGGGCGAGGGCAGCAGTCTTCCTAGCAGCCATGATGGCTTCCCGTTTCCCATCCCTTTTCCGATCGCCAGGCTAGCACGTGGTGTCGTTTGAACATTCAGTAGTGGCCAAAGTTTCTCCTGTTCTCAGTTCCCCAATCTGCCTTACCAACCTTGTAACCACTATTTCTGCTCAATTTTTACGTCGCGAGTTCCCCTCCCTGTGAAATTCCGGCCCTATGATGGCCAGTTTAGGTGCGCGCCCGTTTCTCGCGGGCGGGCGCCAACCGCCCTCCGCGAATGGGCGGTGGACAAAAGGGCAGGAGGCAGTTCTAGTGTGACCGTGCCGGAGAGAGGAGGTGCCGCTTCCAGGAGATGAAGTTCGGTAAGCATGAGCGCCGACGTGCACTGTGGATTCGCGCCCTGCGGCCCAGAGGGAACTTGATAGGTCATTGTGAATAGTTTCGCGTCTTGCGGCTTTTATTGTTTTAGTACGGGAGGCTACTTACCGATTCACGGACAGTAGCATCTTCTTAGTCTTTGGCTGATTCCTGGTGGTGGTCGTTGCATGCCTGCAACCCCTTCAGCCCGCCGGTGTGGCCGTGCGGTTCTAGGCGCTTCAGTCTGGAACCGCGTGACCGCTACGGTCGCAGGTTCGAATCCTGCCTCGGGCATGGGTGTGTGTGATGTCCTTAGGTTAGTTTGGTTTAAGTAGCTCTAAGTTCTAGGGGACTGATGACGACAGATGTTAAGTCCCATAGTGCTCAGAGCCATTTGAACCATTTTTTTACAACCCCTTCTTTTAGGAAATTGGACCCCATTTGACAATACGGCGATCGTTGCTAAAATTCCTTTCCCCCTTCTATCGTGGCTTGTTATGAACGTACGTTGGGGCAGGCTGCTGAACTCGAATCTTTCTTCCCCCCCCCTCCCCCCCCCCCAACCCCATTTGGCTGTATTATTGTTCGATTCTCAACTGTTTAATAAATGAGTCCGCTAATGTTACATTCTCTCTCTTTCATTACATGAACTCTCCCCTAGTGTAACAGAATAATGCAGAACTATAACAGTTGCTGTAAGGTCGTGCAGGTCTCGCACCATTAACGATAGTATAAAGATTCAATATCGCGCGCCTGGCACGAACATGGTACACATGGCACCGACAACAGTAGTAATCATGTTCAATTATTCCCCATTGATAAACTGGGAAGTGTTCACAGCTCAGTGTGAGTAAGTGAGCACAAAATCCACTTGATGTGGTGGAAGTAGTGGCCTCTGTTTTACCTTGCTGGTTTAGACAAAAAATATCAAAAATCACAGCCCCTACAGCAAGGAATAGTAACCTGAAAATAACGGGCCACCACTTTTAACCTGTTCATAATGCACGGGCTGTGGCGGAGTGGTTACACGACAATAACATCCCTAAATGAACTGCCCTGCACAGAGTCCTGACCTGAATTCTACAGAACACCTTTGGGATGTTTCGTAACGCCGACTTCGTGCCAGGCCTCACCGACCGACATCGATGCCTCTCGTCAGTGCAGCACTTCGTGAAGAATGGGCTGCCATACCCCAAGAAACCTTCCAGCACCTGATTGAACGTAAGCCTGCGAGAATCCCAAGAAACCTTCCAGCACCTGATTGAACGTATCCCTGCGAGAATGAAAACCGTCATCAAGGCTAAATATTGAATTCCAGCATTACCGATGGAAGACGCCACGAACTTGTAAGTCATTTTGAGCGAGGTGTCCGGATACTTTTAATCACATAATGTATCTCTGGCACGCCCCCTGTGAGACTCATATTTTCAACTTACTGTCCACACACTACACTTGTAGTGCCCCTGCCCACTATACTCATTACTGGCGGCAGACAATCTACCGATTGAGCAATGTGAGTGCATCCGCACTGAAGAAGATCATTGGCTGCTAAGACTTATCTATATGAAGATGGTATCTTTTCTTTCAGACATGTCCGAAACAACAGATACCATTTTATATAGATAAGGCTTACCGGCCAAAGATCTTCTTCAGTGCTTGAACTCTTACGGGCATCGGTAGATTGACTGCCGCGAGTAATGAGTGTAATGGGCAGGGAGACTTCAAATGTAGTGTGACGACGGTAAGTTGGAAACGTGGATCTCACGGAGAGCGTGCCAGAGATTAAGTCCCTGCAGTCGTACTATCCTCTGTGTTCTCGATGGCTCAGTCGGATAGAGCGTCTGCCATATAAGCAGGAGATCCTGGGTGCGAGTCCCGGTCGGGGCACACATTTTCAACTGTGTCCGTCGGTATTTATCAACGTCTGTAAGCAGCTAATAGTCTAGATTTCATTGTAATTTCATTCTTCGAGAGCTGCAAGAGCACCAGTGGTATCTGTCCTTTCGAACATGTCCTAAAGAATAGATACATTCTCCATGTATTCATAATCAATAGGAAAATGTCTCTTTTCAAAATAACATTGATCTAAACAAGGCAATAGATGCAGGAAATTTTCCGAGCTCGATACCGAGTGAACGGAAGAAACGCACACATACTCAGGCTACGCGAACATTGGACAGTCATCATTCGCAAGTATCAAGCATAGAACAATACTTACAGATATTAATACTAATGAATGCAGACTTGCGCGCAAGAATCACAAACGCGTCCACTTGTCTCGGCAGTTTACGCTAAAGCCTCAGTGCCTTAGACCAAAAAGTCACGACGCTTTCGAACGACCTCGAAAATTTGAATACTAATTTGAACACACAGTTGACAGACGCAACTAATAAGATAGATACAAAATTTACCAATATGTACATTCAGCTAGACAGAAGCTTTTTTAGTATGAGTGAAGATCAAGGTCAAAGCGCACGCCGAGTTGAGGAACTATAATAATGGTGCTTTTTCTTTCACTCAGCTACCGGGGGCGGACAGTTGAGGAACTTGCAAAGGCGCACTGTAGTTTACAAAACGCACATGAAAGCTTACCTCAAGTCGTAACATCAATTCAGACACGAGTATCTAAATGAGGTCTGTCTGCGAAAATTTACCGCATAATGTACAATAAGTCTTGCAAGAGTTAGGGTTTATCACTTTAGGACAAACGTTTTTGAAAACCGAATACGGACGTATCAATATGGGTGTAAAAAGATTAAATGAGAGATCTGAGGCCAACGAATTTGACAACTTTCCATCCTAGCTGACAACTGTGTCAGGGAACAAAAAGCTTAATGAATAGTGATACGAAAGTAAATAAGGCAAGATTCGTTCCGAACTTACGAGTGAAAGAGATAGTTCGAACGAAACGCCTTCCACAGCTAGTCAAAACAGAAAAGCAATGCTAGACAGTAGTCACGCGAACATTGTTTCGCCACACTCAGATTATGACAAAAGCGAAGGAGAACGGTTTACAGTTTCCAGACCGTTTTAAAACTTAGTTTAAATCGTCACTATGGTATGCACCAGCTGACTAGCATCAGGTGAAACTAAAAAGAAACTATTCTATTTACAAGACGTGCAAAGTGAGTATATATATATTTCTGATGTACAATTTATTTATCTATTTTGTTTTGTCAATGCATATGATGCAGAGCTATTTCTTTACAAGCGCAATTTTTGTTGACACACAAGTCTCACAGATATTTCGCAATTCTTGTCAATGAACATGGTGCTTGGATTTTTTTTACACGACATGTACCGTATATTTACTAGTGCACACAGTACATATTTCTCACACACACATGGTGTGCACCAATAAATAAATATTTGCACGACACACACATACACTCCTGGAAATTGAAATAAGAACACCGTGAATTCATTGTCCCAGGAAGGGGAAACTTTATTGACACATTCCTGGGGTCAGATACATCACATGATCACACTGACAGAACCACAGGCACATAGACACAGGCAACAGAGCATGCACAATGTCGGCACTAGTACAGTGTATATCCACCTTTCGCAGCAATGCAGGCTGCTATTCTCCCATGGAGACGATCGTAGAGATGCTGGATGTAGTCCTGTGGAACGACTTGCCATGCCATTTCCACCTGGCGCCTCAGTTGGACCAGCGTTCGTGCTGGACGTGCAGACCGCGTGAGACGACGCTTTATCCAGTCCCAAACATGCTCAATGGGGGACAGATCCGGAGATCTTGCTGGCCAGGGTAGTTGACTTACACCTTCTAGAGCACGTTGGGTGGCACGGGATACATGCGGACGTGCATTGTCCTGTTGGAACAGCAAGTTCCCTTGCCGGTCTAGGAATGGTAGAACGATGGGTTCGATGACGGTTTGGATGTACCGTGCACTATTCAGTGTCCCCTCGACGATCACCAGTAGTGTACGGCCAGTGTAGGAGATCGCTCCCCACACCATGATGCCGGGTGTTGGCCCTGTGTGCCTCGGTCGTATGCAGTCCTGATTGTGGCCCTCACCTGCACGGCGCCAAACACGCATACGACCATCATTGGCACCAAGGCAGAAGCGACTCTCATCGCTGAAGACGACACGTCTCCATTCGTCCCTCCATTCACGCCTGTCGCGACACCACTGGAGGCGGGCTGCACGATGTTGGGGCGTGAGCGGAAGACGGCCTAACGGTGTGCGGGACCGTAGCCCAGCTTCATGGAGACGGTTGCGAATGGTCCTCGCCGATACCCCAGGAGCAACAGTGTCCCTAATTTGCTGGGAAGTGGCGGTGCGGTCCCCTACGGCACTGCGTAGGATCCTACGGTCTTGGCGTGCATCCGTGCGTCGCTGCGGTCCGGTCCCAGGTCGACGGGCACGTGCACCTTCCGCCGACCACTGGCGACAACATCGATGTACTGTGGAGACCTCACGCCCCACGTGTTGAGGAATTCGATGGTACGTCCACCCGGCCTCCCGCATGCCCACTATACGCCCTCGCTCAAAGTCCGTCAACTGCACATACGGTTCACGTCCACGCTGTCGCGCCATGCTACCAGTGTTAAAGACTGCGATGGAGCTCCGTATGCCACGGCAAACTGGCTGACACTGACGGCGGCGGTGCACAAATGCTGCGCAGCTAGCGCCATTCGACGGCCAACACCGCGGTTCCTGGTGTGTCCGCTGTGCCGTGCGTGTGATCATTGCTTGTACAGCCCTCTCGCAGTGTCCGGAGCAAGTATGGTGGGTCTGACACACCGGTGTCAATGTGTTCTTTTTTCCATTTCCAGGAGTGTAGTTACTTGCACTATGATAAAGGGGTCATACTGTTCTGCAACATTTACACCCAGTCTCATTCTCTCCCTCTCAGTCAATCGGAGTCCCCCACCCCCCGTCTCTCAACAGGTAAATAGAGTGAGTACGAGAGAGTTTCAATTCCACATCACAAATGATCCCTTCATTGTCATGAGGCGACAGGCCGACTTCAGATTGCAGCACAGTATAAACTTGTGTCCGCTTGATCGACTACTAGTTTCCTGGACCATATACTGCGCCTGCAGTGGAGCATCATGAACACTGCAGTGCAGACACTGCAAGCAGTCTTCAATAGAGAGGGTTCTCAATGCCACGCGACGCACACCCTTAGCTTGCCCATGGATGGCACCTTCCAATGTGCGATACACATAAACTTTTTATTGCAAACATACAAACTCCACAATCGGTGACCCAGTCACCTCATCTTTCATTACGCCTAAACTCTTCTTGTCGTGTGGAACAATACCATAAGAATGATCGGTCATGTATGAAGATGGATGGAATTCTTCACTGTAGCACCTCAGTACTTCATATGGATCACACTTCTTCACCTAATAGATGAAGCTGTCTTTATCCATATAAAGTAATTTAGAATCAGCGAAATTAGGTTTCGCAAACTCATAATGATTGTGGTACATGTTGTAACGTCTGGTGGCAAAACACATATTATATGTGCTAAAAAGGAAAAAAAATAATTGAACTGGATAATTGTAATTTAATTTCTGCATGGACAATGATTGTGTGATCTTTATGTAATAAAGAGAGACCATTATGTGTCATGTTTTATACTTGTATAGAATTACGTACCGATTTTTTTAAAGATAATATCTGTGTCGACGAGTACTGAAACCACCACAGACGATACTTAATGTGGGTAGGAAGAGCCTGTGACGCTATATTGTATGCTTGTATAGCATTCTTTTGTCAAGATTTAGAGAAGGGCGCTATTAGGTATTGATTTGTAAAGGTGTGTTTAAAATTTAATCTGTCTAAATGTTTGGAATAAACTTACTTAGTGAAAACTTGCATTATGATTTGTAATAAGCTTCCCTGGTATTTTATCCCATCCTTTTAAGACATTTTCAGGTATTTAAATATTATTCGTGGTGCAGAGCTGCGCTACGAACGAACGAGACGCTGCCGCAGCGCATTCAAACTGCATTAAATGAAACCATTCATAGCGCAAAGAAGCGGACAGGCAATAGTGAGCTAAAATTATTTCTTTCAGCTTTCGGGATTGCAGGGCAGAGCAGCAGATTTTTTTATGTGTTTTACAGGTGGACGCAGGCTGCAGATGATATATTATTAACAGTACAAAAAGATAATTTAATTTACCTTCATGAGATAAAAGAAATCTTGCTGTGCGTAGTTCTGGTCTGGTAAACATTATAGTAAAAACATCTCTTTCTCTGATAATAGTCTCATGTTCTCGTGTTAGTCGTGGTACTTATTGGTGTTTTACTGTTAACAAAAATCCACTGCAAAATTTTGATGTTGAACAAACATTGCGTACTGTAACATCAGTATTGATAACGAAATAATTTTGAGTAACCTTTTCAATAGCTGTAAAGTAAGGAAGATATGTTGAGCTTTATAGCGAGTTACAGTAACGAAACAATGTTCATTTTATAGAAAGCCAGATCCAGAATAATAAGAACATGATATATTTTGTTTTGTTGAAAATTAATGATCCAAAGAAAGTCACAGCACAGCACCACTAAAAAGTATTTCAGGGCTCTTTTCATAGCAACATATTTTATCTCATATATTAGTTGTTACGCGAGCAATAACAAAGCAAAAAGACAGCGAAAATGTGGAGTTTCGATGGGTCTAGTAAGCAGATTCCCACATAGATAGGTTTCGTGAACTCTGCTGCAATCTTCACCGTCTTCACAGCAACAAATTTCTCATTGAATATCGTGACCTGTTTAAAATTTGATTAGCCGATGCATTTTATTAAGCCCTAACGCCTATCCCATTCGGTTCTAATCAAAATTTCACGACGTTCCTTCAAATTCTTCATTGTTTTACAGAAAATTTGGTTATTCATTACTTTGAAAAAATCTTCCTCAAAGCACACATCGCAGAAGCCTTCCGTATTGTATTCAAATCTATATACTTCTTCAACAAGACGAAATGCTTGAAGGAGATAGCCCAGGTGATTCTAACCAGTCTCATCCCCAATCTGAGACACTGCTGGACATTATGGTAGTGAATAATGTATCTCCGCTTATTCTCACGGTTGTCTCAGTTTTGGGGTGGAGCCTCCTCACGGAACTAGTTACTTTGGACACAGCGGCAGTTCGGGGTGCACATCATGCAAACTAATAGGGTATGTGGCCTCTGCCCCCACCACATACCCCAAATCAGAATCAGCCGCCATTTCCCCACCTAATCGCTGCATTCGGGTTTGGGTACCCACCATAGCTCCCCAATCAGCAGTGGTGTTGTATGGCATGCTCATATAATTTATTGACATCCAACTACATGATGTAACTGAAATCAAGGAATGTTCTGAACCTCTCACCCAAGTGTGGGTTATTTGCCTTGGCGTGCTTGTGGACACAGTGACGAAGTCCACCACAGATCCCTCTCCCAAAGAAAAGAAGTATGTCAATATCAGCCAATAATTTAATGCCGCACTTCATTTTCTTGAACATCGCATCCAAAGACAACCCAGGTGCTGTGTAATAAAAGGCAGTATCCAGAGACTATGTGATCATGTATGTTGTTCTGGTGGTTTTCACTTCAGAGACTGGTTTGATTCAGCTCTCCATGCTACTCTATCCTGTGCAAGCTTCTTCATCACCCAGTACCTACTGCAACCTACATCCTTCTGAATCTGCTTATTCTATTCATCTCTTGGTCTCCCTTTATGATTTTTACCCTCCACGCTGCCCTCCAGTACAAAATTGGTGATCCCTTGATGCCTCAGAATATGTCCTGCCAACCTGTCCCTTCTTATAGTCAAGTTGTGCCACAAACTTCTCTTCTCCCCAATTCTATTCAATACCTTCTTATTAGTAGTTATGTGATCTATCCATCTAATGTTCAGCATTCTTCTGTAGCACGCTTTCCTTGCCATTGCCAGTCTACATTTTATATCCTCTCTACTGCGACCATCATCAGTTATTTTGCTCCCCAAATAGCAAAACTCATTTACTACTTTAAGTGTCTCATTTCCTAATCTAATAGCCTCAGCAACACCCGATTTAATTCGACTACATTCCATTATCCTCATTTTGCTTTCTTTGGTGTTCATCTTATATCCTCCTTTCAAGACACTGTCCAATCTGTTCAGCTGCTCCTTCAGGTCCTTTGCTGTCTTTGACAGAATTACAGTGTCATTGGCGAACCTCAAAGTATTTATTTCTTCTCCATGGATTTTAATTCCGACTCTGAATTTTTCTTTTGTTTCCTTTATGGCTTGCTCAATATACAGATTGAATAACATCGCCGGCCACGGTGGCCAAGCGGTTCTAGGCGCTGGCGTCTGGAACAGCGCTATCGCTACGGTCGCAGGTTCAAATCCTACCTCGGGCAGGGATGTGTGTGACGTCCTTAGGTTAGTTAGGTTTAAGTAGTTCTAAGTTCTAGGGGACTGATGACCTCAGACGTTAAGTCCCATAGTGCTCAGAGCCATTTTGAATAACATCGGGGATAGGCTACAACCCTGTCTCACTCCCTTCCCAACCACTGCTTCCCTTTCATGCCCCTCGACTCCTATAACTGCCATCTGGTTTCTGTACAAATTGTAAAAAGCCTTTTGCTCCCTGTATTTTACCCCTGCCACCTTCAGAATTTGAAAGAGAGTATTCCAGCCAACATTGTCAAAAGCTTTCTCTCAGTCTTCAAATGCTAGTTCCCACTTTTCTATGTAACAGCAGTCAATACATACGCTAGTCAACCACGTTATTGTACAAATCTTCATTCTCCTTCAATTTTGTGATGGGAGCATTGTCTCTGCAAAGCTTATCAACCTCACAAGAAAGTTTTTCAAGCTTAGTGAGAAGCCAAAGTGCAGATTTACCCCCGACATAAGATTTGTTTCAGTTAACACTCGAATCGTGGAATCATGCAACTTGGTATACTGCCATATATGGTACATGTTTTTCTGCGAATGCAGTGTATGAGGCAGTAATGTCACCTTGACAGTGGTTCACAGGAGCGAGAAGGCATTCAGAGTCGGCATAATCCACAAATGGGCATCGTTCCTGATGGTGAGAATTCTTAAACTTCATGAATTTGTCTTCTTCAGTAGGTATAATAAGACGTATTGAATCCTTTAAAGCAACGTCTTCTAGATTCTTTGCTAATAACTCATCTGAGGAAAAGGCATTGAGACACCTTAAGCAAATATGCTGCTTATGCGCGTGTTTGCTAGTTTGGGAGGAAATGAGTTGGGACATGTCTCTGATCCAGCAAGAATGATAATCGTATATCTTCTTATTTTCATCATCTGAGAATAGTAGCTTGTGCAACTACATCGTATGGTCAGGAAAATTTTGAGAAATGGGGGTGTCCAAGGATTATGTGCTTTGTTCTGCTCATCTGATTTGTGTTTGTCCAGGCGATAAACACGAGTCAATATTCTAATGTTCTGCACCTCGAATTTAGGCATGTCCTGGATCTTGATGGGGAACTCGGTACCATCAAAGTTATAACACTTACAAACATCAATACCCATGCCATGCCATATCGAGACATGTGCTCTGGATGCTGTTTAAATTTCTTTCGCAACCCATGACTGAACATGCAAAACAAGCCTGGTTTGTTTTATTTTTGACATTAGTGAATGTCTTCTTATCAACTATATCCTTATTGAGCTTGATACAACTGGGTCCTCCATTTACTGGATCACAGACTTGCACATGGATGTTGAGGTATAGTATTCAGCTGAGTGCATTAGCTGACCCTCTAACTTCCATATCAGAAAACCAGTCCCGGTGAACTCACGAAACCACCGGCGATTGATGTAGTACACCTTATCAAAGATAGTGAAGGCTTGCCTCTTCAATGACAGAGACCTGTTTGGTGGGGGGATGGAGGAGAGCTGCAACATTTTGGTGCACAGCACGATGCTGTTTTTAGTGGCAGGGTACCGTGGATCATTAACAGTATTGATGAGTTCCGTTTCTACAGCAGGAAGAGGTTCTTTTAGAAACCCTAAATGGTCTTGGTACCCTCCTGCTTGATTCTCGATCCTAGCGGCCAAGATTCGTTCTTCAAAGGCGTCTACAATCACCAAATACTCTAATTGTGGTATGGTGTTACTAATCTGATTTCCATTATCATCACTAAAAGGACAGGAGTGGGAACTGGCGCTAGCCACAGGATTACTGCTATTATAACTACCACTAGTTGAGGACATTGCTGCTTCTGCTGGCTGTGTGGGGGAACAGGGAGGTGCGCGTACCTTGCGGATAGGGCAAGAACATGGGGGAGGAGGAGATGGTTTATTGCCCATTGTGAGCAGCCAGGCTGTGGTTTCAGCTGCAGAGATGGCTGCTATTCCCATAACCCTCAGCCAGTTGCTGGAGGGAGGCTGGCCCTTAGACGCAAGAGCAAAGCTGGTGGGGGCGTTGGCGGCGACTACACCTGCTGCAGCTCCCTGCGCAGGGACGAGTGGTGTCTTACAAGGCACAGCATGCTGCAGAGGATCTCATCTACACGGTTGTTTCTTCACTGCCCCCAGTACCCGCATCACTGCGTGCAGCAGGGATGTTGATGCTGTACAGTTAAAATAGAGAGAAATAAGTACATCATTCCAGACATTACCTCCTGCTGCAATGAGAGAAAGAACATTGGTTATTTGTCAGCAGAGTGAGTATGTATTACTTATCCCATTCTGGCTCTGCATAATATCCCCCAGGTCCTCTGCCGTTGCCTCATGGCGACACAGTTCCCTCTCCATCTCCTACACTCACTCAGGCATCTCCTGGCCTGAATCATCATGGTTCCATCAGACCAGCTCCCCTACATCGCCTACAAAATCAACATACTGATGTAATAAAAATAGTATACACATACAAAACTAAGAATTTTCTTTTAGAATTTACACTTACACAATGGCTGAAATGAGATCTCTGCCCCTCCCTGCTTGCGAGCTAACATCCCAAAGCTGTTTGGGCTCACATGTGGTTCCTCTTTGTTGAAATGTCTTGGCTCAAACTCGTCTAAGTGTTGAACCGCATGTGTCGCATTACATGCTCTAAATTAGACACTTTGTAAAAGATTCATGATTAAGGAATTTATTGCTAGCGCACTCGAGCAGATGTACTTTTGATGGATTGCTCACGCGCTGCCTGCGATATGTAAGCTATAAGAGAATCTCAGACCAGAGAGCAGTGTTGTCAGCAGTAGGAACTGTGTAGTGTGTAGTAGGAGTAAGAAGTAGCTTGCAGTCTGGTGTATCGAGCTGGCTGGGCCGGTCGTGTGGAGCGATGGCGGTGCCTGAGCGTTGTAGTATAAGGTAAAAGCGGCCTCGCGCATGTGTAGTGTTGTTACATCAAGTCCCATGTAAATGGTTTATAAAAGAAATCTCTTAATAATAATCTTTCTTATAAAAATTAAGTTTTGACAATCATTCAACTCAATTTAAGGATTTTACTAATTTCTCCAATCCATGGTCATCCTGATTATTGTAAAGACAAATCAGTTGTTTCTTTTTATACATGACAGGCCAGCATTGCACTGAGCTGTGCCAGAAAAATTTCTTATAGTTGCAGATATACAGTATATGCGTTATCCGGCGACCTTATCAAGGTTAGAATTTTCAATTTATTCAGTATGATCTTTCAAGGCCATGAAAATTTACCAGTTTAAATTCAGTCAATTATTGAAAGGTTACAGGTGAGCCACAATTTAATTAGGAGGTTGGTCACATTTTTATTATTGGTAGGTTACGGAATTTATCTGTTGGGAGGCTACACTAAACGCTAATTTGATTATTATATAATTATATTTTTTATCCGTGGGGAGGTTACACTTGCCGACAACCGGCCAGGATCGTATTTTTTTGTGTGAATTTCTGAAAAGTAGTCAGTTATATATCTGCTCTTATTTACTTAATGTTAAATGTCGTTTGCGTCTGGTGCAACGGATTTACTAATTTGTCACTCTTTCTTTCATAGATCGTCGACAATTTATTGCTCTTTTTGTTATTGTATTTGTTCCATTTTTGCTTTGTCTTTATTTGATCTTGTGCTAACCTTTGACTTGTGAAAATACCGCGAAAAACTTTTAACAATACATCGCGATGCGTAATGAGTGAAAAAGCCGACTTACATAATTTGACTGATAATACTAGCGACACTCAGAGTCATGATGATGATCTTCTAATTACAGATAATCAGTGCGTACACCACCAATAATGATTTTAATCCAAAAGATGAACAAACAAATCCAATTATGTCCACAGTAAATTTAACGACAATTGATGACGCGGCACGTTTCGAAACAATGAACGGTGCCCAGTTTGACACGCCTGATTTGCAAAATTTACATTGCGAACAGATAAATGTTTCTAACGAAGGTGAACAATGTACTCAAAGTACGTCAGATTTTTTTGATTTCGGTGTAGCGACCAACAGTGCACATCCTATTGGCAAACCTTTTCAAGAATCAGAGAATGACCAAATGGTTATACAAAACGTGACACATGCAGATACATCATCACACAGGACAGAGAATACAGTAGCTAATTTTGGCATGGATCAGGTTATGGCATTATTGCTACAACTTAATGAAAATCTCAAACAACAACTTAATGAAAATCTCAAACAGTCGAATGAAAAACAAGACAACAATTTCAAACAGCTTAGTGAACAGATTACAGACGTTGCCGTGCAATGTCATGATACTAAAGAACAATTACGTGAGGAAATTAAGGCTTGTGCTTGGAACAGTACTGAAGAAATTAGACCTGCTGCACAAGAATTAAGTAATACGCATGCAGCCACAACAAAATTACTTAGAGATGAAATTAGTGCTGTTGCTGAACAATGTTCAGAAAACGCAACACAGTTACGCGACGAGTTTAAATTAATGTCAGCAGAACTTTCACGCACACTGGATGCGAAAGTAGACAAAAATTTTAGACCAACAGAGCAGCCAAATTGACGAACGTTTTAATTACCACCTACAAAACAGTGAAATGCGTTACCGTAAATTCATACAGGAACAGAACAAAGTAAAGAAATAAGTCATGGAAACAATTACTGCACAGAGACAGGAAGATAAGCGTAAGTTGTTTATGAAAGCAAAAACATACGTAGACAACAACATTGCTACAGTATCAGACGAAATTAATACTATCAAACAGTTGAACACTGAATTGCATGATGAAATCTCCGCTCTTAAAACAAAAACAGACACACACACAGTAGACTTTCAGACAATTACCAGCAGACTTGAACAATTAGAATTAATACAGGACCGAGCGAGGTGGCGCAGTGGTTAGACACTGGACTCGCATTCGGGAGGACGACAGTTCAATCCCGCGTCCGGCCATCCTGATTCAGGTTTTCCGTGATTTTCCCAAAATCACTCCAGGCAAATGCCGGGATGGTTCCTCTGAAAGGGTACGGCCGACTTCCTTCCCTAATCCGATGAGACCGATGACCACGCTGTCTGGTCTCCTTCACCAAACAACCAACGAAGCAATTAATACAGGATCCCGATGCTATTAAAGCAGACGTTAAGAAATTAAACAAAAATAAAAGTAAAATGCAATAACAAATCAATGCTTGTGACACTAAAAATGACGATCAGCACTGACTGAAAAATACGATGAATTGGCCAGTCGTATTGACGTTATCGAAAATAACAATGACACCAAATCAGACGATACGTCACCAATTTCTTTCAATCAAACACCCGAATTCCAAAATTAACAGCAGACAATCAGTGAGATAAGTTCGTCCAATAATACATTGCGTAGAAAAGTGTCGTCTTTACAGCAAGAAGTGACAGAAATGAAAAATGTTTCAGCCTCTAACACGTCACAGCAAACCCCACTTTGTGAACATTTGTCACATTCACACAGCCAGTGTAATTTAGGTAATTTACAGAGAGTACGTGACTTAGATTCCGAACAGTCACAGACAAACAGATTATTATACAATCCTGAACCTGCTCAGACATACACAGACGATAATTTTGATTATAAGCACTTTCTATCTGTTAGGAAATTTAAGGTATTTAAAAATGACAGAAAACAGATTCACCCTTTTGACTGTATACAACAATTTGCTTTTGCATTTCCACCGGCTTGGCCTGTAACGCAGAAACTAAAATTTATTTGCAGCGTGTAAGAGACCTCAGGGGATTCATTACACTTCGATGAATATGTGCTGCAGCGTGCACAGGGCCCCGATCCATAGTAGTGGTATTTCGTCTTTAGTTTTCTGCACTGCTGCCTACTCTTTTACTATCCTTTATATCTATCAAAACAACTCTTCAACTATCGATCTATCTAGGAGTAGAAATGGGTAAAGAAAACCTGATACGACAAGTTTTACCTGAAGGTGACAGTTATTACACGCTCCAGAAATGACAACCAAGAGAACTTTAATACCAGACAAAAATTTTAATCATCAGTATGTACAAAATTTTCAGCAACAGCATTTTGGTAACAATAGAGGCATTTCCCTACAACAGCAACGAAACCAACCGGTTAGCATACCTAACCAACAATGTGATGTACAAGGTCAACCAAGTGGTCAAAAAGATTTCGGGTTGCAGCCGGTCGTCGTAAACTTCATTGCACGATATTTCGGCTGGGCAACTGCCAGCCATCTTCAGGTGAGCCGAACAAGGACTGTTCGGCTCACCTGAAGATGGCTGGCAGTTGCCCAGCCGAAATATCGTGCAATGAAGTTTACGACTACCGGCTGCAAACACGAAATCTTTTTGACCAGTTGATTCGCCGGGAAAATTTCAAATTTTACATTAAGGTCAACCAAGCTTACACATATAGCGTCGGCTCCACCAAATAGTAACGCATAGCAACAAGGAAGTCACTACCTATAGAAAACACATCATTTCAGCTCCTATCTCAATGCGCCGTATAGCAATGATTATTATGATAGACGTAAAGGTAATGAGCACAATTTTCAGCGTAACAGTCGGTCTTACCAGCAGCAGAATCATGCGCAACAACGGATTATCATGAATGAACCAGACAGTCGGTATCATCCCGAACCTAATATGTCAGGAAGAAATAACAGAACAGTACAAGTAGTTGAAATGCCAGCATCCTCCCGCAAATAATAGCACGTCAGAAGTAATTTGACAAGATACAGTACAGATTGCATCTTCCAACAACGTAATCACTACTTCTGAAATGCAGAATCTTGTTCACGAAAATGTTATTACTTTTGACGACATCCGTGACAAACTTTTGCATGAAAAACCGATTACTAAAAAAAACCATTTCCCATCCTGTCATTGAAGTAAAGATTGGATCATCAACATTTTCAGCAGTAATCGATTCTGAATCACCTATGTCAGTTATAAATGAAGAAACCTTCAACTAATGTAACAAAGAGAATACCCATCCTACGTTACCATTAGGCAAAACTGGTAAAGTAGATGTAAAATTACATACACACTTATCATTTTGTATTGCAGGTCATACGTTCCACTCATAATTTTTGGATTGTTCCCTTATTGACAACACGTTATTTTAGGTACGAATTTTTTGGTACAACATGACGCAATTATTGACTTTCAAAATTCATATTTAATGTTGAAGGATGAAAAAGTACAACTGGCATTAGAATATCAGCACGCTTTATCTGCAGATGAACAGGCAATTAATCGAACAGTGGTCATTTCTACATCGCGTTACACAAACTGTCATTGCACATTGTTCACAGATACGTACATACACAACTGTAATACACCAAACGAAGCCGACTATGACGTTATGCAAATGATTTCTGAGAAGGTAAAACAGAGCAGTGCAAACACAAATGACGAACGTACTCAACTACGCAAAATTCTTTTACAGCAAGCTCCAGTTTTTGACAGCGTTCCTGGTACTATGTCCGGTTTTATGTATGAATTCCAAGTTAAACAGCACGACACGTTTAAAGCCCAACATTGTCCCATTCCACATATTCACAGAGAACAAGTTAAGAAAAAATTACAAGCTATGCTAGACCAAGGAATTATTGAACCGGGAGTTAGTCCGTACATAAATCCGCTCCATATTGTTAAGAAAAAGGATGGCTCACTTCGCCTCGTATTTGATTCGCGTCATGTCAACATTATTAATGATACAGATCGCCCACAGAACTAGAAGAACTTCTACAGAAATTTCACGGTACTGCTATTTATTCCACATTAGATTTGAAATCGGGATTTAGGCAAATTCGGCTCCATCCGAAAGTACACAGCTTTTCTCTGTTTTGGTGACTGTTATCAATTTTGCAAATTACCGTTCGGTTTAACAATTTCTTCAGCAGCATTTATTCGTGGTTTAAATACTATACTTCCGACAGAACTTAAGGACAGAATCACTATATATGTTGACGACATCCTTATCGCAGAAGCTAACTGGTCTAAACACAATTTGATTCTTGAACAACTGTTGCAAACGTTTCGTGCACAAGGACTCAGCAAATCACAGTTTAGCAAGACTTCTATAAAATTTCTTGGGCATGTAATTTCAGCAGAAGGCATTGCGCCTGACCCGGAAAAACTTCAAGCTTTACGTAACATTACTGTTCCAACGACGAAGAAACAACTACACAGCTGTTAGGGGTTAATTAACTTTTTTCCGTAAATTTATTCATTACTCTGCTTTAGACACTCCTAGATTATGCCAATTGACGGTTAAAAACGCTATTTGGCGCTGGGATAGCCAAGCACAGTCTGAATTTGTTAATCTGAAACATGCCTTGTTGAATGCACCTCTTTTATCACACCCAGATCCTACCAGAAATTTTTCCATTGCCACCGATAGTTCTAACACCGCTTTAGGCGTACACATTTTTCAGGAAATTGAAGAAGACGAGCCGGCCACGGTGGCCGAGCGGTTTTAGGCGCTCAGTCCGGAACCGCGCGACTGCTACAGTCGCAGGTTCGAATCCTGCCTCGGCCATGGATATGTGTGATGTCCATAGGTTAGTTAGGTTTAAGTAGTTCTAAGTTCTAGGGGACTGATGACCACCGATGTTAAGTCCCATAGTGCTCAGAACCATTTGAACCATTTTTTAAGAAGACGATACGACAGTAATTAAAAACATCGCCTTTGCAAGTCGCATTCTGTCACCTGCTGAACGCAATTATTCTGTCACAGAGCTTGAAACATTATGTGTTGTATGGGCATTTACCAGATTTAGGTATTTTCTTTACGGAAGACATACTACTGTTTACACAGATCATAGAGCTATACAGTTTTTACTTTCCGCTAAATTTACACATGACAGATTAAGCAGATGGAAACTTTATTTACAGGAATTTAATTTTACAAGTGTTCACATTCCCGGTACACAAAATATTCTAGCAGACGCATTATCGTATTCTCTCAGCAACAATCAGCAAGACATCGTAACCAACTTCTGCCAGGCAAATTCTAGAGTCATGTATATTCAACAAGTTGCATTTGAAAATTTCATTTCGTCGTCATTACGAGACATAGCACAAGAGCGGAATAAAGACAACGTATGGAAAGAAATTAAATACCTTCGGCAAGATAGGAATAACGTTACCATTAGAAACCATTATACTGTACTCAAGAACATTCTGTTTCGCCGCTCTCACCCTGACAGCAACAACTGGTTATTATGTATTCCTGACGAACTTGTTAACAAATTAATTTGGTATACTCATTTAAGTTACGCACATTATGGAGCCAGAAAATGTTTTCTTATTCTGAGACAGAACTGTTATTTTACCAACATGGAGAAACGTATTCGACGAGTTTTAGCGTCATGTAAAATCTGCCAGAAAGGTAAATCAGACACGACTTCAGATATTCCTCCGTTACATCCCATTGTACCCGTTAAATTGAGACACATGGCCGCCGTAGACATTTTTGGTCCAATTCCCAGAACTAATAGAGGTTTTTGCTACTTCTTAGTCGCTGTTGAACTCACTTCGAAATTTGATACCTTCACTCCGTTACGCAAGGCTACTGCTAAATCTATTTCGAATGCATTTATAAAACTTTTTTATTTCGTGTAGGGCATGTATTGAAAGTAATTTCTGACAATGCACCACAATTTCGATCTGCGATATGGACACGTATGTTACGAGCTAAAAACATTTCTCCGATCTTCGAACCCTTCTGAACGACTAATGAAAGAAATTGGTAAACTATGTAGAATATAGTGCCATAAAAAACATATTGATTGCGATACTCACATACTCTCATTCCAGGATGTAATTAACTCCATACCAAATGAATATACTATGCTATCTCCGATTGTTATATTGAAAAATTAAAGAATTAGTATCTTTTCCTACATCTCATCGACTATGCCACCATGAAATAATTGACATTGCGCTCATCAACATCAAACGTGCTGCAGAGCATTGGAGAAGACAGCAAAAACAGGTTTGTACACGCCGTGACTTTCACATACGACAGACGATATTAGTACGCACACATTATTTATCCAACAGAGGAAGAGTAGATGCAGTAAATTCGAGCTTCTATACGCAGGTCCATATAGAATTCGCAGCATTCCTCACCCCAATGTTGTGCACGTCGAAACTTTGAGAACCAGAAAAAGCAAGGGCAATCACCATATTTCCAATATTAAACCCTTTATTGAGTGAACATACTTTATAATTTATCACATTTTAATGCCATTTCCAGATATTTATATGACCACTTACTGATGATAATCATATTTTTTTCTTGGCAAGTGCCCGGCAAGGTAAGGTTAGCAGGTCGCTTTTCTTGTCGTTATGTATCAGACCGTGCATATTTTCCATGTTTTTGTGTATGTATGACTGTTTTCCTATCGAAAGTAGAATTTTTCTCTGTATGGACTATGAAATCTTTCAGATATAGCAAACACCACTTGACTTTGACATTTTTTTCTTATGATATCTCAATATCCTGACTATTCTACATTTTTTGCTACTACATTATGATACTGTGTGTACATTTTTGCACTTGAAAATTGTCAATGGTTTTGACATAATACGTTTTCTGTCATGCTATGCTGTATGCTTAGTTATATCACTAGAAACAAGTTTTTATTTAATGGGTATATGAATTAAATGCAAGATATTAATCCGTATTCATCATTTTCAGAAAGCAATACCATGTAAAGGAAATAAATTATACAATCACAGTGGTTTGCATCTGCATCCATACTCCGCAAGCCACCTGACGGTATATGAGGGAGGAAATGGAAATTTCACAATTGGAATGAAAGAAAGAAAATGCAATATCTTGTCATGAAGAGTAAATAGATCAGAATTAACAAGCATTAACAAGAATATACTATACACACTGTATAATAGCAGTTTTAAGTAATTATTTTTCTTTCAGAATATGAGGCGATTGATGCAGGCTGTCAGACAGAACTACACGTTAATTTTAGTGATGAAATATGCTAGAAGTAAGAAACTTGATACTATATGAAGTAATGAATGATAATGAATAGTTTATGAAGTAAATGGTAATATGAACATGGATGATGAAGTGTCTATTTTTTGCAGATGATAACAAATGATGATGATTAAACATGAAGAATATGGTAATATGAATGATGAAGTTTTTCTTTGCAGATCATGATAACGATGAACTTATAGTGATATGAATAATAGAAGTTTTTCTTTGCAGATGATGATAATGATGAAGTTTGTATATTTTCTATTAGTTAAGAGATGCTATGTAGTTATTTAAGTATTTGTTGCGGTTCTTTTTGACAGTATGTCTTATATCACATAGTATAATGACTGAATGTTTTGGGAAAGACAGCTGGAGTACATACCTATTAATTACACATTTCATTACCTGTTAATTCGAAGTTAACTACTTTTCAGCATAATATACATTTTTTCTTTCAGGTCAACAATCCATTTTCTATTTTTTCCAGGAGAAGCTTTTCATGATATTAATATGCTATAAGCAGTTAGTTATTAAACCTGTTCCAATACTTGCATTTTTTTTACCCAGTTGTGTCTATCATTTATGAATGTGATCACATATACTCTACTTGTTTCATAACCTTGCTACAGCTGACTCATGACGAATGATGTTATTAGTCCTTATTTCCAGCAATAAGTCAAAAGTAAATATTTTCATACCCCAGCAATGCATTGCTAGCACAAAAAATATTTATTACCAGTCCCAACTATTACCAGTATACAACTAAATAATGCTACCAGTTTAAGATATATTTCTAGTCCTAAATATAATGCAAATTTCTCTGATGTATTGAATCCATTATATCTATGTATTATTGGACTACAGACCTGGAGTAATAGTTACAATGTGTTACATTTTAAATATGTCTTATGTCACTTGCATGATATCATATATAAACACTAACAACTTGATGCTATACGCAATAAGTCTTGTTTTGAATGATGACTTCTGAGTAATACTGAATTATGTTTTGTAATAATGCATAAATAGTATGCCCATGATTACTGTAATGAGATGACTTATGCATAAATGCTGTGCCAATAATTACTGTAATGAGAAGACTTATGATGCCAATAATTACTGTAATTAGATGACTTATGAATAATGTTCTGCAATAATTACTGTAATGAGATGACTTATGAATAATGTTCTGCAATAATTACTGTAATGAGTTGACTTATGCAGAAATGCTATACCAATTATTACTGTAATGAGATGACTTATGCATAAATGTTGTGCCAATAATTACTTTAATGAGAAGACTTATGATGCCAATAATTACTGTAATTAGATGACTTATGAATAATGTTCTGTAATAATTACTGTAATGAGATGAGTTATGCAGAAATGCTATACCAATGATTACTGTAAAGAGATGACTTATGCATAAATGCTATGCCAATAATTTCTGTAAATAATATTTTGTTATACTCTATAAATGCTATGCCAATAATTACTGTAATAAGATGACTTATGATTAATGTTCTGCAATACTCCAGACATAGTACATAAATGTTTAGTAACTATCCAATGAGTGCCAATAATTATTCAAATTGGTTGATACACGTGAGTAATTCTGAATGATGACTAGCATAAGACTTAATGTCCTTCACCTTCTGACCTAATTACCACCAATTACTGCTATATCCATATGTCCTGTCCATCCTCATGATTATGGAGCACTATATTTGATTTTTTGAATTAATTCTACGTTGATGTAAGAGAATGGATTCTACAAGAATGTGGTGTTGACATATCAACCTGTCCACCACCTTGAACGATGGAGATGTTATTATGGTCCTACTGTTAGGTGTACCAAATGCATTACCAAAATGATAACATAGAATATTTATACAACATTTCAGTGTCTTGGCTACACTGATAAATACTTCAGGGAAGAGAACTTCAGATCGTCTCATTTAGTGTTGTGCTTCTGTAGAAAGATATGGACTTCCAGCGCAGCTACTTGCAACGCACTGTGCTACAACCATGATGCTATCCTTCTCATTCCTTTCCTAGTTCTTATACAGTGCGTGTGCACTTCATTTCATTTGTTAATATGATCAGATGTCCTAAATATGCTAAAGACTTATACAGTGTGTGTGCACTTCATTTCATTTGTTAATGTGATCAGTTCATGTAAAAATACTGAAGACTTATACAGTGCACGTGTACTTTGTCATTTTTTACTGTATTTTGTACTCATTGCATATACGTTTTGTCATTTCTTAGTATGTTCTGAACTCAGTGTGTGTGCACTCTATTTCATTTCTTAATATGTTCTGCACTTGTCAATAATGTATATACTCTGTGACTGTAGACTTAGTAACTAAATAGATTATAGAACAATTTGTTGCTCATGCCAAGTCCAATTGACTCACCATCGCTGCCAAATTTTTGCCCCCTCAGTGGAGGGTTATGTAAGAGGTCCACGTTTAAGGAATTTGTTGTTAGCGTACTCGAGCAGATGTAATTTCGATGGATTGCTCACGTGCTGCCTGCAATATGTAAGCTATAAGAGAATCTCAGACCAGAGAGCGGTATTAGTCAGCAGTAGGAACTATGTAGCAGTAGCAGTAAGAAGTACCTTGCAGTCTGGTGTATCGAATTGGCTGGGCCGGTCGTGTGGAGCGATGGCGGTGCCTGAGCGTCGTAGTATAAGGTAAAAGCGGCCTCGCGCATGTGTAGTGTTGTTATATCAAGTCCCATGTAAATGGTTTATAAAAGAAATCTCTTAATAATAATCTTTCTTATAAAAATTAAGTTTTGACAATAATTCAACTCAATTTAAGGATTTTACTAATTTCTCCAATCCATGGTCATTCCGATTATTGTAAAGACAAATCAGTTGTTTCTTTTTATATATGACAGGTCAGCATTGCACTGAGCTGTGCCAGAAAAATTTCTTATAGGAGCAGATATATATGCGTTATCTGGCGACCTTATCGAGGTAAGAATTTTTAATTTATTCAGTATGATCTTTCAGGGCCATGATGGAGCACTGCTGACGTCCAAAATTTACCAGCTTAAATTCACAGTCAATTATTGAAAGGTTATAGGTGAGCCAAAATTTAATTAGGAGGTTAGTCACATTTTTATTATTGGTTGGTTACGGAATTTATCTGTTAGGAGGTTACACTAAATGCGAATGTGATTATTATATAATTATACACTCCTGGAAATTGAAATAAGAACACCGTAAATTCATTGTCCCAGGAAGGGGAAACTTTATTGACACATTCCTGGGGTCAGATACATCACATGATCACACTGACAGAACCACAGGCACATAGACACAGGCAACAGAGCATGCACAATGTCGGCACTAGTACAGTGTATATCCACCTTTCGCAGCAATGCAGGCTGCTATTCTCCCATGGAGACGATCGTAGAGATGCTGGATGTAGTCCTGTGGAACGACTTGCCATGCCATTTCCACCTGGCGCCTCAGTTGGACCAGCGTTCGTGCTGGACGTGCAGACCGCGTGAGACGACGCTTCATCCAGTCCCAAACATGGTCAATGGGGGACAGATCAGGAGATCTTGCTGGCCAGGGTAGTTGACTTACACCTTCTAGAGCACGTTGGGTGGCACGGGATACACGTGCTTTGTCCTGTTGGAACAGCAAGTTCCCTTGCCGGTCTAGGAATGGTAGAACGATGGGTTCTATGATGGTTTGGATGTACCGTGCACTATTCAGTGTCCCCTCGACGATCACCAGTAGTGTACGGCCAGTGTAGGAGATCGCTCCCCACACCATGATGCCGGGTGTTGGCCCTGTGTGCCTCGGTCGTATGCAGTCCTGATTGTGGCGCTCACCTGCACGGCGCCAAACACGCATACGACCATCATTGGCACCAAGGCAGAAGCGACTCTCATCGCTGAAGACGACACGTCTCCATTCGTCCCTCCATTCACCCCTGTAGCGACACCACTGGAGGCGGGCTGCACGATGTTGGGGCGTGAGCGGAAGACGGCCTAACGGTGTGCGGGACCGTAGCCCAGCTTCATGGAGACGATTGCGAATGGTCCTCGCCGATACCCCAGGAGCAACAGTGTCCCTAATTTGCTGGGAAGGGGCGTTGCGGTCCCCTACGGCACTGCGTAGGATCCTACGGTCTTGGCGTGCATCCGTGCGTCGCTGCGGTCCGGTCCCAGGTCGACGGGCACGTGCACCTTCCGCCGACCACTGGCGACAACATCGATGTACTGTGGAGACCTCACGCCCCACGTGTTGAGCAATTCGGCGGTACGTCCACCCGGCCTCCCGCATGCCCACTATACGCCCTCGCTCAAAGTCCGTCAACTGCACATACGGTTCACGTCCACGCTGTCGCGGCATGCTACCAGTGTTAAAGACTGCGATGGAGCTCCGTATGCCACGGCAAACTGGCTGACACTGACGGCGGCGGAGCACAAATGCTGCGCAGCTAGCGCCATTCGACGGCCAACACCGCGGTTCCTGGTGTGTCCGCTGTGCCGTGCGTGTGATCATTGCTTGTACAGCCCTCTCGCAGTGTCCGGAGCAAGTATGGTGGGTCTGACACACCGGTGTCAATGTGTTCTTTTTTCCATTTCCAGGAGTGTATTTTTTATCCTTTGGGAGGTTACAACTTGGGACCCTTTCGTTAAATTGTCTGGCTGATGGCAAGTTTGTGAAACTGTATGAAACATACGAAGTTAATATAAAATATAATAAAAGTAATAATAATATTGGGAGCTAAATTAATGACACATAAATGATGTAACCCATACAGTTGTTATTTGGTTAGAATAATGTTTATTCAGAAAGCAAACTAATAGCGAAAGTGGTCATATTTAGAGTTACTGTTACACTCGGGCGCATATCCATTTGACACAGTTCAGTCATTCACAATGTCACCATGAAATACAAGTTCAATACTCCAACTCATTATCTACGCCAAAAGTTAGAGTTCACACCAGGAGCGTGGCTGCTCACCGCTCACAGACTTAAGTCCCACGATACCACACAACGCGATATTTTCTAAGTTGTTTCACTTCCTAGCTACCTAATGACCGGCCGTCCGCTTTCGTGTCTCCACCAGCACTGTCCCTCTGCCCATTTCTGGCTGCATTTCTCGAGTGCTGAACACCGGCGCTTAACTGACTAGTGCAGTTCCCTTCCCTGAAGTCGTCTATCTGATTGGCTGCTGCATATTCTACATTATTTTACATTTTACCATGTTTAAATAATCAAATCTTGACCACTTACACGTTCTAAATAAAGTAACAATAATATCCATTACATAACAAATATCAAATTCTTTTACATAAAACCAATAAAATTTTCTTCTTAACTTTGAATGTCACAGTCAGTAGCCTTGCACCATTGTGCTTTCTGATAAATAAATAAAAAACAAAAGTAACTATTATGCACTAAACTTTACAACAAATATTCTATTACCTAATGATTTAGTAAGGTGTCATGCTGTCATCGTTCAATGTGTTTTGTGTGGAGGAAATGATGAAAATACTGATAATTTAAATTTACTAAATTTTTTAAACAAAAAAAAAAACTACAGAGTTGATATTTACAACATTTGTCATTTTAATGATGCGCTTTTATATGAAATTTAAGGTAGACCAAAGCGTTTAAATCTTAGAATTCAGGTCTTTGTTACAAAACGTATTAATTTCACTTTAACAGTAAATCCTAAAATATTATAGACATGATCAATATTGAAGTTTTATTGGGATGGTACATTACAATTACTGTGGCTTCATTCCCTGAATTCCAACAGAATTAAATAGTTTTCATAAATGTTTCCCTTCATGCCCGGTCTTAGGTCCGCGATATTTAACACTGCTACACCTCCCTGGGCACAAACAGCTCCTATGGGGTTTCCAACATAGGTTCTCGTCTGTCTCACTCGCGCACTATAGTGCTTAGGCCTGATAAGCCTGTCTGTGAATTTCCCCACCTTGCAGCGAAATGGCAATCTTTGTGGCACATGGTCCTGGATGACAGGATTCGTTTTACAATTCCTGGAAGGTTGTCTCTTTCACCATATACTTAAACGAGAGCAAAATGCTCTTTAACTCACACGCTCCTCCTCCTCAAAATCATCTAGAACAACTAGAATATTCCTCAGGCAACATCGTAAAACATTACAATGAAAATCTTTTTTAATTGAGAGAATAATATATCTATGAGCAACATATTACTTATACACAGTACTATGAAGAAGAATATATATATATATATCAGCCCCTCAGTTAACATATTGTTCTGCTAAGTGGTTTATATATATAAAATAAACCACTTAGCAGAACAATATGTTCAGATTTTTTCCTTGTTTATTCAGCATACATCCATACAACATATTCGATGTTGATGTTGCATTTGCTGCCTCCTCTCAGTTTACAGCTGATCCATCAATTGCTGGATGTATGCTGAATAAGCAAGGGATAAAATCTGAACAAATGCTATGAAGTATGCACAAATGATAAGAAGCTTTTCTAACTTCAAAATATGAACACACAGGGATTTGATACTATGAAACTTTTCTATGAAAATGTACTGTGTAGTCTGAAGAAACAGTTGTTTGATACTCAAAATTTTTTATAAAAGTATACTTCGGAATCTAAACACGTAGTGGTTTGATATTATGAAACTCTTTGTTACGAAAATGCACTTTGAAACATGAACCCACAGTGATCTCATACTAAGAAACGTTTTTACGAAAATATGCACTATGAAATCTGATCTTATGCCGTGAAACCTAAATCTGAACAAATGCTATGATACTGAAATCTGAAAACAGTGTGATTTGACACCATGAAACTGTCTTTAAGAAAATATACACCACGAAATCCGATCTTATGCTACGAAATTATTATGTTGACTATGCTACAAATATAGCACCATTCTTAACCATCATCTATCAGAGATCAGTGGAACAGCGAATAGTTCCACGGGACTGGAAGGAGGCCGAGGTCATAGCAATCTATTAAAAGGGTAGAAAATCGGATGCACATAATTATCCGCCAATTTCACTGTCATCGATTTGTTGTAGAATCATGGAATATATTTTGTGTTCAGACATAACGACCTTTCTTGACAGTGAGAAGCTCATGTGCAGAAATCAGCATGCTTTTAGGAAACAGCAGTCAAGTGCAACACAGCTGGCCCTCTTTGTGCATGATATACAACAAGCTCTAGATACAGGCTCCCAGGTTGATGCCATATTTCTCGACTTTCGAAAGGCGTTCGACTCAGTTCCGCACTGTCGCTTGCTACAAAAAGTGCGTACTTACGGTGTATCTGATGACATATGCGGTTGGATAGAAAGTTTTCTAACAGACAGAAAGCAGTATATCGTCCTGAATGGGATGACTTCAACAGAAACAGCTGTAACTTCAGGTGTGCCCCAGGGCAGCGTAATAGGTGCGCTGCTTTTTACGATTTACAGAAACGATCTGGTACACTAGAATGAGATTTTCACTCTGCAGCGGAAAGTGCGCTGATATGAAACTTCCTGGCAGATTAAAACTGTGTGCCCGACCGAGACTCGAACTCGGGACCTTTGCCTTCGTGGGCAAGTGCTCTACCATCTGAGCTACCGAAGCACGACTCACACCCGGTACTCACAGCTTCACTTCTGCCAGTATCTCGTCTCCTACCTTCCAAACTTTACAGAAGCTCTCCTGCGAACCTTGCAGAACTAGCACTCCTGAAAGAAAGGATATAGCGGAGACATGGCTTAGCCACAGCCTGGGGGATGTTTCCAGAATGAGATTTTCACTCTGCAGCGGAGTGTGCGCTGATATGAAACTTCCTGGCAGATTAAAACTGTGTGCCCGACCGAGACTCGAACTCGGGACCTTTGCCTTTCGTGGGCAAGTGCTCTACCATCTGAGCTACCGAAGCACGACTCACGCCCGGTACTCACAGCTTCACTTCTGCCAGTATCTCATCTCCTACCTTCCAAACTTTACGGAAGCTCTCCTGCGAACCTTGCAGAACTAGCACTCCTGAAAGAAAGGATATAGCGGAGACATGGCTTAGCCACAGCCTGGGGGATGTTTCCAGAATGAGATTTTCACTCTGCAGCGGAGTGTGCGCTGATATGAAACTTCCTGGCAGATTAAAACTGTGTGTCCGACCGAGACTCGAACTCGGGACCTTTGCCTTTCGTGGGCAAGTGCTCTACCAACTGAGCTACCGAAGCACGACTCACGCCCGGTGAAAATCTCATTCTGGAAACATCCCCCAGGCTGTGGCTAAGCCATGTCTCCGCTATATCCTTTCTTTCAGGAGTGCTAGTTCTGCAAGGTTCGCAGGAGAGCTTCTGTAAAGTTTGGAAGGTAGGAGACGAGATACTGGCAGAAGTGAAGCTGTGAGTACCGGGTGTGAGTCGTGCTTCGGTAGCTCAGTTGGTAGAGCACTTGCCCATGAAAGGCAAAGGTCCCGAGTTCGAGTCTCGGTCGGGCACACAGTTTTAATCTGCCAGGAAGTTTCAGATCTGGTACACTGTTTGCCGATGATGCTGTAGTTTACAGGAAAGTAGTATCACACGAACGTTGTGAACAAATCAATGAGGATTTGCAGAAAATAAATGCATGATGTAATGACTGGCAGTTATCTGTCAATATTGGTCAGTGTAACCTACTGTGTATAACAAGGCAAAAATCCCCATTAATGTATGAGTACAAAATAAATGCCCAGACTTTGGAAGCGGTAACGTCCGTCAAGTATCTGGGTGTGGCTATTCGAAATGATCTCAAGTGGAATGATCAGATTAAACAAGTAATGGTTAAGGCGAACTCTAGATTGCCATTTATTGGTGGAATCCTGAGGTGATGCAGTCCTTCAACAAAGGGAATAGCTTACAATATGTTAGTTAGTCCAGTCTTGGAGTAGTGTTTATCTGTGGGGGACCCTTGTCTGATTGAGAAGGTCCAAACAAGAGTGGAAAGATTCGTGACTGGTACATTAATCTATCGCGAGAGCGTTACAGATCACATAGAAAGTTTGAAGTGGGACACTCTTGCAGATAGACAGCGCACTAAACAGAAGAGACTGCTCAATAAATTCCGAAATCCGATCTTCACTGAGGATGTAGAGCATGTATTATTACCACCATCTTTCAAATCGCTCAATGATCACCATTCAAAGATAAGGAAATAAGAGCTCATACTATGGCGTTCAGACAGTCGTTTTTCCCTCGCCCGATCCACAAGTGGAACAGTGGGGGGGAAATATGACTTTGGCGTGAATTGTGCCCTCTGATACACACCGCTTGGTGGCTAGCGAAGTATGTATGTAGATGCAGATGTAGAAATTAAATATATACTTATCTGGTATTTCACCTTGCCTCTGTCATTTGGCACTGCACAGGTGCTGGTGCTGGTGCTGCTCAAAAAAGGACTCATTGTCCCCAGTGGATCATGAATCAACCCTCTGGGGGTCATAAACCACTTAGCAGGACAAAATGTTAAGGGGAGAGGGAGAAATGATTTAATTTACCAATTTAATTAATTAGCATATCAAACTGCTGTCAATTGTCACAAGAACTGGCTTTACCCTACTACTCGGGAATGAACATCCTCGCATAAATGACTTACAAAAACAACGACAATGAGGGTGCCATAAACCAAAATCAGCACACCACCCCCAATTAAGGGCAGAATAATACATGGCAAAATGACGATCACATTGTAAACACTATAGAAGTGACTGATGGGAGCAGCAGCACCCTGCCTCCCCAGACAATAAACAGCGATCGGTCGGCCTATACCCCTGCCGCTGATCAAAACGGGAGTGGGGACATGATGCTAACAAATAATTATTTCTTAAGGTATGCCAAAGAAGTCGACATGCGAGATGACTTCCATACAGATAAGACAAATGATCTGCCTCAGTACCGATGAGTCCTTCCATGGTCTTGGGGTAATATTGTTTCAGATTAACCACGATAATAAAAATCAAAAAGGAAATGAAATAAGATTTGCTATATGCACTTTGGCAGAACGTGAAAGAGCTTATTCTGAAACCAAACGTGAAGCGCTTGTAGTGGTATGGGCAAATCACACCAAAGTATACTGTGATCACCGAGCGAGGTGGCGCAGTGGTTAGACACTGGACTCGCATTTGGGAGGACGACGGTTCAATCCTGCGTCCGGCCATCCTGATTTAGGTTTTCCGTGATTTCCCTAAATCGCTCCAGGCAAATGCCGGGATGGTTCCTTTGAAAGGGCACGGCCGACTTCCTTCCCCATCCTTCCCTAATCCGATGAGACCGATGACCTCGCTGTTTGGTCTCCTTCCCCAAAACAAACCAACCTATACTGTGATCATCAGGCACTTTCATTCTTACTGACATCTAAACTATCGCACAAAAGATTAGTCAGATGATGTCTTCGTCTGCAAGAGGTAGATTTTGAGGTAATTTATATCTAAAGGTGGACAGAATAGTTTGCAGATTCCCTGTGTAGACTTCCATAAGGATTAAATGAATATGCAGCATTAACTGAACAATTCCAATTTAGGGTACGTGAGTCAGCTTCAAGAGGAAGATACTTGATGTAACATGGCAATGCAACAGTGAATAAGTACTGATGGAGCAGAGTAGAGAAAACATTACAAGTTACATGATGGAGTTTTGTTTTATCGTCAAATGCCTCAATCTGGTAAATGGTATGTTTGTTTACCTGAAGTACATGTAAACAGTCTTATCAGGTAAGCACGTAGCTCAAGGGGTCTGTATAGTGTAGCCAAGTGTGCTCAGAAAATGTGTCATACTGCTATTTTCCTAACATTAGCTGTCGAATACAAAAGGCCATCAAGAAATGTGCAATCTATCATGTGCATGAATTGGTTTAATTTTTACCATATAATACATAGTTTGATTATACTGTCCAGTTAGTTGTGGAAGAATACCTAATCACTTGCTAGATCCTCGAAGATTAAAACACATCACTTCCATATTTGGTTTTTTTATCATTGTTTTCAGACATTTCACAATACTCGTTTACATGTGGAAGATGTCAAGTATTGGTGTATTTCATGCTACTCCATTACCGCCTTGAAATATCTGCTATGAAACTTGCCTCCATGATCAGTCTGAAGATTGTCTGGGCAACAGTTCGTACCTGTCTTCAACAATTGTGCCTACACTTATGTAACTTTCTTCCCTGTTTTTGTTTTTAGCAGTAATGACGAGGTGAATTTGGAATACATATCAATAATCATCAGAATACTTTTCAAACCTTTATTCCTTCTTGAATATTGCTTCAAATCTACAATATTCTCTTGGCGTAAGTCATCCAAGCCTCATATTATAACATGTCTATGCAGAAATGGCGAGCACCCCGGTTTGTAGAATTCCCAAATTACCAAACCTATGTTAACGCGATGGCAGGAGACACAGGCATAGAAGACATATTTTTGGTATAGATTTCTTAAGGGGGAAGTGTGTCTGAACTGACGTAGAGTTGGGTAAATATGTCTTTGTTTTGATGAGAAGGAAGTTGCTGTGAATTTAACCAAAATTCCTAAGCGACATGATAAGTATTATTAACAAATTCGATTACAACTTGTAGAATGAGACCGTTATTGGTTGATGATTCATTTCATCATAATATTTTGAGTTACGAAAGTGAAAAAATTACTTCAGGAAAATTTTATGAATACTGCATGGATGTGACACCACATGAAAGTTTTTGTAAAAACATCTGTTCAATTCCGTGGTCTAAGAGAGAGGTAGTGATTCATGCAATACAACACATTTTTGAGTAGGGGGTCATTGAGCCCCTCTTTCTCCCCTTACTGCAGTCCGCTTCTTGCAGTGGCTAAGACTGGTGTGAAAATACACCTAGCACTCGAGACAATGGAAATAAATTGCATAATTGTCCAAGTACAAATGCATCCCGAAAACTTGGAGGAGCAACTACCGAAGTTTTTCTGTGTTAGGAATTTATCTAGCATCAGCATCCGATCTTCATACTGGCAGATATTTCTCTGAGACAACTCCAGGAAGTATACTGCATTTACCTGTGCTAGAAGATCTTACCAACACCAGGTGTTGCCTCTTGGATTGAAAATTAGTTCATGGGTCTTTATAGCTGTACTTAGCACAGTGCTTGGGCGAGAATTATTAGATCAAATAGCTATGTATGTGTATGACATCCTAACTGCCATTCCTACCTGGAACAACACAATGAATTGTTAGAAGGAACATTGTAGAAATTTTTATCAACTGGAGTTACTGCAGATTTATCAAAATCCAAGTTTGTAAAATGTAAAGTCAAATTCCCGGGTCATGTAATTTCATCTGTGGGCAAAACAACCAATCTTGTGAAACTGAGTGCTCTTAAGAACTTTCCATTTCCAAGGGAGAAAAAAACCTAAAAGCTTTTATAGGCTTTGTTCATTTCTTAGGCTATTTGGGCCACATCAGTCGTTGAATAGCAATTATTAGGGCTTTCAAAGAAGAATAATCAGTTGAGTCCCATAGTGCTCAGAGCCATTTGAACCATTTTTGAAGAAGAATAATCTGTGGCAATGGAGAGAGTTTTTCAAGGAGGGCTTTGAGGCAATACATTACTCCACCCCAGTGTATTATAAGGAGGTTGTTTGTGTTGTTACCCCCGGATGATAATTACATGAAATACTTGTTGGATTCGTAAGCAGTGGGTCCTTGAGGTACAGAATATGTGAACACCAAGAAGTAAGATTAAAGAGTTTATTAATAAAAGACTGATTATAAAACACATGCACTACGTGTACCCATCGTCACTGTGTCTGACATCCTAACACTGACTAATTACAGTAGTATTGAAAGGCTCCATGGTGAGCTAAGAAAAGAGACATATTCGCACCGGAGGCCACGCTAGTTATGCCGGCGCACTGCCGACGGCGGCCAGTCGCTTACTCTTGTGGCGCACTGCGGATGGATGCACGTCTACTGACCAAGCAAATTATCAGCATTCCAAGATAGGTCGGCTGGAGAGCACTGTTACGTACTGTACAACTATGTGCAAACCTGTAGACCTTTACATCACTCTCCCCAGAGAAAAAGAGCAACCATAGGTGGCTCAAAACGACCTCCTGGGCGTTATGAATCTACTTCGTCATTTGTGGCATCAGAAGGCATTGCAACATGTATTTCATTTGCAGACACATTAACGTTTGGTACAGAGAACCGAGCTTTCAAGGTGACAATTTCAGACATCACAAATGCTTTTGGCAAAAGACAAATTAATAAAAGCAATAAAACACAATATCGACAATCAAGTATGCATTAACAAAACTGGATGAATCGAAGGACTTAATTCTATTTGCTGCTTCAATGAAGTTTAACTCATTATTGGAAGAAATTACATTTTCATAGATATCTTTAATTAAATCATTGTCTTCAGAAAAACTTGATAAGGAATCCTTTCCATATGTTAATATGTGTGAACCATTGTAATAAACAGATAACATTCTCATTAATGGCAAATGACCAGTTGCATGAAATTTAGTTGGAAATGCATTAGACATATCAAATAGTTCACATGATAAATCACAATGTGTGGCACTCAAGATTAATCCACTATTATTCAATTTGAGTGTAAAGGGTAGCTCAGGTCTAGCATAATTTTTACATGTAAATGTGACATCAAGGGTGTAGTTAAATGAGAAAATTATACCTTCAGAACATCGTTTAAGAAATGGATGATAAAGATGCATTAAAATTGTAGGGCAATCACCTCTTGGGGGATGATTCATAACAATTCTTTCTCACAGCTGTACACTCTACTATCTAAGAATACTTCCTATTCAGGGCAAATTAACTTATGACTTCAATTTACAATTACACATATGCAAATCCTTTTCATTTAGGGACCCAAAATATCTTCGATCCTTGCTGATCAGTAGATAATCATTTAGTACGTACTTTACACGAATATCTGCCTGCCTCTGTTTCACAGGGTAAGTACAAAACTTATACATTTCAAAATTATGCTTTGAGCTAGCAATGGGTATAGAAACAGGGGGGGGGGGGCTTTTTTTTGGGCGCACGACAGCAGGGTCTTCAGTGCTGTATAGAAACAATAACAGTTAATTCATCTTCAATCATTGAAGAGAGTGTGGTGGTTAACTTGTAGTAAGCATATAAATTGTAAGCGTTAACAGGGTAAATCATAGCATATATTGCATCTAGTTTTGGTTCATTTGATAGTAGGATCTGTAAAAATTGTTCTTTATTTAGTAGTACATTGTTCAAACAATCATTTGAACTACTTTCTAAGGCTATTCTTTAAGTTAAGGGCATCAATTCTAGCATTTGATAAACTATCAGTAATCCTTAACAAAAAAGTGTTTAAATCTAAGTGTGCATTCACAGCATTTAATCCTTGGAATAGTTTTTGGATATTTGTGTTCGTTTCATTGCGAAGTAGGTGGAAATGTGAGATAAATTGCTTTACAATCTGTTCAATGAAAACTGCGTGGTTATTAATGGTTCTTTGCATATTCTTTAATACGATAATTTCATTAGAGAGGTTAGTTGAATCTGTATGGGACTGTTGTTCAAGAGCTAATATTTTCACTTTAACTTCAAGAAGATCTCGACTAGTTAAAGTACCAAATACAGTACAAAGGATACTCCCTCCAAAATCAAACCAGGCATGCTGACGCCTAATTAAAGTTTTGTGTGGCAAACGCCTTAAAAACAGTAACTGTTATTCATAATTAGCAAACGTAGATTCTACATGCATTTTGGCTGTGATATAGTTATTATACCAAGATGCATGCATTTCCAAAATTGTATCATTACCCTTAACAGAACGAATTAGATCAATTTGCTTCTTTACAGAACTGAACTGTTGCTGGATTTCACTCAGATTCTACTTGAGTACAAGTTTTGCATTACTTGTTGAAACTACCATGTCTCATAGTGGTTCAAACAAAACACCTGTACTCTGTGGTACTATTACTACGGCATTGGTAGAATACGATATCATAGCAAACAGTAGAATAAAAATGAACATGGTTAATCAGTTCTAAATACTAGAGTTAACAGTCAACAGAAATAAATGAGTTACTTGTGGTAACCTGGGGAATAAAAGCTTTAGTTTCACTTGTGCACTTGTGTAATAGCTTCAATACTAAATTTTCAAAACACATGCACATAAGGACATGGCTAAAATAAACGCATGCATTGCACTCTCATACACTACACACGTTTACCCCTATTGTAGGGTGTCTGGAACAGGGTCACTTGGAACATGTTGATGCCTCAGCCTCAAAGTCTGGACTGCGACCTCGTGATTCTTGCTTCCTGGGTTTGAGGACAGCAGGTCTGCCTCTCGGTCGGTCCTCGTCGTCTTGTGATGCTACAGGAATTCTACCGAGAAATGGCTTTACACGACTGACATGAACGACAATCGAACGGAAGGCCAGTTGGAGCTTAAGAGTGACTGGCAACAACACCTCCAAGATTGGATATGGTCCCTTCCAATACTTCTTAAACTTTTTGACTACACTCTTCTTCAACACCACGTTACTCACATACACAAGATCTTCAACTCGATACTGTGGCACTGCTGTTTGGCGGTTGTGTTGTCTTGCTTGCCGAAGGAAGGACTGATTATTTCGCTGTTTCACTCCCCTCATGCTTCCTTTAGTTTGTGTGCTAGATCCCTTGCGTGTTCATTGCTGATTCTGGCAGTCGATTGTGCAAAGTCCGAGAGTGAATGCATTCTTCTTCCATAGACGATCTCATGTGTACTTAGGCCAGTTGAGCTGTGCATTTTGGCATTGTAACAATTTACCAAGTACAGTAAACAGACATCCCAATTGTAGTGTTTGCTGCTCACGTAATGGCTCACCATTTTAATAATTGTTCTGTGGACTCGCTTGACTCTTCCATTTCCTTCAGGGTGTGCTACTGTAGGCCTTAACTGAGTTATTTGTATGAGCTTACAAGACTGTTTAAGTAATTCATTCATAAAATTCGTTCCTTGATCACTAATTATACTTAATGGTGATCCAAATTTAAGAATACATTAATTTACAAAAACTTTAGCTGTAGTCTCAGCACCCTGATCAGGTATGGGTATCATGATGAGAAGGTATCTAGAGAAATGATCTAACATAGTCAGTATGTATTTGTGTCCATCTTTAGTCTTAGGCAATGGTTCTACGACATGTAGTCCTACTCTTTCAAATAGTTCACTAGTCTCCGGCAGTTCTTGCAATGGTGCTTTACTTTTTCCTACATTATTCCATCAGTTACAGGAATCACATTGTGAAACAAACACGAAAATGTCAGCTTTGTGGGTCGGCCACGAAAACATTTGAGCTATTTTAATGTTTGTTGCTTTTTTTATTGCAATATACTGATAATAAGGAATCGTGTTGTTCTCTCATTATTTGCTCTTTCATGCTTTCTGGAATAAATAGGCGGTTTCCTTTACTAGTGATTTTGCACAATAATCCATCTATTTCATGTTGATCATTTTTCCATATTTTGCATTGTGGATCTTCTTCTTGAGCTGCCTTTAATTCTTCTTCATGACTTATCGTAACACAAACATTGACTTTTCGACTCATCGCATCAGCATTCACATGTTACCTGGTCGGTGAATATCTTTAAATTGGTACTCATTCAGACTTAATGCTTATCTTGTTCACCTGGAACTTGGATCCTTTAAGCTCAATAACCATTTAAGTGCGGCATGATCTGTAATAACTGTAAATTCTATTCTTGTTAAGAAACATCTGTTATGTATTATACCAAAAACCAAAGCACAAGGCTCCTTCTCAGTAGTAGAATAATTAAATTCTGCTTTGTTTAATTGTCTGGAAGCAAATGAGATTGGGTGTTCATGACCATCAACTTCCTGAGACAAAATTGCACGTATAGCAAAATTGGATGCATCTGTTGAAAGAATAAAAAGCTTACTGAAATCTGGATAGGCTAACACTGGGGCTGTGGTTAGAGCAGTTTTAAGTTCTTCCATTGCCTTTTTGCATTCTGTTGACCAATTACATGTAGCTCCTTTCTTCAGTAGCTTTGTTATTGGATGTGCTATATTCGCATAACCAGCTATAAATTGTCTGTATAAATTTGACAATCCAAAGCATGATTGTAGTTTCTTAAAATTCTGTGGTTCAGGAAAATTCTTTACATCTTCAATTAATTTTGGATCAGGTCGAACACCTTCACCAGTTATAACATGACCAAGGTACTTAACTTTACTTTGTGCAAAATGACATTTGTCTATTGACAAAGACAGGTTTGCACTTCTTATACGCTCAAATACAGCTTGTAGTCCCTCAGTATGCTGCTTCACATTTTCACCAAAAATTATTACATCAAGATAAACAAGTGCTTGTGTTAGGGTGAGCCCTCATAAAACTGAATCCATCAGGCATTGAAATATAGCTGGAGCATTACGAAGTCCAAATGGGATACGATGATACTTGTATACTTCTGTTGGTGTTACAAATGAAGTTTTTGCTTGATCATCTGGATGCTTGGCGATAACCTCTTGTTAAATTACATACTGAAAAAATTCGACATCTGCCCAAGTAATCCAAGGTTTCCACTAAATGTAAGTAGTAAATGTCGGCTGTGGTCACAGCATTCAAAGATTGGTAATCAACACAAAAGCGGAATCGTGGTTTTCCAGAAATTGATTTACAGTTACAACAGATGAACACCGTGGTGGGTCTGAAGCATCTCTTGCTTTTGTAATTCTGGCTTCTGATTGTTCTTTAACCATGTCTTCTACCAACTCTCTTTGACTGAATGGTATTCGGTAATGTTTCTATGTAATTGGGGCTGCATTCCCTGTGTGAATAGAATGCTGAACTAAATGAGTGACAGGTAAATTTGTACGTTCTCCCGATAAATCTGCATAATCCAACAAAACAGGCGCCAAAATCTTCTGTTCGATGACAAATATTTTATCTTCTTGCAAATCTTGTGCTTCAGTTCATTATTAACTTCATCTCCTCATTGCAGTTTTGTGGTACTGTTACCAAAATCTGTGTTTATAGCTGTAGCGTTTGTTACCTCATCTGGAATCTGTATTACGTCACTTTTCCTTACACTCTACACTTCAGCAACTTTCGTTCCTTGTGGCGAAACAACATCCTCATTGCTCATATTCATTATTGTAACTGGGACTTTTGCGATATTCTGTCTCACAATTGTAGCAACACCTACACTTCCAACAACATAATAATGCATTGTATCCAGTAACTCACTTTTCTCGGATTGCTCAATTAGTAATAAAGTTCCTTCCTCGTATCGAGGTGACTTAACTTCAATGTACATTGTCTTTCCTGCTCCCTTGGGAATTTGCTGAGGCTGATCAATCTGAACATCGACTCAGACGGTTTGAACTGATACATCGTTTGGGTGGTCCATTCCCACGGCGTCAGTATTGGTACTCCTTTGCTACTCTTTGCTTACTTCCTCTCCTTACGACCCATGAATAAATGTGTCCAAGGCTCTCTGGTCTGCATTGAACAACTGAATGCGATTTTCATTTTCTACTATTTCGTACATTTGCGCGTTGATGTTTCAAATTCTATCGGCAAACTGCTCAATATATTCGTCTCGTCGCATTCGCAAGTGTAAAGCTGCTCTCTGTAAAATCTGATCGTGTTTTTACGTTTAAATCTTCATTATAAACTCATTGTAATGTTGTGTTTTCACGCAAGTAGGTTCCGCACTAATGAAATCTTGTATTGCTCCTTGAATTCTTAATTTGGTAACCACTAGCTTATCGGAATCTGTCCATGATCCTACCAGGGCGGCACCTTCAAGTTTACGAAAAAACATTTTCACCTCATCTTCGAGTTTCCTGCAAAACACTCGTACTGATGGCAATTCTTTATTGTAGTTGTACTTGTACTGCATGAACTATCATTTGGCAAGTCTTTCAGAATGTTATGCTCGCTTCTTTCTGCTTTTAAGTTCTGAATCTCTTCTTGCAGTTCATTAATAACAGTTTGTAGATCGACGACGTTACTCTGACTGGATTGCGGCATTTCATCTAATGTAACACCAATGAGTCACTTAAGTGTAAAGTAAAAATCCATCACTGCCTTATGTATTCCATCCAAATTGGAGTGTACAACCTGAATTCCACCGTTGAATGTCCCCACGTATTCGGAAGATGTTCCTGTCGCTGCTGCTGCTCGAAGTTCACGTTGTGCTGCACCTCTTCAGGACTGTAGGTTTGCCATGATTATCCACTTGCTGACACCACTTCTATAAGGAATTTGTTTGTGTTGTTGCCCCAGGATGATAATTTACACAAAATATTTATCAGAATTTGTAAGCAGTAGGTCCTAGAGGTACAGAATGCACGAGCACCTAGAAGTAAGTTTAAACAGTTCATTAACAAAAGATTGATTATGAAACATGCACTCTACGTGCACCCATCACCACTGTGTCAGAGACCCTAGCGCCAGCTAATTAGGGTCGTATTGAAAGGCTCCATGGTGAGCTAAGAAAAGAGACATATTCGTGCCCAAGGCCACACTAGTTATGCACGGGCGCTGCCGACAGTGGCTAGTCGCTTACTCTTGTGGTGCACTGCAGCCAGACGCACATCTACTGACCAAGCAAATTGTCAGCATTCCAAGATAGGTCGGCTGGCGAGCGCATGTTATGTACTGTATGGCTACATGCAAACCTGTAGACCCTTACATAGTGGATTGGTTACAGATGTTAGATCTTGGCGAACTCAGTTGGTGTCTTGACATGAGAATAAAACAACACAGAAAACAAAGGACGATTAGCACTGGTCAAAGCAAATATGCAGCAAATATACTCAAGAAATTTGTTATTGGAGGACTGCAATCCGATCGCACATCCACGCAAACATGGTTTGATGCTTCAAAAATGTGAATAAAAGTTGACATATAAGGAGGAACTTGTGTTTCATCACATTCCTTATCAGCAAGCAGTTGTGTCACTCCTATATTTTGCTCAAGCCACAAGACCTGACACTGCATATGCTGGTGGGGTTGTAAATAGATTCACTCTCATTTTCGAAAAATTCTCTGGGTAGCAGACAAATGAATTATGAAATACGTCAAGGGAACAGTTATTGTAGGACTAACTTTCAGAAGCAGTGGAACTACCGAAATTGTAGGCTTCTGTGATACTGATTATTCGTCATATCTCAATCAAAGGCAATCAGTGACTGGCTTTCTTTTTAATGTAGTTGTTGCAACAGTTTCATGGAATTCAAAAAGACAATGAACAATTGCTCTATCAACTGTAGAAGGTATATACATGGCCCTATCAGCAGCAGGACAAGAAGCAATATACTTTCAAGGATTGCTCGGTGAATTGTGCATTAAATACAAGATGCTGTTGCACTGAGTTGCAATGGTGTGCATCAGACTTGAACAAAACACACTGATGTGTGGTATCTCTATATTTGTGAGCTAGTTATTCCAGGAAAGTTCAGTGTCAAGTCATTCGGTATTGACAAGCAACTAGCTGATTGTCTGATGAAGGCACTTCCAAAGGATAATTATCAGTGTCACTGCCAAACAGTGGGACTTCCAAAGTTCATGAATTAACGTCTTGAGAACACATTTGGGTGTTGGAAACAATTATGTTTTTCCTTTGCTGAGACCTTGTGCAGTAGTAATTTCTTGTTTTTCATCTTAATGTCTTGTGATAACCACAGAATAATTTTGATGATCTGTGTTCATGGCAATATGATGTACATTAAACTCATTCATTACTATATCAGCTTTATAATACCTTAAAAATTGATTGAGTACTGTGAACCAGTTCGATAGCTTGTTGTCATTTGCCTTCTTAAGAACCAAAAACCACTGTGTTGAGAATGAGATCCATAAGGTATAATAAAGGGAGACGGCGCTACAGATTTAACGCCTGTATGTTGTTGGTTTGAGGTCAGTGCCCATAATAGACGCCCCAAAACATTAGCAGACTTCTTCTTAATTTCTGCCATGTGCTCGCAACAGTTGTTTTAAATAGTAACTCCTATTGTCGTTTTGTGAACAACACATTGTTTTTAGGATTTTTTCAGACTATTTCTGGCCTTAAACGCATTTATGATACAGTAAAACGACTTATTTTGCCTCGTTAATGTAACTTCTTTTTGTTCTACGTTTCAAACAAACAAGAGGAGAAGTATGTAGTGGGAAAAGGGTGCTTTCGTAATCCAGTATTTTCATTAATATGGACTTATGAAACTGATATTTAGTCTGCACCCTCTTACCAAAAATGATAACTTATTTTCGTATGTTTGGTCAGTTTCCAATCTTCCCTTCTCACACTGTTCAGCCAAAGAGCTTTTCAAGTTGGGTCAACAAGAAATCTAAAGTCAAATGAGAGAAATAAAATCTCTACAGTAAAAGTAAACAGTGCAACCAAAAATCATTTATATAAAGGAAAATATCACCACTATGAATGAAATGTAATTGCTTTACACGTTAGACTTCAATAAAAACTATTTGTACGCCTGTAAATGGCACAAGCTGGCATTTTTGATCAAAGTACTTCCACCAGAAGCTAATTTTTGAGACAACTAATATGGCGGATGTAGGATTCAGGATAGTGATGTCGTGCTGATTTCCCCATTATTAAGTCAGCTCTATAATCTTTTAAAGGTCTGATTGGAGACAATACCTAATATTATTGTGAACCAGTTCGACAGTTATTGCCATTTGTCTTCCTGATAATGAAGAATGTCCACACTAAAGGGCCCCACACATGAGCAATGGCTTGCAGTGATTTATTGCTTGGGCATGCGATTTCTTCATAGACTGCACATGTGTGGCAAATTGCAATGATTGGTTGCTGATCGCATGAAATTCCTGGTAAGTCTGATGACTAACATTCGATGTGTAGCAATACAGCAGTCTCATTGCAACTCATTTTATTATTTATTAAACATGGTTGTGTTGTATTTTTGTTTCACTCTGCCCAAATTGAGTAAGAACTTCATGTTTAAATTTACAATTAGTCAAGGACCACAAACCACAATGAGAAGTGAAGTTGAGCGCAGAGATGCCATTTATATTAAGAAATAACATGATATATACACTCTGACTTTTCAGAGTATACTGTAAAAATAGAACAGATGGGAAATATTAATCAAGATAAACTATTATTAATATTTATTAAGCATTCATTTTGTCATATATGACTACATGGAATTTGTCTTGTGTTAATAAAGAAAAGATGAATAAAAGTATATTATGTAATAGTATCAATGAATAAATGTTAAAAGCCAAATATATAAACCAAAAAATTAAAGTCTGCATGATATAAATTTTCAATGATACGGTAACATAATTAAATAGAGTACTACATGTCTGTGTGTGTGTGTTTGTGTGTGTGTGAGTGTGCGCATGTGTGTGTGTGTGTGTCTTTGTGGAGCAAAACTAGAAACAATTAATTATGTAATATTTTGTAATGACAGTTTAATTAATTTGTATGTGTACCACAACAATAACATATTGATGAGTACTTTATGCTGAAAATTACATATCATTAGCAGAGCCTTACACAAAACTTGATGATAACAACGCTACTTGTAACAACCAACTTCAGTAGCAACTCAGAGCATCACACAGTAAGTATACCCAGTGACACATGGTGTACTGAAATTCTGAAAATTCATTTCTTCTTTAACACTGTGAAATTTTCACTTATTAACATTTTATGCCTATTTTTAGAACAACACAGCTTAGGTATCCTTTTAATCCTTAAGGGAAGAGCACTAAAAAGAATTTTGGGTTATACATTGCACTCCTGTGATACTGTGGCTTCTTATGTACAGGGTTCCCATTTGATGGATTTGGGTTGTTTATGAATCAGTTACACAGATTATTAAAGTTTTTATCTTTTAAGCAAATGATGGATAATAATATTAAGTGAATATTTTAATTTAAATGTTCAGCACAAATCTGTTATATTGCTATGTAGAAGTCCATTGTCACTCTTCCTCACACAGTTTATAACAAGAACTGTGATAATAAGCACTACTACTGTTCGCAACGTTTCTACTCAGGTTGAAACTGTAAAACAAATTATGGAAATACTGCAGTTAACCTATATGCCTCATGAATGACAGATGAATTGAGGACGAAAAACGATTTGTATTAGCACACTGCAAAGATCTACACAACCCACTTACAGTCACTGAAAAATGTAATATGTAAGCTACGGTTCCCAAGAAAAAATTTTCAAAAGAAGTTTAATAAATAAAACTTCCCTTTATTTTATTTATTTCTGGCCAGTATCCTCTAGGACTCAACGACTGCCTGCAACTGCTGCTAAAAACAGCAGTTTATTTTCAATTACGCAACTTACTGGAGAGTGACGTTCGTAGTACTGGTTGTGATTGCTTGGCAAATTGCTCGCATGTGACGGGGACGAAGAGGAAACGTTAGCGACAGCCCGGATATCGCACAAGCACCGTCGCTGACGTTACGAGGGACGAAGCAACTGATGCGTATCCGGTGTGTAGAGTCCTTGAGTACCAAGAACTGAGAGATAAAATCTATGGCCGCCATGGAGGTAAGAATATTCTTACCTCCATGACGGCTGCACTCAACCAAGTAGGTCATAACCTCCCACAGACATGTACGTGGAACTATTTGTACCATGGAGGTAAGAATTACCTCCATGATTTGTACCATAGACCATAGATAATATAGACCGCGCACGCACCATTCTCTCCTGTGTCGACGTTTGAAAGCAAAATCTAAGTTACGTGACTCGGACCAGCAAGCTAAACTCGTTGTAGCAAGCCGAATCTCTATCATTGCGAAGTAGAGCTGACAGTTTTTCTCATTCAAATCTAAACTCATGCATTCATTTTAACAATAAAATGATTTGTATTGCTACTATATGCAATGTACTAGTATAGTTAATTCAGTGTTTCCGAAATTCCTAATGTTAATGGGATGGTTATCGTTGTTACACGTGACCATTTGAAAAGTATTGACAGTTCTTTTCATAAAACACAGAACTATAGTTATATGGTGACTGCCTGTTTATGTTACACTGTCAGTCTTAATTCACTGCGTCCACAGGATTAGAAGACGAACTATCGGCTTGACAGGCAGCATTAATTTTCTGATGATTCTTCAACAATATGTATGAAATGTTTCATTGCGGTTTTATAAGAAATGAAAATCTTTTATATCCATAATGTCCGTCTTTCCACATAACAAGCGATTATACGTTATGACTCCCGCTTAATCCAGTGCAGATACCGAAACAATGGACATAATATGTTAGAAAATATTGTTGAGAATTCCTGTAGTGAGTTTGATATTAACGTTCTGCCATTTTAAAACGTTACTCTTTCATTGAGTTTTATAGCCAACGATCAACATACATTCTAACTTTCAGCTCATGGAAATATCTCTGCAAGTGTTGTAGTTCACTTTCACAACTGAGATTTCCGTCAGTTTACGACTTACGTAATCACCAGGATACAAAACAAGACTTAGCCAAGCATATGTGGAGGTCAATACTTCTGGTTCTACTAAACAGCACAACATATGATTTGGAACAAAAACGTCATATATTTTGCACTATAAATGCATAATGACATAGTCGCCTTCGTGCCTCGAGTCACGTGATTTAGATTTTGGTTTCAGTTTTCAGTCGAGGTCCACGAGATACGTCGGCCACGGTTTCAGTAAAGTCACAGTCTAATATATTAGACTGTGGTAAAGTGTCGTCATGCGCAGTCTATTTTATCTGTGGTCTGTGCGTTGATTTCATCTTTGTTTCGAAGATATTCTTGATCAAGCAGTAACATCTCTGATGAAGCTTACGAAGCAAGTTGTGATTGTTTGCATAGAAGTGTAAAATTTGCGTCTCGTACGACAGCTGTGTGAGGGATATCCCGCAGGTTCCCTGCCTCGCGGGAGGATAGGTTTTACGCTTCAAACTACATCGTGTGAGTGCTTTTTCCAATATGTGTGAAATGTATGAAATGCAACCGAGAGCAGCCTGTTAAATTTCTAAATCATTTAATTTTAGGAATGCCTTGTGTACATTGCAACAGTGATTTTATGAAGAAGGAGATGTAAATAATGATCTGCTTATATTTGTTTGTGTGTCTAAAGCTCTTGCAAGGAATGTTTACGTTTCAAAGCCTCTCATCATGTTTGAGTTTAGACTTCGTTACAGTTGATGTGTTGATAAGAAATATTTGGAAGCTTAATTTTGAATCGCGGAGGTTTCGTGTAGTAACAAAACGTTTTAAAGTTTTAATCTTGTTCGAGAAGGAAACGTTAGTTAAATTATTTTTGAAAACATATACCCGCGATCCAATAATAATTATATTCTTCATTACAGTGTTCTGCTTTGAAGATAGCCGTTGAATCGTTTTATAGGCGTTGAATCGTTTTATACGCCAACCTAGCCCAACAAACCATACATGAAATGTCACATTTCGGACAGATATTTAATGCGGTGTATCACGGAAACTATTTTTTTTTTTTTATTTCATAATGCGTCATTATAACTATTTATGCGAAAAACCAACAAAAAATACCGTAGTGTAACGATTTGTTGTGATACGAAGTTGAGTGGTTAGTTGTAGGTAAAGAAGGTGAGAGACTTCAGTTCGCTGGCAGGATACGTGAAAATTGTGTCGATGTACAAAGCATATTACGCGGAAAATAGACCGTACTTTCGCAACTCATTCTAGAATATACCAAGTGTGGGAGAACCATACAAAACAGGACTAACTGCAGAGTGCTGAACATCCATAAATAGGGGCAACACAAGTAGTGAGTGATTTGTCTAACTCACAGGCAAGCACCAGTGGACGGTCGAGAAACTCGAACGTACAGGCGCTTGAAGACCTACATACAAATTTTCCAGAACCAGTAATGAGTGAGGAATCTTTCATCACAGTTCGTACATTTCATTCCCATAGGGGACTTGAAGACAATATTAGACTTAATAGTAGCATAGTCACACTGATGCAATTGTTCTTTCCGCAATTCATACTTAAGTGTAATGGAAAGAAACACTAATAACCAGAACAATGATAAGCACACTGTGCCACAAAGTTCGCAGTGATTTACCCAGTATAGTAAGAGATGTAGAAATGATGGCCAAGTCTAAAAATGCTACTGACTTTTTTTTTGGCAGAATTGATCAAAGTATGTGTTAGTAATAATATTACGAAATGTGGATATTATGTAATTTCTGTTTATAGGTTGACTAGGCCTAATATTAGTAAATAGTGTAGACACTTTGTGTTTTGATGAAGCAACCTGCAGTAGAATAGTAACTATTGTAAATAAGTAAAAATCTTGTGCAAAATACATGAGTATTCCCTGATTTGTTTTTCTGACATGATTCTTGTAGTTGGCATTGATTTGGGCAGCAAACAAAGATTGTGGCGTACCGACTAAACAATGACATTTCAGCAAAGCAAACCACAACCAGCCAACAACAAATGTGACAGCTCAAAGTTACACAGTGAACAAAAATTAGAATAATACATTTTAGTGTAGCCTAACAGAAAATGATGAACAGTGTGTCACAAGTTGAAAGTGGGTGCTGAGCTGGGAATCATAGTCAAACGGATTTTGCAGCTTTAAATCAATGAATGAACTACCTGGGCATAACTGATGATACAGTTTGAGAGATTCAATTTGGCGTACACTCACCTCCTTTACTTTGGAACTGAGATTGTGCTTAAATGCAGCAAACAGTCGCTGTAACACTTGCAAACGACAAGTGAGGTTCAAGCCTGACATACATGCAGTTTGTGATACACCAAATTAAAGATCTCCCCCAAATGCATTATTTTTAGTGCACTTTGTTGTGTTAAAAAGCACTGGGAAATGCTACATCTGTGTGCAAAACCTTTACTTAATTTTGTTTCATTTAAATTATAGTCATAAGACACTATTTTTGAATTTTATGAACTGTGCAATTTTAAATTTATGAACATTTAAACAAGTTATCTGTATTTGTGAGCATTTGGCCTCTGACAGCATTTACATATATGTCAACCATTTCTCCATGTTTTGTGAGAGAGCTTTTGATAAGATTCTGCGCTGGTAGTTATTCAGGACTTCACCATGTTCTTCTCACACTCAAGTTTATTCCATTCAACATCTCTCTAATGATAGTTGCATACTTTTACATTTATTGTGCAATAGCCACTGTTCAGAAGCTTATTCAGAGAGACTGTAGACTTAGAGGGACCCCCAATTATGAAATGTCCTGCTAGATACATATCTATCAACTAGAGCCAGATTTCCTCTAAAATTTCCTGCCCATAAATAAAAGTTCTGTTTCCTCTTTTTCACTCTGTATTAATGTCATCAGAGGTCAGGTCGGCTAAAATGCACTTAGAATTAACAGGCTCTTCTGCTGCATATTGTTGTTGGCAGTTTGTTTCCTTTGGTCATAGCCAATCAGATGACAGAATTTGGTACCCAACGAGGATCACTGAATCTGATTTTTTTTGGCAGAAAATATGAGCCAGAAGAAAACTAGACTTGCCAATTAGACTGATCTGTAGTGTAGCCAGAGACCAAGGTTGAAATATGGTCATCTGATTGTGAGTTGATGAAGTCAGCATGAAAATAGACTGTCATCATAAAGTAATGTATAGGTTAACCCGAGATATACGTTCATCATTACAGTAATCACTTGTTCTTATTTCCGATATTGCCAAAAATTCTGATCATGTGGTTAAATTCCAACCTAATGGAACAAACTACTAGCTAAATTTATTTACGAACCATATGAAGTTACAGATAAACATTCCAATTGGCTGTTCGCAACCAACACACAATTTGTCGTTTTTACTTCCCATCATTCCCAATTAACAGCAACAGCATCACCATTGAAAGAGATGTGGTACATTGTAAGTGTGCTTCACTGCAATTCACAAAAAACATTTACTATTATTTTGTATGTCTTGTCATGCCCAACACTTAAAATCACAAGTGATTGCTGGATGATTAAAGTCTCCTCCAGTCATGATAATATGATTGGGGAGCATATGTATAGGCATAATCCATATCACTTCTGGCAGGGCATTTACCTTCATAGTCTTGGATGTTATTGAATTTAACATATGTTAAAATTCAGGAGTAAGTAAGAAAAACATACATTCCCCCTCCCCCTTCCCCCTCAAAAAAAATTCTTGCCCCAGGATAAAGGCCTCCAAAGGTGACACTGTGAATACCGCTTTGAAGATGCAGATTTTGGAAAAAAAATTTAAAATGCTGTATCTCTGTAACAGTTCTAGATATTTTTTTTTATTATTATTATTTGAAAGATAATTGCTTTATGATTGCAATAATATCTTCCATATGGACATATTGTCAAAGTTCTTTTACTGTCACCTTTTGAATTTTTTTATAATTTACAGAGAGAATTTTTTTCAAAAGTGCCAATGCAGAAAAGTTAAATTTTTTTCTGTTGATTAGTAGCACATAGTACTATATTCTCTGTAAAGGAGAGCTTCCACTTTGAAGTTGGACAGGTTTTATTTTTAAAAAAATCTAAACGTATGTCTTCACTGAAGTTTTTGAAACTAATTCTTTTGTTACAATGTTTATTTCTATTGTCATTGTTGCAGTTGTTTTTTTTATCACTTTTTTGTTGCAGTTATTTCTTTTCAGTTTCTTTGTCGTGGTTGTTAATTGCAGGTTTCTGTCTTGTAGTTGTTCAGCATTAATGTGTATACTTGAAGAGGCTTCTAAGAAATCTGAGACCACCCAGTGAGTTCTGTGTGTTTGCGAGGTGACACAGTTGCAGTGTGTTTTCTGAAAAGGACTGTTTGAAATGTTTTTTTAACTGGGACCACAGGAAAGTGAAGTATGCTCACTTTTTGCATATCCAAAAAAGAGTGATATATAAGACAAACAAAAAAACACTTTGTTCAGGTTGGGAATAAGTGTTCTCATTCGAAGACCCTGTTTCAAAGTGAATGTGTTTCCAGTGACGACTTCTTGTGTTCTAAATGTTTTGGCAGAATAACTAAAATGATAGTATCTGAAGAAGGTGAAGCCTCACAATGCGCAGATTTTGCATCAATAGGGGAAGAATTAAATACCCTGAATCAGTCAACTACAGAGGTAGGTGTTAGTCCTGTTAAGAAACTGTGATCAGTGAAGTTGAGTCATAAGCTCTGTGCATCAAGAAAGCGCAGAGAAATTACTAGAGCTATGGATAAATACACTACAGCAAAACTAACCACCATATTCCAAGTAGAAATTCCATCTTCAGAAGAAAATGAACCAAAGCAATCCTGCACCTCTTGCCAGGAATTTTTCACAAATACCAATTCAGCTGTCGAATATTGTGCATCCTACAGTGAAAAGGTGCAAGTTTTAACTATTATTCCAGAGATGTTTGCAAAGAAAACAATTTTGAACCATGTTCCATCAGTATCAAAGTACATGGTAGACAAACCAAGAAATGTGAGGTCTGTAAAAGGAGGCTTTGGAAGACCAGATCCCTACTATGGCCATCCTGTAGGAGCAGCTCAAGTTGAAATAGTGCAGTCATTTTATCTGGCGGATAAATGGGACTGTTCTCGCCAGAGTGCCAACAAAAGACACTATAACTGTAATAGTTGAAGGTCAAAAAGTTGTGAAAGTGAAGAGGTACTTGACTCGCAGTATTAAAGAAACTTTTGCCATTTGTAAGAGCAACTATACAACTCCACATATTGGAAGATCAAAATTTTATGCATTACAACGAAAGTGGGTAGTTCCACACCCACCTAGAGATGTCTGTTTATGTGTATACTGCCGGGTCATTCCATGTCAAGTCACCCAGGCCTTGACACCAACCATGTCAGATTTTGATGAAACTTGGTGCAATTAGTTCTTTTATCATCCTGGAAGCACTTGTAAATTTTTTTGCTCTATCTCTTGTAGTTTTTTTTTATAAATTTTTAAAGTTTTTAGATTTGGCGTTGTTTCAGCAGTCGGAAATCGTAACTTAAACGTGTCCTCACAATTAAAAAAATTTGTATATTAAAGAATACTCAAGATATCAGTATGAAATTTTGGAATAAGTTTGTGTATTATATCTAAATGTTAAAAAAAAATTACCATAAAGATATACTAAAATCTTCCAAATGAAAAAAAAATTACAAGTTTTTTTTTGGCTAACGGATGTTTAGTTTTACAAAAACTGCAATATCTAGAGTCTCAGACCTGCTAGAAAGCTCAAATTTGTTTTAAAATACTCTTGATTGTATAGGCTATTAGATAAAAGAAAAATTATGTTGGATTTTTAACCTTTTTAATAGTTATCTAATTTTTAAAATAATAACAATTATATTTAAAAAATAAAAAGTACGAAGTAACTTAGACACCGAAAATAAGTTTTTGTCTTCTTGGAGTAACAATGTACGCTTGGATTTTGTTTTGTTACTCATGTGTTTTGAAGTAAAACATTATTACAGTGTTAAATAGTGCTTGGATAGTATCTTATTAAGTTTATTCGAACTTTCAGTAAGTACTGTTACTTAGTTTACAGAGATTCTTTTCCGATATCCTATAAAAGTAACCAGAACAGTAATCAGACCAAAAGTGAAATCAGTATGTCAGATATTCAAACCTGTAGCGTAGGGTTATTTAAAAGATCTGACTGTTTCCAAACAACCTACACACCTTCAAAAAAGTCACAACCGGTATCTGAATTGAGTGAGGAAGAAAAAGATTTGATCCACTTACGATCTGGAATTAATCTGTGTGAATTTAAGAATATATGTTCACACCACAGCTACTACTTTTTAAATGTTTTTGAAAAGTATCAAACAACATGTGTAGACCCACTAAAAAAACACAAAAAGCCCATCAAAAAATCGTTGAGAAGTGTAGGCTTGAATCTTTCTAAACAATTACAAAAAATATTAGCATAAAACCTGGACAAAAGCTTTGCTCAAAATGCTGTAACTTTAGTGAGGAAAAATTAAGAGTTGAAGTCAATGAAAGTGAAACAGATGATGAAGTCATGGTTTAATTAGAATCATTGGAATCCAGAAATGAATCCCTCGTACAAACAAACATTGCTCTTGATAAATTAGGTTTAACACCGATAAAGCTTCATGGCTTGTCAGGACAAAGTAAAGGGTCTTATTTTAAAAGGAAGGTTAGCAGTATTGAAAAGACTGCAAAAAAGATGGTTTCAAAAGCATTAAAATATGATGCACCAAGTTCTGACGATGACGAAGAAGATACAAGTGTGGTTGAGAAAGCAAAGGATTTTGATGTAATGATTTCTCTTATGAAAGAGAAGATTTCATCTGTTGGGAGGTCTAGAAAAATCCAGATTCTGACCTTGGCTCCAGATTCTTGGAGTCAAAATAAAGTGATGAAAGAATGTAATGTAAGTGAGTACGTGGTGCGACAAGCTAGAAAGCTAAAATCTGAAAAGGGTATTTTGGAAACTCCTGGTCCAAAAAAAGGTAAAATTCTTTCTGAAAATACAGTAAGACTTGTAACAGATTTTTATGAAAGTTCCAGAGTGCTACCTGGAACAAAAGACTAAGTAAGTGTGCAAAATAATGTGTACATGCAAAAAAGACTCATTTTGTGTAACTTGAGAGAACTATTGTTCTTTCAAATGGGAGAATCCCGAGGTAGAAGTAGGATTTTCAAAATTTTGTTTCTTGAGACCTAAATGGTGTATCCTTGCTGGTGCTGCAGGCACACACACACTGTATGTGTATGCAGTATCCACCAGAATGCTAAACTATTACTGGATGCTGTGAAAATTGAAGAATCTTATCAAGATCTAATTAAGATGCTTGTGTGCAACACGGAAAACCAAAGCTGCGTGCTACATCATTGCAACAGCTGTCATGCAAATACTGCATAACTAAAAAACTAAGTGAAGATTATGGTTTAGAAGAAGAAATTGTAGTCAGTCAGTGGGTTAACACAGACGGGGCAGAAATGATCAAACAGTCTATCAGTGTTGAAGACTACATTTCTTTATTGGTTAGGTCATTGGAAAAGCTCACCCTGCACTCGTTTAAAGCAAAATCCCAATCAGCAGCCTTTAAAAGATTGAAAGAAGACCAACCACCCAAAACAGCAATTATTGTGATGGATTTCAGTGAAAATTATTCCTTTGTTATACAAAATGAGATCCAAAGTTACCACTGGAATAGAGGTGGTTGTATTCTACACCCAATTGGAGTTTTCCTAAGAAATGAGGAAAACAATGTTTTTGTTTCCAACTGTTTTATTAGTGATGGCCAAGAACATGACACTGGTTTTGTTAACTTTGTACAAAAAGAGATTACAAAGTGGCTGTCATTACATCATACTGACATTGACTCAGTTCACTACTTTACAGATGGTTGTGCTGGGCAGTACAAAAATAGAAACAGTTTTAAAAATTTAACTGAACACTTGAGAGGCTTTAATTTGAAGGCCCAACACTCTTTTTTTGCAACAAGTCATGGGAAGTCAATTTGTGATGGCCTAGGAGGAACTATTAAAAGAATTTTAAGGAAAGCCAGTCTACAGCTTTCAGACGAAGAACAAATAACGACAGCGATCGATGTGTACAAGTTTTGTGAAAAAAATATTGAAAACATTCATTTTCACTTTATTGACAAAAAAGAAGCTGATTTGCTACGGTTAAAACTAGAAAAACGTTTTTCAGCAACCCGAACCATTCCTGGAACAAGAAGTTTTCATAACTTCAAACCACTTCCGACAAACAGCCTTGAAATTGGAAGGACTACAGATAGTGTAAAACCCTCCTTAGTCTTTTCTTTCCATTCTTCGTCTGATTGGGTTCGTGTTGAACCATCCATAAATAGCTATGTGGCTGCAAATTATGATGGTAACTGGTACTTTGGACTGGTAAAAACAATATTCAATGATGAAGAAGATGCAGAAATTCTGTTTCTACATCCTTCAGGACCAGCTGCATCATTTTATTGGCCTGAAAGAGAAGATTCTTTGGAGCACATAGTCTGTGTAGTAGACGCACCTCAATCAAGCGGCACTGGAAGAATGTATTACTTCAAAAAAGACTGTATCAAAAGAACTGAAAGCTCTTGGATGAAGTGGAAAAACAGTTTGAATCAGCATTAATGTTTATTAAAAAGACAAAATTACTCAAAAAATTCAATGTTTCAAGCAATCAGTTGGGTTATACATAAGTGTCGTAAGTACACTATCTTTGTACATAATTCTAATGTAATCTACTATAATTAATAAACATGTTAAAAAGCCATCATTATTTTTGTTTTATCAAGTAGCCTATATGTTTAAGAGTAAATTAAAACAAATTTGAGCATGCTATCAGGTCTGAGACTCTAGATATTGCTATTCTTATAAAACAAAATGTCCGTTTAAAAAAAAAGAAAAAAATACGTATATTTTTTTTCATAGAAAATATTAATATATTTTAATAGTATAATTTGTATCTTCAAATATGTATAATAAATAAACTTGCTGCAAAAATTCATGATGTTATCGAAAAGAGTTTTTAAGATAAGCAATTTTAACATTTTTTGACTCAAAATATGGGCAAACTCATATTACACGCACTTCAAAGAGCGAGAAAGAAGAAATTCCATTGGTTTGACCAGAAACAGCAGGATAATATTCAGATTCACAACATGACAAGGGGGATGTTTGTGGCATGACTGCGACTGGTGGATTGCAGAGATTATAGACACCAGTTATGAGTTAAACGAAATTGTATTGAACTTTATGCTACCACATGGACCAGCTGCTGGATATAGGTTTCCAGCTGAAAGACTGGAACACCACCACCAGTGCTCACTTCCTGTTCACAATGTTTTGAAGATTGTAAGTGATCCAGTTCCTATTGGTTCAACAGGAAGGCATGTAACTATATCAAAGGAAAATACTGAAGCAATGGAACACATTTTTAGTTCATTGACTGGGTAATTTCAGTACAAAACAGAGGGCACAGACGCTGTATAAATTGAAACCTTTAAGTCTTTGGGCCTTTCACATACATTTTCAGACCATTTAAAATGCTTGAAATATGAGTCTCTTACTCATTTTTCAAAAATAAAATTATGTTAAAAAAGGCTGGGTTTTGATTTTTATGAGCCTGTTATGTGACAATGTGGTAATAAAACAGGTTTGGTGGGGGATGTATGGCAAAAACTTCAGTTGTTTATAAAACCTGTTCAACCTACAAGTGGAAGCTCTCCTTTTCAGGGAATGTAGAACTATATGGTATTAATCAACAGAAAAAAAATAAAAATTTTATGGATAGGCATTTTTGAAAAAAAAAATTCCATAGATTATAAAAAATCTGAACACTATAGTAAAAGAACTTTGACAGATAAGTCCAAATGGAGGATTTCTTTGTAATCATAAATCAGTTATCTTTCATGTTAAAAAAACAACAAAATATCTAGAACTGTTCCAGAGATACAGCATTTTAAAATTTTTTCCAAAATTCGCATCTTCAAAATAGTATGCACATTGTCATATTTGGAGGGCTGTATCTTGGTCCAGAAATTTTTTTACCTATATAAAACAAGAAAATGTGTGTTCCTTACTTAGTCCTTCATTTTAACATAGGCCACATTCAATAACATCAAAGACTATGAAAGTAAGATTTTTTCCTAGCCTGCCTAAATTGAAATGGACTATGCCATTAGTGAAGTAAGGCTGTTTCAAAAGCTTTTGGTTGTATCTTGGTGTGAAACTGGTGGTCAATAGGATGACTCCACTCATAGGTGTATCCTCACCCCTTATACAGAGCTTAGTCCTAAGGATGTAGTGTGTAACTTCAATTTTTATCTCTAGATTTGGGTGTCAGGTCTGCTATGACTATTACACGTACTCTGTTATTCAGTAGCTTTTCCTTTCGATATGGACTCATATTTAACACCAAAAACTGTACTGCTATCAATTTCAGTTAATAACTAGTTTCTAAACCTCATATTATACAAATTTCAATGCTTTTTAGAAGAACTGCAGACTCTGATACTTTGTTATGGACGTTTCTGTAGTTGATTGCTGGAATTTTGTTTCCACTGGGGCCTGGGAGCAATTATTTGTGTCTTACACTAATGTATAGTTTCCTGTGACTGTGATTATGTAAACTAGATTGAGAGTCCTCTCATCATAACAGGCTTTGTTTACACTACACACCAGCCAATTGTGTGTAGGGCATCCCTGCTTCATTTGTGGGGTCCCTATAGTCCTCAACCTTGGGGCGTATCTGTTACAAAGTGTTACACATGGTAGAACCATGGGCCCACAATCGTTTCTGGAGACAAGGCAGCAGATAATGAGCTTTGTTAAAATTCTGAGAGCATATATGGTCTTCTCAGTGTTTCCTGCCTGTCACTGGACTGAACCATCCAAAGGGCCTTTGCTTGGACACTTTCCCATTAATTCCAATTGTCTCTTGCGATATGCAAGTTGTGCAATTCCCATAGTACCTCAGTTCACCCTGACAGAGAATTCTACTTGAGTAGCCAGCACTCAAACATTGTTGCACATCCCAATTTTTAGAACTCCTCTATGATAAAAAGATGACATAGCTGCCACTGAACACCAGCCGCATGTGACAGCATAATGCTCTCTGCTTCCACCCCAACCCGCCTTGCCACGTGTATCACATTACTCTCCTCTGCATCTACCAGTCCTTGGTCATGTTTCAACTAGTCTATGGTGAAGCGGCACCCTTGGCTTTGAAATCATTGTATCCGGTGCATCATCAGCATCATTGTGGAATATGACTGGCCACAGTGCCATCCGGACTTGTCCTGTAGAGGGTCTCCATATCGAAGCAGGGATCTTACTTCTTCAGTTCTGGTGATATCAACTCTTGCTGGCTTATACAATCATTGTACAATTTACTAATGATCCAACTTAGTGAATTATTTTTTCATACAGGAATTGTCTGCCCTCTAACACTTTCTGTTGGGTGGGTATCCCAGTTGAAATTTCTCTTAAAGACCCTATGCTGGAGCCTCTGCCAATCTCCCCCCTTCCCCCTCCCCCTCCCCGCTTCCCATAGATTGTGTTCCGCATGTAGTCTTGTTGTGCATGCCTCCTTGACCTATAAGCAGACCATGAATTAGAATCTATCTATTTCCGCGACATGAAGTTTGTCAACCACATGACCAACCTTTCAGCATCTGCCTTCTTAGTTCTTCAGGAGTATAAAGATGCTGCTGTCAATTACAGTCACGGCATGGATAGGATGGGGTATGCTTTTACATCTCCCACCAGTTGGAACAACCATCATTGACAGGAATAGGTACTGTTTTGTTATGGCAAAACCAGTAGTCATTAAGAACCCTTAGAGAGACATCCCTCAGCTTGTTTTATTTTGTAGTGACCCAGTGAGCAACCTCCAGTCTATCGATTGATGGTAATCTTGTCAGTCTGTAATATTCCTTATTAATGTTGTTCTCTCTACCCTGTCAAAGTACCTGCTGGATTGTCTTTCTCTGGGTCCCAAGTCGTATAGGTATCACAGGGGATGAACTGACAGACTGTTTGGCTGGATGAGTGATTATTCACCCAGCATTTGCTTTGATGATCCTGGGTGCAGATTTTTATTTGTAAATAATACCTCTACTAACTCAGAATGGAACGTCTGGTGGGCTGCTGCCCACTACTGGTGAACTAAGCATGGTCAAGACCGCTGTATTGCACTACTACTTCCATTTCCTTACAGAGCGAGGTGGCGCAATGGTTAGCACACTGGATTCACATTCAGGACGAAGACGGTTCAATCCCACGGCCATCCTGATTTAATTTTTCCGTGATTTCCCTAAATCGCTTCAGGCAAATGCTGGGATGGCTCCTTTGAAAGGGCACGACAGAATTCCTTCCCTGTCCTTCCCTAATCTGATGATACGGATGACTTCACTGTTTAGTATATTCCCCCACACAATCTAACCCAACCCAATCCTTCCATTTCCCTCAGAAGGAACCCACCAACCTATGTCACATCGATGTTGGCCATAATAGATTAACCTGTAGTTTTGGATCTTACTGAACAACCCCCATGTTATGGTTGTGGAATCTTAGAGACAGTAGGTCCTAGCCTGGTGGAATACTCCCTCCATCTGGCTCTCCATGCCGAGGACGGCTTTAAGGATTCGGTGTCTCTGATGTTGGCAGATGACTTACGGACTGTTGAACTAGTTATTCATTTCCTCGGAGGAAGTTGTTTTTCTTCTCAGACCTAATATTTTGAACTGCTTTTGGGGTTGAATAGTTTGTGGTTCAACTGCTCCTGCTGCATTCTGGGCCCAGAGACCCTGTGTCATATCTCCTCTGCTAGTCTGCGTGGTCATGCCCCGTGTAATTTATCTTTAGTTACTGTTGGATGTGTGGTTGTCCCTTTTTTTTCTGCACTGTGTCGTGTTTTACTGTTTGAGGAGTGTCCCTTCATATAGCACTCCAGTGGAAACAAAGCCTTAAGCACTTCTTAATCTTGGTAAGAGCCGATGATGAAAAATCAGTTTCTCAGGGTTTTATGCTTCCTCAAAGATGGTAGATTCTATTCCCATCTCGACCATAAAAGATGATTTTTAAGTGATGCCTGACATGTGTACTCCATAAACCTGTAACACTAAAGGTACACGCAAATAAGATTAATCTTAGTCAAAGATGATCATATAGTACAATGACACTAGCATAAACTGTTTGTTCACTCCAAGCCGACTTATGGTGAAGTGATTAATATGTCAGACTGAATCAGTAGAAGTCAGCATATGTTGACTGGTAGCTATCAACTTTATTAGCAGACAGCATTGCTTAATTCGTCTAAAATGGCAATAAATAAGAGGATTTCAAACTCGGTCATACACAAAATTTAATTTCGCAATTGTTAATTCTGCATATCACTTCAGGTTTCCAATTACTCACTGTAAACACGTTGTTGCCTACTTTCATATTGGTAACAGTCAGAAAGCTATCAATACTGGAACTTTTAGGTTTCCTCGTCATGATTGATTAATAGTGAGCTTGTGATTTTTCTGCCAAGTTGTTGTTATGTCCATTTTCTTCACAATATTTTGACGACCAACCCAGCCATTTATTTCAGGTTCTGCGAGTTTTGCTGTTATGTGTACTCACTGTCTGGCCTCAAATCAGACTCTGAACTGTTGTTGGTCTCATGTCCCTCTCAACATCTTTGTTAGATAGCTCATTGTTTGAGAAGTTGACATTTCATCCATCCTGAGAGATAACGTCATTTCATTCTTGAGGTGAGATGATGTTCCGTAATACATAAGTAGGATAAGTGCCGCCAAAAGAAAGGTAGACCCCTCAGTACGTTGAACTTCCAACAAGGTGCTAATAGTGATATGAGATGAACAATAGTTCAGTCTGGTTGGAGTCCAGGCAGCGAGTACACATAACAGCAAAACTCTTAGCGCCTGTGCAGAAAATGGAAACAGCAACGTGGCAGAACACCCAGAAATTCATTACTATCAGTAGCTGTGAAGTCATTTGATTTCTATAGATTCAGCAACTCCAGTCAGTCACTGTCCCAGAGGTCTTATTGGAGGGCCCAAGTAGTAATATAGCACCAAGTAGTAATATAGCACATATAAAAACAGATGTTCAGGATGTATCACATATTTTAATAATCTGCTTTATCCTTTTCCTAAGATGGTTTATGCCCCAATACCATCTGAAAATTTTGTGTAGAACATTGTCAAGTCACATGTTTTGGCAAAGGTTATTCACACACACAAGAAAAAAATTAACTTCATTCACCAAATAAAAATGACAAACAATGGTAATTTATTGTAACGGAATTTTGAGCTATTTCCATGCTTGCAGAAATAATGTCTCAAAGAGGATTTGCCTTCTTGCAAGAAGACATTAAACTAAAGGGAAATTGTGTTCTTGCGAGAAGGTGAACCCTTTTAACTCATTTTTAACACAATTTCTGTGAATGTCCAAGACGAGAAAATTCATAATTTCAAGAATGAAAATTTTCATTCCATTATTTCGAAGTACTCCAATCATTGAGAATCATTGTGTGCAAGTAAATGTTTTGCATTCAGCAATGTTTGTGTAAAACTTAATTTCTGTGTTGATAATTTGCTCAAAAGGCAGTTGGGCCATATTATTAAATCTTGATTTGTGCTATTTGAATGTAAAAGAAAAGTTTCAATTTAAAGTTTTAGTCAAATAGGCCCTATTTATGATCTATCATTGTACAATTAGGATGAACATACTAAGACAGTAGAAATATTGATTTTGAGCAATTCCAATCTTTGTTACAGATTTTTGAACATACTATAAAAGAAAAACATGGTGGCTCTGGCAGAACAGTCAGCTGATGTTGAAATGAAGAATGCAGACAGCCCTTCTGGTGAGGGAGATGCTGGAGATGCGAAGAAAGATGGTGATGTTGTGAGCATTCAGGATATCAGAGAACATGCCAGGCAGATTGAAAAGGCGGTACAAAATAAGGAACCTCGATTTATATTGAGAGTACTGCGATCTCTCCCAAATACACGAAGAAAACTGAATTCTGTTGTCCTTAGAGGAATTATTACTGGTTTCTACACACACTCTGCAACTGAGAAAGATGCATTGTTAAACTTTGTGGAGGAGCCAATGGAAACAGAAGGTTCGACATCCCAGCGAATGCGTAGCGGAAAAAGTTCAACTGCTCCTTTACTGCCTGAGGTTGATGCATACATACATCTACTGGTCCTTCTGAAGTTGATTGATGGACGTAAGTATGAAGATGCAGTTACATGTTCTGACCTCCTTATGCAAAAAGTGACAGCACAGAATAGAAGAACTCTTGATCTTGTAACTGCCAAGTGCTATTTTTATCATTCACGAAGCTATGAACTTACCAATCAGTTAGAAAAAATTAGAGGATTTCTTCATTCTAGACTACGCACTGCAACTTTGCGGAATGACTATGAAGGACAAGGTGTCCTTATAAACTGTCTGCTTAGAAACTATTTACATTATAACTTATATGACCAAGCTGACAAACTGGTGTCAAAATCAGTTTTCCCGGAGTCTGCTAGCAACAATGAATGGGCTCGTTTCTTTTATTATCTTGGCAGGATTAAAGCAGCCCGTTTAGAATATTCAGCAGCGCACAAAAATCTTGTTCAGGCATTAAGGAAGGCCCCACAGAACGCAGCAGTTGGGTTCCGGCAGACTGTCCAAAAGTTAGCTGTCACAGTTGAATTACTTTTGGGAGATATACCAGAACGACAGATCTTCAGACATGCTGCATTAAGGAGGTCATTAGCACCTTATTTCCAGCTTACTCAGGCAGTTCGCATGGGAAATCTTCAACGTTTTGGAGAAGTACTTGAAAACTTTGGTCCACAATTTAGAGCAGATCATACATTTACACTAATTTTGCGTTTGAGGCACAATGTTATCAAGACAGCAATCAGGTCTGTGGGCTTGTCGTACTCACGAATTGCTCCAGCAGACATAGCAAAGAAGTTGGGGCTTGATTCACCAGAGGACGCGGAGTTCATTGTCGCAAAGGCTATTAGAGATGGAGTTATTGAGGCCACATTAGATCGTGAAAGAGGTTATATGCGTAGTAAAGAAACTACTGATATTTATTGTACAAGAGAACCTCAATTAGCTTTCCATCAGCGTATATCATTTTGTCTAGAACTTCATAATCAAAGTGTAAAAGCTATGCGTTATCCTCCAAAATCATATGGCAAAGACCTGGAGTCTGCAGAAGAACGGAGGGAACGAGAACAACAAGATATGGAGCTGGCGAAGGAAATGGCTGAAGAAGATGATGATGGTTTCCCATAATTTATGTAATTATCTTTTTTTAATGAACAGATGTTTGTTTTGTTTCATTTAACAAAATTTTCTGCTCTGTTTAATCTACAGAGTTGCATTATATAGTTATTTTACATTGATTAAAATAAACTTTTCCTTACAAACAATGAATATATTTAAGAAATTATTTTTGTACTTCATTTTTAGTCACTTCACATCATTTACAATCTTCTAATGCTGCTTCTTGTGGTAGGTATTGTTTAGTTTGGAAAATATTGGTTGGCGAGTTAATTTGTTTCACAGTTTTCTGTGTTAAATTTTCAGTACACACAAATGAGGCAATTAGAACACAAAATCACATGCTTGCTGTAAAAATATAATAAACGAAGAATCGTTGGTTACTTTTGGACAAAACACCCATTTATGTTACCTGGTTAGAAATTGTTTTTATCCCTTCAACATTGACTAAAATTGAGCTGCACTCTAAATAGTTACACAACTTAAGGGATGAAACACTTATAGCAACAATTGTTTCTTCCTTTTCTCTACAGTGAAATGAGCAGCAGCTTTAAGACAATGAATACGCAACAGCTTTAAGATGATGAATATGTTAATATTTTTATTTGTACAATTTTTTTGCTATCAGCAGATAGAACAAATGAACAGCCTTAAAAGCATGCATGACTATGGGGAAGAGAAGCAGCTATATAATTATAAGATCTGAGTATTAAGACAGTACCAGCCAACAAGGGGAAAGCAGAAACAAATATATAGAGGGTCTACACAAAATCAAATAGGGGTAATGCAGGAGTAGGTTTAATAATGAATAGGAAAATAGGAATGCGGGTAAGCTACTACAAACAGCATAGTGAACGCATTATTGTGGCCAAGATAGATACGAAGCCCACGCCTACTACAGTAGTACAAGTTTATATGCCAACTAGCTCTGCAGATGACGAAGAAATTGAAGAAATGTATGATGAAATAAAAGAAATTATTCAGATTGTGAAGGGAGACGAAAATTTAATAGTCATGGGTGACTGGAATTCGAGTGTAGGAAAAGGGAGAGAAGGAAACATAGTAGGTGAATATGGATTGGGGGACAGAAATGAAAGAGGAAGCCGCCTGGTCGAATTTTGCACAGAGCACAACATAATCATAACTAACACTTGGTTTAAGAATCATGAAAGAAGGTTGTATACATGGAAGAACCCTGGAGATACTAAAAGGTATCAGATAGATTATATAATGGTAAGACAGAGATTTAGGAACCAGGTTTTAAATTGTAAGACATTTCCAGGGGCAGATGTGGACTCTGACCACAATCTATTGGTTATGACCTGTAGATTAAAACTGAAGAAATTGCAAAAAGGTGGGAATTTAAGGAGATGGGACCTGGATAAACTAAAAGAACCAGAGGTTGTACAGAGATTCAGGGAGAGCATAAGGGAGCAATTGACAGGAATGGGGGAAATAAATACAGTAGAAGAAGAATGGGTAGCTTTGAGGGATGAAGTAGTGAAGGCAGCAGAGGATCAAGTAGGTAAAAAGACAAGGGCTAGTAGAAATCCTTGGGTAACAGAAGAAATATTGAATTTAATTGATGAAAGGAGAAAATATAAAAATGCAGTCAGTGAAACAGGCAAAAAGGAATACAAACGTCTCAAAAATGAGATCGACAGGAAGTCCAAAATGGCTAAGCAGGGATGGCTAGAGGACAAATGTAAGGATGTAGAGGCCTATCTCACTAGGGGTAAGATAGATACCGTCTACAGGAAAATTAAAGAGACCTTTGGAGATAAGAGAACGGCTTGTATGAATATCAAGAGCTCAGATGGAAACCCAGTTCTAAGCAAAGAAGGGAAAGCAGAAAGGTGGAAGGAGTATATAGAGGGTCTATACAAGGGCGATGTACTTGAGGACAATATTATGGAAATGGAAGATGATGTAGATGAAGATGAAATGGGAGATATGATACTGCGTGAAGAGTTTGACAGAGCACTGAAAGACCTGAGTCGAAACAAGGCCCCCGGAGTAGACAATATTCCATTGGAACTACTGGCGGCTGTGGGAGAGCCAGTCCTGACAAAACTCTACCATCTGGTGAGCAAGATGTATGAAACAGGCGAAATACCCTCAGACTTCAAGAAGAATATAATAATTCCAATCCCAAAGAAAGCAGGTGTTGACAGATGTGAAAATTACCGAACTATCAGCTTAATAAGTCACAGCTGCAAAATACTAACACGAATTCTTTACAGACGAATGGAAAAACTAGTAGAAGCCAACCTCGGGGAAGATCAGTTTGGATTCCGTAGAAACACTGGAACACGTGAGGCAATACTGACCTTACGACTTATCTTAGAAGAAAGATTAAGGAAAGGCAAACCTACGTTTCTAGCATTTGTAGACTTAGAGAAAGCTTTTGACAATGTTGACTGGAATACTCTCTTTCAAATTCTAAAGGTGGCAGGGGTAAAATACAGGGAGCGAAAGGCTATTTACAATTTGTACAGAAACCAGATGGCAGTTATAAGAGTCGAGGGACATGAAAGGGAAGCAGTGGTTGGGAAGGGAGTAAGACAGGGTTGTAGCCTCTCCCCGATGTTGTTCAATCTGTATATTGAGCAAGCAGTAAAGGAAACAAAAGAAAAATTCAGAGTAGGTATTAAAATTCATGGAGAAGAAATAAAAACTTTGAGGTTCGCCGATGACATTGTAATTCTGTCAGAGACAGCAAAGGACTTGGAAGAGCAGTTGAATGGAATGGACAGTGTCTTGAAAGGAGGATATAAGATGAACATCAACAAAAACAAAACAAGGATAATGGAATGTAGTCTAATTAAGTCGGGTGATGCTGAGGGAATTAGATTAGGAAATGAGACGCTTGAAGTAGTAAAGGAGTTTTGCTATTTGGGGAGCAAAATAACTGATGATGGTCGAAGTAGAGAGGATATAAAATGTAGGCTGGCAATGGCAAGGAAAGCGTTTCTGAAGAAGAGAAATTTGTTAACATCCAGTATTGATTTTTGTGTCAGGAAGTCATTTCTGAAAGTGTTCGTATGGAGTGTAGCCATGTATGGAAGTGAAACATGGACGATAAATAGTTTGGACAAGAAGAGAATAGAAGCTTTCGAAATGTGGTGCTACAGAAGAATGCTGAAGATTAGATGGGTAGATCACATAACTAATGAGGAAGTATTGAATAGGATTGGGGAGAAGAGAAGTTTGTGGCACAACTTGACCAGAAGAAGGGATCGGTTGGTAGGACATGTTCTGAGGCATCAAGGGATCACCAATTTAGTATTGGAGGGCAGCGTGGAGGGTAAAAATCGTAGAGGGAGACCAAGAGATGAATACACTAAGCAGATTCAGAAGGATGTAGGTTGCAGTAGGTACTGGGAGATGAAAAAGCTTGCACAGGATAGAGTAGCATGGAGAGCTGCATCCAACCAGTCTCAGGACTGAAGACCACAACAACAAACAACAATACAGGGGAAGCAGATCTGAAGACAATATTATAAAACAAAAAGAGGAAGTAAATGAAGATAAACTGGAGGATACCATAGTCTAAACAAAGCCACTGGAGTAGATGACACACCCTCAGAATTACCAAAATATTGGGAGCACCACTCGTGACAAAATTATTCCACCTGATGTACATGATAGACACACTGGTGAAAAGAAAAGCCATCAGACTTACAGAAAAATGATAATAGCTGAAGTAGAGAGGATATAGAATTCAGACTGGCTAAAGCAGGAGGAATTTGTTAACTGATCACCAGTAGCCCTGGCAGACTGCTTCGTTTATTGAGTTTTTGTTTTCTACTTTCGTTAATTGAATACAGTATTTAGTATATTATCTACAGGTTTCTACCAGGTCCTATCCCTTTGCCTAGTATCCTCTACTGTCTCAATTTCATCTCACAAAACTATGCATGTCTTCTGTTGTATTTCATTCCCATTTCAGTCCAGCATTGCTTAATTCCCACTCTGAAACTGTCAACAATCTGTTTCTTTTGGTTTATCCAGGCCCAGCACCTTAATTTCTTACATGTTTGCAATTTATTTTTAAGCTGCATTTAACAATCAATAAATTATCATCAACATTCACATCTGACCTGGGAAATGTGTGGCAGTTGAATGTAAATTTAATTTCTTGGTAGTTACGTGTGAAGGAGGAGGCAAACACATGCATGTGTAATTACATCTGGAAACCACAGACACAGACCTAAGAACACACATGTGACATCGTATTAAGAAGGCATGAGAAAAACATTTGCAAACTACCAACTACTCGACAAACTGCAAGCAATTGAAGAGACTACTAAGGAGTGGTGAACTACTCCCCAAGCCTCTCAAAAAGAAAAAAAATTACCTTATATTGCTTACACATTTGGCACCCTAGACTCACCTATGAATTCATATTAGAACAAATAGTCTCTCCAGGAAGAGATTAAAATCTTTCATTGCAACGAACAACATGTTTTTCTGGTCCTAGGATACCACAGGTTGGAAAACAGTTTCACGGCAACAAGGTACAGTTTTCAAACATAATTTGATGTTCCAAAAAAACTCGATGGGAAAACTATTTGTAAGCTCTTCACCAAATTTGAACAGACAGGCAGCATTGTTGATCTAGCAGGGAATGGTGCCTCCAGGCAAGCTGTTGTTACTCCTGAAAGTGTTGCCATGGTTTCTGGATATCAAAGGAAATCCTACTGAAGAACTACAGTGGTGATTGATAGGAAGCATTCCAGCTTGTAGAAAATACTGAGACATACCCTAAATGTTTCCAATCAAAATCCAAAGTCACTAGGCAAATATTTGTCCAAACTGTGCAACAGAGGGCTGACTTATGTGAACCAGATTCTCACAATGATTGATAACAAAGTATTTGACGTTGGCTGCATTTGGTTCACAGATGAAACACACTTCCTTTTGAATGGAGCCCTGAATAAATAAAATGGGCAATTTCAGGGTTCTGAAAATTCCCATTTGTGTGAAATGAAACTGTTGTATTCTCTTTAAAGTTGCTGTTTGGACTGTGATATGAGCAGAGGCATTATGGGCCTGTTTTTAAGCGAGAAGCGATCACTAGTGAATGTTATTACATTGCAATTGTGGAACAATTTGTCACAACACATCTAGTGTTGGAGGACTGACCAGGTGACAAGTGATGCATGCAAGATGGAACATCACTATAGCGGTACCTTGTGCCAGCCTGTCACTACAGTTGGGTGACCTTATGCCTATCTTCTGTGCCCACAAATATTCCCCATGAATCGCTCAGTCTATTAGTGAAAACCACATTAAAATCCCTACAGTAGTTCCTGAGATTAGCCCGAACATACAGACAGAAACCATGGTGGGGGCCTTAATGTATGTATAGATTTTAATGTTTCTCCTTGAACCTAATCAAATGATTAGTAAGTGAATATTAGAGGAAGAATAAATCCTTATTCACACACAAAGATGGAACTATGTGAACTGCCTGGATAAGAATACAGTGTGGCATTGTGACTGTGCAACTTTCTTAAAGAGAGAGGGAAAAAAAATGCAGTAGATCAGATTACGAGATTAATCCATTACTGCAAGCTGTGGTGCATGCAGCGTGGTGTAGTAGTTAGCATCACTGGATGATGTGCCGTGGGGTGCCAGCTTGAACTCGACCATCAGCAGTTATTTGTTTTTGAGAATTTATCATTTCTGGAAGGTTCTTGAAATACCTTGTTTGTATAAATAGCTGCACTTTCCATCCAGGAGGTCAGTTCAGTTCTGGCTTTAAGTTGGTGTCTGTGATAAACTTGGTTTCAGTATTAAGTGTTGAACTTCAGTGATGCTGCTACCTTTGGATTTGGACTTGATTGTGGCATAGACGTGACAGTATTTTGAAGCAAGTAAGTTATATATGGCTCATAAATTATCCATATTCATCTCATTTACATAATTAGCCACTCTGTGTGTCAGAGAAATGATACCTCTATAGGGACATTAGAAGGTAAACCCTGCATGAACATTTTTAGAGATTGTGCGAAGTATTCGTCCCATCTCCAGAAAAACAATCATCCTAAGTGCTGGGAGATACTGTCACTTCGTTCTGAAGAGGTGTCTGTCTCATTTGGCTGTTGACTTGCACACTTCTGGTATTCTTGTTCCTCTCACTTCACGACATACTATTGCATGGCAGTCTTCACACACTGTATGTGTAGGGAAAGTGATTAACAATAAGCATTTGTGGTTACATGGAGTGACATTAAATTTGTTAGAGGTGGCTAATGATGAAGCAAAATTCTTATTAAAAAGCATACTTTACTGGATTGTTAGGTATCAAAATAGGGGATAAAGGGAGAAAAAGAAAACACAGTTACAAACACATCCCAAGGGTTTACTACTCCAGGAAAGATATGGTGAAGAAGGGGAAAAAATTAATCCTAGGGTAATATTGACAACTGACACAATTTCCTTGGACACATGTTCTTAATTTTACATTGTCAGTATCAAAGTAAGCAATGTTCACTGTGCTACATTTTTTACCCCTTTTTTGTTTTATGAGATTTCCTTCTGGCAGAGTACTGTCAAACTGGTTTTGCTTCAGTTGATCTTTGTTTATGCAACTGTTTCTTTTTTGGTACTGTCATGAGAAACTATTGATTTTTGAATGTCTATATTTGTAGAATCATTGACCATACTGAAATAACCTCTTAATATGTCATACGGAAAGCAAAAGGAGCCCCCTTGTTGAAAATGTTGGCGTTTGAGTTATTGTAATTTTTATATTCATCATTAAATCCGGAACAACTTGTGTAAAAAAATAAATAAATAAATAAAAATTGTATCTCTATACTTGAGTAAGTTATGAAAGGTTGAATATTTGTGATGAAAAAGAGAGATTTTGAAATAATGCATCACCATTATTTAACTGGACATATTTAATGAACAAATTCTGTATGCATAGTACCTGTAAAAAGTCCTTGTAAAATGGTACAGAGTATAAATTAGCATTATATATTATGTGGTTAATCCCTTCAGACTTATGACATGTAGTCTACATAAATCTAAAACCAAATGAATTGGCTCCAAATTGAGTGAAGTTAGTGAACACTGTGCTGGTGTCTTTTGGCAAAGTATTGGTATTTTTGTCCCATTTTATAGCTGACTGCAGATTTGAAAAATCTGTTGGCATTTGTAACTCTAATATAGAAAGTGACCACATCTCTCTTTTGACATCATCGTAATCACAAAATGTTCTTCTTTTATACAAAACTACCCCAAGCTCCTTCAATGCCTCTAAAAATTAGGATATGCTATTTTGTGAAGCTTTCCATACGCAGCTGCAAGATTTTGAAAAGGAGCCTCTTCTCAGGCCAATGTTGGTTTCGCCATAACAACAAGAGGTTCATTGCTGAAGACAGACATAATTGTTTTTAATGGTTTAATTGCCTCCTACAAGATTAAAACAACTTTCAAATCAGTACAACCATGTACAGAATAAAGTAAATTGTTACAGTATACAAAAAAAAAAAAAATAATAATAAAATAAACTGGACATTGCAGTCACTGTCGAACGATTTTGCTTGTGCTGAAAATTTTAGTCTTCCCCTTTCATTTTGTCGTACATATAATCATATGCAGACTCACTAGCTGTAGCTTACATGTTATGCAATGTTATCCCTTCCAGTACTATGACATCTGTGCAGGTATAGGCCAAGTTATTTTGTGTGCACTCTACCTGCAAATGCACGTGCAATGGTGGGAGATGTATCAATATTTTCCTTTATTACTCCAAAAGTTGCACGCAATTGCAATGTTAAAAAGCAAAACTGCTTGAGCGAAGAGTTCATGAACTGCACTTTAGAGATCCTGAGTTGTGAATCAGACAATGATCCAAGCACAGATATCAAATTCTGCATGAAGGGTCCACCTAGCCACTCCACCTCTTCATGTATCACAGTATTCCAGTCTTGATGCAAATGTAAGGGTGGAAAAAAAGGCTAAGTAGTAAGATGGCCTCCATATGAAGTCCAGTGACCATTTCAAGGTTTAGATAAGCATGGGCAGAGCAATGCCTGAAAGAAAGTCAGCTAGATTGGGGCACAGCAAGTCAAACTGTACACTGCACAGCCGATTTTCTTTATTTGTACATGGGAAACAGCAACCACAATTGGATGGATCTCATGACGTCCAATCCATCACACTAATTAATGCACCCACCACAGTTCATAAAATAAGAAGGGGACTTGTGAATGCAATAAATTTTGTGAGCACAGATCTGCAGAGGTTTTAAGGAAAGCCCATCTTCTGAGAACTAAACAATGTCTTGGGTGATGGGGCTTATCATCATGTTATTATTAAAGGTAATAAAAACAGATTGTGGTGGCAGCTGTTTAACCCAGAGGGAGGCCATCATAAGCATTTCAGGGAATGACAAAAAGTGCACATAAAATCTGTGGTGAGGAATGAGATCCTCAAGATCAGCAAAAAATGCATTTTTAACTGACTTCATCTTGCTTTCCACTGTTAGAATTTTATGCTACAGTTAGAATTTCGGCATTAAGCCATTTTCAAGCATAAGATTGTCAAGCAGTCTCCAGCATTTTGAAAATCCCACTTTAATTATGGCCACCCGTACATCAGTGGCCTGCCGGATAGGGTGAGCAGCAACCTGTGACTGTGCTTATGATGCTGTAATATATAGGAAAGTGTTGTCATTGACTGACTAGGAAGATACAATGCTACTCGGACAGAATACTACGTGGTATGATGAATCACAGCTTGCAATGAATGTAGAAAAATGGAAATTAATGCAGATAACTAGGAAGAACAATCTTATAAAATTCAAATCCAGTATTAGTGGTGTGGCACTTGACAGTCACTTTGATTAAATATCCAGGCATAACACTGCAAAGTGATATGAAATGGGACCAACATGTAAGATCAGTTGATCAACTTTGGTTTATTGACAGAATTCTAGTAAAGTGTAGATCATCTATAAAAACTACGTATAAAACACTAGTGCAGCCAGTTCTTGAGTATTGCTTGAATGTTTGGGATTCCCACCCAACTGTTGATTAGGTGCCTTACTTTATTCCAAAAATTGCTAATATACTTTTATAAACATGTTGCAACCATCTGTCTGCAATCTCCAGCTGTTGTGATAGTTGAGTAAATATGGATGTGATAATCTTAATAGTCTGCCACTATAGCGAAAATCACCTTCACACCTGGACCAAGGTAAGATTTCTTCCCATAGTCCAACTTTAATATGGCATAACAGAGTAAAGAACAAAAGTTTAATGGATAACATTTGGCATTGTTTATTCTGAATCAAGTATTGGTGACAATACAGCACGAACTCTGCACACAACTAATTTAAAAGAAAAAAAAAATTCTGAGAAGTAAAAGGTCAACATAAATGATAAGATCAATGGCAAAGTAATTAAAATTAGAGGAATGTGCTTACAGTAATTAATGAAAATAATACACTGCTCAAGAAAACGTTTTCCAATATTAAACTGTTCTTTTATCTTAAGTTCTGCAACACGATTGTTTGGATTCCCTTCAGAAATGTTTAACCACATTCTCATTCGGAGTTGACCAGGAGCATACTTGTTTGAACCATCTCACACCTGGAAAGTGCAATAAATATACAATTTTTGCTAGAACACAACATTTTGTTTATCATCATAAAAAAAAACAATGACATTTGCATAGTGGACAGTGCTTACGCAAGTGTTCCTACAGAACAACAATCTTGCTAAACCGTTACACATAAAACTCTTTTGCAATGCTAATGTCACTATTAAGGCACATCACAGCACAATACAATTTTTATGCACTTTTATCATAGTGAGTGTATCTGAAAGCAAGGTAGAGACATTTCTACAAAATCTATACAGAACCACTGGGCATTATATAGGTCAGCACTCCCCAAATACGAGGTAGAATATACTGTTGCCATTTAAAAATAGGATCCTATCAGCAGCAGGATGTTCGTGTATTCAAGTGCTAAACACCGCTTCATTCTAACATCACACAGGTCCTTTGCCAAGTACTAATTTACTCTGCTAAATATTAAACAAGCAGCACTAGTTTAACAATAGCTTCATAATACACAGGAATAGCAGCAGCTTTTCTTATTAACTATTGAATTTATTTGTATTCTTTAATGCTTTATAGTACGATATATCTGCTGTCTGCACTCCATTTCAGAGTTGCATCTATCACTTCATACCTAGCCTGTTCAGTGTTGTATGTTTCACTAGGGCTGCTCCCAGAACTGTGCCATCATGGTCATACCAACTGCTGCAAGCTCTGCATTCCAACTGAACTTCATCTTAAAACCTTGTCCTTCTAATCTTATATTCCTGCTCACCAATTCTAAAATATTTATAGTAAAAAGAAAAATTTTATTTGCATATCATTCCTCTACATTTGCATTGAAATCTCCCAAGTATATGATAAGCCTGATTATACATTCTGAAATAAGGCCCTTTCATCAGAAAATGTTGGGATGGACAAGAAAGGCAGTTAACCTCTAGGAAAGGATCAAGCCTCTTGTGTACACTGTTCATGTAAATGTGAAATCATTGTTGTGGCATAGACATCTGACTGATAATCTTGGAGGGTAACTAGATTAAACTATTAAGGAACTCGATCTAAAGGAAAGGAATATAACTTTTAATCCATCAACTTTCGAAGGGAGTGTTTGAGAAACTTCAAACACACTAGTAAATATGACAGTAGCTGGCTGTGTGAAAGGTTGGAAGTGGAATGACTGAGTAAACATAATATTATACACTACATCTTCATTTGAAGGGAGACATGAAACATCACAGGAAATGTGCATAAGGACAAAATAGTCTCATAAGGAAGGCAAAATGAGATGAGTTTTACTGTCTGGAAGCACATCACTGGGTGGCAAAGTAGACTTGAAAGAAGCAGGAACTGACAGAGACCATAAACAGATACGTCATGAGGTGCCCTTGTAGAGGAGTATCTCGTGTGGATTGAGACACTGCTAGCCAGTGTCTCCTACCATAGCAGCATGACCCACGAAGAAGGAAACCAAATGCTTCATAGATAAAGACACATTATACATTGTTTTAAAGAATAGTTATAGACAACAGAAATGGAATGATGGAAATAATATGTGGAAATTAACTTAGAAATGGATCCCAATGCTTCATAGATAAAGACACATTATACATTGTTTTAAAGAATAGTTATAGACAACAGAAATGGAATGATGGAAATAATATGTGGAAATTAACTTAGAAATGGATCCCATGGGAGAACCTTATAAAATAATCAGTGATGAGATATTATCATTAGCAGTCCTGTCTATATTCAAATGAAATGATAAAGACAGTAACAGAAAGCTCTTGGAAGAGTCAGCTGTCCTGCTAATGGAAATATTACTTCGTGATGATGTAGAAGAAAGTGAGACAGAAGATCAATGGACACTGTGAACAATGTTGCGATGATTGTAGGAAGACATAGAAATAATCAATACCTTCAGGAGACAAAATGTGTATTACTATCAACAGACACATTTAAAAGTAGGTGACACACTATCAAGCTTCCAGAAATAATAGTTCCTTCCTTGGGAAGGAGAGACGGATATATTGGGATAGTTTAGAAAGGAAAGATAGGCCACTCAGATCCCATGATGAGAGGTACCCACATATATAGTTATAGGGTGTCCATGGCAGTCTGATACATTACTTCACTGATCATGGGCCATATTCTACTCTTCAGTGCCAGTGACAGTGTGGGCTATACAGTGTACAAAGATACAGTGGGTGGGTAGGTGCTAAAGATGCTGAGGTCCAAAGCAGCAAAGTGCTCAAGCACATGTTGGAAGATACTACAGCCATAATATCCTGGAAGGCCATGAACAACTTCATGAGACATTCAGTCACACGAGAAAATGCTGCCATCCCTGTTGGTCGATATCCTGTAAAGATGAAGAAAAGTCTGTTGGACTTCGAAACTGTCCATCATGGTAGTAGTAGCAGCAGCAATTTCAGTAGCATGGGTTCTTAGGTGGCACAGTGGAAACACTACTGCCGAGCCAACCTGATTTTAGGGAATCCAGCAGGCTATGCCCGATAACCAGCATAGTTTCATCATCGTACATCCACAGTTGAAATGGAGGACAGTGGGACGTCAGCTGGTATAAGTTTATATTAAAAATGAAGAAATTCCTCCAGCTGTATTTAAGGTGTCAATTTTATTTTGACAACTAGTTTCGACGTTGTAACAATGTCATCTTCAGGCCCATACAGTTGTTGATGTCAACTGCATGCAGCTGATTCTAGAAGTCTTGGACTTCTAGTATCGGCCACACGCAGTTGATGTCAAAAGTGTATGGGCCTGAAGATGACATTGTTACAATGTTGAAACTACACTACTGACCATTAAAATTGCTACACCAAGAAGAAATGCAGATGATAAACGGGTATTCACTGGACAAATATATTATACTAGAACTGACATGTGATTACATTTTCACGCAATTTGGGTGCATAGACCCTGAGAACTCGGTACCCTGAGCAACCACCTCTGGCCATAATAACAGCCTTGATATGCCTGGGCATTAAGTCAAACAGAGCTTGGATGTCGTGTACAGATACAGCTACCCATGCAGCTTCAACACGATACCACAGTTCATCAAGAGTAGTGACTGGTGTATTGTGACGAGCCAGTTGTTCGGCCACCATTAACCAGACTTTTCAATTGGTGAGATATCTGGAGAATGTGCTGGCCAGGGCAGCAGTCGAACATTTTCTGTAACCAGAAAGGCCCGTACAGGACCTGCAACATGTGGTCGTGCATTATCCTGCTGAAACGTAGGGTTTCACAGCCGTAAAACATCTGAAATGTAACGTCCACTGTTCAAAGTGCCATCAATGCGAACAAGAGATGGCCGAGACGTGTAACCAATCGCACCTCATACCATCACACCAGGTGATACGCTAGTATGGCGATGACAAATACATGCTTCCAATGAGCATTCACCGCGATGTCGCCAAACACGGATGTCACCATCATGATTCTGTAAACAGAACCTGGATTCATCCGAAAAAATGACGTTTTGCCATTCGTGCACCCAGGTACGTCGTTGAGTACACCATCACATGCGCTCCTGTCTGTGATGCAGCATCCAGGGTAACCGCAGCCATGGTCTCCGATCTGATAGTTCATGCTGCTGCAAACATCGTCGAACTGTTCGTGCAGATGGATGTTGTCTTGCAAACGTCCCCATCTGTTGACTCGGGGATCAAGACGTGGCTGCACGATCTGTTACAGTCGTGCAGATAAGATGCCTGTCATCTCAACTGCTAGTGATACAGGGCCGTTGCTAGTGTTACAGGGTCGTTGGGATCCAGCACAGCATTCCGTATTACCCTCCTGAAACCACCGATTCCATATTCTGCTAAAAGTCATTGGATCTTGACCAACGCAAGCAGCAATGTCGCGATATGATAAACCACAATCACGATAGGCTACAATCTGACCCCTATCAAAGTTGCAAATGTGATGGTACGCATTTCTCCTCCTTACATGAGGCATCACAACAACGTTTCACCAGGCAACACTGGCCAACTGCTGTTTCTGTATGAGAAATCGGTTGGAAACTTTCCTCATGTCAGCATGTTGTAGGTGTCGCCACCAGTGCCAGCCTTATGTGAATGCTCTGAAAAGCTAATCATTTGCATATCACAGCATCTTCTTCCTGTCAGTTAAATTTCGCGTCTGTAGCACGTCAGGCTTCCAATTGTTTGGCAGTAAAATGTTCACGATGGTGAACAAATAATAAGAAAAGTATGTGACATTCGTCATGAAAACAGTGATGCTAACAGTAATACCGGTCAGTAGTTGTACAATTTGTTAAGAGGAAGTTTGCTCGCTTTAATTATGAAGAACAGAACCAGATTCAGAAAGATTTTTGCCATACTTTAAATCTGAGTTACAGACAAACAATATGAAATATTTCTGTGTATTAATTCTGTGGAAATTCGAGCTGTATGCTACTGTAGGTAAAAATATATTACTTGGAGCATTTTACAAAAATATGATGTAATTACAGACTAGTTGCAACATTCCCTCCCAGCTGTCCCCTCCAAAAAATCTACATATTTCAGGAGTCCAGGCTCAAAATAATTTTTTATGGATGTTTTCAAGACAACAACACACTGTTTGGCAAAATAATTTAACTGAAGATAAAATAGGTTAACAAAAGGTAAGGGCAAAGATTTTTCCCATGACAAAAAATTATGACCCTTGTTTGCTGTGTTGGTGAAACAGTAAATGAAAGCAAATTGCACAATGTTCATATGGTATTGTCATTATTACTATTATTAAAACCACTCAGATTAGTTTGGTCCCTTGCCCCCCTTTTAAACCAACCAACTACTCAGATTGTGTTTTAGGAAGATACGGTTTAAAAGATATTAAAGTACTTAGTAACCTAATCTGATATAATAATGAGTAAAGATTTATGGTATGTGCAGCATGAGAACGAAGTTTTTCGCGGCGGCACTTATGTATAAAATATTCTCGGTATTCTTGCCGCGTCAGTTCTAGATAAAATCTCGAGCTTTCGACGATTACCTCCATCGTCATCGTCAGGAGCTGACTGTCTCTACTGCTGCTATGGTAGCCTCTATATAGCCCGAAGACGGCTTCTGATTGGTCGGATTCTGATTGGTCGGCGATTACGTGCTGCTGTCTCAGACGGTGTCACTGTGTGCGCCGGTGGCGCCACCGCTTCCGTTTAAACGTAAACCTTGGAAGGAACGTCTCTGCTGCTTCTCTGCATGAAGCGCTCGTTTCCACGCACAGCTCAGATGGTATCCGCTATCGCGGTTAAAGTTCTTTTGGCTCATTCTGATTTCAACAGCCTCCTTAATAACAGAATCCCAGTACGTGGAGGCATGGGACAGAATTTTAGTTTCATCGAACAATATTTTGTGTTTGTTCGTGAGGCTGTGCTCCGCAATTGCCGATTTCTCAAGCTCTCTATTTTTAATGTGGCGTTGGTGTTCTGCACAGCGGTCGGAAACGGTACGAATAGTCTGACCTATATAATTGCTTCCACACTCACAGGGTATATTATAAACACCGGGGACCCTGAGGTCGAGATTGTCCTTAACAGGGCGCATCATCTCCTTAATTTTCTTAGGAGGACGAAAAATCGGTCTAATACCACGTCTACGCAGGACTCTTCCTATTTTGCTGGAAATTGCGCCACAAAAAGGAAGAACCGCAATCGGTGTTTCATCCTGTGAGGTTGCAGCATTATCACGTTTCCTTCTTTTGGAGAACGCTGCCTTTATATCGCGTGCACTATAGCCGTTCTTTCGGAACACGTTCTTTAGGTGATTAATCTCGAACCTTAAGTGGTCCTCGTCAGAAACAGTTTTGGCTCTATATACCAACGTGTTCAAAACGGCTCTCTTCTGAGCAGGGTGATGGAAACTCTGTGCGTTAAGGTATAAATCTGTATGCGTCGGCTTACGGTATACAGAGTGGCCAAGACGCCCGTCCGTCTGTCGTTGTACTAAAACGTCTAAGAAAGGCAGTCTCCCTTCCTTCTCCATCTCGACAGCGAACTGGATGTTCGAGACTGCCTTTCTTAGACGTTTTAGTACAACGACAGACGGACGGGCGTCTTGGCCACTCTGTATACCGTAAGCCGACGCATACAGATTTATACCTTAACGCACAGAGTTTCCATCACCCTGCTCAGAAGAGAGCCGTTTTGAACACGTTGGTATATAGAGCCAAAACTGTTTCTGACGAGGACCACTTAAGGTTCGAGATTAATCACCTAAAGAACGTGTTCCGAAAGAACGGCTATAGTGCACGCGATATAAAGGCAGCGTTCTCCAAAAGAAGGAAACGTGATAATGCTGCAACCTCACAGGATGAAACACCAATTGCGGTTCTTCCTTTTTGTGGCGCAATTTCCAGCAAAATAGGAAGAGTCCTGCGTAGACGTGGTATTAGACCGATTTTTCGTCCTCCTAAGAAAATTAAGGAGATGATGCGCCCTGTTAAGGACAATCTCGACCTCAGGGTCCCCGGTGTTTATAATATACCCTGTGAGTGTGGAAGCAATTATATAGGTCAGACTATTCGTACCGTTTCCGACCGCTGTGCAGAACACCAACGCCACATTAAAAATAGAGAGCTTGAGAAATCGGCAATTGCGGAGCACAGCCTCACGAACAAACACAAAATATTGTTCGATGAAACTAAAATTCTGTCCCATGCCTCCACGTACTGGGATTCTGTTATTAAGGAGGCTGTTGAAATCAGAATGAGCCAAAAGAACTTTAACCGCGATAGCGGATACCATCTGAGCTGTGCGTGGAAACGAGCGCTTCATGCAGAGAAGCAGCAGAGACGTTCCTTCCAAGGTTTACGTTTAAACGGAAGCGGTGGCGCCACCGGCGCACACAGTGACACCGTCTGAGACAGCAGCACGTAATCGCCGACCAATCAGAATCCGACCAATCAGAAGCCGTCTTCGGGCTATATAGAGGCTACCATAGCAGCAGTAGAGACAGTCAGCTCCTGACGATGACGATGGAGGTAATCGTCGAAAGCTCGAGATTTTATCTAGAACTGACGCGGCAAGAATACCGAGAATATTTTATACGTATGTGCAGCAGACCAACTTCTGATTTTACATGCCACAGAGTGGTTTAATATATGAAGGTGATGCAACAATGCTAGTAAGTTGTCAGTGTTTAGACACTGTCAGCACCTACTCAGAAGTTTATCTGTAAGAGCTGATAGAAGTCAGCTGACTGTTTCAAAATAAATGCATTGTCAAACATGTAAAATTACAAGGGGGGAGAACAGCTGGTCAGTACTCACTTTCAGGAGGTGAAGTTCTAAGCACAGCCAACAGACACATTTAAAGGTAAAAGAAGAAAAAAAAGTAGTTTTTTGTAACTGGTACCTCATTCTTCATGGAGAAAAAAGGGATAGATTGGAAGAGAAGCAGGTGACTCTAGCTGTTACTGGTTGTCCCCAAAGCAGACAATTCCCTGTCCAATCACTTACTGAGTTTTTTTATTTATTATTTATTTACAATATGTTCCATTAGAGTATCTGCAATACTACATGTATGTATTTTATTGTGTGTGTGTATGGGGGGGGGGGGGGGGGCGGAGGGCAGATCACCTTCAGAGGATAGTTGACATTGGCACAAAGTCTGGTGATCAATAAATTTACAGCACCACCTCTTCTCTCCTTTCTGGCCAAACATTGACAATGAAAATTCTTTCCACACCAGGATTCAAAAATCACTTACTGAATGCCCTTGCCGAACGTGTTCTGCAGCATGACTCAATAGACATGGATGTCTGCTACACCAAATGGAGCATTTGGACCGATCCACCAAGAGTATTTCTTTCCCTAAACTCTGGTGATGGGAACGTGGTCTCCAATATATCCTCATTTTCTGCCACACTCCTAGGTCTAATCTCCATTAACCACTATCACCTTTTTTCTTCTTTTTTTGATAACATTTCATTATTTACTCTATTACTGTTTTACTTTTTATATTCATGTTTCATTCTCCCCCAACCCTCCCCCTTTTCATTCCACTTCTCATTTGCATTGCTCTAATCCATCTTTACTTCTCATTTTGTCCTTCTTTCATCACTGAACTTAAGCTGGCATAAAGGTTACCAATGTAACATTTTCAACCTCCTCCTATGTCCAATAGCTCCCACTTCATCTTTCTCTCCCCCATAGTCATTACAGATGGCTTACTCCCAAACTACAATCTCCAATTTTCAGCTTCCCCACCCTATCTGTCTTTTGCCTCTGTGGAAGAAACAGTTCCAATAGTCAGGTTTTGTTTCCCTGCCTTTGAATGTGTGTATTGGAAAGACTTGGAAGTTCACTTCCTGAAGGTAAGCACTAATCAGATATTTTGCCTGCTCGAAATTTTACTGTTTTCTCAAATAAATTTTCATTTGTGTGCATGTAAACACATTATTCACTGTCCATAAATTTTAATCAATAGCTGTTTCATTTGGCATCCCAGATATTTTTTCCCGTGTGCAGCCACTGTTCACATGGCAATCAGAGAGCTGCACTTCAGATTTGGTGCCAACAACAACACTTGGAACTTCAGAAACCAATGAGCCAGGTGATACTCCCGATTTAAGCTACATGCTGACCAATAAATGACTCCTCAGTGGCTAATATGTTCATTTCAGCTGAACTGACCAGTATAAATATTACATAAAGTAGATAACTACACATCTTGCAGAAGCCTTTTAAAATATCTTAGAATATTTACACTCAATTCTCAGGTGATTTACTCCTTAGCAGTCTCGATGACACTAAATAATCTGTTTTAGCTGAAATATGATGCACACAATCACAATAAAAGATTTTTTTAAATAAATACCAGTGTAATCAAGTGTGTGTGTGTGTGTGTGTGTGTGTGTGTGTGTGTGTGTGTGTGTGTGTGTGTGTGTGTGTGTGTGACAAATATTTGTTATTTGGTATGTATCATTTCTAGAAGGTTCTCAAAATATCTTATGTTTGTAATGTTAGCACTCTCTTTCTGTCTCTACATTGATATTTGTACTGAAGGTGCTAAGTGCTGTACTTTATTGACAACCGTGCATTTGGATTTGGACATGATTTTACGTAAGGCGTGACCGTTTTTAGTGGAGACACCAAGTACTCCAAAATATTAACATCACCAATCAGGCAATGCAAAAATTGTTGCTCACGTGGACAGGAACTGAAATATAAGCAGTACATTGCTCCCATGGTCTGTATATTCAGAAGACCAATGGATTCCAAAACAGCAACAAGTTAGCTGCACATCAGGAGTCAGTCAGTGTTTTCTGGAGATGCTGGTCCTGACAAAATTTCTTAAAGGATTTGACTGAGTTGGCAAATCCAATACGAAGGATGACTTGAAGTGTTTAGCAAACTGCAGTTTTACTTTGCTACCATAGCCCAGCAGTGGTTCAAGAACAATGTTGAGAAGCTTGCTAGATGCAACGAATTCCAGTCCAAACTGGAGAAAACATTTGATGGCAATCGGCAGCAAGTCGAAACATTAGAACAGTTGAAGAATAGGGCACAGCATCATGAAGAAGCAACAAAGTCTTATATAAATGTTGCTTTGACACTATGGTCACATTGTAAATTTAAATGGCAGAAACAGACAAACTCTCACATTTGATTAATGTAGTCATAGTTGAGATGTTAAAAGGATCTCACAACAGAAGAATTCATCAAGTGGGCCAACAAATTGAGGAAATGCAACAGAAAAGAGTTGGAAAAAAGTGGTATGACCAGTTCCTGAATGTGGTCCCAGTGGCAGTTGCGGAAGATTGCCAAGAGCTCACCTCTCTTGTAAGTCAGGTAGTAAGGGAAGACAGACAGCAGTTCATGGCAGCCAGAAATGTCGGACCCAGAATCTAAGAGAGACCAGCCATGAAAGTCAACCCCATGCATCAGGATGTAATAGAGAACGTTGAAAAAGAAGAAGTGTATCAATCTTCAGCACCAGGGAAAATGGACTCAGCCAAATTGGACTTACACTGCAGAACAGCAACCCAGCACCTAACCAATCCAGATACAACCAACTCCTCCACCAAATATAATGCCTGCAGAAGAACAGAATTTGGATGAAAGAGGAGAACTGACCAATATATTTCCACTGTGGCCTCTGTAGACACATGTTATGGTACTGCAGAGAAAGAAGACAAGTTTTCGATGATTACTGTGCTGCCAGATATCAACCACACTGCAGTTCTAATCATGCCACTCAACGTAAAACTAATACAGATGACCTGAGGGATGAAGCCTTTGGTGTACCCTGGATGAAGTCGCACCCCAGTATGCCACAGGCATTCCACATCGTCACATAGAGGTACTAGCTGTTCCCCTAGCCAACAAATTTAGGAAAACTAAATGAGGTAACCATCTTTGGAGGTGTGGCCATGACAGAAGAAAATCCTCCATTGATGACAGTCACCAAGATGCCAAGAAATCTCAGGACCATCATTGATGGCCAATCTGTTTGATCACTAGTCAACTCACGGGCTTCCTTTTCTGTAATGCTCAATGCTTATTGTTGCCAGCTAAAGAGCACTATGTTTCATGGTATTAAAGTAATTGTGCTGAAACTCACAAATACGAAATACATCCAACAGACAGAAACATGTATTGCAAGAATAACTACTAATGACAGAATACAATCCTTTGAATTTGTCATTTTAACAGAATACAGTTGTAATGTTATTGTGTGATGTGCCTTCTTGCAGGCATCACAAGCATTCAGACTGTGGAAGATCAAAGGTCCAGATTGATGAAACTATTAAAAAAGCACACATAACAAAAATTGCTCAGAGTGATTATTTGCTGTTGAAGATGCCCATTTGGACTATATAACATACTGCCCATTGTTGAGCCTAAGGTAGACAACCTGTTTTGTCACCTTAAACGGACAATGTGTCTTTGTTATCTGGAAGACACTGTCATTTCTTGAAGGATATTTTTAACCACCTAACAACCATGTTGAAGTATGTTCAGATTGCAGACCACCACCTGAATCCAAAAAAGTGCCTCTTTGTCATCCAAGAAATAAAAATTTGGGGAGCATCTAGTCAATGGCAATGGTGTCCATCCCAGTCCAGTGAAAATAAAAGCAGAGTTTCCCACTACTTAGTACATCCACAATGTGAGAAGTTTCGTAGGAATATCTTTTTGAGGTACGTTCCTTGCAGGAAGTACTACACACCAAATTTTCCTGAAATGAGTTCGAAGAAAGATCTTTTCTTATCCTCAAGGAAATGTTAACATCTTCTCCAACCCTAGCCCTGTATGACAAGAATACTGGGACAGAACTTCACACTGATGCTAGCAGTTATGGCATAGGTGCTGTTCTAGTGCAAATCCAGAAAAGTACTGTAAAGGTGACAGCTTATGCTTCCACAGTACTCTCCAAGTCAGAGATGAACTACTCTGCAACTGAAAAAGAGTGGCTAGCAGTTGTTTGGGGCATCAACTACTTCTTGCAAAATCATTCTCCACAGTGATGGATCACCATTCTCTATGGTGGCTGTCTAGCTTGAAGGATCCCTCAGGTCAACTGGAGAGACTGAGGCTTCAGGAGTACAATGTCACAGTGGTATACAAAAGGACACTGACTGAAGAAATCCTTTCTTGGAATACAGCATCAGGAGTGAAAACTCAGTAATTGTCGCTGAACTGGGGGAAGATACAGAACTGCTAAAATTGTATACACCTGGAAGGATGAGGAACTGATCAAAGTAGAATTCCAGTTAATAAACGGAACATTGTATAAGAAGAACTATGTTCTTATGGGGGCCAAATGAATGCTCGTCATCCCAGCTCATCTACGACCAGCTATCCTGAAGTATTTTTGTGTCACTCCAACATCTTTTCACCAATTATTCATAAATACCAAGAACAGAATCAGATGCAGGTATCACTGGCCTGGCCTCTACTGATCCAGTAGAGCGCTGTGTGAGCCACTGTAAGGAATATCAGTGATGGAAGCACAACCTTCAGGACATCTGAGACCAATTCTACTCACAGCAACACCATCTCGCTGGACTGGAATTGATCTCATGGGGAAGTTCCCAAAGTCAGCAAATGGAAATTCATGGATAATAGTCTACGCTGACTACATCACATGCTACACTGCCACCAAATCTGTCCTGATGGCTGAAGCACTGGAAATTCCAAGGTTCTTTGTAGAATACATCATTTTGAAGTGTGGAGCACTCCATTTGATGGTCTATGATCATGAAAATTTTTTTCACTTGACACCAGTATCAGAGGTAATTTTACATTGCACTGCCACCTATGGCATCACTGCCTACCACTCACAGACAAAAGGCCTCACAGAAGGCTTTAATAAGACATTAGCAGATATGCTTTTGATGTATGTTGTTATCAAAAAGAGAGACTGCAATACAGCGACGCTCATCGGTGATGCATATAACATAGCGAAGCAAGACACTACAAACTTCATACTGTTCTTTCCCACAGTACCGAGGCCAGAATGGCAATGGATACACTGTTACTATTTCAACTAGATAATTCTCAGGATGACTGTGAAACACCTCATTACAAGGATCTGGTTCGCATACCGTATCTGGACACTCAGGAGGGGGATCAAGAGCACTAAAATGCCAAGCTTCAGTGAGTGAGAGATGCTTCCCAGATGACTTCATATGGATTTTTACAGATGTTTAGGTAGTGAGAATATTTGAAAAATTATTAAAAGTTACTTTGTGCTCTAATGGGCTGCATCATATCCTTCCTCGCTTGTCGTATGTTGCACATGAAGTTGACACAAGGAGATGCAAGTGCAGAAGTACTGACAATGTCCTTCATATTAGGCCCTAACAGTCCTGATCTGCAGATCGACGATTGGGGCTTCTCGTTCAAGTAAACTGAAGGCCTGCTCGATGACCGCAAAGCTTTGATGGAAGGGGCTACCTTCAAGGCTCATCATAGCGCAGTGGACTGAATGTGAGTGTTCTCCAGCACTGCCACACAGAGGACCACTAAAAGTTCTAGATCCAGGCTGTTGTAGTTGGCTCCATTGAGAACTCTTGAAAGAGTGGGTTGCTGTTTGTCACAGAGAGGGAGTAACACTCCAAGCTGTGCAGGAGACGGGGTGGAGTAGTGGTTAGCATTGCTGGCTGGCATGCTGCAAGTCACCAGTTCAAATTCTATCACTAGCAAATATTTGTTATTTAGTTTTTATTATTTTTAGAAGGTTCTCAAAAATTCTTATGTTTCTAGTTCTGAAATATTCATTGTTTTTATAAATAACAGTATCCTTTGTCCAGGAGGTAGTGCTGTTCTGCATGTACATTGGTGTCAAAAATAAATGCACCTTCAGTGCTAAATGTTGTGCTTCACTGACTATCCTGCTTTCTAATTTCAACTTGATTGTGGTTACGATACGACAATGTTAAGCTACCAATAGGAGATTTATTTCTTTTAATATGAAGAATAAATCATTTGACACAATTTCATTACACTGAATGAAATAGACAATGTCCGTTGCTGCTGCTATATGACATTTTGTCTTAGGGTGTTGCCACTGTCCTACTTCAATAAGTTTATTAACTTAGTGATGGGTGTGTGTAAGTCAGTAAATTGTATGTCTAAATCAGTGAATTTTATATTAAAATCTTTTTTTAAATATAGTTTCTTTTCATTTAAGGACAATGCCAGAGATATAGGAACAAAAACAAATTGTTGCAGTGCTTGATTGGTTAACACAAGCTAGATCCCAGACTGCTCCCGTATCAGGACTGTTATTGCCGGAAAACCCTGATGCACTTGCAATACAAATGAGTACCGAATTTTCTGCAAATCCAGGCTTTTTAGAATGTATAAAGACAAGGAATGGCATTGTGTTAAAAAATACTTGTGGTGAAACTAACAAAGATTTACAGACTTTGACTACAGACTGGTAGCAGTTTATGTTACCTTTAGTACTTTAACAATATGTTGAAAAAGATGTCTTCAACTCCAACAAAGTGGTTTATTTTACCACTGCTTGCCCAATTAAAGTTTATTGTTTAAGGGTCAACAGTGATCAGATGGGAAAAATCTCGTAAGTATAGAATTACAGTACTGGTAGGATGTACTTCACATGGACTGGTAAACTACTGTTACTGTTACTTGTTTAAAATGACAGTGTTTCAAAAATGTAAGAACATTACTAGTCAAAAAGAAGACACGCAGGAAGGAGTGGAAGATAGCTGCTATGTTCACCAACTGCCTCCTCAGTTTGGAAAACAATAACAGATTTTTTTTCTTTTCACAAAAAACTACTGAAAAAGTTAAAAGACCCAGAAGTTAGAACAGACAGTAGGAACAACCTGCTGTCACTAACACACTTCCTGCATTAAAACAGACAGTAGGAACAACCTGCTGTCACTAACACACTTCCTGCATTAAAACCCTTAAGACAAGATAAGAGAAATCAAGACTCATATTGAAGCATATAGATAGTCATTTTTCCCTTCCTCGGAAACGAGGAGTAGTAGCAGTGGTACAGGGTACCTACTATCATATACTGTTTGTTGGCGTACAAAGTACGTATGTAACAATGAAAATAATCAATTTTTTATGATGTAATGTAATCGAACAGGTAAAAAACCTACTCACTAAGTAGTGGTGGGAGGATACACACATAAAAAAATGTTTTACATATGCAAGCTTTCGGAGCCAGGGGCCCCTTCATCTGGCAGAAGATTTGAAGGGGAAGGAGGAAGGGTGAAGGAAATGGACTGGAGAGGTTTAGGAAAAAGGAGCAGCGTTTGGAAAAGTCACCCAGACCCCAGGCCAAGGGAGACTTACCACACGGGATGAGAAGGAAAGACCAATTGTTGGGGACTGCACCGGACAAGATTTGAAAACCTGACAGTTTAAAAATAGAAGACATGGTAATAAGCTAAACAGAGATTACTGCTGAAACATTGTGCATGAGTTAATAAGAGTGAAAAGCTATGTACATTCTATTTAACAAACATGGGAGGGGGAAGGCGAAAAATAGACAGGTCAGATAATAAAAGATGTAGAAAACTAAATCAGGGTGAATAAAGGAGTAGTTACTGTGAAGAAATGCTGAGACAGAGGAAATTAACATAAATTAAGGCCAGGTGGGTGGTGAGAATCAAAGACATGCAGTGCTAATTCCCACCAGTGGAGTTCTGAGAAACTGGTGTCTGGTTGAAGAGTACAGATGGTGTGTGTAGTGAAACAGGCACTGAGGTCATGACCGTCGTGTCATAAAGTGTGCTGTGCAACAGGATATTGTGTATTGCTGGTATATATCATCTGCCTATGCCCTTTCATCCTAACTGGTAACTTGGTGGTAGTAATGCCAACATACGAGGCTGAACAGTGTTTACGTAACAGCTGGCATATGATGTGTCGTTTCACAGGTGGCTCTCCTTTTGATAGTATATGTTTTGCCAATTATAGAGCTGGTATAGGTGGTGGTAGGTGGGTGCATAAGGCAAGTCTTGTAGCAGGGCAGTCACAGGGGTAGGAGCCATAGGGTAGGGAGATGGGCGCAGGAGCATAGAGTCTCATAAGGATATTCCAGAGATTGGGAGGGTGACGAAAAATCTCAAAGAGAATGGATCTCATTTCAGGGAATGATTTTAGGAAGTCATGGTCTTGTTGATGTAGCTGATCAATATATTCAAGATATAATACAGATATATAATACTGAGTGACAAGTGTTGCGTTTCGAAGTTGTTTTTTGGAGGGATCAACAGTACCAGGATTGGATGGGATGGTCCAGGAAATCTGCTTTTGAGCTACACTGGTGGGGAAATTATCTCCAGTGAAGGCTGAGGTGAGAATGGTAGTGTATTGCTGTAAAGAGTCTACATCCGAACAAATATGTTTGCCTCAAATGCCAAGGCTGTATGGGAGGGAACATGTGACATGGAAATAATGGCAACAGTCAAAATGTGAGTACTGTTGTTTGTTAGTAGGTTTAATGCGGACACAAGTGCATAGCTGGCCTTCGGTGAGGATGAGATCAACATCCAGAGAAGTGACATGGGTTTTGGAATTGGACCATGTGAAATTTAATTGGGAGAAGGTATTTAAGATTCCAGGAACTTAAACGGGTCAGCCTGACCATGAGTCAATATGGCAAAGATGTCATCAATGTATCTAAAACAAACCAGGGGCTGGAGCCGTATAGATCCCTGGAAAACCCCCTCCAAGTGACCCATGGAAATATTGGTGCAGGAAGAAGCCATCCTGATTTCCATAGCTGTACTCCGTATCTATTTGTACAAGGGTTGGAAGTTTAATAGTGGCAACTATTTATTTAAAGTTCACACAAAATAGTTAAGTGTTTCAAAGTTTTACTGACCTTCAAAGTAGTCACCAGCATTGTGTATAACCCGTTGCCAGTGATGTGAAAGTCGTAGGCTACTCTTAGCAGTGCCAGTTGTGTTGACAGTTTGAGCGGTGCAGTCTGTTGCCCAACAAATATATAGCAGTTCTGAAGTGAATGCCATGAAGTGTTTCCTTCAGTTTAGAAATCGAGTTGAACTCATGAGGGCTTAAGTCAGGGGAGTGCAGTAGGTGGTATAGCACTTAGCAGCCCCATCAGTCAAACAAATCAGCAACAGGTTGCTTTGTATGTGCTTGAGCATTGTTCTTCAAAATGATGGTCAGGTCCTGCAGAAAGTGTCATCACGTCTGTCTCTAAGCTGGTCATAGGTTGTGTTCCAAAAATGAACAGCAGAGAGACAGAAGTGATGACACTTTCTGCAGGACCTGACCATCATTTTGCAGGACAATGCTCAAGCATGTACTGTGCAAGCTGTTACTGATTTGTTTGACTGATGGGTGTGCTAAGTGCTGTACCACATACTGAACTCCCCTGACTTAAGCCCTCATGAGTTCAACTCTATTTATAAACTGAAGGAAACACTTCAAGGCGTTTGCTTCAGAAATGCTACAAATTCGTCAGGTCATAGACAATGCCGCTTGAAATGTCATCACAACTGGCACTGCTAAGAGTATCCTACGACTTCTACATCGCTGGCAACAGGTTATACACAATGCTGGTGACTACTTTGAAGGTCAGTAAAACTTTGAAACATGTATCTATTTTGTATGAGCTGTAAATAAATAATTGTCAATATTAAAGTTCCATCCCTCATATGTGTGCCCCTCAAAGATGAAGTAGTCGTTGGTATGTCTGAAGTTGATTAAGGTAGACAGGAAGGATGTCATAGATTTGGAATCAGGTGTATGCTGACTGAAGAAATGTTTAGCAGCAGATAGACCATGTATGTGGGAGATGTTGGTAAAGAGGGAGGTGGCATCAATTATGCAAGCAAGGTGTGTGTTGGGAATGGGAAGGGCAAGCATTTCAGACGCTCTAGGAAATGGTTGGTATCTTTAATATAGGAGGGCAGTCTTTGTACTATGAGTTGCAGGTATTGATCACCTAAGGCAGATATACATTTGGTGGGTGCTTTGCAGCCAGCAACTATAGGATGGCCAGAATGATGAGGTTTGTGGATCTTAGGAAGAAGGTAAAAGGTTGGGGTGCATGGTCTGGGTGGGGTCAGAAGTTCTATAGACTGAGGTGCTAGTCCTTGTAAGAGGCCTAAGGTTTTAAGGAGGGACTGCAGATCAGTTTGAATCACAGGGATGGGATTTTGATGGTAGATGCTGTCTTTAGAGGTGTCAAACAGCTAGCATAGACCTTCACTAACATACTCCTGTCCAGTCAAGTACCACAGTGTTAGACCCTTTGTCTGCTGGGATGATAATGTGGGGTCATTGGCTTTTAGGCAATGCAGAGCCTGGAATTCTGCAGAGGATGGTTACAGTCATGTTGTAGGTACCTGAGGAAGGATCGTGAAGCAATGATGGATGTGATGAATTCCTGGATGCCTTGCAAGGGATGATTTTGAGGTAGTGGTGATGGATGAAGTAGGGATCATGATCGGAACTCTTTAAGGCAGGGTTCAATGTCAGGTTTGCTGTTGGAAAGGTCTCGGGATTGGGTTGCAAAATGATATTTCCAGTTGGGATTACATGTGAAGGAAAGTAAGTCCTTCACCAAAGCAGCACGATTAACTGCAGTGTTATGGATGAAAATGAGACCTTTGGATAATACAGATAGATTCAGGAGGGTAGAGTGCTTTAGATCAGAGGTTGAGAACACTGTACTGTTGTGACTGGTTCTTGTGATTATGAGCTGTTATTGGTCTGGGAGGCAGTGACAAAGGCTGTGAGATGTTAAGGTGATTGACCAAGATCCGTTTGGAGGAGAGGAGTGGAAGTTGATGGTGTGGTTGTTTAGGGAGCTGCAGAGGACAGGAAGGGACTGTTGGGGCAGTTTAGAAGGTGGGATAGCTTTTTGAGGTGAAGTCTGGCATGTTGTTTCAGTCCAAATTTATGAAACAATACTTGTCATATACCATCTGTTATGTAAACACTGTTCGGCCTTTTACATTGGCATGATTACTACAAAGTTATCAGTTGGGATGATTGGGCATAGGCAGAGGGTATATAACAGCAACACACAATATCCTGTTGCAGAGCATGCTCTAGAACATGACAGTTGTGACCTTGGTGCCTGTTTCACTATGTCCACCATCTGGATTCTTCCTCCAGACAGCAGATTCTCAGAACTCCGCAGGTGGGAACTAGCGCTACAACACATCCTTGGTTCTCACCACCCACCTGGTCTTAATGGATGTTAATTTTTGTATCTCAGCATTTCTTCGCAGTAACTACGTCTTTCTTCACTCCATTTTGGTTTCTCACATTTTTCATTTTCTGACTGTCTATTTTTCACCATCCCCCTCCCAACTCTGTTACATAGAATGCACTTAGCATTTCATTCTTATTAACTCTTACAAGATGTTTGAGCAGTAATCTCTGTCTTGAATATTACCCTGTCTTCCAACTTTAAGCTCTCATGTTTTCAAATCTTGTTCAGTGCAGTTCCCAACAATCAGTCTTTCTTTCCCATCCCATCTGATAAGTCTCCCCTGACCCAGGGTTATGGGAAACTTTTCCAAAGCCTACCACCTTTCCTAAACCTCTCCACTCCATTTCCTTCACCCCACTTCATTCCACTTGAACCCTTCTACCAGAAGAAGAAGCCACTGGCTCCAAAAGTTTGCATGCTTAAAACTTTTTTTCTGTGTGTGTTCTCCTGCCACCATTTGGTGAGTAGATTTTTTATCTGTCCTATTACATTATTGAGTATGTATGTAGATGTAGAATATATTGCATATAGAGTTTCAATATCCAGTATGTCCCTATAAGAGTAATTTAAAACAAGAAACTGAACTCTGAACTCTGTAGAACTTTCAGCAGTTTGTAAAAATCATATCCTAGAACAACTGTTCAATTTATTCTTTACTGTGCAAATGGTTTCTGTCAAACACCACTATCTAGTTCCTGTTTTATGCACATTATATCATTAAAAACAGGAAAATGTCTGGTAAAAAGGATGTTTCAAAATTGTAGTAAAAATACAAACAATACTCACAGATTTCTGCTAACAGCAAGAATTACATACATAATAAACACATTGTCAAAAATGTGATGTTTATAAATAATGTTTAGTTATACAGAGGTCGATGATGGAGTGTCAGTTACAGACAACTATCCAAAGGACACACAAAATTTATAGCTCATTTGCAAAACCTGCTACATGACAGAAAATTTAATTTCAAGATTTTCCCACAGCCTTCTTTACTTTATGACTAACAGATTTCACTATAATCGGAGTTTCAAAGAGTGCTACAAGGCTTCTAAAATGAAAAAAAAGAAAAATGCACTGAGTTGCAAAGTGCACTACAGACATCAGCCATTCACTTGCAAAGCCAACTATATTCCTTTGCAGCTGAAAAAGCTATTATATTCACTGCAGCTTTTATGACCACTGCCTTGTCACTGAGTTTACAGATGAAAAATCAGCTAAATTTCCCTATCACTGTAGAGATCTCTCTGGAAATAAAAATTAATGTTTATGCTGCAGTCAGCAAGGGAACAAGTCAGTGAGTCGAGACAATATTTTTCTTTACACGATGAAGGGAACAGTTTCTCAGGTTCTCATTTGTTTTCTGTGGAGCCCACCAATTCGCTTACTTGACACTGTAGGCATTCTGCTCTTCCATTAATAGCACTTTTTATCTGATTTTATTTGCATGACGTATGTTGTGTGATAGATTGGAAAGTGACTTGATGGAGGGAGAAGAACAAGAAAAAAACTTAATATTCCAAGGATGCAATCAAACTACTTCAGGACTACATCACGGGATATACACCTCTGCTTCAGAGACTCTTTCAACAATATGTTATTTTTTGATGACTGTTATAGTCATAATGAGGATAAAGGAGTGTTGTGAATGTTGCCTTACTAGCTGTTTTTCAAAGCTCATGAAAATGTTGAGCTGCATTCCCCATTGTCAGACACTCATACATTCCAACAGATACAATTTTTGGTAAACTGGAAAGAAAGTATAGGCTGAGGGATGTAACTGAGAGCCCAGAAGTGTATACAAATCTAATAGAAAGGCATGCTTGGGACTAAGCTGTGCAGTCAAGAACCGGAACCCTACTCTGCTAGTATCCTCAAACAGCCAGGCCAATTGGATTTCAAATTCCATAAGCCAGAAAAAGTTACAATCAGGTGTAATAAGAAGAAGAAGGTGACTTCAGTTCAAGGTGATCCATTTTACAATACTGACATAAGTGAACCATCCAAAAGCCTGTGCAAAAAAGGAAAAAGCTTCAAACAAAACAGTTGCATTGAAGACACTGAAAAAGGGGCCTTTGTTACTGCCTCCCAGACCAATAACAGCTCATAATCACAAGAACCAGTCACAACAGTACAGTGTTCTCAACCTCTGATCTAAAGCACTCTACCCTCCTGAATCTATCTGTATTATCCAAAGGTCTCATTTTCATCCATAACACTGCAGTTAATCATGCTGCTTTGGTGAAGGACTTACTTTCCTTCACATGTAATCCCAACTGGAAATATCATTTTGCATCAAAACTGAAGGACATCAGGCAGCTTTTATATTTCCTCTTTGGTAAAAACAGGGATGCAAACGAAGAGTTGCAGTTCTACGAAATGCCCCTTGCTGCTGTTGTTGCTATGGTGCTATGAAAGAATCCTATATAGATGACTATGGAGAAAATGACAGTCTGAGCAATTCTGATATAATGGAAGAGGATGAACTGGATTTCATGTAAGCCAGGATGCTCAATTGACTTTATCACACTGGTGAATGTTATCAGCCACCATGATAAATTTAAATTTTTCCTATTTTTTGTAGAGTGTAAAAGAATATTTTGCTTTATTTATAAGTTTCTACAACGTGAATGTTGAATAAACTCCTTTTCAAGTTATTAGGTTTAACTTCATAATATTTTGATATTACAGTACAACTATGCTTGTGAACGGCTAGTAGTTAGCCTATAGATGGATGTTAATCTAGCAGGAACATTTCATTAAAACAACAACAACAACAATAATAATAATAATAATAGTAGTAGTAATAACTAAACTCTGTCCAAACAGATCTCGGAAGACCCTAACATTACTGACCAACTGGCGTATCATCCTCAACCTATAGGTGTCACTGGATGAGGATATGGAGGGATGTGTGGACGGCACACTGCTCTCCCAGCCATTGTCAGTTTTCATGACAATAATAATTATAAGTTTTAGGAAGTTTGGAATCTTTAGAAGCCAACCTCTGTCCTTTCCAAAGCCTTGTCATAAAAACAGCAGGTTTTGCAAACTGACAGAAAAACAAAAAGATTACCCATTGTCTTGCAAAACCTGCTAAATGCATTATGCAGTTGCAAAACCCATGATGTGTTCAAGAAATATTTAAATTACTAATTACTAATGCTCACATAATTATGGGCTACTACACAGATTAGATCTATCAGGTTTCTGGCAGTTGTGCAGGTTTTTATCAATACCCAAAATTTTATTGTAGTGCATATAGATGGTTTTGCTTATGGGCTACTCAAATCATGTGGCAAAAAATCACAAGCAGCTGTTAGTATAAAACATCACGTATTTGTAAGTGCCATAGATGTTCTAATCAATTAGCATTCATTACTAGTATTACCTATGTAACAAGATGTTACAAAAATTTTCAGTATTTACTTGTTTTTCAGTTAAAGCTGTTGATTCAAACTGGAATGTGGTTCTTTAGCACAATGTGAAAAAATTTATCTCTTATCCATGAAATCCATATACAGTAGACCCTAGTTGTTTCGAGATCAGATAACCTGAAAACTCTGCTTACCCATACTAGCTGTTCAGTCCGTGCCAATTTACATCAAAACATCTACTACTTAAAAATGATTTCCAATAACTCTTACTATGAACTAAAATGTGGTACCCACAGTATTTTGTATCTTATTCTTTGGTTAAACTGAATAAGTATGTACATATGTGGTACCGTGCATTTTGGTAATTTCCATTATTTTCAACAATAGCCTCATCGCTTGCATACTGCTCACTTTTGACTTCTAATTCTTCAGGTGCAAGGGTAGGAAAAGAGGGAGTTTTGGCCAGCAGACCGCACACAACACTTTACACGCAACAATCCAAAGAGCTCCATGTATCTGCTTGTTTGTGAGCAGTGATTTTTCTTCCTCTATCACTCACAATACGCCACTGAAACAGAAACAAGCTAATAATGCTCTGATGCAAACACAAAAGCAGTAAATTCTGCATATGATCAACAGTGGAGAGAAGATTAAAATGCAGGTTGTAGAACACTTTCAGATGCCAAAGTCTACTTTCTCATCAGTAACAAGTGTGAGATAGAAAACAGAGGAAAGTCTGGTTGGCTATTCGTTCAGCGGAAACAACAGGCTCATGAGGTCAGCCAAATGTGAAGAAGCAGAGGATTCACTATTTAAAATGGTTCCAACACATGCACTCATAACAAATTGCATTATCTGGCCCCATGCTTCGAGAAAAGGCTTGTGAAATTGTCCAGAAAAAGGGGATTTTCAAGTTTTTGTGTTTCAAGTGCTGCCTGTGCCATTTTCGGAAGAAGCATAAAATCAATGCTATCAGTGTCTGTGGGGAGGCACAAGGAAGATGCCAGTGATTGAGCATGGGAATTTCAGTCCAAGCTCTATCATTTTTATCACCCATGAGATGTGTTTAATATGGATGAAGCAGCAATTTCTGTAAATTGATGCCTGAAAAACTACTGCATGTCAATAGTGGAAAAATGTCATGGAGGAAAATGTAGCAAGGAGAGACTGAGAGACTGGTGGTGGTCCTGTATTGTAATTCAGATGATTCTGAGGTGCTCAAGCCATTAGCAATTGGAAAATATAAAAATCGCCGTTGTTTCAAAAATGTCAGCCTATTCAGTCAATCATGCCACTGCAAGAATAACAATAAAGCTTGGTTAACCAAATCTCTCTTTGTAGCTGACTCTTGAAGGTTCAACAACAAATGAAGGCAAGAACAAGAAGTATTTTGCTAATTTTGGACTACTGGTCAACACTTCAGTTCGATGACCTGGAACTTCCAAACATAGAAGTAGTGTTCTTATCAGCTAATATTACGAGTCATCTACAGCCACTGAAACATAATTACAAATTCCAATCTGTTAAGGCTGCAATCAGTGCAATTACACTACAAGATACAGATTCACACTGGAATGTACTTCAAGCTATCCACTGCTTGGAATGAAGTTACAAGAGACAGGCCGCTGAAACTGAAGAGGAAACTGATGATCCAACATCTGAACTTACTTATAACACAGATAGATACAACTTTGGATTTTGATGCACCTCCTCCACAGTCTTACATCTCATTGGTGCCCTCTCATACCAACAGTATGAAAGTATGGATGCAGGCAGATGACAACATTTGTGTTGCTCCAGAACCAGCCATCAGTTCTGCTGATGGTGCAGAAGAGAATAATAATGCTTTACTGTCATCTTCTGAGGAGGACCATGAAGACATGACACTGTCACCCTGCACTTAAGTTGCAACTGGAATTGCTGTTCTTGAGGGATTTCCTGCCATTCCTGATGTCTCCATGGCATTTCAGACTACTCTGAATGTGATATCTTCAGGTAGCACCACAATTACGACCAACAGCCTGATAAACATTATCCCCCCCCCCCCCCCCCCCGGATTAATCTGTAGAAGAAAAATGTGTAATATCCAGGATGGAATGTCACAATATTATGAAAAGGATAGTTGCTACTCACCATATAGTGGAGATGCTGAGTCGCAGATTGGCTCAACAAAAAGACTGTCAGAAAAATGAGCTTCCAGCTAACGAGCCTCCATCAGAGATAGAAAAAAAAAGAAAAACACACACACACACACAAATGCAACTCACACACACATGACCGCAGTCTCTGGAAGTAAAATTTGAAATGGATAAGAATTGTTGTAAATTAAAACGAGTTCTGATTAAAACTTGCTAAACAACAGTCCATTGTAGTGTTTCTCAAGATTATTATTTGTTGTATTACAATGCAAACTAATTCAGTGTTAAATGGATGCAATAATGTTCCGTGACCTGTATGTAAGCGTATTGTTTGAAAAAAATGCTGACAAGTGTTTGACAATATGTACATACACTTTCTCAATTAAACAGATGGCAAAGTACTGTTGTACACATACAGTGTAGTTATTTTTCTTAGAGGTCAAGAGAATATATCATCCTTATTCATTGGTACTCATAACAAGAGAAAAAGTGAATTCAACAGTCATATATTTTACTAAAAAGCTCATTAATTCAAATTTTGTTACACCAAATTGGCTGTATTTCAGTCTCTTGAAATTGGATTTAAAAAAAGGGTCTACTGTCTCTACCTTTCTCTGCTTGACATTTTTAAACTATTTTGAATTTTATCTACTGCATGCTTTTCCTCTCTTAAATGCATAGCAGATGTTGATGGATTGTTGTTGTCAGTGTCACAAAATTGCTAAAATTACTACTTTGTAGAATCTGTCATATGTAGTACCTGATTACCTGCCGTTGCCCAATTATCTCAGACTGTTAGAACATTAGCATAGGCTTTTATGTTCTAGGAAATCATCCTCCTGTACATATATACTAACTTAATGATATGAATATAACAGAGGGAAACATTCCACGTGGGAAAAATATATCTAAAAACAAAGATGCTGTAACTTACCAAACGAAAGCATTGGTATGTTATAGAGACAATAACAAACACAAACACACACACAAAATTTCAAGCTTTCACAACTCACGGTTGCTTCATCAGGAAAGAGGGAAGGAGAGGAAAAGACAAAAGGATGTGGGTTTTAAGGGAGAGGGTAAGGAGTAATTCCAATCCCGGGAGCGGAAAGACTTACCTTTTCCCCCCTTCCCTCTTTCCTGATGAAGCAACCGTGGGTTACGAAAGCTTGAAATTTGTGTGTGTGTTTGTGTTTGTTATTGTCTCTATCAACATACCAACGCTTTTGTTTGGTAAGTTACAGCATCTTTGTTTTTAGATATATATACTAACTTACATACACATTTATGTAGCTAGGAGTAGTAATAATCCAGAAACGATGAAACATCATAAAAACTACTGCACTGTATTAAGAAAAGTTATGAAAAACCCAGAAGTAGGTGCATTATGTCTGATATTAGCACACATCTGATAATAAAATTAAAACAATTTGGAATATTGTTAAAAGGGAAACAGGGCAACCGAGAGTACAGGAAGAATACATTTCTATCAAACTCAATGAAAAGTTTGTTAACAAGAAGTCAGAAGTAGAAAACATTTTAATAATCATTTTGTAAGTGTTGTAGAGAATATAACATCCAGCTATTCATTAGAAAATGTAAGGCAGTATATGGAAGAGACAATACCTATGCAATTTGATAATATTGAAATTTAACCCACCTCTCCTACTGAAATTTGGAAAATAATAAATTCACTCAAAAGAAAAAGCTCAAATGGAATTGATGGCATTTCCAACAAAATACTTAAAGCTTGTTCCAAACAGATACATAGAATTCTCAGCCACATATGCTGTAGCTCACTGAAACATGGCATTTTTCCAGATAGACTGAAATAGGCTATTGTTAAACCATTGCATAAAAAAGGGGCTCGGTCTGATGGTAACAACTACCACCCAATCTCATATCTGCCAGCTTCACCTAAAATTCTTGAAAAAATAATGTATTCAAGAGTAGCATAACATATTTTCAAAAATGAAGTACTAAAGAAGTGTCCATTTGGTTTTCAGAAAGGCTTTTCAACAAAAATTGCTGTATATGCTTTTACTGATCAAATATTAAATGCACTGAATAACTGAACATCACCCATTGGGATATTTTGTCATCTCTCAAAGGCTTTTGATTTGTGTCAATCATGAAATTCTTCTAGATATTTCAAGAATTTCAAGAATTTTATTCACCATGGATCATTTTACAATGATATTGGCTTCGTCATACAAGATGTACTAGTACATACAGAATAACAAAATAAACTTCTGTCAATACATTATAAATACATTTGAAGCATGGCAGTGTACCAAATTACAAAGAATAGCTTTTAAAAGCTAACGCAGCAAGCTATCTTATAATCTAATATAATAAGGTATTTTATTGTTTATAGTATAAACTTTGTATTTACACACGATTAACCACAGCACAAAATAATATGTTTAACTACAGACAACTTTTAAATGCTTATATTCTCCTCAGGCATCTCAAAGAATTCTTTAATGTCATAGAATGGACGATCTGACAGCCAGCTGTACCACTTAATTTTAAAAGAATTTGTATCCATAGATTGAACATGAATTGGCAGTTTATTGAACATTTTGAGTGGGTTAACTTTGTGGGAATTTCCTGTTCTCGCTAATCTGTGGCGCGGTATGTCTAAATTACCATTCGCCCTGGTGTTGTGTTCGTGTATTTCCTTTCTGGCAATAAATTCTGAAATATTATTTTTAATATAGAGTACAGACACATAGATGTATAAATTTATAATTGTAAGTATTCTGAGTCTGGAGAAAAGAGGACAGCAGTGCTCCCTATGACCTCTTTTACATATTATACGTATGACTTTTTTTTGTAATTTCAATACGTTTTTGATGTGAGGGGAGTGCCCCCATATAATAAGACCATATGAAATATGTGACTGGAATAGCCCAAAGTATGCCATCCGAGATAGTTTTTCACATACATGATTGACATGTTCCTCCCAATATAGTTTTGAGTCAATTTGAATACCTAAGAGTTTTACTGACTTATTGCCTACTTCATTTGATGTTCCCATTAAAAGATGTTGTGTTTTGTCAGGGTTGCATAGGAGCTTATTGGCTGCAAACCAGTCCAGGGCCTTATCTAGTGTTTCTTTTGTTAGGTTATTCAGATCTGAAATGTTCTGATGTGTGGTAAGTAGTGTTGTATCGTCAGCATAACACACAACAGGGTGAGCTATATTTTTAGGTAAATCATTAATAGCGACAATGAAGAAGAAGGGTCCAAGGATAGACCCTTGTGGTACACCTGTGCTGATTTCCATGATGGAAGAATTTAAATTTCTGACTGAAACGAATTGTTTTCGGTTACTTAAATAAGAATTTATCACAGATAAAGTGCTCCCTCTCACCCCATAAAACTCTAGTTTCCCCAGTAGTATGTCAACAGGAATGCAATCGAAAGCTTTGCTTAGGTCACATAATACCAGTGATACCATGTTATTATTTTCAAAAGCTGTTAAGGCTTGGTCAATGATTTCCAAGATGGCCCCTGTTGTGTTCTTCCCCTTTCGAAAGCCAAACTGATTGTTACATAGGATATTGTGTTTTTCAAAGAAGTTGCTTATTTGTGTGTGTATCAGCGCCTCAAATACCTTTGAGAATATTGGAACATTGGAGACTGGTCTGTAGCTTTGGGGGAGATGTTTGTCTCCTTTTTTAAAAAGTGGGACAACTTTTGATAACCTTGAGTGCATCCGGAAAAACTCCAAATTCTACACATTTATTAAAAATATAAGCTAATGGTTTGGCGATTGAGTGTATTGTCTTTTTAATTATGTTATTTGATAACCAATAACAGTCCATACTTTTAGAACCTGAAAATTTGGGTACAGCTTTTATAACATCAGCAGGTGTGACAGCCCTCCATTGAAATGCCAGGTTAACAGGCAGTGGTGTTCCAACAAGGTTCATTGCAGATGAATTTGTTGCTTTGATACTGTTACTTATTTCTTTAACTGAGTTTAAAAAGTACTCGTTTAATTCTTCAGGATCAAGCATAGCTGTTTCTGTGCGTTTTGGTGTATTCTCTTGTTTTATTATTTGCCAGGCTGCCTTGCATTTATTGGGAGCTCTTTCTATATAGTTCTCCACTGCTTGCTTTTTTGCCAGAAGTAGTTTAGCTTTATAGTATTTTTTGCATTTCAGATATGACCTATGAATGTTCACACTCTGTTCTGCCCCTTGGTCCGAGGCTTGTTTATGCATCTGGTACAGCATATGCAAGTTTCCTCTAATTTCTACTAGCTCTTGTGTGAACCAGTTCAGACTTTTCTTTTTCATTTCATTTGGATATATAATTTTTTTTACTGGTGAGCAAGAATACCATAAATCTGTGTACTTTTTAAAGAAGTTACCAAAGCTAATTTCAGCTTCCCTTTTCCAGATTGACAATTATATATAAAGTCCCAATCTGCACTTCCTAATCTATCAACAAACATATTTATGTACTCTTCCTTCTGTCTTCGTACCACTACTACTTTAGATTCTTCAGTTTTAACTGGCTGCCTCTTACAGAGGGTAAGGAGTAGTGGCTCATGATCTGCAAGTCCACTTCCTGCAAGTCTAACTGTAAAATCCTCCCTATCGAAATTCACAATAATATTGTTTATACAGGCATTCTTACGTGTGGCACAGTTATTTGTACAATAGAGGTCTAATGATCTTAGCATATTCAAAAATGTCCTAGCAACTGGTCTCTGTGTGTTTACCATTTCTATGTTGAAATCACCACATATAGCAATTCTCATTTTACTCTTCAATATTTTTTTAATTATTAATTCACATTTTTCAATAAACAAATTTACATCACCTATCTGGCGACCTATATAGACTAACTACCACTATATTTTCATTCATTAGTTTTACACAACTAAATTCCTCATCTAGCTCTGAGGAGTATGTAGATACGTCAATTCTGGAAAACATTATTCCTTCTTTGACAAAAATTCCCGCCCCACCATTCTTTCTCTGTTTTCTACATATCATGTCTCCCACAACATACCCTTGGGGAATGAACATATTTTTACTTGTTCTTGTGTTAACCAGTGCTCAGATACACATATAACATCTACATGCTCAGTGTTACATAAATGTTCTAATTCTAAAATTATATTTCTAATACAACATATGTTAACTTGTAGAAAAGTAAGTAGTTTGTCTCTGTCTGTATCCCTCTGAGAGCAATTTGACTTTATATTCGAAGTTGTAGGTTTCGTTAATGTCTTTAATCTTGATGCACTGTGATCATGTGTGTTATGATAGTCACATACCTGTTCATCCACTTGATGACTCACTTTGTTAACTGCTTTCGTCTGTGAAACCACTGCTGATCCCACCAAAAATCCTGGTCCCTCGGTTGTGGTTTCTTTTTTCGGGTTGACTGCCATACTCCACGTGTTGGTATTCTCATCCCTTGAGCTTGATTTGCTGTTCTTCTTTTTGCAAGTAGGTCTCTCTTCTTATATGGTGCCTTCTTTCCTGCCACCTTATTTGCTGCTTCTTCAAACGTTTGCACTGTCCTCTTGGGTAAGTTTATTGATTGAGTAATTGTCCCTCCCCACAAACAGAGTTCACTTTTAAGGATTCTGTTGTTATTTGTGCTGGAGTTGTGTCAATAACAATTCTCACTGATTCTTTATCTGAGACTTCAGTATCCTTCCATTTAAGTTCTATTGCTGTTTTGTACACTTTCCTGTTTGTTTCCACTGATTCATAAATCCTTGTGGCAATTAGTTCTTTACCAGTTGCATTAAGGTGTTGTCCATGTGCTGTATAAAGCTCCTTGTTACTAGGAGTATCAATAAAACAAGTGTTATGGAAGCCTTTCACTGTTTTTTTTAGTTTTCTGTTTGCAGATTGAATTTCTTGGTTTACACAATACCATTCAGGCAGGTCATGTCTATGTGGTACACCAACTACAATCACTTTTGTATTTGTATTTTGTAATGCTGACAAGTCTTTATGTAGTGAACGAATTGCCAACTTGGTTTCATTCTTTGCCACATCATTAGCCCCTGCCCAGGTAACTGCAAAATCTTCACTTGTCAACTTATGGAGGTCATTGCATTTTTTTAGTATTACACTAGTGGGGGCACCTGGTATCACCTTTCCTTCAATTCATATTTATTTGAAGCTAAGATTAAAATGTTTCTTGCACAGCCTCTGCCATGGCTATCTGAGGCAACGAATATTTTGGGTCTCCTATTCACTGACTGACTCTCAGGAGCAAAGGTTTGCATTTTCATTGCTGCACCCATAGATTGGTTTCCTTTTTGAACTGTGTTCTGTGTTGTGGTATGCACACTGTGTTGTGAATCGTGATTTATGTTGGGTGCATCAAATCTGTAGTTTTTGCACATTTCTATCTTGCCTGATTCTCGCTTCTGTAGTTCGTTTGTTAGCAAACATATAATTGTTTTCGAATACTTAAGTTCCTTTCTTACTATTCTGAGTTAATTCTGTAACTTTTTGCACACACACGTTTTAACGGGTCTGTTTCGATTTCGTCCATATCGTCACTGTCAGTACAAAAACAATCACTGCATTTCCAGCTTTTCACTCTATTCGTTGAATTTACACACGAGTAATGGAATTTCCTGTTGCACTTTACACAACACACGCCTTTTCTTGCTGTTTTGTTACAGGAACACAGTTTATTCCACGCTTCCTCACATATTTCGTAAATAGAAGTGTTATGGTATGATTGGGACAGAGCACAAATGGTTTAATTCATATTTAACTGGAAGAATGCAGAAGGTCGAAATTACCAGTACAGGTAGTCCGCAAAAATCAGAAGAGTCCTCTAACTGCACGACGGTTCAATCCCGTCTCCGGCCATTCTGATTTAGGTTTTCTGTGATTTCCCTAAATCGTTTCAGGCAAATGCCGGGATGGTTACTTTGAAAGGGCACGGCCGATTTCCTTCCCAATCCTTCCCTAACCCGAGCTTGCGCTCCGTCTCTAATGACCTCATTGTTGACGGGACGTTAAACACTAACCACCACCACCACCTCCTCTAACTGAGGAGGTATCAAGAATGGTGTCCCACAAGGTTCAGTCTTGGGTCCCTTATTGTTCTTAATATATATTAATGACTTGCCACTCTATATTCATGAAGATGCAAAGCTGGTTCTTTTTGCTGATGATATAAGTATAGTAATGAAACGCAACAAACAAGAATCAGCTGATGAAATTGTGGATAAAGTCTTGCAGAATATTATTAAGTGGTTCTCTGCCAATGGACTCTCACTAAATCTTGAGAAAACACAGTATATACAATTCTGTACAGTAAATGGCATAAAAACATTGATAAATATAGACTATGAACAAAAGTCTGTTGCTAAGACAGAACATTTAAAATTTGTGGGTGATGCATTGATGAGAAATTGCACTGGAAGAAACACATCGATGATCTACTGAAAGGTTCAGCTACTTATGCTATTAGGGTTATTGCGGATTTTGCTGACAAACATATGAATAACTTAGCCTACTATGCCCATTTTCATTCACTGCTTTCATATGGCATCAAATTTCAGGTAAGTATCATTAAGAGCAATAGTATTCATTGCACACAGACATGTAATCAGAATAATAGTTGGAGCCCACCGAAGATCACCTTGCAGGCATTTATTTAAGAAACTCAGGATATTCACAGTACCTTGGGAATACATATATTCACTTACGAAATTTGTTTTTAATAACCCAGCCCTATTCAAAAATAACAGTGAAGTGCATAGCTACAGCACTAGAAGAAAGGATGATCTTCACTATTCTGGGTTAAATCTGACTTTGGCACAGAAAGGGGTGAATTATGCTGCCACAAAAATCTTTGGTCATTTGCCAAATAGCATTAAATTCTGACAGATAGCCAGCCAATATTTAAAAACAAATTAAAAGAATTTCTGAATAGCAACTCCTTCTATTCAATAGATGAATTTTTAGATATGAAGTTGTTGTTGTTGTTGTGGTCTTCAGTGCTGAGACTGGTTTGATGCAGCTCTCCATGCTACTCTATCCTGTGCAAGCTTCTTCATCTCCCAGTACGTACTGCAGCCTACATCCTTTAGAATCTGCTTAGTGTATTCATCTCTTGGTCTCCCTCTACGATTTTTACCCTCTATGCCGAGCGGTTAAAGGCGCTACAGTCTGGAACCACACGACCGCTACGGTCGCAGGTTCGAATCCTGCCTCGGGCATGGATGTGTGTGATGTCCTTAGGTTAGTTAGGTTTAAGTAGTTCTAAGTTCTAGGGGACTTATGACCACAGCAGTTGAGTCCCATAGTGCTCAGAGCCATTTTTTTACCCTCCATGCTGCCCTCCAATACTAAATTGGTGATCCCTTGATGCCTCAGAACATGTGCTACCAACCGATCCCTTCTTCTAGTCAAGTTGTACCACAAACTCCTCTTCTCCCCAATTCTATTCAATACCTCCTCATTAGTTATGTGGTCTACCCGTCTAATCTTCAGCATTCTTCTGTAGCACCACATTTCAAAAGCTTCTCTTCTCTTCTTGTCCGAACTATTTATTGTCCATGTTTCACTTCCATACATGGCGACACTCCACACAAATACTCTCCAGAAACGACTTCCTGACACTTAAATCTATACTCGATGTAAACAAATTTCTTTTCTTGAGGAATGCTTTCCTTGCCATTCCCACTCTACATTGTATATCCTTTCTACTTTGACCATCATCAGTTATTTTGCTCCCCAAATAGCAAAACTCCTTTACCACTTTAAGTGTCTCATTCCCTAATCTAATTCCCTCAGCATCACCTCAGTTAACTCGACTACATTCCATTATCCTCGTTTTGCTTTTGTTGATGTTCATCTTATATCCTCCTTTCAAGACACTGTCCATTCCATACAACTGCTCTTCCAAGTCCTTTGCTGTCTCTGACAGAATTACAATGTCATCAGCGAACCTTAAAGGTTTTGTTTCTTCTACAAGGGTTTTAATACCTACTATGAATTTTGCTTTTGTTTCCTTTATTGCTTGCTCAATATACAGATTGAATAACATCGGAGAGAGGCTACAACCCTGTCTCACTCCCTTCCCAACCACTGCTTCCCTTTCATGTCCCTCGACTCTTATAACTGCCATCTAGTTTCTGTACAAATTGTAAATAGCCTTTTGCTCCCTGTATTTTACCTCTGCCACCTTCAGAATTTGAAAGAGAATATTCCAGTCAACATTGTCAAAAGCTTTCTCCAAGTCTACCAATGCTAGAAACGTAGGTTTGCCTTTTCTTAATCTAGCTTCTAAGATAAGTCATAGGGTCAGTATTGCCTCACTTGTTCCAACATTTCTACGGAATCCAAACTGATCTTCCCTGAGGTCAGTTTCTACCAGTCCGTAAAGAATTCGCGCCAGTATTTTGCAGCCGTGACTTATTAAACTGATAGTTCGGTAATTTTCACATCTGTCAACACCTGCTTTCTTTGGGATTGGAATTATGATATTCTTCTTGAAGTCTGAGGGTATTTCGCCTGTCTCATACATTTTGCTCACCAGATGGTAGAGTTTTGTCAGGACTGGCTCTTCCAAGGCCGTCAGTAGTTCTAATGGAATGTTGTCTACTCCCGGGTCCTTGTTTCAACTTAGGTCTTTCAGTGCTCTGTCAAACTCTTCACGCAGTATCATATCGCCCATTTCATCTTCATCTACATCCTCTTCCATTTCCATAATATTGCCCTCAAGTACCTCGCCCTTGTATAGACCCTCTATATACACCTTCCACCTTTCTGCTTTCCCTTCTTTGCTTAAAACTGGGTTTCCAACTGAGCTCTTGATATTAATACAAGTGGTTCTCTTTTCTCCAAACGTCCGTTTAATTTTCCTGTAGGCAGTATCTATCTTACCCCCAGTGAGATAAGTCTCTACATCCTTACATTTGTCCTCTAGCCATGCCTGCTTAGCCATTTTGCAATTCTTATCGATCTCATTTTGAGACGTTTGTATTACTTTTTGCCTGCTTCATTTACTGCATTTTTATATTTTCTCCTTTCATCAATTAAATTCAATATTTCTTCTGTCACCCAAGGATTTCCACTAGCCCTCATCTTTTTACTTACTTGGTCCTCTGCTGCTTTCACTACCTCATCCCTCAAAGCTACCCATTCTTCTTCTACTGTATTTCTTTCCCCCATTCTTGTCAATTGTTCCCTTATGCTCTCCATGAAACTCTGTACAACCTCTGGTTTAGTCAGTTCATCCAGGTCCCATCTCCTTAAATTCCCACCATTTTGCAGTTTCTTCAGTTTTAATCTACAGTTCATAACCAATAGATTGTGGTCAGAGTCCACATCTGCCCCTGGAAATGTCTTACAATTTAAAACCTGGTTCCTAAATCTCTGTCTTACCATTATATAATATCTCTGAAATCTGTCAGTATCTCCAGGCTTCTTCCATGTATACAACCTTCTCTTATGCTTCTTGAACCAAGTGTTAGCTATGATTAAGTTATGTTCTGTGCAAAATTCTACAAGGGCGCCTTCTTCTTTCATTTCTTACCTCCAATCCTACGTTTCTTTCTCTTCCTTTTCCCACTATCGAATTCCAGTCACCCATGGCTACTAAATTTTCGTCTCCCTTCATTATCTTAATAATTTCTTTTATCTCAGCATACATTTCTTCAATTTCTTTGTCACCTGCAGAGCTAGTTGGCATATAAACTTCTACTACTGTAGCAGGCATGGGCTTCATGTCTATCTTGGCCACAATAATGCGTTCACTATGCTGTTTGTAGTAGCTTACCCACACTCCTATTTTTTTTATTCATTATTAAACCTACTCCTGCATTACCCCTATTTGATTTTGTATTTATAACCCTGTATTCACCTGACCAAAAGTCTTGTTCCTCCAGCCACCGAACTTTGCTAATTCCCACTATATCTAACTTTAACCTATCCATTTCTCTTTTTAAATTTTCTAACCTACCTGCCCGATTAAGGGCTCTGACATTCCACCCTCCGATCCGTAGAACGCCAGTTTTCTTTCTCCTGATAACGATATCCTCTTGAGTAGTCTCCGCCCGGAGATTGGAATGGGGGACTATTTTACCTCTGGAATATTTTACCCAAGAGGTCGCCATCATCATTTAACCATATAGTGAAGCTGCATGCCCTCGGGAAAAATTACGGCTGTAGTTGCCCCTTGCTTTCAGCCGTTCACAGTACCAGCACAGCAAGGCCATTTTGGTTAGTGTTACAAGGCCAGATCGGTTAATCATCCAAACTATTGCCCCTGCAATTACTGAAAAGGCTGCTGCCCCTCTTCAGGAACCACACGTTTGTCTGGCATCTCAACAGATACCCCTCTGTTGTGGTTGCACCTACGGTACGGATGGATACCTGTATCGCTGAGGCCTCCCCACCAACGGCAAGGTCTGTGGTTCATGGGGAGGGGCGGGGGGGTGGGGGGGGGGGAGATATGAAGTATATAAGTTTTCTTTGCACAAAATAATAATTATTTTTCAGTTACCACTACTAGATATGAAGTAGTAACTAAAACATAATTATTATTTTGTGTAGAGAAAACTTATGTTAAAGTGAGATGTTCGACATCATTACGAAATGTCAAATTCATGATCTATGAAACAAGTATTAATGTATGTATGTATGCATGCAATCATGCATTTGTATGCACAATTTTAATGCTTTGCAAGGAAAAGAGGGCAAGGACTACTAACAAATGGTGCAATTAGTTTATGTTAATCAAAGAACTCTTGTACTCTTGTGTGGGTGGAGAAACTAAAAATGTTGTTTCTAGCCAAGTTTTGTGTTCAAGATATGACAGATTGTTGTTTATACTTCTTTGCATATGTTTTAAGTAATCAAATCAGAAATTATATCTGTAGTGGAAAGCAGACTCACTCTGCAAAACAGCAATAAAATATATATAATTTGTTGCAAAATGTTTTGTGTCATGACCTCATGATTGTTGAGCTAAAAAATACTGGAGATAAGAGGAAATGAATGCATCAATGATAGTTATGGCATACAGGAACACAGGATGAATAGTTAAATTGATGCACAATTTCATATGAAAAATGCAGTACACACAACACTAACCCCGTCAGTAAACTATATAACAAAAACAAATCATATAGTTTTTTTAATGTGTTCCACTGGGTTGAGTCAATAGTTACTAAATTTTTGGCAACAAAGTTTTTTGCTATCTTTAGGTGACTGCTGAAGAATGATGAGCTGGTCCATTGGGACCTCCTTTTATACTCTCTTTGGTACAATCACATGCAAACAGTGGGCACTGTGGTGTGAAAATTAAGTCATGCTAATCTGAAGACACATTTGCTGTCAAATCATCACCAGGTCAACATCCCACTTCACACTGCATTTGGTATTATTGCCAGCCACTGTGGCCGAGTAGTTCTAGGTGCTTCAGTCCGGAACCGCACTGCTGCTACGGTCGCAGGTTTGAATCCTACCTCGGGCATTGGTCTCTGTGATGTCCTTAGGTTAGTTAGGTTTCAGTAGTTCTAAGTCTAGGGGACTGATGATCTCAGATGTTAAATCCCATAGTGCTTAGAGCCATTTGAACTTGGTATTATTTCTTTATTCATGCATTTCTAGAAAAAAAAAGGACTGTCAACATCTTTTGTTTTTCATAGTCCTTGGTATGGTCAGTGCTCCACAATGGATAACTTGGTGGCTTTGCAGAATTCTGTGTGACATTTCTCCTCAATTGTGCATACTGTGCTTATAAGATATTTGATAACTGCTGACCTGTGGAGGTCCACAGAGTAGTGGCATCTTGTCAGTAATAGAACAGCTTATTCCAAAATATTCCCTTGAATATATAAATGTAATACAAAGGTGGCAGAGGGTATCCGATTGCCACACTGTTACCTTGTGAGTCTCCTGATTGCCTTGGTTTCATTTTGGTTCCAGCTGCCACAAAGTGTGTCGAATTTTATGTTTGCTATAACTTTAGCATTTGAGTTTCAGTAATTGAGCTGTGGTGGTAAGTTTGCTCCATTGGAGAGAGTTCTTGCTCTATCAGGTAATGTCACTAAGACTTCTTCACACTACAGTTTGTAGTGACAACGTGATCCATGTAAATATAAATCAGTGTGTGTATGTTTTGGTGTATGCTGGAGGAAAGATGTTGCAGGTACTGATTCTGAGTTTCCCATCCATGTAGTTGCACAACAGATGTGACATCCACATATTGATAGAAACACATCAATTATAGAATGATCTCATCCAGAATCTTCTCCTTGAAGGTTTATATGTATAAATTTGCTCCCACAGGAGGTGTCCCATGGTCATGCAGTCTCTCTCTTCACAGTTGAGTTGTCAGATGTCACACTTGGCAGACAAACAGTTCTGTGTGCAGATGACATGGGTTCAATAGTAAGTGCTCCATGAAGTGCTACATTCTTTTATACAAATAATAAAGAATTTTGTCTTACTACACGCATGGAATATGAAAAAAAAGATTAATTGAGAACAGTGTCCTTCTAAAAGAAACAGTATGGATTGATGCATTTCATTGTGAGGCATCACTTGAGAATACCATAACAAGCTGAAATCGCAATCGTGGTGAATAAATGCACTTAATAACAGCCCAGGCATGAAATGTTGTCATATCTAAAATACTGAAGGATTGTGGATGCAAGTGAACATAAAGTAATATTCATAGTAGTTGCCCCTGAACAAAGAAAAGGCTGGGGTGAGCATGAAATAACAGTCTTGTCCATTAGATTCCAAATTACTGTCTGACAAGTTTAATGGTTCATCCATTGGCACACTGGTGAAGAGAAAGACCACATGTAAGCAAACCATTAGGCCATTCCCTCCAAGTTGAGGTTCTCAATGCATTGTGAAAATTGGATCAAGTTTCACACATAGTGATATCACTTTCCAGCATGTGGGCTTAGCTGTGCTGTTACATGTTTAGCCAACTCACATGTCAGCACTCAAACCTTACTTGCAGTAAGTTTCTGCAACATACCCTTCTTGTATATTTTTAAAATGATGCAGCAGTGCTGCCATACATGATTCAATTACAGACAGTTTTGACAGAGATTTTGATAGTATTCTCCTCATGTGGCTTGAATCCTCATTAATTTTCCTGTATTCTGTAAGTGGTAGCAGCACTGTTTAGACACCTTTGTTAGCTTGCTGGATGACTATGACTGGATCTTCTCATAGCTCATTAGACCTTAGGCTTTTGTGCATAGAGTACATTTCAATAAAATTCATCTGGATGTGTGATCATGTCACATATGATAAAACTACCTGTGTTTCAGTTGCTACTGCCAACAGCCTTCATCACTCTGATGAAAGCTGCCTGCAATAGAAGTGAAAACATTGGAAGCTTTATTACATGATGCAGTCACACATCCAAAACAACTTCTTGTAGTTTTGTGATGGCCACTCTTCCTTCCTTCAAAGTGTTTCCCTTTAGCAACTTGTTTAGAACCTGATAAAAAAAAGACAGTAGATCTTATCGTGGCACGGCATGGGATCCTGCACTTGGCATCAAACTGAGAGCACAGTGTGACGTAATGATGCAGCAGTAAACGAGCCACAAGAGCACAGTTCCATTCCTCCACCACAATGCCCACCTCCTGGGAGGGGGAGGGGGGGGGGGTGAGAATAATGAAGAGAATATAAAAGGACATTCTGTGGATCAGTCCATTATTCCTCAGCAGGCAGCAAATATCATTGCCAAACAATCATTCAAAACCAATGATTCAGTTTTAAATTAAATATTGACCAGGAAGTATCTGATTGCATAATAGAATGCCAGATACTATCTCACAACCAATAACATACACAAATAGCACACTGGACAAAAAATATAATCCAAAAGCAATTCTTCCACATTAGTCACAAAACAAAATACATTGCAGAAATGCACTGACACAAATCCAGATAAATTGATGGAAGCAGAAATATAAGAAGTAAAATGGCAGAGCTATAAAAGCCAATACATAAAACAAACCTGCAGAAATCTTAAAATCTGACAGGAATAGCACATCAAGAGATAGAAATATGATAAAAGATAGAAATATGATAAAAGATGTTCAAAGTTTAATGAACACTTTATAAATAAAATCACACACACTCTCAGACACGAAGAAAGGTATGAAAATCTCCAGTACAGTCACACCAAAACACTATTGCATCAAAAATGGCAGAGGTGGAAAACAAAAATCAAACAGTGGAAAATCCAGGATGGAATGTAACAATCCAGAGAAGGAAAGTTGCTACTCACCATATAGTGGAGATGCTGAGACACGATAGGCACAACAAAAAGATTCACACGATTAAAGGTTTCGGCCATTAAGGCCTTTGTCAGCAGTATACACACACGCGGACGCACGCACACACACACACACACACACACACACACACACACACACACACACACACTCCAACTACCATTGTTTTGAACCGCAAGGATTACATGGCAGAAGGACTCCGTCAGCTGTCAGATACTTCCACCTACAAACCATGCCACAGTGATCCCATTCCAGTAATACAGCAGGATCTCCAGTCACTACTCAAATCCTTAGGCCCATCCCAGAACCTCTCCCAGAGTCCATCTCTCTCTATTTACCCCTACCACTCCCCACACTTCCACATTCTAAATGCTTCCTAAAGTCCATAAACCCAACCACCCAGGACGCCCCATTGTGGCCAGTTACTGCGCCCCCACTGAGAGAATCTCTGCTCTCATAGACCAACACCTTAAACCTATTACTCAGAACCTATCCTACTATATAAAAGACTCCAACCATTTCCATGACCGAATCTCCACAGTTCCTGTCCCTTTACTACACAGTGCCCTGCTCATCACTATTGATGTCATCACCCTCTACACTAACATTCCTAATGCCCATGGCCTTACTGCTGTTGTACACTATCTTTCCAGATGCCCTATGGATTCCAAACCAACAACCTCTTTCCTAGTCTCCAAGACCAACTATATCCTCACCCACAATTATTTCTCCTTTGAAGGCATTACCTACAAACAAATCGGTGGTACGGCTACGGGCACCCGCATGGCACCATCCTATGCTAACCTATTCAAGGACCATCTAGAGGAATCCTTTCTAAAAACCCAGAATCCTAAACCCCTCACCTGGTTCAGATTTATTGATGACATCTTTGCTATATGGATTGAAGGCGAGGACACCTTATTCACTTTCCTCCAGAACCTCAACAACTTCTCCCGCATTTGCTTCACCTGGTCCTGCTCAACCCAACAAGCAACCTTCCTAGATGTTGGCCTTCACCTCAGAGAGGTGTAGGGAGTGGCAACTGACCCTTAACATAGACAAATGTAATGTATTGCGAATACATAGAAAGAAGGATCCTTTATTGTATGATTATATGATAGTGGAACAAACACTGGTAGCAGTTACTTCTGTAAAATATCTGAGAGTATGCGTGCGGAATGATTTGAAGTGGAATGATCATATAAAATTAATTGTTGGTAAGGCGGGTACCAGGCTGAGATTCATTGGGAGAGTCCTTAGAAAATGTAGTCCATCAACAAAGGAGGTGGCTTACAAAACACTCGTTCAACCTGTACTTGAGTATTGCTCATCAGTGTGGGATCCGTACCAGATCGGGTTGACGGAGGAGATAGAGAAGATCCAAAGAAGAGCGGCGCGTTTCGTCACAGGATTATTTGGTAACCGTGATAGCGTTACGGAGATGTTTAACAAACTCAAGTGGCAGACTCTGCAAGAGAGGCGCTCTGCATCGTGGTGTAGCTTGCTGTCCAGGTTTCCAGAGGGTGCGTTTCTGGATGAGGTATCTAATATATTGCTTCCCCCTACTTGTACCTTCCGAGGAGATCAAGAATGTAAAATTAGAGAGATTCGAGCGCACACGGATGCTTTCCAGCAGTCGTTCTTCCCGCGAACCGTACGCGACTGGAACAGCAAAGGGAGGTAATGACAGTGGCACGTAAAGTGCCCTCTGCCACACACCATTGGGTGGCTTGCGGAGTATAAATGTAGATGTAGATATAGATGGCTACATCAGTACCTCCATCCATATCAAACCTACTAACCACCAGCAATACCTCCACTTTGACAGCTGCCACCCATTCCATGCCAAGAAGTCCCTTCCGTACAGCGTAGCCACCCATGGTCGTCGCATATGCAGTGATGAGTGGTCCCTCTCCAAATATATTGAGGGTCTCACTGAAGCCTTCACTGACCATAATTATCCTCCCATCCTTGTACAAAAACAAATCTCCCGCGCCTTATCTTTCCAGTCTCCCGCCACCTCCCAAAGTCCCACAGTCCGGCCGCAGAGGAGCATTCCCCTCGTAACTCAGTATCATTCGGGACTGGAGCAACTGAATTACATTCTCCGCCAGGGTTTCGATTACCTCTGGCCATGGCCTGAAATGAGAAATGTCCTGCCCACTATCCTTCCCACCCTCCTACCGTGGTATTCCGCTGTCCACTAAACCTACACAATATACTCATCCATCCTTACACAACCCCTGCTTCCAATCCCTTACCTCATGGCTCATATCCCTGTAACAGAACCTAGATGCAAGACCTCTCCCATACATCCTCCTACCACCACCTACTCCAGTCCGGTCACTAACATCACCTATCCCATCAAAGGCAGGGCTACCTGTGAAACCAGTCATGTGATTTACAAGCTACCGGTAAGCTGCAACCTCTGTGCTGCATTCTATGTAGGCATGACAACCAACAAGCTGTCTGTCCACATGAACGGCCACTGACAAACTGTGGCCAAGAAATAAGTGGACCACCCTGTTGCTGAACACGCTGCCAAACATGATATCCCTCATCTTAATGACTGCTTCACAGCCTGTGCCATATGGATCCTTCCCACCAACACCAGATTTTCTGAATTGCGCAGGTGGGAACTTTCCCTGCAATACATCCTACGTTCCCGTAACCCTTCTGTTCTCAACCTTCGTTAGTCACTGTCCTCACCCATCCAGCCCCTTCCCTGTTCCCATTCCAGCACAACACAGCCGTCATTTCACCGCCACACTCAGTCTTTTAATTTCTTTTATTTCTCTCCTTTCCACTACTTACCCCCTCCGCAACTTCTCCCTGCCCTCCATCTAGACTGCAACACTTGACTGTCTGCCACATCCACCATACTATCCCTCCCCCTCTCTGCCCCTGCCTCCTCCTTAACCCCACCCAGTCGCCACTCCCATCATGCACTGGTGCTGCTGTTCACAGTGTGGTCTCAGCTCTCTGAGACTGCAGATGTGTGTGCAAGTTGTGTTTATGTGTGTGTATGTGTGTCTACTGCTGACAAAGGCCTTAATGGCTGAAAGCTTTAATTGTGTGAATCTTTTTGTTGTGCCTATCGCAATTCAGCATCTCCGCTAGAGGTGGAAAAAAATAACATTTCACATTATAAAGTAAACACTTCACTTTAAATGTGGTCAGAGCATTATGAACCAATTGTCTGCTCTACAAGCCTCTTTCTACTGGTTGTGTTGGTTATCTATTCAGACTTTATGTTAATTCTAACTGTGTCATCCTGGATATTGCCTCGTCACCTAGGTCTGTGACTTCCTCTTCCTCTTGTTCAAGCTACTTGCACTAGAAATTTGTTACAGGTAAGTCTGTTCCCTGGCATTCGTGTCTATATTAAGTCCAATAACCACTAACAGTACCAGTATTTTTATAGCTGCTGCCATCCCACATCAAAAAATTACTCCCATATAGCCTCCTACGTACGGATGGCATATCTGCAGTGATGAGAATTAGCTTGCCCCCTATGCTGAAGGTCTTGCAAAGGCCTTCATAGATGAGCACTATCGCACAAATGTAGTCCACAGATACAAATCCTGTGCCATATATTCACACACTCATAACCCTTACACCACCTCCAAGAAACAGCTGCAAAGGAGGAATCCTCTATCACCTAGTACCACCCCAGACTGAAGCAACTGAATGATGTCCTTTGCCAGGCCTTTGATTATCCCTCACCATGCCTAGAAATGAGGGACATCCTACCCACAATCCTTCCCAGCCCTCCTAAAGTGGTATTCCATCACTCATCGAACCTACACAACATTCTGGTCCATCCCTATGCTTCTCCCACTCCCAACCCCTTACCACAGGGGTCATGTCCCTGTGGAAGACCCAGGTGCAAGACCTGCCCGACTCACCCACCTAGCACATCCTACTCCAGTCCTGCACGAGCTTATCCTATCATAGGCAGGCCACCTGTGAAAGCAACAGTGTCATTACTAACTCTGGGGCATTTCCTGCACAGCATTTCATGTAGGCATGACCATCAACCAGCTGTCCACTAGAATGAATGACCACTACCAAACTGTGGCCAAGGACTCAGTTGACCACCCAGTGATACATAAAACTGTTCGGCACAACATGCTCAAGTTCAATCACTACTTCACAATCCATGCCATTTGGACCCTTTCCTCCAGCACCTGTTTTTCTGGACTACACAAATGGGAGTTATCCCTACAATATATCCTTCATTCTCGAAATCTTCATGTCCTCAAGTCTCTGCTAACTCACTGCACCCACACTCCCTACCTAACAGTCTCCCCTTCCTCTGCCCTGTGAAACCCGCCCAAATCCACTCTGCATGTAACCATCATTGTATGCCACCTGACCTCACCAGCTCCAGTGCCCTGGTGTTGCATACTAAGCCCACCAGCATCCCCTCATCCTGGTTGGTTGGTTGTTCCAGGGAAGGAGACCAGACAGCGTGGTCATCGGTCTCATCGGATTAGGGAAGGATGGGGAAGGAAGTCGGCCGTGCCCTTTCAGAGGAACCATCCCGGCATTTGCCTGGAGTGATTTAGGGAAATCACGGAAAACCTAAATCAGGATGGCCGGACGCGGGGTTGAACCGTCGTCCTCCCGAATGCGAGTCCAGTGTCTAACCACTGCGCCACCTCGCTCGGTCCCCTCATCCTGCATTCCTATCCGGCACACCTGCTCCCTCCCTCCAAGCGAATAGTTACGCACGCCCAATCACTCCTCCTGCTTCCCGCCACTTCTCCTTCAACCCACCACGCCCAACACAACTCCTCACATTAGTCGACCCGCCAAGTTATAATCCCGGCATTGAATGTCCAGCTGGCACACAATGTAGGTGCATGTGTGTGTGTTTGTGTGTGTGTGTGTGTGTGTGTGTGTGTGTGTGTGTGTGTGTGTGTGTAACCAGGCCTTTAGCAACTTGGTGTTATGATGTTTGTATAACTCCCATAGATTTTCGTTTTTATTTTTCTCCAGTCCAAGTTATTTTTATCGATTACAGGTACAATAACTTATTTTTTTAGGATTTTGCTTTCAAATATTAATTGTTTTTCTTATTTCTTTCTATACATTACAGCTTCACATTTGTATAATGTTACTCATAAGATAGCTGCCTTCTATAGGTAATTTTTAACTGAATGATAAATGACATTTTCCATAAAATATTTATACAACTGCAAAGTTTTGTGTCAGGTACTACTAAAAAGACAACTATTTCTGCAACCATTCTGTTGTCTTTACTAAAAGAATTCCCTATGTACTCAAAGTTTTCAACTGTCTTGAAAATGAATTCATCCACAGGCAATGGTGCATAAATATATGTGGTGTTAGTTCTTTTTCTTATTTATGACTAGATATTCTGTCTTCTCTTCATTGACACACGTTCCTATTTTCTCAGTCATTTTGTAATAGTTTTACTTCATTTGTATTACTTTTGTTTTGGAAATTCTTATTATTGCTGTGTCATCCATGTAGGGAAGTATAGTAATGCACCCTGCAAGAACAGCTCTTGTGGACCAGTTTTAGTAAATTACTAATAGACCTTCTCTAAGAGAAAGTTAATTAATATAGATAATACATATGTCTCAGTCCAGTGTACATGAGAAAATTTTTAAGTTTTTCCTACTGGTGTCCTAATACAATATACCCATTTAACTAATCTGATTAATTTTGAGTGTGTTTCAGATTCCCTCATTATGCTTAGGAGTGTCTGACAGTATATGCTATCAAAGGCCTTTCTGAAATCTAGAAATATTATATGGACATGTATATTGAATTTCCAGACCGCCTCACCTATTTACCTTAGAGTGAATAAATTGTCCAGTATGGATCAATTTCTGTAGAACCTGCATTGGTAGGTTCCAATTAGTTCTTCAGTTGAGATAGAAGGAAAACTGATAGGATTTTGAGCAGTCAGCAGGTAGGGTTTCTGTCTTCCAAATTTTTTCTCTTATGGGCTATACTTCTAATTATAGTTGTGGTTCTCCATTTTTAATATATCAGGACATGTCTGGTCTTCACTGCAAGCACTGTTGTTCCTTAATTTCTTTATTGCTTGCTGTATTTCGTTCACTGATGATAGCAGTGACTTTTATATCAACTGTATCTGGTTCTTGAAATTTAAAGTGAGACTGTGTATTGCTATAGTTGAGTAATTGTGAAAACAACATTGGTGAGGGCCATAGAGTCAAAGGGAGCAGTAGGGGCACGTGACTCCTTTTTTGATGCCAGCCATGTGCTGTACATCCGGGGATAAAGTGTGTGATATACTGTATTCCTGCTGTTGGAATTGGCGGGGTGAGACCTATATGCCCTCCTTATGACATAAACCCAAAGTCAGGGGCAGTGGTCAGTAAAAACTATGAAATGGCAGTCCTCCACCTAGGGACAGAAATACCTAATTGCCTCATACACAGCGAGCATTGTGCAGGACTACACCCATGGCAGATGGGCTGGCGTTGGTAACAATCGTGAGCAGAGTGGTCACGTTGGGCTAGGTTACAAAGAAAGCTTACTAAAGGTCATGCTTCATTCACTCATTTTGTGCTCTCCAAGGAATGGGCCTCTGTTGCCTTTTGTGTAGTTGCCCTCGTGTATGGCCATGAGATGCACTTGTGCAGTCATGGCTTCCTTCAGGTGACACCTAAAGAAATTCACCATCAAAAGGGACCTGCACATTTCCTTGTATGTAATGGGTCTTGGGAACTTGGACTCAGCCTGGACCTTCTCGTCAAGGGGGCAGGAGCCTGCAGCTGATATCCTGTACTCCAGGAAGTCGATCTCCATAACACCCAAAATGCACTTCTCCAGGTTGATAATGACACTTACCTCTATGCATCATGGCATGCTGCTCTCTTCACTACTATTGGATAGGTGAAGGGGTGGGGAAAGCCGTACAATGCGTGTGACATGATGCAGCAAGCAGTAACTGGGTGGTGGGAAGTGAGGTGCTGGCAACTGATGGGAATGATCAACCATGACTGGGGCAGGCTTGGGAGTATGAGGGAGGGGAGGGGGAGGGTTCAAGCAGGGTCATCAGTGTAGGAAATATTTTCCTTACTATCTTACTTCATGTGATCTCAACTTGTGCCATGACTGGTGCATGCAGGACTGGGTCTGCCAAATGAAATAACAGGACACAGAGATGTTCTTACAGTTCCTTTCTTGGAATTGGACACAACTACATACAACATATTGTACGATTACATAGGATAATGTACTAACGTAAGCTGTCCCAAAAAAACACTACTTCTGTCCTGTTGTACACTACTATTTCTGTGCATCTGGATCTGGTGTGCATACCAGAGTGAAACAAATACTAGCTTGGAGGTGTCCATATCAGTTATAATACCATTCAGCATGTGCATGACTACAGAGGAACTGCTTGTGCTTGGCATAGAGAGGGGCAGAGACCAAACTGGGAATAAATTGTGGTGGGTGATACACAGTGGGTGATCACAGTTTGATGTGTGGCCATTTTTTATCACACATGAGATTATCAACAATGCAATAAGCAAACTATACATTGTGAACATACTTGTGGCGACCTGTGTAAATTAGACAAATATGTCAGCATACAGACTGGGCACATGCAATGTTATCGCGACAACAAAATCCTATCATGCACTCGTAATGTGAGAGGAAGTGGAGAAAGAGACTGCAGATGAATTTGCTCTAAGCTTAATCACACATGACACAAACAATACAGTTAAATATATCACTACAGTGGCGATGGAGATGGCATGCTATCCATGAGGGTACAGTTACACATTAACAACCGTAACATATATGAGACACAAAAGACACTACCAAGTAAAAGGACAAGCCCCATATGAATGTAGTATATAATAATTACAATGTGAGTAAAGTAATTATCTCACTACCATGGAGAAGGGAATGAATGGCTATCATCAAAAGGATAGTGCCAAGCTGGTGTACATGTGCAGTCTTTTGATAATACATGTAGCAAGAGGGATACAGTCCATCAACTCATAGACATTAATACAAGGGAATCGATGAACTGGAGGTAGTGGTAATGCATAAGGATCAATTGCAAAACTTGGTCTGTGTCAAGAATAAATGAAGCATTCTGCCACTAGCTCTCAATGCAGCTTGTAGATGCAAGCAGTTACAGTTTGGCAGCTCACTGGCTTTGTCTTTGCTTCACTTTTACCTATCTGGAGCACTATTGTGGCAAGCAGTCAGATGTTTATTCTTCTAACACAAAACACACTGGAATTAACACTCAGAAAAACATTATCTCATTTAAACGAAGATGTGAGTCACTCAGTGTCAAAATGGTCAAATGGCTCTGAGCACTATGGGACTTAACATCTGAGGTCATCAGTCCCCTCACTCAGTGTCTATGTGGGAAGTGTTTGTCAGGGAGCACTTCCTGCTGCACTTTTCTGGAAAAAAAACAGCTGCAGCAAGGAAGCGCATAACACAGAGAGACCTCAACACTTGGGTCCAATTTCACTCATGGCCTGATCCAGAACTGTGCTGAGGGTCATCTGGTGTTGTCATCTGTTGAACCAAACAGGTGACAGGTGCACACATGCTGCAGCGCACCACCACGTGACTAACGTAGCCTGCCAGATAACTAATATACAACGTGAACAACAAGTATCCCACCACACTTACTGGGATGTACCTGAAGTTACTTCTACTACCCAGCATCAAACATAACATGCTGTGTTCTTCCTACCAAGAAACCCTCAACACAATCAAAAACATTTTTTGACAGCAAATATAATTGTACTTTCCATTACTAAACATTGGTGTTTTACTGAGTCAAAGGCTTGGCTTCTCAGAAGTCAAAAAATACTACTTCTGTGTCTCTCATATGAAGAAAAATATTAGGCCATCCACATGAGTACAAAAAGAAATCTATTAAGAGTCAATTACATGATAAATCCCACAGATCTAAAGGATGTCAATTTGACTAAATACCTAGGAATTACAATTAGGTACAACTTAATTTGGAACAATCACACAGATAATGTTGTGGGGGAGGCAAATCAAAGACAACATTTTAGTGGCAGAACAGTTGGAAGATATAATGGGTCTGCTAAGAGACTGTCTGTAGTATGTTTGTTTGAACTCTACTAGAGTATTTCTGTTCTGTATGGGATCCTTACCAGATAGGATTGATGGACACTGAAAAAGTTCAAAGAAGGGTAGCATATTTTGTATTATCCCAAAGTAGGGGAGATAGTTTCACAGATATGTTAAGTGAGCTGGAACAGCAATCATTAAAGCAAAGGTGTTTTTCATTTCAGTGAGATCCTTTCATGAAATTTCAGTCATCAACTATCTCCTCTGATTGTAAAAATATTTTATTGTTGCCACCTTACATAGGGAGAAATGATCACCATAATGAAATTAGAGAATTTAGAGCTTGTACAGATAGATCTAAGTTTTGATTTTTTCCATGGGCTGTTAGAGAGTGGAATGGTGCAGAAATAGGCTGGAGGTGGTTTGAAGAATGCTGTGCCATACACTTTAGTGAGAATTGCAGAGTAGATGTAGATTTACCTGATTGCCTTAATCCTTAGCTTTGAAGATGTAATGTGAGTAGATTGTGAGTTGGTTTTTGTTTGGCCAACAATTTCAGAATCCATGCTGGTTAGCATTGAGGATGGCCTTGTCTTTGAGGTACTTAATTGTGTTTGAGCTTAGGATATGCTCTAGGACTCTACAACAGATGGATGTCAGTGTTATAGGATTACAGTTTTGTGATCACTTCTGCTTTCTTCATGTGGACAGATGTGACCTGTGCTTTCTTCTGACTACTAAATGGCTATTCTTGCTCAACGGATCTGTTGTGTAGTATGGTTAAAAGCAGGGCTATATCACAAGTCACGGCAAACCATCTTTGCTCATATTTGGAAGGTTGCTTGCACTCAACCTAAATTGAAAAACATTAAGATATTTTGGCACAACAGTCCCCAGCCCTAAAATTTACGATGCACAATTGACTCAGGATTGACAAGATTGATAGATTATTGAAAATTGAGCCTTTTTCACCTACTTATATGGGGTGTGCAAGCGCACATTTTTCTAGAAATTGAGGAAAGAAACTTATTTGGCTGTTGCTTTTGTACCCATAAGGTAATCACAACAAAATGAGAGCACCACTGGTGCAGTGATCAAGGCATCCACATCTAGTATGGAGAACAGGAAAAATAATTCTTTGAACACCTCTGTGGGTACAGTAATTATTCTCGTCTTATTCTATGTGAGCGATACGTTGGGGTTGTAGTGTATCCCTAAAGTAATCATTTAAAGCCAGTTCTTGAAACTTTGTTCAATAGATTTTCCTGGGATAGTTTACATCTGTCTTCAAGAGTCTGCAGTTCAGTTCCTTCACTATCTCTGTGACATTTCCCATGAATTAAACAAACCTGTGACCATTCATGCTGCCATTCTCTGCATATGTTCAATGTCTCCCGTTAATCCTATCTGGTATGGGTCACACACACACTTGAGCAATATTCTAGAATTGGTTGCACGAGTGATTTGTAAGCAATCTCTTCTGTGGACTGATTGTACTTCCCCAGTATTCTACGAGTAAACTGAAGTCTACCGCATTCTTTACTCATCATTGAACATATTTGATCATTCCATTACATATCCATACAAAGTTTTACACCAAGGTATTTGTTTGAGTTGGCAAATTCCAACAGTAACTCATTGATATTATAGGATATTACATTTTATTGTTTTGTGAAGTGCAAAATTTTACATTTATGGACATTTAGAGCAAGTTACCAATATCTGTACCACGTTGAACTCTTACCAAGATCTGACAGAATATTTATGCAGCTTCTGTCAGATAGTACTTCATTATGGATAACTGCATCATCTTCAAAAAGCCTGATTTTACTATTAATATTGTCTGCCATGTCATTAATATACAACATGAACAGCAAGGGTCCCAGTACGCTTCCCTGGAACACACCCAAAGCTATTTCTACATCTGATGATGAGTCTCCATCCAAGATAACATGCCGTGTCCTCCCTACCAAAAAGTCCTCAATCCAGCCAAAATTACACTTGATACCACATATGACCATACTTTTGACAATAAGCATAGGTGCAGTACTGAGTCAAATGCTCTTTGGAAATCAAGTAACACTGCATCTACTCAGCTGCCTTGATCCAAAATTTCCAGTATCTCACATGAGAAAAGTGTGAGTTGGATTTCACATGGTCAATGTTTCCGAAATCCACGCTGGCTGGTGTTGAGGAGTCCATTCTGTTCAAGGTACCTCATTCTGTTTGAGCTCAGAATATGTTCTAAGATTCTACAACAAATCAATGTCAAGGATATTGGACAGTAGTTTTGTGGATCATTTTTACTACCCTTCTTGTAGACAAGTGTGACGTGGGACTTTTACCAAGAACTGGGCGCAGTTTTTTGTTTGAGGGATCTACGATAGATTATAGCTTTAAGAGGGGTTAACTCGGCTGCAAATTCAGTACAGAATCTGACAGGGATTCCACTGGGGCCTGGAGCTTTGATCAATTTTAACGATATCAGTTGTTTCTCGAAACCACTGATGCTAATACTTTTTTCATTCATTTTTTTCAGTGGTATGCTAATTAAACTGGGGCAATTCTATTGGATTTTCCTTTGTAAATGAACATTTGAAATGGAGTTAAGCATTTCAGGTATTGGTTTACTGCCCTCACTCAGTTTCATTTTCTGTCTCATTCGCTAGGGCCTGGACACTAGCTTTGGTGCCACTAACAGCCTTTACGTACGACCAGAAGTTCTTTTGAGTTTGTGAAATGTCATTTGACAATATTCTGTTATGGTAGTCAGTGCAGGCATCACACATTGCTCTGTTGACAGCCAAATGCGTTTCATTCAGCATCTACATCTGCATCATATTCCTCAACCAAGCTAATTCTGTGTGGTGGAGAGTACTTTCAGTACCATTATCTGATCCCTACAATCCTGTTCCCCTCGCGAATAGTGCATGGGAAGAATGATTGTAGGTAAACCTCTGTATTGGCTCTAATTTCTCGAATTTTCTCCTCGTGGTCAATATGTGAGATGTATGTGGGGGGATGTAATATGTTGTCTGACTACTCCTGAAAAATGCTGTCCCGAAATTTCTATAGTAAATCCCTCCATGATGCACAACGCCTCTCTTGTACCGGTAGCGTCTGCCAGTGGAGTTGGTTTAGCATCTCCGTATCACTCTCTCTCCGGCTAAACGATCCCATGATGAAATGCGCTGCTATTCGTTGGATCTTCTCTATCTCCTCTATCAGTCCTACCTAATAGGGATCTCAGATAGATGAACAACACTCAAGAATGGGGCGAACAAGCGCCTTATAAGCCACTTCTTTCGTCGTTGAGTTACATTTCCTTAAGATTCTTCCAATGAATCTGAGTCTGGTGTCTGCTTTTCCCATTGTCTGTTTTATATGGTCATTCCACTTCAAGTCGCTCTGGATAGTTGCGCCCAGATATTTTACGGCAGACGCTGTCACCAGCTGTTTGTCATCAATAGTGTAGCTGTAAAGTAGTGGATTTTTTTTTCCTATGTATGCACAATATGTTACATTTATTTACGTTCAGGGTCAATTGCCAAAGCCTGCATCATTCATCAGTTCTCTGCAGGTCGTTCTGTAAATTCTTACAATCTTCTGGCGTTGCTACTTTGGTATAAACAGCGGCATCATTTGTGAATAGCCTTAAAGAGCATCCGACACTTTCTACTAGATCATTTATGTGTATTCATGTATTGTAAACGGCAAAGGGACAGTGTTACGATCTTCGGCAGAGAAACAACTATGGAAGACCGAATTCAGTATTGCGGCCAGCTCTCTGTTATCTTCCGTTTCGGAGCCGGTGTGGTCGCTGAGAGAACGAATAGATGATTTTGACCCACTTACTGATTTTACATACGACCAAAATCTCTTAGGGTTTTTACTCGGGTCGGTTGACAACGTCTTCCTTTCAAAATCATTGAACGCTTCTCTCATTGCTCTCCTTACGCTCATTTTCGCTTAGTTCAGCTTTTGTTTGTCAGTTAGGTTTTTACTTCTCTTAAATCTGAGAAGAAGTGCTCTTTGTTTACGTAGCGCTTTTCTAACACAGCTATTAAACTATGGTGGACCTTTCCCGTTCCTTAAAACCTTACTCGCAACGTACTTGTCTAGGACATATTGAACAATGCCTTTGAATTTTTTCCATTTGTTCTCCACATCTTCGTCCTCATCACCGAATATTTGATGATGAGATATTCTAAAATTTGTATCCTGTCACCCTTCCTGAGCAAATAATCTTCCTACCTTTCTTAACATTCCTTGTAGGACGCGTCATCATAGATGCTGTCACAGCGTTATGATCACTGATACCTTCCTCTACGTTAACTGATTCGATAAATTCAGGTCTGTTTGTTGCCAGGAGGTCTAAGACGTTACCCTCACGAGTTGGTTCTCTAACTGTCAGCCCAAGGTAATTTTAGGACAAGACATGCAGAACAATGACACACAATTCACTGTCTCTGGCACCAGTTTTGATGGCACAACACTTCCAACCTATACCTGGCAAGTTGACGTCACCCCTTATTACAACGGCATGATCAGGAAAATTACTAATGATATTCTTCAAATTCTGTCTGCAGCGCTCCATAACTACAAATACTGACCCAGGTGGTCTATAAAAGCATCCAATCACAATTTATGACCGTTCTTTTATATTCAGTTTCATTCAGGTTAATTCAGATTCGGAATCCGTGATAACCTCGCTAGATTTTATCAAATTTTTCCTGCAATAAAAATGCCGCACCATTGGCGACTAAACTATCCTTACAGTACATCCCGGCTGAACTTGGGATTTCGTTGTCATTTCTGTCTGGCTAAAACCAGCTTTCTGTTCCCCATACTACATGTGCATTTTAACCTTCAGCAAGCGATACTAATTCTGGGACCTTTCCTTGGATGCTCCTGCAGTTAACTGAAATCATATTAATCTCTTTTTCTATCTCTGATCTGCGAGGACCAAGATTCTCTGAGGTCGCTGTGGCTGATTTAACAGGCAAATCGTCTTTGCTCCCAAGGGAGGGGTCCTCTAACCTAAAAAAGCTCCATTGCATGCCACACGTACTCCTCTACACTAGTGGCCACTTCCTGCTTGTAGTGCATGTCTGACCCATTAAGAGGAACCCTACAATTCTGCACCCAATAGCGGAGGTCGAGAAATTCGCATCTGATACCGTCATAGAGCCGTCTGAACCGACCTTCCACTCTGCTCCAAACCAGAGGACCGCGATCAACTCTGGTTATGATGGTACAAATAGACAGCTTACCCTGCACGCCACGTGCGTTGGTCATGACTTTCAACAAATCAGCCAGAAAAGGAGCCGAGGATGGCCTCAGAACCCAAGCAGCAGGCATCATTCATGCCAACATGTGCTACTACATGCAGCTGGTTGCATCCAGTGAGCATGATAGCCGCTGGCAGGGTCTCCTCCACAACACAGATGAGTCCTCCCAGCAAACATATGGAATACACATTGGAATTCTTTCCCACCTTGCCTGCTATCTCCCTGAGGGGCTCCACCAGCCATGTAACATTGGAGCTCCCAGTGACTAGCATATCCACCCTGTGTTCTTGTCCAGGCTGGGCAGGAAAATCGACCACTGGCCCAACAGGAGAGGCATCTCGTGCTGGCTCAGAGTTATCATTAACACTGGGAAGCACCTTGTACCTATTGCTAAGACGTGCTGCATGGCTTGCTTCCTCTTTCACCTTCTGCCCAGTGACACGTGAACCCATCACTGTCTGCCACCCACTCTGGAGTGAGGACGGACCGATCAGATGTTGTGTACCAGAAGCTGCAGCGACGTTCGGGTCACCAAGGGATTCCAGTGGCACCAATGGTGTTGCAGGTCTCATAACTGGCGCCCCAACGTCACTGCAACTTCGAGCATTAGATAGAAGCTTATCGACAGTAGCGAACACAGCTTCCAGCTGTTTACACACAGCAGCCAACTCTCCTTATGTCAGCTCACTACAAGCACAGTCCCTAGTCATATCGTACTGGATATAAAATAAGCATATTTCTATCTATAGGTTCAAATGGCTTTGAGCACTATGGGACTTTACATCTATGGTCATCAGTCCCCTAGAACTTAGAACTACTTAAACCTAACTAACCGAAGGACATCACACAACACCCAGTCATCACGAGGCAGAGAATTTCTATCTACAGCCCTACTCTTTGTTTTACACTTATTATGCAGTAAGGCCAGTATTACACTATCATATTTCTTTATCAAAGTTGATATGACAAATATATATGTCAAAGAAATTTGATGGTGTAATACTTAACTCTGTCAAATTTTGCCTGTCGTCAAATGAATATGATCAAATGTAGGGCCTTACTGTAGATTTGATCATAAAAGTCACTTGTCTGCTGTTCACTGTAATGTGAAATGTTATATCTTTGGAGAGCTAGCATCGCTGCAGTGTTCCGTCACCAGTAGTGTGTTTGTAAACATGGGTGCGAGGTTTAATTTGTGTGTGCTGTCAACTAGAAAATTAATAGAAATGTATGAAGCTGATGAGGCGTTTTACAATGTGAGGCATCCTGAGTACAAAAATAGATTAATAAGACCGGAGAGCTACAAAAAAATTGCTCATATCATTAGCCGTTAGACACAGCCCGGGTGCATGGCTGACAACATAAAAAAGAAAATTAGTCACCTTCTTTCAAGCTACTCTCATGAGAAAGCAAAAGTACGTATCGACATACTTTCCGAGCTCTCCAGTCTTCTTAATCTATTTTTGTACTCAGGATGCCTCACATTGTAAAGCGCCTCATCAGTTTCATACATTTCTATTAATTTTGTAGTTGTGGGACCCAAAATGTAATTATTAATTTCACCTGCAAAGAAGTAGTTTTTAATGCACATAAAGTGTATTGAACATTTATTTACTTTCAGATATAGGTCCTTTACCGCTTCATAAATTGCTTCACACATTTCAGGTATTATTTTACTTAATGTACACTGTGCTATTCGAGTGTTGTATTGTAAGCTAGAGTAACTGTCTCCTGTAGCAAGAAATCGGAGTGTTACTGTGAGCCTGTCTTCTTCAGATATAGCAGTTCTTACGTGAGTATTGTGCTTTGTGTTAGACAAGATACTTCACTGAGCAAATACTGAAATGTATGGTCATCCATTCTTAAGTAATTTATGTACGATTTGACGTCCTCCTCCAGAAGCTCACGTAACAACTTTGTTGAATGCTTTTATTGTCTTGTCGTAAAACCGATGGCTTCACCCAGATACGTATCTCCCCCCCCCCCACTTCTCTTCCTAATGCGCACACAGGGCAATTGTGGTATTACATGCAACTGCTGCAAAAATTAACAAGTTGTTGTTGTTGTTGTCAGTCATCTTGAACTTTGACGAAAAATATGATGACAGTGTAATACTCCTTTTTAGTACCAAGTCGAATATCTTTGTCAAACAAATTTGACGAATATTTGATCCTATCTTTGATCAAATCTTTGTCAAAGAAATATGATAGTATAATAGCGGCCTAATCTCTGTTTCTTTAGAAGTTTCTGTACAATGACTGTATACCATGCAGGTTGCCTCCCTTTATGATCTGTTGTACTGGGATCATATCTATCCAGTGCGCGGTCAACTATTCTTTTAAATTTGAGCCAGAATATCTCTAGACACTCCTGACCTGCACTGAAAGTTTGAAGTTCCTCATTGAGATGCTGATTTTTTATCTAGTTTACTGAACGTCTGCTTCTTTCAGTTGTCCTTTGTACTTTGGTAATCACTGTTGCCACAACCATGTCATGGTCACTGATACCAGTTTTGATGTGGACATCCTCATTAGATCCGATATATTACCACATGAGTGGGGTTCCTAACTGTCTGTTGTAGGTATTTCTTTTCATTTCATTTCATTTATTATCATCCTTTGCATCATTACATGATACAGGAATTGTCATAATACTGTCCAGAATATGCACAACAGAATATTACAAACTTATATTAAACACATAACATTAACATAATGTTGAAAATTAAAACATTGAATTAAAACACATAAAATTTACATTATATAATATGTTGAAAATTAAAACATTGAATTAAAGGGTTTTTCTTTTACATGCTCTTTTAACATGTACCGTATGTGATGGATTTACATATATTTAATACATTTTGGAAAACACATATTACACATAATTTAGAGTAAAAGAGTATAAACGAGACATAGAACTGACAATGAGAACAACATGATATTGACAATACAACTATCAGTTAGTGATTTAAGGATTCAAAATATTCCTCTATGCTATTAAAACATTTATTTATGAGAAAATTCTGACTTAAATTTTCCTTCATCTTCTGTTCCCCTGATGCAGAGTGGCAGAGCATTATAAAGCTTTATTCAATAGTGGCTCATATGTTTTTGAGTTTTTGTTTTTCTTGTTCTTTCTACATGCAGATTCTTAAAGATATGTGTATTGTAGTCATGAAGATCTGAATTTGCATGTAAACTACTCAAATGTGTTCTTGTATGCAGTATGCTTTCAATATCTACAAAGATGGTACTGTAAGTATGTTTAGCTGCATGAACAAAGGTTTGCATTGTGTTTGTGGAAAGCTGTGTGTAATAATTCTAATGGCCCTTTTCTGTCATTTAAAAACCTCTCTCAAGCGACATTTAGTTGCACCTCAGCATGTTATTCCATAGGACATAATAGAATCGAAACAAGCCATATACACTAATCTTGTACACTCTGCACTGCAAACTCTAGAAATTGTTCTCAGTGCAAAACGTGCTGAATTGAGTTTTTTTGTATATGTATGTGACATGGTCTTTCCAGCTCAAGTGCTGATCAATGTACACGCCGAAAAATTTTGTAGACCAGACTTTCTCTATTTCATGGTCACTCGATGATAAATGGTGATCATTTACTTTACTGTACTGTATATACTTTGTTTTATTTAAATTTAATGTTAACTTATTAGCGTAAAACCACTGTTGCACTCTCTTCTGAACCTTTTAGCTGTAGTGAATGAGGATTTGCTGTCATCACTTATAATTATACTAGTATCATCTGCAAAAAACACAATTTTTTATGATCTGTTGGCCTTTCAATGTCATTTATATAGATTAGAAATAATAGGGGGCCAAGAATACTACCCTGAGGGACACCTACTGGCACTTTCTTAGCATCAGATACCAACCTTATTTTTTGCTTTTTCTGAGATGAGATGAGTTCCACAACCTGAGTTCTATCTCGGAGATAGGATTCAAACCATTTCCTTCCAATTCCTCTGATGCCTATTGCCTCCTGTTTGTCAAGGAGAATTTGATGATCTACTGTATCGAAGGCCTTGGAAAGATCTAGGTTGATTCCTACCACACATTTGTTATTGTCTAAATTTCTAATAATTTCTTCCATATAGGCCTGTATAGCTGTTTCTGTGCTGTGACCTTTACAGAAATCATGTTGATTACAATTTAGAAGATTCAAGGTGTCAAGGTAGCTTATGAGTCTAATTTTCATGTTTTTCAAAACTTTTTGAGAGAAGGACTTAGTAAAGTTTCACAGGATGTCTTTATCACACTCACCACTCAAAAAAATCTGTAATTTTCCCAATTAATTGTTGGGTGATTGAAGTCTCCACCAATGATTACAGTATGATTGGGGAACTTACATACAAATGAACTGAGGTTATAAAAGGAAACAAGATGGCGTCAGTTGGCGGATGTTCTGAATTTAGGAGGTTCGCGAGGATAATGTTATGAAGTGTCAGTCTTGTAAAAAGTACGCAAAAACTGTTAAAAATGGCTTAGTTTGCGTACAGTGTAATCAAGAATTTCATTTTCAGTGCGGAATTATTGATTCTTGAATGAGAAATGACGATAACTATGCGACCCTGTGGAACTGTGTAGATTGTAAGCAAAAAGCAACGTCCTTTAATGGTCAAGAAATGTTTATTTGTGATGTGGCTTGGACAATCGACAGTATCAAAAAGGAGAACAAATAGTTTATTTTAATTATTAGAGTGTTGTAGGAAGAAATTAAAACACTGCACTGTACGAGAAAGGCGAAATAAATCCGAAAGAAGAAACAGCAATTCACTGACACAGATCGACCGCTCAGAGGACCGGATCACTTACAGTCGGCAATAAGGACAACACACATGCCAGAAACGTTTTCACCAATAGTACCCAGTGAAGCTAACAGCGTTCGTTCATTGCAGCAGAAATGCGATTCACTGAAGAAACCTCACAAGCAAACAGAACACGCAAATCTCACGTCTTCACCTGTGCTATCTAAGAACCCAGCCCAAGATTCAGACTATTAGCACAGGCAAACAACACACAACAAGATCTCCAACGTAGCTCTTAAACAGAAATGTTCAAGCGTCAAGAAAACAAAAAAGAACCCTAATTTACGCTGATAGACACGGATATTGCCTCTCTGGTTCCCTTCATGAAAACATGAACTTAAATTATTCGGTTTATGTTAAACCTGGAGTTACATTCAATTCTGTGGTAGAAAACTAAACCGTTGAAACAAAAGAAAGACGACTGCATTGTGATTTTAGGTGACGCCAGTGATGTACACAGGAATGAGAGCAAGTCAGTACTGAGAAGTTACAGAGAACAATTGCCAAAATTACACCACACTAATTATACGGTAATAAACGTTACAGAAAGTTATTGCCTCAATTGCACCACATCAATGTTATCGTAACAAGCGTATAAGTACAATATGGCGTTCCAGAATGGTCTTATGTTAATACGGAAATAGAAACTCACAATTCAGGGCCACAAAAAATATGTGAAAAATTCATCTACGTAAAATTAATAGATGTTCGCAAAATGAACCGAGATGAACGCACCCAGCATGTGCTACCCATGAACAGGACGAGAAAATTATGGTTAGTGAAAAAGCTCCCTGTGCGTCATTCACCAACAAAAAAGAACCAATAGCACTAAGTTATAATGCTATCAGATAGGAGACTGCATAATGGGGAGGGCGGGGGGTGTGTGGCAATCTTTCTGAGAGAACATATTCAGTCTAAGAAACTTACATTTATTGAGCAAACTGGTCTCAATGACCGTACTTTATTTGGAGACCTTAACATTGGTAAAAATTCCAATAACACAGCTAAAATAAAACTTGAAGATGTATTAACTTCATACAATCTTAGAAATCTAGTTACCATAGATACCAGTGTCTCAGATTCTAGTTTTACCAAGATAGAGCGTGCAACAATTAACAAAACTGTTGAAGACATTGTTAAGTATAGTAACACAGACTTTCATTAGTCAGAGCAAATTGCACAACAAATGGAATATAGAAAAACAGCTCCTAAAATAATGCTAAAACGTTTTGGAAAGAAACCAGTTACGAGCAGTGGCAACTGTTGTGTAAGAGCCCATGAACACCCTAACTTTTGACACTTTTCTGATTACTTGGTTATTTTTCTTTGAATGCTGTTAAATGTAACATTGACGCTGTAGTCTGAAAGATATGACAATTAATCTACCACGTAGTGTTCTAGACTCCATGAAACTTGGCATCAGGGTCATAAGGACAGAATCAGCTGTGCATGTTTTAAGGTCCTTTTGTGCATGTGCAACTTGCATGACTTAACTACTTTACAGGACAAATGCATAGGGATTTGGTAAACAGTGTGTAAGGTTCACAACGTACACTTGCCACTAAACTAGAAGTTTACATCAGTGCCACCAGGTGGTAGCACGCACTGCAAGAGACTTTTATATCTGTTCGCTAAGCATAAATCTAGATGATAGCACAGTCGTCAGGTATGCTAATTCACTCATTATATACTGTAGTAAAATTAGAGCAGATGTCAGTATACGTTAAAGTTGATTTCTCTGAAAAAATGGAAAAGCGCGGAAACTCGCACATACACAAAAATGTGAAGTGAAGAGTTGCGAAAGCTTACACATTGTTTCGTTATTGCCTAAACTGTACTTAATTATGTACATGATAACAAAATTCCGCAAAAAATTTCTTCTTTTGTCAGATAAGTTATGCATCTTATTATTATTATTATTTTATTGGCAGTGGCCATAGTTTATAAACTTTTTTATAAGCTTAACTGTTATACAGCAGACGCTATTAATTTCACACTCTCAAATTTTTCTGAATCTCAAAATTAGTGAGCACCCAGTATGTATACTTGCGAACCATTTTTCATACCATGACAGACTAAATGCTTTAAAACCAGACAAGTTGATGATGTGAAGCCAGGGTGACATAGGCTGTTAAGATGTCAAAAGCATCTATGTGAAATGTAGGTGGCAGAAAAGGACAAGGACAAGTCCTCCCACTTGAAATGACACAATATAACTTCCCATTTGAGCCAGGAATGCCAACTAATTGTAAGAGAAAAATCGACGATGCATCATTCAATAGTTTCTGGCATTCATGATCAAGTTCTTCTGCCTTTGCAAGTTGGGCAAAATCGATAACATTTGTTACATTGCTAACTTGAGACAGACTGTCGGCGACCATACTGTCAGTAACTGAAAAATGGCAGATGTCGGTACGGAACTGGGCAATTAACTCCACATGGTTACACTGTTGTGATGAAGACTTGTTGTTGTTGTTCTGTCTGAAGGTGTAGAGAGGCGGCTTGTGATCCATAAACACTGTAAACTCTCTGGCTTCCAAGTGGGGGCAAAAGTACTTCACTTATTTGTAGACTTCAAGATCTCGCACACTAGTGTGAGAAGTGGCGAGTGGTTGCCAAGCACCATCAACTTGTTGTTGCAATGTTCCACCAATTGCACTCTGCCTAGCATCAACCAACAATGCAAGATGTGCATCTAATGTGGGGTGTACCAGGAGTGCATCATTTACTATACTTTCCTTCATTGCCTCAAAAGTAGAGATCATCATATCTCTCCATTGGACGGGTGAATTCCTCTTAGTTTTATGTCCACGAAGTGCTGCAGTCAGCAATTCTTGCAACTCAGTTGAGCAGGGCTGATGACGAATGAAAAAGTTCTGCCAAGGAACGGAGTAATTCTTCGATGATTTCTGGCCTTGGGATCTTCACGATGGCATCTACTTTCTGGTGTAGTAGCAAAGACCCTGTTGACGAAATTAGATGACCCAGGAAGGTAATTAGTCGTTTACCATACATACGCTTAGCAGGATTTAACACTATGCCATGCTGTTCTAAGCATATGAAAGCTTCCACCAAGTGTTGCTGGTTCTGTTCTGCAGTGACTGAAAAGAAAAGGATGCCACATCAGTATGCAAAACAGAATGGCAATCATTGCAACACTGAGTCAATGAACCTTTGTCAAGAATGAGCAATGATTTGTAAACCAAATGTTATGAAGACTCTCGAACAAGCCGCATGGTGTGATTATGGCTACTTTCGAAATATCTTCCCCAGCCATAGGGATCTATGTAAAGGCTTTTGTGCAGTCCGGTACACTAAACACAGCTGCACCAGGTAGCGAATAGTTGTAACAGGGGTAATTACGTCTTTGACTTCAGCTGCGTAATAATGGTCGAGCTGACTGACCACCAGAGCAAATTTGGTTGAATCGATAGTTGTACCTGCATAATGGCAGCTTGCTTCCATCTGTACAAACCAGAGTGCAGGTCCGAGAGACCAGAATGGAAGCAGTCTCACAGCGAGTTGCGATACTTACGGTCCTTCAGTGGGCACTGAGTCTTGAATTTTCGTAAAACATTCTTTGTTCATTCTCGAGAGTTTGTACTGCTTCTTCTGATCTTCATAGGCTGTTTATGTCATGTGAAATCACTTCAGGGTCACCAATGTCAGAGCAACTATGTGTTGACCGTCAAACTAATTACGTTCTCGTGGTTGAGGAACTCAACCAAAATAGCATACGAAAAATGAAAAGTTGGGTATCAGAAACAATAAACTTTTATTAACATAAACAGAATACAGAAGAAGACGTTCTGTCTGCATTTGAGACGAGTTTTCTGTGATAGGTTAACACTAGTCGATCTCTGTCTCTATTTTCAAGGAAGTCCTTTCAACACCCCTGCAGTGGTTAATCTTGACTGCTACGCTACTGCTAATATTTCATTTAGGGACATTTTTTCATTGAAGAAGTCTGAACATATTAGAATGCAAACACTTCCACATGTAATTTCGATACTAGCGTAGTTTTTACAGCAGGCACATAATTTCAATAACTGGGCATTAGTTTTACTAAAAGTGTCATCTCCTATTGTGCCATGCAATAGTGAAGTGGTAGGCCATTAATTGGTGGAGTTCAGTTAGGTGGCAATCATGGCCATTAGAATTCCATTGAAGTACTGTCAGATTTAAGTCTGGGAAAGTAGCAATTGGGAGAGGAGGCATGAGGTGCTTCAGTAGTAATTAATGCTTCACCTTGAGCATGGTACTACATCAATGTGCATAGGCTCAAATTCATTTCTCTTGGTTGGTAGTTAGCTTAGACATGCCATTGGGGCCAGATTTTTGGGCTGTTACAGACTTCATTGTTGTTTCTATAGCTTTAAGTTTCCTTGCCATGCTAGCAAAGTTTGATAGCACGTTGATTGGGTGTAGTCACTCATACTTCTTTCTACTATTGTAATATGATTGGCACAAGCTAACAAAGGAGAATAACAGGCAAGGAAATCGGCCTTATTCCTTTCAAATGAATCTTCCCAGCATTTGTCTTATGAAATTGAGGGAAATCATATAAAATGTAAATTTGAATAGTCAGCTGGAGATTTCACTGTGACCCCTAACACAGTACATTCCTTTTGAAGGCTAGAATGACAGTGATAAGTCCATCTTGTTGTCTTTTGGCCATCTTGGGCAGTGCCAAACAAAATGGACTCCATGCGCTTAAGATTACCACTCATTTCACTTTTGGTTTGTAATGAAGTGTCTTGAAGGTGGATTAGACCCTGTGTCATTTAAGTTTATTATATGCAGTAATGGTGACTAGCAAATCCCACATGCTTTTGCAGTGACTTTGAATGTTTAGCAGTCAAACTCTTGATCAACAAATATCCATGTCTAGTCCATAACTATCGTGTGATCATCAGACGTATTCACAAAATGTTCTATGAAGAACAGTGCTTCTGTTGTTGTAAAAAATTCTCCGTCTGTTTTGGAGCTACCCTATGATGGGCGAATTGTCCAATACTACACTGCACAATAGAATTAAAAGATCACATTTTCGAAACCTAGTAATTCCCACCTCTTGTGACGCTTATGTTTGAAATTTGGCTCAAAGGTGCATAAATCCTACCTCTGTAATTGTGCAAAACCGTGGCACCCTGTGACGTCACCATGCAAAAAAATAGTACCAGCTCAGAAGTTCATGTGACGCGTGAGATGGGTTAGTAATGTCACACTGGCACCAAATTTCACCACAATTCAGCCCAGTTCTACTGTGGATGTGTGACACGACCCGAAGGTCGTCATATCTCCCCTCACCCACATTTCACCCCTTCTTTTGATGTTTCTGTGATGGAGGTGAGAACCACAACACAGTGTTGAAATCATGCGATTTTCTTATGAGTGACAGAGGAAAACATTTCAGACAGAGGAGCAGCACGAAAAGGCCGCAAGGTGTGGCATAAAGGACGTTAGTGAAACCATCCCTTTCCCTGGAATTTTGATTCCCTAACACTGGTGAACCCCCCCCCCCCATGAACCATGGACCTTGCCGTTGGTGGGGAGGCTTGCGTGCCTCAGCGATACAGATGGCCATACCGTAGGTGCAACCAAAACGGAGGGGTATCTGTTGAGAGGCCAGACAAACATGTGGTTCCTGAAGAGGGGCAGCAGCCTTTTCAGTAGTTTCAGGGGCAACAGTCTGGATGATTGACTGATCTGGCCCTGTAACAATAACCAAAACGGCCTTGCTGTTGTGGTACTGCGAACGGCTGAAAGCAAGGGGAAACTACAGCCGTAATTTTTCCCGAGGACATGCAGCTTTACTGCATGATTAAATGATGATGGCGTCCTCTTGGGTAAAATATTCCAGAGGTAAAATAGTCCCCCATTCGGATCTCCGGCGGGGACTACTCAGGAGGACGTCGTTGTCAGGAGAAAGAAAACTGGCGTTCTACGGATCGGAACGTGGAATGTCAGATCCCTTAATCGGGCAGGTAGGTTAGAAAATTTAAAAAGGGAAATGGATAGGTTAAAGTTAGATATAGTGGGAATTACTGAAGTTCGGTGGCAGGAGGAACAAGACTTTTGGTCAGGTGAATACAGGGTTATAAATACAAAATCAAATAGGGGTAATGCAGGAGTAGGTTTAATACTGAATAAAAAATAGGAGTCCGGGTTAGCTACTACAAACAGCATAGTGAACGCATTATTGTGGCCAAGATAGACACGAAGCCCACGCCCACTACAGTAGTAGAAGTTTATATGCCAACTAGCTCTGCAGATGACGAAGAGATTGAAGAAAAGTATGATGAAATAAAAGAAATTATTCAGATAGTGAAGGGAGACGAAAATATAATAGTCATGGGTGACTGGAATTCGCCAGTAGGAAAAGGGAGAGAAGGAAACATAGTAGGTGAATATGGATTTGGGGGAAGAAATGAAAGAGGAAGCCACCTTGTAGAATTTTGCACAGAGCATAACCTAATCATAACTAACACTTGGTTCAAGAATCATAAAAGAAGGTTGTATACCTGGAAGAATCCTGGAGATACTAAAAGGTATCAGATAGATTATATAATGGTAAGACAGAGATTTAGGAACCAGGTTTTAAATTGTAAGACATTTCCAGGGGCAGATGTGGACTCTGACCACAATCTATTGGTTATGACCTTTAGATTGAAACTGAAGAAACTGCAAAAAGGTGGGAATTTAAGGAGATGGGACCTGGATAAACTGACTCAGCCAGAGGTTGGACAGAGTTTCAGGGAGAGCATAAGGAACCAATTGACAGGAATGGGGGAAAGAAATACAGTAGAAGAAAAATGGGTAGCTCTGAGGGATGAAGTAGGGAAGGCATCAGACGATCAAGTAGGTAAAAAGACGAGGGCTTAAAGAAAGCCTTGGGTAACAGAAGAAATATTGAATTTAATTGATGAAAGGAGAAAATATAAAAATGCAGTAAATGAAGCAGGCAAAAAGGAATACAAACGTCTCAAAAATGAGATCGACAGGAACTGCAAAATGGCTAAGCAGGGATGTCCATAGGAGAAATGTAAGGATGTAGAGGCTTGTCTCACTAGGGGTAAGATAGATACTGCCCACTGGAAAATTAAAGAGACCTTTGGAGAGAAGAGAACCACTTGTATGAATATCAAGAGCTCAGATGGCAACCCAGTTCTAAGCAAAGAAGGGAAGGCAGAAAGGTGGAAGGAGTATATAGAGAGTTTATACAAGGGCAATGTACTTGAGGACAATATTACGGAAATGGAAGAGGATGTAGATGAAGACGAAATGGGAGATAAGATACTGCGTGAAGAGTTTGACAGAGCACTGAAAGACCTGAGTCGAAACAAGGCCCCGGGAGTAGACAACATTCCATTAGAACTACTGATGGCCTTGGGAGAGCCAGTCATGACAAAACTCTACCATCTGGTGAGCAAGATTTATGAGACAGGCGAAATACCCTCAGACTTCAAGAAGAATATAATAATTCCAATCCCAAAGAAAGCAGGTGTTGGCAGATGTGAAAATTACCGAACTATCAGTTTAATATGTCACAGCTGCAAAATACTAACGCGAATTCTTTACAGACGAATGGAAAAACTGGTAGAAGTGGACCTCGGGGAAGATCAGTTTGGATTCCGTAGAAATGTTGGAACACGTGAGGCAATACTAACCTTACGACTTATCTTAGAAGAAAGATTAAGAAAAGGCAAACCTACGTTTCTAGCATTTGTAGACTTAGAGAAAGCTTTTGACAATGTTAACTGGAATACTCTCTTTCAAATTCTGAAGGTGGCAGGTGTAAAATACAGGGATCGAAAGGCTATTTACAATTTGTACAGAAACCAGATGGCAGTTATAAGAGTCGAGGGGCATAAAAGGGAAGCAGTGCTTGGGAAAGGAGTGAGACAGGGTTGTAGCCTCTCCCCGATGTTATTCAATCTGTATATTGAGCAAGCAGTAAAGGAAACAAAAGAAAAATTCGGAGTAGGTATTAAAATTCATGGAGAAGAAATAAAAACTTTGAGGTTCGCCGATGACATTGTAATTGTGTCAGAGACAGCAAAAGACTTGGAAGAGCTGTTGATCGGAATGGACAGTGTCTTGAAAGGAGGATATAAGATGAACATCAACAAAAGCAAAACGAGGATAATGGAATGTAGTCAAATTAAATCGGGTGATGCTGATGGAATTAGATTAGGAAATGAGACACGTAAAGTTGTAAAGGAGTTTTGCTATTTAGGGAGTAAAATAAGTGATGATGGTCGAAGTAGAGAGGATATAAAATGTAGACTGGCAATGGCAAGGAAATCGTTTCTGAAGAAGAAAAATTTGTTAACATCGAGTATAGATTTAAGTGTCAGGAAGTCGTTTCTGAAAGTATTTGTATGGAGTGTAGCCATGTATGGAAGTGAAACATGGACGATAACTAGTTTGGACAAGAAGAGAATAGAAGCTTTCGAAATGTGGTGCTACAGAAGAATGCTGAAGATAAGGTGGGTAGATCACGTAACTAATGAGGAGGTATTGAATGGGATTGGGGAGAAGAGAAGTTTGTGGCACAACTTGACTAGAAGAAGGGATCGGTTGGTAGGACATGTTTTGAGGCATCAAGGAATCACAAATTTAGCATAGGAGGGCAGTGTGGAGGGTAAAAATCGTAGAGGGAGACCAAGAGATGAATACACTAAGCAGATTCAGAAGGATGTAGGTTGCAGTAAGTACTGGGAAATGAAGAAGCTTGCACAGGATAGAGTAGCATGGAGAGCTGCATCAAACCAGTCTCAGGACTGAAGACCACAACAACAACAACAACACTGGTGACACAGGCAGGCATTTCATCTCTTCTCTAATGACATTGTGGGGCTGCATCCCCATTGAACATCCACTATGTAATCAAAAGTATCCCGACTCCTGGTTGAAAATGACTTACAAATTCGTGGCGCCCTCCATCGGTAATGCTGGAATTCAATATGGTGTTGGCCCACCCTTAGCCTTGATGACAGCTTCCACCCTCGCAGGCATATCTTCAATCAGGTGCTGGAAGGTGTTTTGGGGTGTGGCAGCCCGTTCTTCACAGAGTGCTACACTGAGGAGAGGTGTCGATGTCGATCGGTGGCACGAAGTCGGCGTTCCAAAAAATCCCAAAGGCGTTCTATAGGATTCAGGTCAGGACTCTGTGCAGGCCAGTCCGTTAAAGGGATGTTATCGTTGTGTAACTACTCTGCCACAGGCCGTGCATTATGAACTGGTGCTCGATCGTGTTGAAAGATGCAATCGGCATCCCCAAATTGCTCTTCGACAGTGGGAAGCAAGAAGGTTCTTAAAAGATCAGTGTAGGCCTGTGCTGTGATAGTGCCACGCAAAACAACAAGGGGTGCAAGCCCCTCCATGGAAAACACGACCACCCCATAACTATTTACTATTGGCGCTATACACGCTGGCAGATGTGCACGAGGCATTCGCCATACCCACACCCCGTCATCGGATCGCCACATTGTGTACCGTGATTCGTCACTTCACACAACGTTTTTCCACTGTTCAGTCATCCAATGTTTACGGTACTTACACCAAGCGAGGCGCCGTTTCACATTTACTGGAGTGATGTGTGGCTTATGACCAGCCGCTCGATCACGAAATCTACGTTTTCTCACCTCCCGCCTAGCTGTCACAGTACTTGCAGTGGATGCTGATGCAGTTTGGAATTCCTGTGTAATGGTCCAGATAGATGTCTGCCTATTACACGTTACGACCCTCTTCAACTGTTGGCGGTCTCTGTCAGTCAACAGACGAGGCCGACTTGTATGCTTTTGTGCTGTATGTGTTCCTTCACGTTTCCATTTCACTATCACATCGGAAACAGTGGACCTAGGGATGTTCAGGAATGTGGAAATCTCAAGTGCAGACGTATGACACAAGTGACACAAAATCACTGAACCATGTTCGAAGTCCGTCAGTTCCGCAGAGCACCCCATTCTGCTCTCTCATGACGTTTAATGAATACTGAGATCGCTGATATCGAGTACCTGGCAGTAGGTGGCAGCACAATGAACATAATATGGAAAACATATGTTTTTGGGGATGTCCAGAAACTGTTGATCACGTAGTGTACGTAATCGCACCTGTATGGAGAGCAGTGAGACTGTAGTTTTTGTTCTTGTGTTCAGGTTGGCACCATTAGAGACCACTCAAACCGTTCAGCGGAATTTGAGCTTATTACAAAGTATTTGTCTGTGTTTATGTTTTTCAGTGTTCTTATTTTGTTTCCTCCTGTGGCATGATCATGGGACGGATGCGACATTGACACTGGGTGAATGAAACAGGGACGGAAACCTTTATGAATCCCCAGCACGCTAAAACACTCGGTGTATGTTGAGTCATATAATTGTTTGTTTCTAGTTCTTTTGTTTTTGTTTTTATACATGTAAGCTATGTGTAAACTGAATGACTTATAGACTGCGACAAAGATAAATTAATGAGTTGTTTTGTGGCAATGGTAATGTTTTGAGATACCTGCATAAAAAAAGAGGGAGAAATACGCTCTTCAATTTATTAATTCCTATATCTTCACCTGCTTGTTTCTATAAGTGGTAGCTGGAGGACATAGGATTAGATCCGTCGTACCAGTTTCGTTTAAAAGATGTGTATTTCAACCGTACATTAAAAAGTGTTAAAAAGGTTATTAGGAAAGCAATGTTTATTCGTTCATTCACGACAACCACACCTGCCTGTCCGTCATTTCGCCCGCCTTCGAATTCCTGCATCAGGAGGTTCGAAGCAGACAAGAGGAATTTGCGCGAGCAGCGGAGGAGCGATTCTGCATCGGCATTGTTATAATCAGGACTACGCACAATGGAATTAATAAGAAGCAGCACGTAACTCAAATTATGAATATTGATCTTAAATGTATTGATATTGAGGATCTGTTGATACCAGTTACAGTTCACCCAGGATATGTGTACAGATTTATAAATTACCTTCCAATTTCTTTCAACTACTCTTTCCAATCAATTTTTTTTTCAATTATTCAAGCAGCAATTATTAATCGGTTTCCATTATCTGCCCGCCCACATATGCTACTATTCAATGGGGACCGTTTAACGGTCGGCGCCGAGTAAAATATGAACAGATCTTTCAATTGTTGAAATAAAAAACTTTTGAGATAAATGATTCATTTTATTGTTACAAGGACCTAATGAAACTTTCATTATATTTGTTACATGTCCACAAAACTGGGACTCGTAAAAACTTGAAAGAGCAAATTAAAATTAAATTCTGCCTACAAACGAGACGCGCAGGGATTTCTAATTTCAGTAGTATTGGTAGCCCCAAGGGGGTGAAAGCTATATGGGCGAAGAGGCAACAAGCCACATAGTTCCATTCCAGACCACTAGAGGCGCTAGGGGTCAAACGAAGCTGGCATTGGCCAATGAGAGCTGTCTAAACTCCAATGGTGGTTGTTTTGAAATATTCTATCGTCTTGCTCTGCACTGAAGTCTGTGGTCCTTGGTTACGGTCGTCTTTGTATTTGTTTCATATTTACATACTACTCATCTTCATTATAAAAGGATTTTTTACTTTAAATTCATAAAGCTGATCGTGGAATTGAAGAAATTTCCTGCTGAAAAATGTACACAATTAATTATAAGGTAAGACATTTAATTTTTCATTAAATAATCTCGTAGCTTATAAATGAAATGTATTCTCTTCTATCGTGAATTAAGCAGTGTGGTTTCCGTTTGTTTGTTTAAATAACTTTGATATGTCTGTAGTAGTTTTATTTAATGAAGACGTTTCTGTTTTTCTCAGAATATTCAACACAACAGATTGACGTTGAAATACTGCAAGTTCTCCGGCTGTTCATCTGGCTATTACGTGGATTCAACGGAGGAAATTTGCGACAAGCATATGTACAGGTTTCCAAAACAACCTCAAGAGTTGTTTCTAAAGTGGACGAGTGTTTGTAAACTGTCACCAGATGTGAACTGTGCTTCTTATTTTGTTTGTGAAGATCATTTTTTCGAAGAAGATTTTATGAATAAAAGTAGGCATAGGCTAAACGGGGGTGTGTTGCCAAAACATGTGACAGTTGTTTCTTGTGAAATTGCCAAAATCGGTAGTGAATCAGATGACACTGTTGTTAATAGTGAGTTGGGCCTACCAAGCACTAGTGGTGCTATGGCAACAGTTCATTTTACAGCTGCCAATACCAGAAGTGAAACTGGTACAAACCCTTAGTTGTGCTGTAGCAAGTAGTTCTCATGTAGGTGTTTGTACTAGCGGTGGATCAGGTGAAACTGGTGTTAATAGTGAATTAGACTTACCAAGATCTAGTGGTACTATGGAAAATCTTTATTATACAGGTGCGAATACCAGAGGGGAAACTGGTGTTAGAGAATTACCTAGCACTAGTTGTGCTGAGCAGAGTAATTAAAATTTTTATCTCCCCTCAAAATGAATCTGCAGATAGTGAGTACACATTCTTATCTGAAACATTTTGTAATGAGGAAAGTGGGGTTTTAGGTACAGGGGTTTCAAAAGCAGACTTAACTCCAACAAAATCAAAAATGTACAAGATTCATAGGAATACTGTAACAAGGCTATCAAAACTGAAAGCAAAGCTACGTCATGAAATATCAGAACTGAAAGCACTTAAAGATTTACATGACAGCAATATTTTTTCTGTCATAGAATCTAATTTAAACTCTGTTGCCAAATATTTCATAAACAGCCAATTGCGAAATGCTCATCAATCAGCAAATGCAAGGTGATGGACACCCAAGGACAAAGTATTTGCTTTATCCTTATACAAACGAAGTCCCCACCTATACAAATATTTGTCATTTCATTTTTATCTTCCTTTTGTTAGGTATCTGAAGTGTCTGTTGTCTTCTATACCTTTTGAACCAGGATTGAATACTTCGGTCATGAATGTAATGAAAGCAGAAGTTGAAGTAATGAACAACAGTGACAAATATTGTACTTTGTTGTTTGATGAAATGTCTTTAGAAAGAGGGTTGTATTATAATGCAAGCAAACAAGAAATTTCAGGGTTTCAAGATTTAGGACATTTAGGGAGGTCAAATGTTCATGCAAATAATGCATTAGTTTTCATGGTTAGAGGCATACATAAAAGCTGGAAGCAGGTTGTTGCTTATTATTTTACTCACAACTCAGTTTCAAGTATCACTTTAAAAAGTCTTATTACCTATGTCATAAGGCAATTGCAAGAAATAGGACTAAAGTTAGTTTGTACAGTTTGTGACCAGGGTGCAACCAACCAGAGAGCACTGAAGGAACTCTGCTGTGAGAAATCTGCTGAGTCCAGTCCATTTCATTTTGTAGTCAGAGATGAACCTTTTGCAGTCATTTTTGATGTCCCACATCGATTAAAAAAAATACTAGAAGTGCTCTGCTAGGAAATAAAATACAGATTGGGTTTAAAAAAGAGGCCAGTTTGGAATATATTCACAGGGCTTTTCTTCTGGATCAGCAGAAGATATTTAAGACATTGCCAAAACTACATAGGAATCATTTTGAATTAAAGGATTCTTTTACTAAAATGAAAGTCAAGGTAGCTGTAGCCCAGCTTAGTCGTACAGTTGCAGTTATTGAAACTTATGTGGCATTTAATATCTTACCTGCTGAGGCAATAGACACTGCAGAATTTGTTGAAAAGATGGATTGTTTATCTGATTCACTGAACAGTTCCTATTGTTATCCACAAGATGGCAAGTCTTATAAGTGTGCCCTCTCTGCAGTCCCCACATATTGAAATGTGGTACAGTCTGTTAAAGGAAATGGAAAATTGGAAAGCGTTGGAGCTAGGCACAGGGAGAGATAAGACAAATATGTTCAGTTTCATAAGTGGGTGGTAAACTACAATAAGATCACTGATGTTCATTTGGAACAGATTAAAAAAATGGCTTTAATTTTTTAAGCATGATGGCTTTCAATCAAGACCTAGTGAAGAATGTATTTTGTTGTGCGAGGCAGCATGGTGTTGCGAACACCAACCCAACTGGCTTTCAGTTTGAAAACAGTTATAGTCAATAACATGTCCTTGCCTACAAAGTCACTAGGTAATTGTGAGGATGCTAGATGCATGCCATTAAGCAATTTAAGGCAATTTTTGGGAGCTAGTGATGACAACTTTCTTGACTCCACAACAGACCATTCCATTATGGATCAAAGTGCTTTATATTGTACCTTATAATGATGCTGCTGCTGGTAGTGGTGGGTCTGATGTAAGAAATGACAGACAAGCACTAGCATATGTAGCTGGTTACATTCTACAAAAGATGGGTGTAACACATGAATCCAACTGTAGTGACTGTAAAACAACTCTGTTCTCACCAACACCCACAGAGCATCATTTATTTACAAGTTTCAAAGAATATGATGCTTTAAACCCAAAATTATTGTATGCTAGTGACAGCTTAATGTCCTTTGTAGCAAATGTTCATAGTCAGTTGTATGCATTCTTAGATAAATGTGGACACCAGGAACAATTGGAGAATACATTCTATTCACTGTTTAAGTTTCCAGAGGAAATAACATTTTGCAAGGCCCATTTTTCTGAACAGTACGTTTCAAGAGAATGTGTACCTCTATTGATTTACAAGTATGTGAAAGATTGGAAACACATCATCAGTAATAAAAGACTTGATATTGTTAAGGACAAATTCAGTAAACGGTTTAAAGCTTTATAACAGTTAAAAGAAAATTTTTCTGGTGTGCTTGAGAAATAAAAAGTAAGTTTTGTTTTCATTTTACTGTTTTTATCCACCTTTCCTGCTTTTGGTACTTGGTATTGATGTTTTCTTTTTTGTGTTGAAGCATTTACTGTAGTAAGATGTAGGAACCTTTTTAAGAAATTAATGGTCAGTAGTGTAAGTTTGCTCGGCAGTTACTCAGAACTTATAGTCCTGAAACATAGTTGTAACAAATTTTAGAATTCTTCATTAATTAATACTGTGATAAATATTTCTTAATTGAACCTCTATAACTGCTGCTTATTCTCTTAATAATAGGCTTTTTTTTCTCCATTGATCCAGCTGCTTGTATGACGTAAAAATTATGATATTATTCAGGAATATTTGTAGTCCAGTTTAGCTGCTACTTTTTCTTTTGCTTCAGTTATTTACACTACAAGCTAGTTTCGACTTACTCTCAGTTTCAAGTGTTGCATCTAGTTCTTATGAGCCATAAAACATGCTGGAGCTTTTACATGTTGATAACAATATAAGCATGTCAATTTAAAAGTCTATTTTTGACGTTTGCGCCTGGCAGTCGCTGCTCATAGCTGTGTTTCAATTATTTTATTACTATGCCAGCCAAAATAATTACATTGCACACCCAGAAAAATAAGGTAATAGAATTAAAAGGAAAATAAAAACCTACAACGTAAATAAACTATGGGGTGGGGGGGGGGGATGCAAGCCGCAATGTTTTCATATTTTAGTTCATCTCCATACCACTTGAGGCGATGCTTTCGGTCTGTCACTTTTAACAGGGGAGTTGTGTTTCTCTTTTTTCATGTTCTGTGGGTAGCACTGCACAATGCCGCACGTACGGAGACAGAGCTCTCGTGAAAGATAAGTAATTTAGTTTGTAATTAATTGTAGTTGAACACTTTAAACTAATTAAATACGTTCTTTGTGTACTCTTCAAGCTCACCATTAAAAGTTTTTCTTTTATTTGCGTAGTGTTCTAGTAATCGCGAAAAGTTCGTTTGTTTACTTACTGCTGCTTAGGCCTAATTTTTCGAATGTGCATATTTAGCGTTATACTGCAACTATAAGTGCATTTGCTGTAGTTTAACTGACTAAATGCGTTCATTAGGGTGCTTTTCAAGCTCACCATTAAACGTTTTTATTTTATTTGCGTATTGTTCCAGTAATTGCGAAAATTTCGTTTTGTTTATAGCCTATTTCGCGACTTTGCATTATTTTCCGAGTGTGCATACTTAGCATTATACCGCAATCTTAACTACATTTGGTAAAGATTAACTAATTAAATACGTTCATTAGTGTGCTCTTCAAGCCTACCATTAAAGGTTTTTCTTTTATTTGAGATTCTTCCAATAATCACAAAAAGCTCGTTTTGGTTACATTCGGTTGTTTAGGCCTAATTTTTGATCGTGCATATTTGGCTTTATACCACAAATTTAAGTGCATTTGGCAATAGTTTACTTACATATTAGTTTCCAAAACATATTTAGTGTCATTTTGCGACTGTATTTAATATATATATTATCGTTATCACTTAGTAAATCTCTTAAATAATTTCTAAACTACAATGGATACTAAGTGTGCGAGCTGCAGTAGGAAAGTTAGTTCAGGAGTTTTGTGCAGCTGTTGTGACAGGTGGTTTCATTGGGGAAATTGTAGCGACGTGGGAATTTGGGAAGCAAACGAGACTCTTCCATTCTTTTGCAGGGTTTGCTCAAGAGACAGGATTATAGCTGAACAGGAGGAGAAAATTAGAGCCCTTCAGGCTGATTTGGACAGAGCGAGGGAGGAAGTGAAGTGGTTAAAGGAGGAGGAGGGTAAACAGCAGGAAGTGGTAGCTGGGAACAGGGACCACAGAAAGAAGACATTATCTGACGGCGTCCCAATTGGCACAACCAATAAATTTGCCTTGCTACCACGATCAAGTAAGGAAGAGGCTCCAGTAGAAGCAGATGTAGTTAAGATGCAACAGAATCTCACTAGGAAACCAACTGTTTCAAAAAAAGTAGAAAGTAAGAGAAAAGTTGTGTTGCTAGGTAGCATCCATGGAAGAGGCGTGGGCCAGATTTTGCATGAAAAATTAGGTGACAGGTACCAGGTCACAAACTTTTTCAAGCCAAGTGCATGTCTTAGAGGTAGTAGAGGATATAGGTTCCTTGTGCAAGGGTTTCTCAAAGCAGGGTCATGTGATGATAGTGGGTGGAGTGGGAAAAAGTATTGATAGGAATCAGGGCTACAGTATTGAGTGTGACCTGGTGAAAATAGCCTCTGCAACGATCCATACCACTGTTGGGCTGGTGCCTGCTTTCATGCGGCATGATCAGCCCCAGATGAACTACTATGTCAGGAGGGTAAATATGGAGTTGGATCAGTTGCATAGGGCGGCCACTCTGTCAGACATTGGATTGGTTTCTGTCGAGGCTATTGATAGGGGGGATTTCACAAGGCACTGCCTACACCTCAATAGGATAGGGAAGGGTAAACTGGCTGGGTTGTTAGCGAAGTCTATGAGGGGGATACTAGTACACATGGATGTACCTCTTCTTTAGACTAATACCAGTGCCCAATGAGAAGTTCAGGCAGGCAGGTGCCTGTTAATGTTACAATATTTAAGCAAATTATTGGTTGATTAAAGAAAAAAGTAGATTCTCACAAAAGTAAAGTAAAAAATAATGTTACCATTTTTCACCAAAATATTCCGGGATTGAGGAATAAAGTAAATGAGCTCCTGGTTTGTATATGAGTGGTTATAAACTAGCTGCACATAAGAGTAGAGAGAATAAGGTGAGAGGAGAAGTTGCCATATATGTCAAAAGTTATCACTGTGTAAAAAGCTCAGATACAAAAAAGTTTTGTCTAGAGCAGCATATAGAAGCATGTGTCTGTCAATTAAAACTGAAGGAGGGCTCTTTCATAATTGTAACAGTATATAGGTCCCCTTCAGGAAACTTTCATTTATTCCTGGAAAACTTGGATGCTTTGTTGTGCTATCTGGCAGATAGGGGAAAGCAAATTATTATTCGTAGGGACTTCAGTGTTGATTCACTGAAAGAGGGTAATAGGAGAAATGACCTGGAAGTCTTGCTCAGTTCTTTCAATTTGACATATGTCATTAATTTTCCTACTCGGGTAATAAAGGACAGCAGCACATTGATAGATAACACTTTTATAGACCAAGATAAGTTTAAAAATATAACTTCTTGTCCTGTTGAGAATGGCCTTTTTGATCAGGGTGCTCAGCTAGTTACAGTATATGACATAGATCCATTCAGTAATTCAAAACTACCCTCTGAAGTTGTGTGTTCAATTAATGACTCAACAATTAGAAATTTAAGAGAAAATCTTCAGCAGTTAGACTGGAATGAGGTGTACAAGGAACCCAATGCTAATTTAAAATATAACTTATTTCATGATACACGTGTAAGAGAATTTGAAAACTGTTTCCCCAAGAAAGTAGTTAAATCTAATTATAAGAAACCATGCAAAAAACCTTGGCTACTAAAGGAATAAAAATATTTGTAACCACGAAAGGGAAGTGTATATAACAACAAGAAAGAGTAATGACCCAGAAATAGCCAAATATTATAGAAACTAATGTGCTACATTAAGAAAGGTTATTAAAAAGTCCAGAAGCATGTGCATCATGTCTGAGATTAATACCTCTGATACCAAAATCAAAACAATTTGGGGACAGGGCAACCAAGAGTACAGGATGATGGCATTACCATCAAAGCTAATGGAAACTTGACAAACAATGAGCCGGAAGTCAAAAACATTTCGAGTAATCATTTTTTAAATGTTGTAGAGAAAATAGGATCTAAATGTTCATTACAATAAGCAAGGCAGTTAATGGAAGAGGCCTTACCCACACCATTTGATACAATTGAAATACCACCCACCTCTTCTTCTGAAATTAGTAAGATAATTAACTCTCTCAAGAATAAAAGCTCACATGGAATTGATGGCATTTGCAACAGGATAATAAAGGTTTTTCAACAGAAAATGCTATATATACTTTCACTAATGAAATATTAAATGCTGAGTAACCTGAAGTCACCTGTTGGGATTTTTTGTGATCTCTCTAAGGCTTTTGATTGTGTAAATCATGGAATAATTTTAGATAAGCTCAAGTCCTGTGGTAGGAATGTGACAGCGCTCAAATGGTTTAAATCATACCTAACTGGAAGAGTGCAGAAAGTTGAAATAAGCTATTCACATAATACCCAAAAAACTGGTGATTTCTCAAACTGGGGAACAATCAAGAATCGGGTGCCGCAAGGTTCGGTCTTGGGTCCTCTGCTGTTCTTCATATATATTATTGACTTGCCATTCTATATTTATGAAGATGCAAAGCTTGTACTTTTTGCCGACAATACAAGTATAGCTATCACACCCAATAGACAAGAGTTAACTGGTGAAATTGTAAATGATGTTTTTCAGAAAATCATTAAGTGGTTATCTGTAAATGGGCTCTCATTAGACTTTGACAAAACACAGTGTATACAGTTCCGCACAGTAAATGGAATGACACCATTAATAAATACAGACCTCGATCAGAAATTGGTAGCAAAGGTAGAATATTCATAATTTCTAGGTTTATGCATTGATGAGGGGTTGAACTGGAAAAAACACACTGAAGATCTGCTGAAACGTTTGAGTTCAGCTAATTATGCTATTAGGGTCACAGCAAATTTTGGCGATATACATCTCAGTAAATTAGCTTACCACGTGCATTTTCATTCTCTGTTTTCGTATGGCATCATATTTTGGGGTAACTCCTCATTAAGTAAAAGAGTGTTCATTGCACAAAAGCGTGTAATCAGAGTAATTGCTGGAGCTCATCCAAGATCATCCTGCAGACACTTATTTAAAGAGCTAGAGATCTTCACTGTAGCCTCACAATGTATATATTCATTGATGAAATTTGTTATTAACAATCTGAAGGAATTCAAAAGTAATAGCAGTGTACATTGCTACAGCTTTGACTCAGAAGGGGGTAAATTATGCTGCCACAAAAGTCTTTGGTCACTTACCTAATAGCATCAAAAGTCAGACAGATAGCCATATAGCATTTAAAAGGAAATTAAAAGAATTTCTTAATGGCAACTCCTTCTACTCATTAGATGAATTTTTGGGTGTAGTAAGTGGGTAATTTCTCCAACCCCACAAAAAAATTAAAGATATTAAGTGTCATGTAATATTTTGTGTAATGTAATATCTTGTATGGACACCTTTTATTAACCTAACACATTCCACATCATTACAAAGTGTCGTATTCATGATCTATGGAACAAGTACTAATCTAATCTAGTGGTAAAGGTAGGAAGCTGCTACCCTGTATTTTTATATGGCCACGCATGGCGTCGTCTCTCTGGCAGTAGATAATCTCTTTTTTCCTTCCTGTTAGCTTCCGCAGACGAAAACGTAAATGTACCGGAGGATCATAAATTGAAGAGGACTGTACAATGTCCCGAATCCATTCACACTGTAATGAAACACAAGAGTTAAAATAATCACTTATTATTCATAGCTAAGTTAACAACCAAAACATACATCTTTGCCATTTACATGGCGCCCTCAGCCACGAGCTAAGGACAGCCACCCAACCGACAGCCCATTAACCACTGCCAAGTGTTTCCCTCATCGTGGCGAGTGTACCATTGGGTGCCCTTGGAGGGGTGGCCCACTGACCACTGTCCCTCATGTACAGATACCTCCGGAGAGGGCAGCACTGTCCAGAGACTCAGTCAAATGTAAACACCAAACATTAATTTCTTTCCAGCATAATACAAGTAACACAACTCATGCTATATCCCAGAAAATAACACAGGTAAATACACACAACATTGCATCCTTCAATCAGGTATTCTGTCCAAAGAGTTTGTAACTGGTATCTGGAAATCACAATCACATAGACATATATATGTATATAAAGATGAAATACACTGAGTCTGCCTCAAGGTACACATAAGACAAAAGGAGAGAAGCACACAAATAAAAAAACACGAATACATTGTTAACTTTTGTATCACATTACTCAGTAAAGGACATAGCTTGCAGATTGGTCTCTTGAAAACCCCTTGCAGTGTTCGAATACTGGCCACTCGCACCATTACATCGCTCCCAGAGTGTATTCCTTCAATGACGGCCAGCTTCCAACATAAGGGAGACAGGTTATCTTCTCTCACTGTGACCACTGCACCAGGTTGCACATTCTGACTAGGGACCATCCACTTGGCCCACTACTGGAGATGATGCAGACAGTCAGATGGCCAGTGCTATCAAAAGATCTGGAGGCCTTGCTGCTGTAGTTGCCACCTTGTGAGTAAGCTCAGGTTGGCTGTACCTAGATCTGGCTGAGGAATGGTTGTGATAGTGGTTCCAATCAGGAAATGACTTGGGGTGAGGGCTTGGGGATCAGTAGGGTTGCAAGACAGTGGTGTGCGAGGATGAGAGTTCAGGCAAGCCTCAATCTGGAAAGTCAGGGTTGTCAACTCTTCGAAAGTTGGACATATGTCCATATCGGTCGCCGCAAGTGGTACTTGAAGAATTTCACTCCAGCTTCCCATATTCCGCCAAAGTGTGGTGACACATGAGGAATGAAGTGCCAGTGGATGCCTTCTTTGTGCATAAAGCTTTTCATCAGTGTTCGCTGATAATGACTGCTCACAGCAGTTTGTTACTCGCGAAGTTCCCGACTAGCTCCAACGCAGTTTTTCCCATTGTTGCTGTACAGGTTTTGGCGCCTACCCTGCCATGAAACAAATCTTTTGAGGGCCGACAGGAATGCTTCAGTTGTCATCTTGCCAACTGCTTCCAAATGCACTGCTCGTGTAGCCAACCAAACACACAAACTGGGCAACATAGCACTTTTCCTTTAATTTGGGTCTCCGTGAGCCTGTTTCCACATAGAATGGTCCTATGTAATCAATCCCACAATTGAAGAAAGGCCTCACAGCTTCTACAAGTGGGTGTGGCAGGTCTCCCATGAGCTATTATACAGGATTCGCCTTTAATCGATGACAAGTCAAGCACTGATGCATAACACACAGGACTGCATTTCGTCCATTAGGTATGCAGTATTGCTTTCTGACAGATGTAAGCAACAGTTGACACGCAGCGTGGGAAAGATGACGATGTTTACTTTCCACTGTTAGTCGTGTGAGATGACGGTTAGGTGGCAGTACGAGTAGATGCTTCTCCTTGTATGACAGATCAGCATTTTGTAGCCTGCCTCCAACCCGTAGCAGTCTCATGTCATTGAGGACACAATGCAGTGATCTGAGCTTGCTATTTTTTCCACTAGCTTTATGGTCTTCAACGGGTAGATTTCCGTTGCGTATGTATCCTCCTGTGCTATCCTGACACACTGTAGCAAAGCGTCCTGCAGTTCATTGCGAGACAATTCAGCAGTTACTCTCATTTCTTTTCCAGTCTTGCAGTTATTAATGAATCTAAGACCGTATGCCATTATCCGCTGTAATCGTGGCAACTTTGAGAATCGACAGATGATACCATCTTGAATTGCTCTGCTGATGTGGCAGAGGACTTTAGCCCTTTCTTCTGGCAGCTCCTGGGCTGCAGAATCACTAGAGATGTCTATCACAGGCCATGTAGCGATGTCTTCCTTAAGCCAAGCTGGTCCTTTCCACCACAGGCTGTTTTGTTGCAGATCTGCAGGAGAAACTCCTCGCCAAGTCAAATCAGCTGGGTTTTCCATTGTAGATACATGGTCCCACACTGCAGCTGCTGTATTTTCCTGTATCCAAGTGACACGGTTCCCCAGAAACGTCTTCCACCGCATGAGTGGAAGCACGAGCCATGCCAACATGATGGATGAGTCAGTCCACAAGTAAGTTCGTTCTATAATTATACCCAGCAAATGAACAACATTCCGTAGTAGCCGCGACAGCAAGAAAGCACCACAGAGTCCTAGGCGAGGTAAGGACAATTTTTTCAATGGAGATACTTGTGTTTTGGAGCTCAATCATTTGGCACATGTGATTCCATGATGATTAGTTGATTATACATACATACAACAGCTGTAGGCCTTCTCTGAAGTATCGCAGAATCCGCGCAGTTGAACACTGACAAGTTTTCCTTCTGTAATGACTCTACAGTCAACGCGAATATTATCTATCATACGAACCTCTCTGTATAGTGTATACCACATGCTATTGAACTCTTGAGACAATGGCTCATCAAATGTTAACTGAAGCTGCCACAGACATTGCAAAAAGAGTTTGAATGTGATAACATTGGGACTGATTAATCCCAAAGGATCGAAAATGGATGACGTGACAGCCAGTACAATGCGTTTTGTGAAGCTGTAGACCTTAAGTGCTGGCTTTACATTATTCGCAATTTGGAACTGATCAGCAGCTGGGTGCCAGAGTATACCTAAGGTTTTAATATCATCGTCGTTATCAAGCCGTAAGAATACTTGTGCCTCTCTAAACGGGGGGGGGGATATTTTCGAGGAGTTCCATACTGTTACTGGACCAATTCCATAATGAGAAACGACCTTAAACCAAAAGCTTCGTGAAATCTTGCTGGACTTTGATTGCAGCCTCTACTGTATCGCAACCTGAAATACAATCGTCCACGTAGAAGTCATTAGCAAGTATGTTTACTGCCTTGTTACATGTGCCCTCCTAATGAGCTAATTGTAACAGACATCGTACCGCAAGAAAAGGTGCACAGGCCATTCCGTGTGTGACTGTCTTCAACTGATATTCCTACAGTGGTGCAGACCTGTCACTCCTCCACAGTATTCGTTGGTAGGCGCGATCTCCATTCGCTACCAGAATTTATCGATACATCTTCTCTATGTCAGCTGTCAAGGCAATTCGATGCTTGCAGAAGCGTTATATGAGGGCGTTTGAAAAGTCCGTGTGAAGTTCAAGAAATGGCACCACCCTCACATATCGAGGTTATGTTTAGTTATTAGCATCTTTGGAAAGAATGCACACCAAGTTTCAGCCATATTGGTATATTTATTTGTGTTTGGCATTGTGTGAATCAAGGAAGTCGAGTGATTGTCAAAAAATGGACGAAACAGGATTTCGTATGGTGATTAAACATTACATTATGAAAGGCAAAACGCCTCAGGAGACTAAAGAAAGCTTGATAAACATTACAGTGACTCTGCACCTTCGATTAGAACAGTTTATACGTGGTTTCAAAATTTTCACAGTGACCATATGGGCACAAGTGACGCTGGACGTTCTGGACGCCCTGTGGAGCTTACGACTCCAGAAATCATTGATAAAATTCATGATAGGTGATGGATGACAGGAGAGTTAAGGTGCGTGGGCAACTCGAATGAATGGGTACATAATATTTTGCATAAACATTTGGACATGAGAAAGCTATCTGCAAGATGGGTTCCGCAATTGCTCACGCTTGACTAAAAATGGAATCGTGTGAAGTGTTGCAGGGATGGTTTGCAGCTGTTCAGGAAGAATCTGCAGGACTTTAAGCGTCGCCGGCCGGTGTGGCCGAGCGGTTCTAGGCGCTTCAGTCTGGAACGGCGCGACCCTACGGTCGCAGGTTCGAAACCTGCCTCGGGCATGGATGTGTGTGATGTCCTTAGGTTAGTTAGGTTTAAGTAGTTCTAAGTTCTAGGGGACTGATGACCTCAGATGTTAAGTCCCATAGTGCTCAGAGCCATTTGAACCATTTTTGAGCTTTAAGCGACATTTCGTCACTGTGGATGAAACATGGATGCATTACTATACTCCTGAGACCAAACAACAATCTAAACAATGGGTTACCAAGGGAGAATCTGCACCAAAAAAAGGCGAAGACCATTCCTTGTGCCGGAAAGGTTATGGCGACTGTCTTTTGGGACTCGCGAGGGATAACCCTGATCGACTGTCTGGAAAAGGGTAAAACTATTACAGGTGCATATTATTCATCGTTATTGGACCGTTTGAAAACCGAGCTGCAAGAAAGACGCCGGCGATTGGACCACAAAAAAGTCCTTTTCCATGATGACAATGCACCAGCACACACCTCAGCAGTTGTGGTCGCAAAATTAATGGAAATAGGATTCCAACTCGTTTCACATCCCCCCTATTCTCCAGACTTGGCTCCCTCAGACTACTATTTGTTTCCCAATTTGAAGAAATGGCTGGCAGGACAAAGATTTTATTCAAACGAGGAGGTGATTGCAACAACTAATAGCTATTTTCTGTCTTGGAAAATTCCTATTATTCAGAAGGGATCAACAAATTAGAACAGCGTTGGACGAAGTGTATAAGTCTAAAAGGGGACTATGTCGAAAAATAATAAAGGTTTACCCCAAACACATAAGTAGTTTTTATTTCTGCACAGACTTTTCAAACGCCCCTCGTATTATGGAGCACAAATCTTGTTGAATCGTTGGTCCGATCATTAACAAGCTGTTTAACGTCAAATTAGAGCTCGTTTTGGTCGAAGAATCAAAAACTACCCGTGGCTTCCTTAAGAACAGCATGATGTGGCATGTAGTATGGAATGGCAGGAGATGAAGCTACTGGTTCCATACGTCCTAAGTCTTCATATTCCCTCATAAACTGTGTGTAGGTTTCTTTAAGCTTCGGGTGTCTTGCCAGTTTCTGCTCAATCTGAGATAAGCGTTTTCCTGCAGTGTTGAAAGATTCGCCTAATTTACTTAGCTCTTTGTGAAACGTAAGATGGACAACGAATCTGCCTGTGGAATCTGTCATTGTGTGTTGCACCAAGTGTGCTTCGCATTGTTCCTCTTCTTTCGTCATTACATCACGATTTAAATCTTCTATCTCCCAGAATTTCTTCAAGAGTGTTTGATCATCAGTGTTCGTTTTTACAAAGCACGACACGACCGGCTGCCATGACGAAATGTTGTGCTCTGTCCTTTGATACTGACCAGATATGACTCAACCGAGTTCTGTCTCTTGAAGCACAGGATGATCAGTTCCTAAGGAGATAGTCCCTGATTTGTGAATGTAAGGACAAAATTCTGCTCCTAGCAACATGTCGATCTTTCCAGGTGACAAGAACTTTGGATCAGCGAGCTGTACATTTGGCATGTGCCACTTACTGGGATCAATTATTTGTTCAGCCAAGGTGTCAATTATCTCTGGTAAAACTAAGCATTCGACTGATGACAAAGTTGCTTACACAGGAGCCCGTTAGTATAGAGACACGGTGTTTTGTTTCTGAGCAGGTTGCACCTATTCCTTGAATCAGTACTCTGCTGTGCCACCTTTGACGTCTGAGGCGTTGTGCACATGTTTCTGATATGAAGCCTGACTGCGACCCAGAATCTAACGGAGCACTAGAAGTCTGCCATTTTCCATTGATATCTTGCAACCTTATTCTCGCTGTCGCAAGGAGTACTCGTTTGCCTGGACGAATCTCCAGTGAACAATAGCTCGATGCTTTTGCCTGATGTTTGCCATTGTGTTCGTGTTGCATGTCACCTACACACTCCATCCTTGGTGCATCTTGTGTCCATTGTGATTCTGCATGTAATGACGTGTGTTGTCGTTTACCACCGGTATGACAGGCAATGGAGTTGCGTTGAGAAGCCCTGTGATCACTCTTCAGATGGTTGTAGCACAACTTGTTGTGCATCACAGTAGCCTCGCGTTCACTACACGTGGCTTGTTTGAATTTGCTGCACTTGTGCAGTGCGTGAGGCTGATAGCACATGACACATGCAGTACCTTTAGCAACATATGTCTGTTTCGAATGCCCAAACTGCTTGGTGTTGGGCGCATTCTGATGTTTATTAACATTTGTGCCATGAGGTTGTGGTGCTATAGTCTTGGCTATTTCTTAAGATTTACATTTATTCTCGAGAAAGGCACAAATTTCTTTAAATGATGGAAAGCTACTCGAACTCAGAGTGGTTTCAAACTCGGTTCATATAGAGTGTTCAACCCTTTCTATAAGGAGCTGTGATGTAATTATGTCTTACAAAGAGACATCTAGCTGTAAGGCAGTCAGCGCATGCACATTGCTTAAAGCTTCGTTTAGTAGTGCACGAAGTTGGCTTGAACATGGCTTTGCCGTTGCCAGTAGTGTTAGCAGGTTCTTTGAGTGTGCTGATGCAATCAGTCGAGGGTTATTGTATCTATTACAGACCAAAACAAAGGCTACTTTAAAGTTAGTATTAGTGACAGGGAGATGGGCAATTAAATTGTATGCTTCCCCTGTTAATGAATTCAATAAATGATGGTACTTAGCAATGTCCTCTAGTTCCTCAATGTTTATGATGAGACCCACAAATGTGTCGTGAAAATGCTGGAATTCGTTACATTACCGTTAAATGATGGCAGTTTTATGGTGGGCAGCTTGATGCTAAGTTTTGATACCCTCAAGGCAGACCCGGCACCTGACGATACCTTGTCAACTGCGTTTATGTGATTCATCTGAATCTCTCTCATTTTTTTTCGAAGCCTCGGAAGTTTCTCTGTCCTCAGCATGACTCTCTACACCTTCAAACAACTGGAGCTGTGACTGTGCGTCTTCATACTTCTCCATGATCTTTGGCAACTGTTCTAGACTGACAGTAATGTCAAAAGTGTCCGATTTGCCTGTTTAACAACCGTGTGAGGCTTGCTTTCGCCACCAAGCGTGTGGTTACAAGTTTCCTTCTTAATACTTTGTCCATCATGGAAATCTAGCGGTGGCAGCCAACAGCAAAAGCCGCAGCTACAATGAGCAGGAATTACAGGAAGCAGGATAGCCAGACCAGGTACCTAACTTTCACACACGTCGTCTTGGTAGTGCAGACTGCGTCTCCGTGTTGCTCCCTCGACACACGTCGCTGCCTTTCCGCCGGTGGATGGCTGTTGCTGCACTTTACTTCGTCGAATCCATCACAATCCGGCCCAGAGAAACAAAATTTTAGCCTCCGCAGACGAAAACGTAAATTTACCGGAGGGCCATGAATTAAACAGGACTGTATAATGTTTCGAATCTATTCAGATTGTAATCAAACACGAGAGTTGAGATAATCACTTATTATTCATAGGTAAGTTAACAACCAAAATATACATCTTTTGCTGTTTACATGGCGCGCACAGCCACGAGCTAAGGCCAGCCGCCAACAGACAGCCCATTCACCACTGTCAAATAGCCCCCTCGTCATGGTGAGTGTACCGTTAAGTGCCCTTGGATGGGTGGCCCACTCACCATTGTCCCTCATGTACAAATATCTCCAGAGAGGGCAGCACTGTCCAGAGACTCAATCAAATGTAACAACCGAACATACTGGCCACCAAAGAAATATTAATTTCTTTCCAGCTAAATCATAGAAAATAACACAAGTAAATACACACTTTCAATTAATATCCTTTACAGTAAGTTCATATCTACAGAAAAGACAAAAATTTGTACAAAGTCATCATTACCGTGCAAGATAAGTCATTCAAATTCTGTCTCCGTCACAGAATAATCAGGTTCATTAGTGAATGTGCAGGAAAATCTACACACATCAAAAAAAGTTTTGCATCACCACAGTTCCCAGAACTCCTGAAGATAAACGTTGACTGTGGATATTGTATCACAGACACAAGCCATTTGAGATGTCACTAAAGCTGCCCAAAGATGTAAACAACTATGCGTGAACAGTGCCTATTAGATGGAGGGGGTCTGACAGCCGATCAGTCCAGTCATTTCACCAGGAAGGAGGTACATGGCTCCATGCTTAAACGGTCAATACCGCGGTTAGATCGCGCCCACATTGTTACTTTGCGCCAGAAAGGGTCTCAGCAAAGGAAATGTACAGGCGTCTCAGAGTGAACCAAAGCGATGTTGTTTGGACATGGAGGAGACCCAGAGAGACAGGAACTGTCGATGACATGCCTCGCTCAGGCCACCCAAGGGCTACTACTTCAGTGGATGACCGCTACCTACAGATTATGGTTCGGAGGAACCCTGACAGCAACGCCACCATGTTGAATAATGCTTTTTGTGCAGCCACAGAACGTCGTGTTACGAATCAAACTGTGTTCAATAGGCTGCATGATGCGCAACGTCACTCCCAACGTTCATGGTGAGGTCCGTCTTTGCAACCACTACATCATGCAGCGCACTACAGATGAGTCCAACAACATGCCGAATGGACCGCTCAGGGTTGGCATCACGTTTTCTTCATCGATGAGTGTCGCATATGGCTTCAACTCGACAATCGTCCGAGACGTGTTTAGAGGCAACCCGGTCAGGCTGAACGCCTTAGACAGACTGTCCAGCGAGTGCAGCAAGGTGGAGGTTATCTGCAGTTTTGGGGTGGCATTATGTAGGGCCGACGTACTCCGCTGGTGGTCATGCAAGGCGCCATAACGGCTGTATGACACGTGAATGCCATGCTCCTATCGATAGTGCAACCATATCGCCAGCACGTTGGCTAGGCATTCGTCTTCATGGACGGCAATTCGCGCCCCCATCGTGTGCATCTTGTGTATGACTTCCTTCAGGATAATGACATCGCTCGACTAGAGTGGCCAGCATGTTCTCTAGACATGAACCCTATCGAACGTGTCTGGGTAGATTGAAAAGAGCTGTTTATGGACGATGTCACCCATCAACCACTCTGACAGTTCTATACCCTATCGCCGTTGAGGAGTGGGACAATCTGGACCAACAGTGACTTTATGAACTTGTGGATAGTATGCCATGACGAATACGGGCATGCATCAATGCAAAAGGACGTGCTACTGGGTGAGGTACCAGTATGTACAGCAATTGAGACCACCACCTCTGAAGGCCTCATTGTATTGTGGTACACCAAGCAATGTGTGGTTTTCATGAGCAATAAAAAGGGCGGAAATGATGTTTATGTTGATTTCTATTCCAGTTTTATGTACAGGTTCCGGAACTCTCGGAACTGAGAGTTTGGAAATTTGCGGTAAGTTCCTAGAGTACCAAACTGCGAAGGTCATCGATCCCTAGGCTTACGCACTACTTAATCTAACGTAAACTAATCTACGCTAAGAACAACACACACACCCATGCCCCAGGTAGGACTCGAACCTCCGACGGGGAGAGCCGCGCGATCCGCGGCAAGGTGCCTGAGACCTCACGGCTACCCCGCGCAGCAGAACTGAGGTGATGCAAAACTTTTTTTTGTGTGTGTGTTCTTTAATTGGAAAGTACCGATACCTACAAAATTTAATTAAAAAAATTATCATAATTTTGTAAAAACTATACACAATGGCGTCAAAGGAAATGGCCATTGTTGGCAACAGTTGAAGGTAATCCGCCAACTCGTGAACTGGCCGATGGCAACCAAAACAACGAGGTTGGCGTCCCATTGTCAAAAAATGATGATACTGGTAATATAACTAATCATGATGTCACTTTTATGACGCTCGATGAGACTATTTCTCAGTTCTCACCAGGAAACATTTCTTCAAATAGTGAAACTGAAGGGTGTGACAGCGTAAAGTCCTTTACTTGCTCACGACATTGCAAACGCTAGAACAAGAAACAGTTGGTAAAAATAATGTAAATACTAGTGAGACACACAATTTGATATAACTCATGCAAGAAATAGCACAACAGTTTACAAAACAATAGCAATTTCAGAAAAGTGTAGCACAACAACTTCACATCGGGAAAATACAGGGCAACAGTTTACACACCAAAATCAGGCGTTTAACTATTTCAAGAATAATACTAGTCAACAGTTCAGTGCGGTGAGCAAAACTACACGCACCGAATTATCTGACGAACTATCGGGGAGGTTGACAGAGCTAGGTAAACAACTAAAACAAGAAATAATTACCGACACGTCCCGCAACGTAAATACGTTCACGGAAAATGTATCATCCGTAGACGATAAACAGTAACAGGAACAGCTTGCAGGTGAAGCCTGGTTCACACACGCAACGAAAGTATCGCCACAAGTCAAGTCATTCTGGAGTGGCGCTGTGAGCTACCGTTCACACAGGACGCCACAAATTCTTCGTAATTGCGCAGTTTGCAAAATGGCGTCACCTGTCTCAGCTGAAATGATTCGGGCCGCGATAATGTTGTAGCGCAAATTGCGGCATTAAAACTGAGCGAAGAGTTAACAACAAAGAAATGGAAACGTAAATGGATCTGTAAACGGTACAGAACTTTACTTGGGGGCAAGATTTTCAGTCTCATCGCAACAGGGAATGATTCACAGCACACACTACGACCTGATTTCCTATACAGATTAAACGGCTGTACATATTACTAAATAAGATGTTTTGGAAACATAAAAAATGTAAAATATTACTTACCAAAGTGTTTCTCGTCTCTCTTGTCTCGACTACATGTTTTAAGAACCGGTCTGCAGCTTCAAACCAAGCAAGGCTGGGATTATAAATACCGCCTGTAGTCACACCACTCTTAATTGATTTCACTACATTTTTATGTTCATTCATGTAAGCATTTCGAATGCTTCGAATTTTTAATTTTGTTGTAGCTACATCAATTCCAGGTACATATTCACACATACTGTTTACTATTTCAATTAATGCAGCATCTCTCAAATTTCTGCCTTTGTATGATTCGCTTTTGTGGTTCCAAAGGCATTCTCGTTCTTGATACACCTCCAAGAATCTCATAATTGTCGCTGTTAACCACTTTTTCGACATATTAGTAACAAACGCACAAACAAAAGCACTATCTGCGAACGAATATGCACTAGGAAGGTTTGAATCCAGCCGCGAGGTAGCAATCGAATGACGTTATTCGATTGTGGAGAAGGCAAAATGCCGCAACAAAGTAGAACCAAGTTCAACTTTTTGTGGCGTGACAAAAGTTGCGCTTCTTAAATGGCGCCACCGAAAACTAGGAGTTCACACATGAAACTACACAGCAACTGCAGTTCGTCATTAGCAGTGGCGATACTTTTGTTTCCTGCGTGAACCCAGCTTGAGTCACAAGACCTTAGTGAAGCCATAGATACTCAAATTCATCCCAAGTGGATGCGTCTGTAAAAATTGTGATGGACGCAGTCAACGAGCTGCAAGACATATGCAAAAACTTACCTACAGAAGTGCAAAAGTTAAGCATAAGAGTAGAACAGTCAAGTTTAGAGTCAAAATTTGCCAGAAAACAGAGAGATAAGGTATGTGCAGATGTAAAGGAAACTGGGATGCTGGATAAGTGCAGCACCCTTGCTGAAAAGGTAGTGTCAGAGTGCAAAATTTATGTAGATATAGTAGAAGAAGCTCTAGAATAGAAAGAAAGTCAATTTCTAGCTAAAATAGTGTCAGGTTTAAAGGAAGCAGATGAAAGGATATGAGGCAGTATTGCTAAAACTACCGACATTCCAAAACAACATTTGACAGAAAACAAACCCATGCTTTTAGAGAAGTTAGATAATTTCCCTGGTTACCCACAATACGTGGGTTGCCTGTCGAAGGAAAATAGTGAAGGCTGCACAGTGCAACAACACTTGCCGGCAACTGTACTTGTCGAGCAAGCGCAATTGCCACGCACTACGCCACAAGCGATCACAAACACGCCTGTCACTGACAGCGCGTCGTGTTTGTCAACGTTACTTCCAGATGAAGTATTACTTAGGCATCAACAGTTTCCGGCATTTACCTCCGAAGGGAAAAGAACAAACCCTGTGGTATTTTTATCAGAGCATTTCGAAACGTTTTACCTCTTTCCTGGACCGAAGCCCAGAAAATTAGATTTGTTGTTGGATACACACAGCGCTGACGTTGTGCTATGGGCTACGAACATAGCGGAACGTTGCTACTGCTATGAACAGTTTGAGAGAGCCTTTCTGGGTAAATATTGGTCTGAGGCCATGCAAGAGAGGCTCAAACGTGAAGTATTCAACCCAGCTCCATTCAATAGCAAACATGGAAGATTAAAGGGCTATTTTGAAAAATATTTGAATAAAACCAGATATTGGACGAACTCGGTATCTCAAGCAGACGTGCTAAAAATTTTAATGAGCCGTCTTCCTGCCTGCATTAGGGAATAACTCATTGCCATTCTGGAACACGACACTGGATACTTTCTATCTGTACTGGACTCAATATATTTGATGTACAAAGAGAGACCAGTAGAACCCAAGCCTGTTAATACGCAAATAGTGACACAGGGATTTACGGATCAACAAGGGAACAATGGATTCGTAGTACAACACGGATGGCAACGTTACCCGACACAGACATACAATAACGGTAACGGTAATCACAACGGCAATGGAGAAAGCCATAAATCCAAGGACGGATCTAAAAGAAATGGGCAAAAATTTAACAAAACAACTGCAACAGGCAAGTACCGTATGGCCATCCTGTACAATATGTACAGACACAAGCTACCAGCAATAATCAGCCGATCGATTGGAAAACACAAAACAATACCAGACAGCCGAATAATCCACAGACAGCGGAATTCGGCCAGCAAAGTGACGCACATATGCCGAATAAGATGCAAAAAGAAAGAGAATTTCAGTCGAGAGCCTCACAGGATACTAACTGGCGTAATCAAACACCAACAGTCCATATAGTAGAAGTTACGCCTAACCCAGAGACCGATGCCACCGTGATGCTGGAAAACTTGAACCGGTCACAGTATGCCCCCGTTCTGTGACCTGGGAGGAGAGTGGGAGCATCAGCTTGGTCGACATTTGCTTTATCAGATTCGATCATGGTAGTGACATGAGAGATGATTTGTATCAAGGTAATGAGGGTACACAGAAAAACTTGACAAAGGGTGAGGTACAAGCTACTATTAAAGTTAAAATATTTTACCTTTGTGTACCCAACATGCTTGACACAGGTGTTACGACTAATTTGAAGTCACAAATATTCTGTCAAGAACTGAAGAAACGTGGACATATAGCCACACTCCCACAGCAAAATTACAAGGTACAAACCGCCACTTGTCAGAAATCGGAAGGAGTCAAAATACAGGCCTTCATTCCCATCGAATCAGGACAATTTTCTGAATGATGCAATTTTTTGATAGTAGAGAAATTAATAGTTGATTGTTTAATCACTGTGGATAGATTTAGGACATACCAAATAGAAATTGATATAGGAAAGGGCCAATATCATTTCACTGTAAATAACCAATTATTTGCAATAGACCTAATCAGAGGAAGTACTAATAGTTGTAAAACTGAAATTACTCACAACTTCGAGGTTCAGTTGGTAAGTCCCATATTATGTTTGTCAACACATGCAATAACAAACAGTCTGCAGCAGAAGAGGTAAATGTCAACACAATAAAGACAAAGGTAAGTGAATCAAGGTGCTTGTCTCAAGAACAGCAAGCCGAACTCAAGCACTCCATCTTCAGGCCACAAGTGGCCATCGGGACCATCCGACCGCCGTGTCATCCTCAGTGAAGGATGCGTATATGAGGGACGTGTGGTCAGCACACCGCTCTCCTGGTTGTTATGATGGTTTTCTTTGACCGGAGCCGCTACTATTCGTTCGAGTAGCTCCTTAGTTGGCACCAATAGGCTGAGTGCACCCCAAAAATGGCAACAGCACATGGCAGCTGGATGGTCACCCATCCAAGTGCTGGCCATGCCTGACAGTGCTTAACTTCAGTGATCTCACGGGAACCAGTGTATCCACTGCGGCAAGGCTGTTGCCCAAGCCGAAATTAGGAAACTGATCTTTGCTTATATACATGTAATTGAAAAAAAAGGTATAATTAAGGATTTTGTGTACAAAATGGAAGTATATCATTACGAAATTTTTTGTTTTACTTCATACCTGATACCCTGGACAAAGAGGGAAGCAGTCAGAAAAGACATTAACAGGATGCTTGAATGGGCCATAATATAACCATCATTTTCTCCTTATTGTAGTCCTATTTTGGCCAGGAGGAAGCCAGATAGCAAGGTACGCTTGGTCCTCATTGCACATAACATTAATAAGGTTATTGTACCAGTCCAAACACGTCCAGGCAATTTAGAGGAACAGCTTATGAAATTTGATGATGCAAAATTTCTTACTATAATCGATCAGTGGTCCTCATATTGGCAAATAAAGCTACATGAAAAAGTCGGAAGTATACTGCCTTCATATGTGGAGGCAGAAGCTTCGAATTTCAAGTATTACCATTTGGATTGAACATAAGAGCAGGTGTATTTATCTCTTCACTGGACAAAGTGCTAGGGCCTGAACTTTTGAGTAAGGTAGCAGTATATGTGGACCACTCTATAGTCGCTACACCCACTTGGGTAGAACACTTAAGATCAACTGAACGAGTATTGAGCCGCTTTTCCTAATATGGTGTAACAGCAAATCTCAAGAAATCTAATTTCAGACAAGAAAGGCTAAAATTTTTAGGACACATGATCTCTTCGTTAGAAAAACTGCCAGAACCTAAAAAACTTGATACCATTAGGAACTGCCCTGTACTTCAAAGCAAGAGGCAGTTAAAAGGCATACTTAGGCCTAGTCCCATTTCTTAGGAAATTCATCCCTAAACAACTTACAAACAGTAATGCTTTAATCAATCTTCTCTGGAAAATAGTTTTTGGTTATGGGGCAAGCAATGTCAAACCGATTTCGAGAACATCAAGCAATCCTTATTAAATCCTAATATTTTATCTCAACCCGACATGAAGAAGGATTTTTCTTTATGCACAGACGCATCTTCTCAAGGTTTGGATGCATGCCTTTTCCAAATGGTAGAAGAAGAGGGAAATTTCAACCCTAAAGTAATTAGCTTCATCAGCCACACCTTATCCGAAGCTGAATGTTCATATTCATTTGCAGTACAGGGTTGGAGAGTTTGGCTGTAATTTGGTCCTTTAAAAAGTTTGAATATTTCTTTTGAGCTAAACACACAAAAATATATGTGACCATCAGCCCCTATCGTTCTTGTTAACTTGTAAATTACTACACCACTCCAAGAATTCACCATGGGACACAATGAGCATCTTTGGTCAGAATTTAAAGGTATTGTCCACCACACACTAGAGAAGTGTGTGCCTAGGAAAAATATAGGGGACAGAAAGGATCCACCTTGGTACAACAAACATTGCACAGTCGTTTTAAACGTAGTCACTGCCCTCCTGACAAACAGAAATTATGCGAAATGAAAGCAGCTGTCAAAAGGTCAATGAGAGATTCTTTTAATGAATTTGAAAGCAATATTTTATCTGTAGATTCTCAAAATAATCCCAAAACAATTTGGTTGTACATAAAATCGATGAACGCTACAAATAATTCAATACCTTATCTTTCTGACAGCATGGGTAATGCAATGAATGATGATAAACATAAGTCCGAAATTCTAAACCTAGCTTTCAAGAATTCGTTTACGGTAGAGGACTGCAGCACTATTCCCTCTTTCATTCATCGAACAAATGCAAGGATGAGATTTTCACTCTGCAGCGGAGTGTGTGCTGATATGAAACTTCCTGGCAGATTAAAACTGTGTGCCCGACCGAGACTCGAACTCGGGACCTTTGCCTTTCGCGGGTAAGTGCTCTACCAACTGAGCTACCGAAGCACGACTCACGTCCGGTACTCACAGCTTTACTTCTGCCAGTACCTCGTCTCCTACCTTCCAAACTTTACAGAAGCTTCTGTAAAGTTTGGAAGGTAGGAGACGAGGTACTGGCAGAAGTAAAGCTGTGAGTACCGGACGTGAGTCGTGCTTCGGTAGCTCAGTTGGTAGAGCACTTGCCCGCGAAAGGCAAAGGTCCCGAGTTCGAGTCTTGGTCGGGCACACAGTTTTAATCTGCCAGGAAGTTTCAAATGCAAGGATGGTTGACATAGTGTTTAGTGTATCTGGGATTGTAAAACAGTTAAGATCCTTGAACGCCAGGAAGGCATCTGACCCAGGCTGTATCCCTGCAAGGTTATATGTTGACTATGCTACAAATATAGCACCATTCTTATCCATCATCTATCAAAGAGCATTGGAACAGCAGAAAGTCCCACGGGACTGGAAGAAAGCCCAGGTCATAGCAATCTACAAAAAGGGTAAAAAATCGGATGCAAATAATTACTGGCCAATTTCACTGACACCTATTTATTTTAGAATCATGGAACATATTTTGTGTTCAGACATAATGACCTTTCTAGACTCTGAGAAGCTCATCTGCAGAAACCAGCATGGTTTTAGGAAACAGTGGTCATGCGACACACAGCCGGCTCTCTTTGTGCATGATATACAACAGGCTGTAGACACGAGCTCCCAGGTTGATGCCATATTTCTCGACTTTCGAAAGGTGTCCGACTCAGTTCCGCACTGTCGCTTGCTCTAAAAAGTGAGTGCTTACGGTCTATCTGATGACATAAGCGGTTGGACAGAAAGTTTTCTAACAGACAGGGAGCAGTATGTCGTCCTGAATGGGGTGACTTCAACAGAAACAAGCGTAACTTCAGGTGTGCCCTAGGGCAGCGTAATAGGTCCGCTGCTTTTTACGATTTACGTCAATGATCCGGTTGATGGTATTGACAGCGGCATTAGACTGTTTGCCAATGATGCTGTAGTCTACAGGAAAGTAATATCACACGAAAGTTGTGAACAAATCAACGAGGATTTGCAGAAAATAAATGCGTGGTGTAATGACTAGCAGTTATCTCTCAATGTTAATGAGTGTAACCTACTGTGTATAACAACGCGAAAATCCCCTTTAATGTATGAGTACAAAATAAATGCCCAGTTTTTGGAAGTGGTAACATCCGTCAAGTTTCTGGGTGTGACTATTCGAAATGATCTCAAATGGAATTATCAGACTGCACAAGTAATGGACAAGGATGGGTGAAAAAGCATAAGCACTCTTTGCTACTTGACATTTCCTCAAACGGTGTTGAATGGTCCCTAGTGGTTCCAGCCTGTACACAAAAGTAAAAATTGTGGTTGTGCTGCACTCCAAATGGGTCAGATCACGTTTCATGAGAATGGAGCCCTGCAATGTCCTTAGAGAAGAGTTGAAACGTCTGAGGGTCTCAGAGGTCGACAAGAACATCTTCCTGTTCCTCATCGCACTGCGAACTATCGTTTTAAACCGCGAGATGACTGGGAATCAACGCCCCAGGGAAAGAGGTGGTTTCATTGAGGTCCTTTAAGCCGTCCCTGAGATCTTTTCTCGTCGGTTCTGAATGGCAACGTGTCTGAAATGCTTTCCTATGTCACCCATAAGAAAACCGCGTGATTTCAAAGCTGGGTGTCATGGTTCTAACCTCCATCGCAAAGGCATAAAACAAAAAAAAGGTTGAAATTTGGGTAAGAGGGGCTGTGACGAACTTCCCATCGTTTGATACGTCCTCGGCGGCAAGGGGCAGAATTGTGGTTAACCCACCTTACACGTCGTATGAATTTCTGAGCTGTGCCCTTTTGTTCACATATCCCGACGCGTTGCTATTTGAAGCTTCGTCGAACCCAAGAGCAACGTCAGAGCCTGCCACACTTATGCATCATTACAGAGGTAGGTTGTATGCTCCTTTTAGCCAAATTTCAAACTTAAGCGTCGCAATGAGTGGGAATTACGGGACTATAAGAACTGCACAGGAAACATAATCGGACAGTTTCAGTAATACACAAAAATAAGCTTTCTGTTGTCACTTTTAACCGGCTTTTCTCCGGCAGTGAAGAACTGTCGGCGAAGTAGATTTTTAATTATCCCTCGTTCATATAACCGTCTTGCATATTGAACAATAGCATCGAGGCTACAAAAATTATCTGTGAACATGTATATCTACAGTCGCAAAATAGTATGCGGCGTCTTAATTGTGTTTGTCATCGAACTTGTTAATAACTTTTACAAAAATTCCCGAGATGAGTTGTTACAGCTGCTTGCCAAGTAGGCTTCACTGTGGTCCGTCTGATTCCCGAGAAACCTCTCCGTAACGTGACGTGTCCATGACGTTTCGTGACGGCGTATGTGAATACCACCCTTTGAACAAAGGAGGAGAATCTTTTGACGTGACGGACATGGCGGTGAGGTTCCGTCAAGTGTGAATCCACCTTTATATTGATGTTCCGTGCGAACTGCTGACGTTATTGCAGTCTGGGATTATTTGGTAATAGCTATGAGACTACGAACTATCGATAGTTTCTTCGACTTTCAACTCATATATTATCTATGGCTCACAAACCGCCAGTTTTGTTTGGGTGGTGTTTTGATTTGGTTGTATGTTTATCCAACCTAGTTTGCAGTCTGCAATAGTCAGTGGTACGAGGAGTGTGTGCCGTTGATAACAACTGTGACTGTTGCTTCAAGATTGTATACGACTTACAAACCACCAGTTTTGTGTGTGATGATTTAGTATCTAAAATGCTTGTCAACACGTAAAGTTTGTTTTTTGTAATCGTACAGAGTAATTTAAATGGATCCTCCACAATATCTAGACAGCCAAGCATTGTTGAAAGGAGAGTATGAGACACAATTTTTCGGATTTTCCTCGAGAGTTTTATTCGTGCACCGTAAGTTCACTTTGTTTTACATGTAGTTAGTATACAAAAGTGGCTTTAAATTCCGTGTTTTGGCTGTCGTTTTACAGTGGCAATTTATTTTTTATTTGCTATCGTAGGTTACCGTGTTTAGCCGACGATGTCACATTTCGCGACACTTAAGTGCAACAACTTACATTGAAAATGCTTTGGGTAGATCTTTAATACAGCGTATCTTGTAAACTGCATACTTTCGTAACACTTAAAAAATATCGTATTCGATGGATTTCCTATTTACCCCTGTTTCTTACAAAAACATTCAGTGATAAACCGCGTTAAAGATCACTGCAAAACATATTTTAAATGGTTTGTTGTGCTGAAGTATAGCGAAATGTGACGTTTTCGGTTGAACAGAGTACCATTATTAAGTTAAAAAGAAGTCTATCTTTTTTAATCGCCTTTTTGGAAACTAATCGAGTCAAAACACTGCTCTGAACGCTTGTTGATAAGTTTGACATTTCTAACACCGAAGTTCTTACTTCCTTTCAGCGGTGTATGTATTTTATGGTTTATGGGGAACAGTCGGCTGAAGATGTTGGAAAGAATAACATCCTGCGATACCGCAGAATGTGACTGAACTGATTGAAAGAAACCACCAAAATGTTCATAAGCTTGCCATATTTTGTAGCCTATATTACCCAATCCCCTCCCCCATGCATATCCCCCTCACCTCTTGCATTAGCCGCCCCCCCCCCCCATGCATATCCCCCTCACCTCTCGCATTAGCCCCCCGCCCCAAATTATTTGCTAGTCTCTCCTGAAAAGTTAACCAGGTTCTGTTAGGCTTGAGTGTCTGTTGTGTGAAACAATCCTGTTCTTATTCATTTTCTTTAATACTAAGTCACTGGATTTTCTCCCCATGTAGAGTGTCATATTTCATTCTTTGTTGCTTTCAGTATACTTCTAGGTTTTTCCAAGGGTCCAGGACTCAAAGTTGTATTTTAAATTACTAATAACAAATTATTTAAATATTTTTTCTTAAGTGTTATCAAGTTCATCACTTTTTGATAGAAATATTCTGTTTCTGTAGCCTTTTAGTAATTGCTATTATATTCTTTTTATATTCTTAACAGTCCTATTGGCGTAACATAATGAACTTAACTTTAGTCTAGTAAATAATGCAAACAATCATTAGGTATATTCTTTGAATTATGTCATCATAAGTAAATCGTGTCATCATGCAGTACGTAAATGGTGTCTAGGATGTTTTTATGTGTTGGCTTCAGTTGTAGATCTCAGTAGTATGTTCTGTTTGTAATTATTGTTTTTCTTGTTGATGGTGGCTTAGCTCATGTTCACTATACATATATACATCGAGGTGACAGGTCATGGAATACTTCATTTTGCCCGACATAGTTCAGCAACTTGACATGGTATGGGCTGAACAAGTTGTTGAAAGACCCCTGTGGAAATATTGAGCCATGCTACATCTATACCTGTCCATAACTGCGATAGTGTTGCCAGTGCAGCATTTTGTGAATGAACTAACCTCCTTAATTGTTCACATAAATGTTCGATGGAAGACATGTTGGGTAAAATGGGTGCCGAAATTACTGTCTCAAATTGACCAGAATTTTCTTCAAATCAATCATGAGCAGTCGTGGCCCGGTGATATGGCGCATTATCATCCATAAAAAATCCTTTGTTGTTAGGGAACGTGAAGTCCATGATGGGCTGCAGATGAACTCTAAGTAGCCGAACATAACCATTATCACTCAATGATCAGTTCAGTTGGACCAGAGGACCCAGTCTATTCCATATGAACACAGCATACAGCATTAAGGAACCACCAACAGAGTGCACAGTGGCTTGTTGACAACTTGGGTCTATAGCTATGTGGGGTCTGTGCCACACACGAACCCTACCATCTGCTCTTAGCAACTGAAATTGGGCCATGGTTTTCCAATCATCTAGGGTCCAACTGATATGGACACAAGCAAGAGAGCGGCGCTGCAGGTGATGTCAAGCTATTAATAAAAGCACTCGCATCGGCATATGCTGTCCACAGCTCATTAACAGCAAATCTCGCCGCTCTGTCCTAATGCATATGTTTCTCCTAAGTCCCACATTGCCTTTTGTTGTTGTTTCATGCATTAGTACTGACAACTCTATGCAAACACTACTGGTCTCAGTCATTAAATGAACGTTGTCGGCCACTGCATTGTCTGTGGTGAGAGCTAAGCCTTGAAATTTGGTACTGTCGGCACTCTCTTGACACTGTGTATCTCAGAATTTTTAATCCCTTAACAATTTCCAAACCGGAATGACCCATGTGTGTAGCTCCAACTACCATTCCGCATTCAAAGTCTGTTAATTTGTCATGCTGCCATAATCACATCGGAAACCCCCTCACATGAACTACCTGAGGGCAAGTGTCAGCTCTACCAGTGCACTACTATTTTATACCTTATGTACGCAGTACTACTGCCATCTATGTATGTGTGTTACTATCCCATCACTTTTGCAACCTCAGTGTAAATCTGGTGGAAATGCAATCTGTTTAGGGGAGTAGTGTTCTGCATTATATAGTAGCATGTCAAAGCTGACATCTGGTATCAGCAGATTCAGTTAACCCAACTAGTTTGTCACGACAACCTCCTGTGTGCATTACAGATCACAATTTACATTATAGAAATTAATATCAAAACAAAACAGAAATTGTCAATGTACTGTTCTATTTCTGTCTGTGCACCTATATGATTTCCAAAACTGGCATTTTCTGTGACCTGTCATAAGCCTTTGACTGTGTGAACCATAGCATTCTCTTAAGTAAATTAGAATATTATGGTGTCACTGGCAATGCTGTGAAATGGTTTGAGTCTTATCTATCCAACAGGAAACAAAGGGTGCCATAGCGAAATACCTGAGCAGTAAGCAGTCAGTTTTCATCTGACTGGGAATTAATTACATGTGGTGTTCCTCAAGTTTCCATATCAGATCAATTGCTTTTTCTTGTGTACAATAATGACCTCTCATTTGTTACATTGCCAGATGCTAAGGCGGTTTTTTGTTTTTTTTTTGCAGATGATACAAACATTGTAATGAGTAGCAAGTCAAGTACAGATTTAGAAACAGCTGCTAATCAAATTTTCACTGTCATTAAAAAGTGGTTTATAGCTAATTCACTGTCATTAAACTTCGAGAAGACACACTAAATGCAGTTCAGAACCTATAAGAGATTTCCTTCCAGCATGAGTATAACATATGAAGACATGCAGATCGAAGAGGTTGACAGTGTTAAATTTCTGGGATTACAACTCGAAAATAAATTCATTTGGGAAGGGTGTGCCACAGAATTGCTCAAGCGCCTAAACAAGTCTGTATTTGCCATGAGAATTGCGTCAGATGTAGGAGATATAAATATTTAAAAAATGCCTTTTTGCTTACTTTCATTCTATTATGTCATAGGGGTCATATTCTGGGGCAACTCATGAAACCAAGCAAAAGCTTTTAGGATGCAAAAGCGTGTGATAAGAATCATTTGTGGCGTAAATTCAAGAACATCATGTAGAAACCTGTTCAAGGAACATTGTATTCTAACCACTGCTTCTCAGTACATTTATTCCTTAATGAAATTTGTTGCAAGTAATACGTCTCTGTTTCCAATCAATAGCTCAATACTAGGAGTAAGAACAATCTACATAAAGACCTAAAATCATTTAACTTGGTCCAAAAAGGGGTGCAATATTCAGGAACACACGTTTTCAATAAATTGTCAGCAACCATTAAAAAAATTGGTTTCAGATAAAGCATAGTTTAAACAGTTTGAAGTTCCAGTTTACTGCACTGTATTAACCTATTTCGACTGTCTCCTAACAAATAATCAGGGTAGTAAGTATTATATTCAAATGTTTTAGGTCTTTACGTTACACTTCCTGACATGTTCCACACTCACGAGAATCATCTCATTTTTTGGGTCTATGGAACGGAAAAAAAGACCATATCATCTTAACTACAGGTCAAAGCTTATGTCAGTTTTTTTTAAATGTCAGCTTTGTCTTGTGACTAAGGTGATATGGTGTTGGAAATAGTGTATGTCCATAAATAGAAAGATAACTGTCTATTTATATTTACTTTGTATCAATATTAATTTTTATGGTGTAAGTTGTGGTTACAGATTGAAGATCTGTAATGTAGCCCGAGTTCTAGGTACGTTGTGAGTTGGTGAAGCCAGTGTATGTGTCAAGACATGCTTTTTTTAATACCAGTATACATTGCATATTTCGTAGCAACATGCTCGTTAAAAATCCACTGTGATCTGTTGTTTTAAAGTTTTAATTTATTTGAAAATGTTACTAACAAGAAAACTCATGGTGCAAAGTTCATCTGCATCCTTGGAGGTCAGCTGGTTTGTCAGATTTTATTTTGCTAAAATTTGCCCGATGTAGTTGACTTCAGTTAGTGGTCATTTCATCACCATGTTGATGACATCACTCGATTGGTGCGGTATCACGTATACTAATCCCCATTTTCAAGTACTACTTCACTTTGATTTTATTTCTGACATTTGGGCTATAATTTATCTATGACCATTATAGTTTTATTTGTGTTTAGCTCAAGTCTGATTAGGCTATCTGTCAAAGTTCTTAATGTATAATTAATTTCAGAATCGGGTAATAAAATGTTACTAGCAAATGAATACAATGGATTCAGCTACCTCTTTCATGGCTTTTCTTGGCTAAACCGGGACTGTAAAATGAATGGAAAATTTAATAAACTCAATCTGCTGTCGTATTGATGACATTTTTACTTCACCACTGGACATTACAAAGCATAGCTTCAGCATCATGGCTTTAGTTGTGCAAGAACCTGTGCACCAGATACAGATATTTCCGAATTTTGTGGATTTCTCTTGTATATGACATTGTAACATGAAGTAATTTCCACATGTTTACATGTACATATGGGTATTACTTCATTGCGCCTGTATGCAACGGAAATCGGCAAAATTCACAGTTAAACATTTCTTGCATGTTGACTGCTGTGAAGGTTCCCTTGTAACAAATCTGCTGATAATGAAACAGTACTTCAGGTTGTACACTGTCAAAGTAAAAAATTGCATCAATAAGATACTGGCTGGATTTCTTTACAAGTTTTCCATTGATTTTTATCTTTTTCAATATGTTGTTTATTGTTGTTCTTGTGTACTGTAGACTTGAACAAGGAGAGAGCAGGTACCTTTCACATATTTTCTTACTCTCATGTTTCTAGTAGTAATATAATCTATTTTTCTGTGAGATTTTCCCATAAAATCTTATTCCAGCTCTGTTCATTTGTTTGTGACTGTAATAAAGCACATGGTAGATATTGCACTTAAATTGTGCCATTTCTCTTTTAATGCATGCTGGTATGCACATGAAATGGATGAAAATATGTTTTGTAGCACTCTGTCAGTGATAACTGTAAACCAATATCTGATGCTGAAATGGTCAGTGACCTTATGATCAACTCAAAGAAGGGACACCGTTGACTGCTTTCAATGCGTGTGCTCTAATGTGACATCATCCCTTCTGGCACTGAGTGCTGTCATTCACAGCGCCAGGTTGGTAGTTTTCTTCGAAACTGCATGTAAAGAAATGTACAAGTGTATAGTAGGAGAGATTTTTGAGAAATATTTAATGTATAGGTTCCCTGACCCAATGCTAAAGCACACCAGCTGACAATTCATCGGTTCTGGTTCGATTGCTTGTGCTACTGCAACTTTTTTTCCATTTCTTTTTATTCCTCACAATGGTAAACATTTGATTATAAAATTTAAATATATTTAAACATTTCAGTTTATATACGTAAAATTAACATATTCAGTTAAGAGTACTACCCTCCAAGTCAAAACACTACAGATGATGGCATAAAAAAAAGTCTGATATATGAGGACATTCAAAGCATTGTGGATATAATAAGCATACAAACAATATACTTGATCTCACTGCATTAGGTAAAGCTAAGGTCTCAAAAATATTAAGTCTGCCTATCACGACGGCACAGTGAAACACAATCTGTTTATTTTTGTAATATTGCAGCACATGGTTAAAATTTTGCATGAGCCAACACTGGTAGTAATAAACATATATTGAGGCCTATAGAATTTTACACTATTCCTGTCTGATAATTAGGTAAGGTACGGAGGTAACATGTACCACAGTTAAAACCTCTTAAAAGTCATAGCATGGAATCAAAATAGGACTGGATATGTTCCTACTGAATCTCCTCCCAGCTGGATTCTGCACAACAGCCCAAGGACTGTCAACAGTGGTTAATGGAGAACTGTGAGGAAAAAGTTGGTGATAACCCCTATCTTGGACATTTTATACATGTTAGACAAAATGGGATGTGAAGGAAGTAGATTCAGCTGCTATCCTTCCAAGAAGGCTCACACTTTCATCGCACATGTAGGTTCGTATTATTCTGCTGAAATGTGATGTACAGTCGGCTGAAGGAGGGCAGTAACCTCAGACTCTAAACCTTCCTGGATGCAGCAGTTGGTGGTAACACATTAGAGACGGTGCCAGTGTCTCACTCGTGTGCTGTCATAGACAGTGTCCGAGTGAGACTCAGGTTCTGTCTCAAACAGGTTTTCATTATTACAGAACGAATCACTTACAAGAACAGAATCACTTTCATCATTATTATTGGAGTCGCTTGAAAACACTGCCATTTTACATTTCTTTGCAGCTCTAGTGAGGTGACCGTCACTGGTAATTGTCGTCAAAAAACTCCTAAAGTATTTCACGTTTGTTCATTTCTTGAATAGCACTTTCTCTGAAAGCAGGAGGAATGTCGAGACTAAAGGGTACTGTTTGACATATCAAAATGCTAAGTAAGCAAAAAGTACATGAAGGCAATAAAGTTTAATACATTGACTTCTGATGTAAATACTTAAATAGATAAAGTGGTTAAAATATCACAGCAGGTGGCATCTACAGATGGCGTATAGAAAACTCGAGTAAACTCAGAACCTGTCCACAGTGTGTTAAGATCCCCCTTCATATGCAAATGTGAAGAATGTGCATAGTATCCAGTGGCACTCCAAACCACCTCACTCGATGTAATCGTTATGTCATTTGAACCCATTGCTTTTACACATCACCTTCGTTGAAGCATGCTATGTATGTATCTCAGATCAAATTTGCAAATTATTTTTAATTTTCTGATATTGCACCCATTGATGCCTGCAAGGCGCATCGACATGTGCTTTCACGTTGTCATTTTGTTTAATGATTCTTCCTTGACTTGACTTTGCATATTGTGACTGTTTCAGTTGCACAGGAAAGTGTTGTTGAGGCTACATCAACATTTTGATTAATTTGACCCATTCTCTCTGGTTGTTGAAATTTACACGAAACCTTGTGTATTTACAGAATATTAACAACCAAAGTCTGTTTGCATACAACTATATCACCTGATTCTTCTTTTTTTTAATACAATCCTTTGATGCACATAGTATTGCATGACATATTTCCGTAGCTTTGTCTCCAGTACTTTGATCTGCAAGAATGGCCAGCCATAGAAAGAATTGCCAGTAACCAGATATTGTAGCATAATAGATAGGTGCTGGTTTGGAATTGTGTCTCATTGGAATATTTGGCTTTTTGGTCATGGTTACAGCCATTTTGTATAAAGTATCAAATATTGGGCCATTAACATGTAAAATGCTATGATTTTTTTCTGTTCAACCTCAGTTCTCTCAAGTTTCATTAGTGAATCTTTGATGCTCCTTGTATCAATTTTTTGTCCATGAATCCTTCCCCTTCCCAGCAAAATAGACTAGTTAGCAAGGCAACAATGTCTTTACCACAAACATTCTGAACTATAATTGTACATTTTATTGAACAGTCTAAGGAGCACTTCAGTAATATTACACAATATTATTGACTGCTTGGGGGCCACTTTAAACTAATCTATCTTTTCATTTTGATGGTAGTAATAAAACTAAAATGGCAGTAACAATAATTTTCTTTGCTTAGTGGCTGCCTTTTTGTAGTGCGTTGTGATCTCTTGTTGTCGTGGTCTGCTTTTAGCTGTTTGGGTTAGTGCCATCATTTTTATTATTATAGTATTCTCCTTTTCAGGAAATAAATTGGGGCTGTGCTTGTTGTTTGGAACCAAAGGGCAATTGTCTAGCACTGAGAAACAGCTAGCACCGATGTCTGCCATGGTCAGTAGGATTAAGGCTAGTGCCTAGAACTGCAGGTACATTTAGTGCAAGGTTTGGTGCTTCTGGAATCCATTAGGAATCCTGATGTTGCTGCACTTATTGATGTGCAAGATCTGGCTGGATCTTCATTATTCATGTCAAAGATAAATGATGGACAATGGTGGGTTTGCATGTCACTGGGCAGAAGGCAAATGTGAGTACTGGCCACATGGCTGTCCCCTTATTCTTTAATGACAGATGAAAGGTGCTGCCCATTGTTTGTATCACATGAACCAGCACATGAAGCCTTTTTTTCTTGGGCCTGTGGCCGATTGTCCTGCTATGTCATGATAAATACAGAGAATGGTTATGTTTGTCACTGGTGGCTCCAAGATTTGGTGGGTAATGGGGTCCCTCAGAAAAGAACTGGCAGATAGGGGGGAAAGGAAGTAAAGTGTGCATTCAGTATGATTGTCTCTGTTCCTTTAGATGGCTGAATGAAGTGATAACAGCTTGCCTCACAGATTTGATGGCTTAACTCACTGTCCATGGCATTGTATCCAAAACCAACTGCAGTCTTCTGGTTTGGAACTGAATGGAGCATTTAACAAAGATAGTCCTGCTCAGACAATACTTAGATCTTGGATTGGATTTCTTTACCTCCATTGCTTATAGCAAGAGCCTACTCAGTTAGATGAGTACATTTGATGTTCAACCCCACTCCCTCCCCCCACAAATGCATTACATGCAATGATCATAGAAAGTAGATTAGCCACATTGATGTCAGAGAACATGCATCATCATAGAACAGATCAGTGAGGTCACTATCTTAGATTACCCAGTAACTAACAGTCCTGGATTTTTGATTGTAAGACTAAAGTCCATGTAGAATCAGTGATTACATAAGTTAAAATAAATGCTAAAAAAGGTTGTACAACATTTTTGCTTATTAGGTGTGGCAGGAAAAAGATTGCAGATTATCTGAGCAATTGAAATACTGAATTACAGGCACTTTATTGTGAATAGCAGAGTAATCACATAGATGTAGATGTAGGAATGAAGGAGGCGGCTCACCTAAAGACAGAAGCACTGCGTCATCGTCAGATGCACACAGGATAGGTATAGAGCTTTACTTTACTAGCTTTCCAAATGGAATTCCTTTCTCAAGCTGTAGGAGAAACACGCGTGCGTGCACGCATGCACGCCCAGACACGGGCGCCTGTCTCCCTACATTGTGCTGATTTGACTGCCAGCTCTTTCCTGGCGCCTGGTGAGTGTACTGGGATGAGGTGTGGGTGCTGTGTGGGGCAGGGTAAGGGATGGAGAGAGGCAGGAGTCGGGGGGGGGGGGGGGGGGGGTTGCAGGGAAGTGACTCTTGGGAGAGCGGGGAGTCATCCATGGGCTAGCTAGGGATGCAGGTAGAGGAGGCATGTGGCAGACGGCTGAGCACCCGATTTCACAGACTAGGGCATGAGATGGCAGCACACTACTATCTGACACGCATTGGGCACCGGTAATGGGAAAGTGGTGGTGTGTGTGCGCACACACACACACACACACACACACACACACATACTCTATTTGGTGGGGTAGGGGGACAGCAAGTTCCCTTAGGTTCAGGCTAGGAAGGTTATGGGAGCGAAGCATGTGCTGCAAAGATAGCTCCCATTTGTGCAGCTCAGAAAAGCTGGTGGTGGTGGTGGGGAGGATTCAGATGGCATGGGTTGTGAAGCAGCCTTTGGATTCTCACATGTTGTATTCTGCTTCATGTTGTGCCACTGGGTGGTCCACCTTGTTTTGGCAACAGTTTGACAATGACCATTCATTCTGGTTGACAGCTGGTTGGTTATCATACCAACGTAAAATGCTGTGCAGTGGTTGTAGCAGAGCTGGTATACAATATGGTTGCTTTCACAGATGGAATGGCCCCTGATGGGGTAGGGTAAGCCTGTGACAGAACTGGAGTAGGAGATGGTGGATAGGACAGGTCTTGCAGCTGGGTCTTCCACAGGGGAATGATCTCTGTGGCAGGAGATATGGGGTGGGAGTGGCATAGTGATGGACTATGTTGTTGAGGATGGGTGGGCCACGTAATACCACTTTGGGAGGGGATGGAAGTATCTTGGGTAAGATATCTCTCATTTCAGAGCATGGTGATGGATAATCGAAGTCCTGACGTAGGATGTGGTTCAGTTGTTCCAGTCCCAGGTGGTACTGGGTGCCAAGGAGGGCACTTCTTTGTGGTTGGTTCTTAGAATGGATGTGAGGATCAGATGTGTGTGTGGATAGGGCATGGGAGATCGGTTGTATTTGTGAGGCCTTCAGCATACTGGATGAGAGAGTTCTCATTGCTGCAGATGCGTCTGCCATGGCTGACCGGGCTGCATGGTGGGAGGGATTTTTTGGTGTGGAAGGGATGTCACCTGTCAAAGTGCAGGTACTGTTGGTGATTGGTGGGTTTGATGTGGACTGAGGTGTGGATGGAGCCATCTGGAGGAGGAGATGGGCATCTAGGAAGGTGGCACGATGGGTGGAGGAGGACCAGGTTAAGTGGATGGGAGAGAAGGTGTTGAGACTGTGGAGGAATGAGGCTAAGGTGTCCTGGCCATGGGTCCAGATTATAAAGATGTCATCAATAAACCTGAACCAGACCAAGGGTTTGGACTTCTGGGAAGCTAGGAATGTTTCCTGTAAGTGGCGCATGAAGAGGTTGGACTGGAGGGTGGAATGTGGGTGCACATGGCTGTGCCACGAATTTGATTGTATACCTTTCCTTCGAAGGGAAGTAGTTATGGGTTAGGATGTAGTTGGTTAGCTGTATGAGGAATTAAGTGGTGGGCTTGTAATCTGCAGGGTGTTAGGGGAAGTACTGTACAATTGCTGCAAGGCCATGGACATAAGGGTTGTTGGTGTATAAGAAGGCTGCATCTACAGTGACGAGTAGGGATCCGTGAGGTAAGGGTGTGGGGGTAGGAGAGAGCCATTGCAGGAAGTGGTTGGTATCTTTAATGTGGGAGGCTAGGTTATGGACAATTGATTGAACAGCTGAGATACTTTCGGTGGGGGCACTGTAACCAGCCACATTGGGGTGCCCAGGATTGCGAAAGGATCAATAAGGCTCAGTTTAAAATTTTGTTTTTTTATCTTCTTGCCTATTCTATATAGGTGACCATAGAATTATACTCACTGATTCGTGAAAGTATCTTTTTTTCCCTTTAAGGGGAACCGAAACGATCCATCTCCTCCATGTTAATTTTAGCAGATAGAAGGAACATTTTTTCTAAAACCATTTAACATATTGCTGTGAAATTTGGGCTACTTGTTCAGTGAATATTTCTCTACAAAGTTATAGTGCCAGGTTAAGAAATAATAATTGGTTTTTGTTTTTCAATTTTTTTAAACATGCTTTTTTTTCCTCTAAAATTTTGCACTTTTTCTTCTATAACTCTGGAATTATACAATTTTTTTTTTTTACAATTTGTTATAAAAATGAAGGAAAAGAAGTAAACAATATTGTGTATAAATTTCATTGATATACTAGTAGCAGTTTTTGAGAAAATGTTCCTCAAAGATGAAAATTTTAAAGTTGCAGGAAATGGCTTGCAAAGTTTTTTAATACATTTCTGCCCCATATGATGGATTATCAGAATCCTCTTCTTTCTCCAGTGTTAGTTTCCTTTTCACTGGTCTTTTCTTCTCTTTTGCTGCACGTTGTAAGCTTTTGTCTCTTCTTCCTGCACCTCTCAGTCTTTCTTCATCAACTAGGCACATTGTGGAAATGGTGTTGTGTCCTGGTTGGGAACCTAAATGTTTCAGCACATCACATTTTATAATGTTTCCAGCATTGTATGTTGCCACTACACCATACAGTCCAAAATGCAATGTTTTTTATCTGTACTAACACTGTTTTTGGGAATCCTAATCCAAATTAAATTATTTACACTTTCATTTGGATTTTGTGTTTTCCCATGTAAACACTTTTCCAATTAACTTGGCTGTGATAAATCTCTGAATATGGGCTTAATTACATCAATTACAGCATTTGGCAAACTGTTTTTTATGGGCATATTCTTTTCCTGGTTGGTACTTACACCATGAGTCATCATCTGTGGGGCACAGTGCATGTTGTGGGTGCTCATTTGTTGATGCAGTAGGAAAAAATAATGCTCATACTGCTCTCCTCATATGCTCAATGCTTCTTGTATTTTGCCTAATTGCACACCCATAATATCTCTGCAATCTATCAATTGCTTCATCTGTCAATCTTCCTCTTCCTCCAAGGGTATTACCATCACTAAGCTTCTGGGATCCTAATGTCTGCTTTAGTTTGTGCAAGCAAGCCCCCATGCACTTCTGCACATGTCCAATGCACTCCTGTTTTTTAATGTGAATTTCATTGCCATAAGGTTCGAGTTCCTCTACAGCTTTATTTCCCTTAGAATCACCATCTCCTAGATAGTTAGTGTATCATACATTGTACCACTCCTGTGATCTGGAAAAAATTCCTTTCACTCCCTCTACTTCCCTCTACTTCCATCGCTCCACTTGTGACGTGAAAATTTGCTTCACAACTTTCTTCAGCAGAAGATCTCACCAATTCATTATAAAATCCAAAATTGTTTGGTGGTTTTGGCAAGTTCATAATTCCACATAACATTGCCCATGCAGCACTGCCCTTGCCAATGCAACGCAAGCCATACACTGCCTAACATTTATATCATACACCTTCTTTCCACTATTACCACTACGAGGAGTACTGTTAGAATTAGAAAACGAAACTTCTGCAGCACATTTGTTACACTTCAATAACATTTTACTTGCTAAACCAATGTGTGAAGTTATTTTCAATTCCAGTCCTCTTTTTTTGCAAACTTGGCATAATATGCTATGTTTCAAAATATTAGACAGCAAGGAAATGTTAATTATTTCATTCACATCATTACTGTCACTTTCACAGTTTTCAAATTTTTCTTTGCTGTCACAAAGTTTCTTGCTGGAAGAAGTTCTATCATATTCATTTGGAGTAGTTGATGAAGCAGTCTGAGCAGCATCTCCCTACGAAACAACTAAAGATTTCTTCTTCCACTCATTATGCCTATTCTTAAACACTCGATTGCTGAAATGGGGTAATTTGATATCCACAAACCAAATACCTAAAACAGGTACGTGCAAAATTCGTCAAATATGCAAAATTGAACAGCTAAACAACACAAAGCAAACTCCACAGTCAACACACATGGTATAGCGTTTATGTTTACTGATATGAATGTCACAGAGATAAAGCCATACAATGTTGGAAAACAAAACACTGTCTAATTCCACAAAGAGACCCTGCTTGCAGCCAGCGAGCAGTGCCATCAGAGGTGACGCACCAAATTCGCTACAACCGTTTACGCGGCACGTCCACTTTGCAATGATAAAAAACACAGTTAGAAGGGTGAAACTTGATTTGTTTTATTCAGAAACCACCAAATAATTTTATAACGAAAATGAAACAAAAAACGTTAATTTTGTCATTTTCCTCGTTCCGGCTCCCCTTAACTTGGGACCTCCTGATTTCAATTTGTTACAAAATTACAAAAAAAAATTTTTGGTTATTTGTTAGGGCTTATTCTGAGAGTAAAAATTTCAATCAGAAATTGTATGGATTCTGCAAACAAAGCTCTTGAAAAATTCAATTCTCCCTTGATGAAAGCTCTATAGCTTCTAGTCAGGTGGCAGTGTTAAATAAAGATATTTGAACACTATGATCCAGCTGGAAATGTGAGAGCTTTTCATCAGTTGTATACGTTGGAAGAGTCTGTTCACACATCAGCAAATAGAATTTGGCACACCATTTTTAATAAATGTAAAAGTAACTTCTGGAGCACCCTAAGGTGTGTATGAAGCTTCATGGTGATACTGTTGGATATAAAAAAAAAGATCCGACAACAGTTCATGTAGTTTAATGCAGGAAGATATGCTGAGGACTGGACACAAATATTGGAAGCTGAACTCAATGTAAAGAATGTAGGGTACTGCACATGCGTACCCCATTACTGCTTGGTATAAATCACCATAAACAGCACAAATGAAAACTTCTAGGAAGGTCTGTCTGCAATGGCCTAAAGTGTAACAACAATGGAAAACAAATTGTAGACAAAGCAGATGTTATTCCTGGGAAGATATGTAAATGGAACTCATTCAAGAAAAAAATGGCTTACAAAAGACTTAACCAATTTGTGACTGTTACTTGTCAGTCTCAGACACTACTACCTGGGATTAATAGAGGAGATGAATTGCAGAGGCCGGCTGGTGTGGCCGAGCGGTTCTAGGCGCTTCAGTCTGGAACCACGCAACCGCTATGGTTGCAGGTTCGAATCCTGCCTCGGGCATGGATGTGTGTGATGTCCTTAGGTTAGTTAGGTTTAAGTAGTTCTAAGTTCTAGGGGACTGATGACCTCAGATGTTAAGTCTCATAGTGCTCAGAGCCATTTGAACCATTTGAATTGCAGAGTTTTTTGGAAATGCTCATCAAACTCCAATGGCAGACATTACAAGAGAGTTGTGTATGATAAAGAGGTGTACTGCTAAATTTCTAAGTACATTAATGCAATATATTACTTCCTCCTACATACATCTCGCAAAATGTCTGTAATGGGAAAATCAGAAAAAGCTGTGCTCATATTTAGGCTTACTTACAGTCTTCCTTTCCATGACTGGAGCAGGAAAGAGGTGTTAAAAATACATTCCACAACATTCTGTAAAGTAGCTTGTAAAATATAGATGTAACCAAACCTTTCCGTTTCTTAATTAATGTGATTGGTTGATATGGGGGAGAGGACGAAACAGCGAGGTAATTGCTTCCTTCATTAATCTGAGAATATGCTTTTCTTTAATAGCACTGTTTTTGCTAAGATGTTAAAATTGTCAAGAAATGTTTACATTCTTGTGTGTCATGAATATGGTACAATTTGTAATGTGTTTCATGGTTTTGCAATTTCAGTGAAGGACTGCATAAATGATATTTTTAGTAGTCATGCAACAAGTTTACAAGATTCCTTGATAAAGAAACGGGGATGTGATGAAAATGAAGCTAAATCTGCAACAGACATGTTGATCCGTAAGTGTGAATGTGCTCTTCAAGCACATAGTGATGATTTGCAGGTGTGTTCTATTTCTAATTTTCTTTATAAAATGACTTTTTAATTAGGTAAACAAAAAAGGAAAAACTAGTCATTATCTAATAATATAAAATACTGGGAATATGTGCTTTAGGATGTAACATAAAAAGATGAAAGAAATATAATTAATGCATTTTTTACTGTGGATTATTGTTGTAAGGAAGAGTTAAGAAAATAACTTACCTGCTCAACTAATTTCTGTACGTATTCTTAAACCATTATACTACTTATCACAAGAGTTTCCAAAAGAGTTTTTGAGGTATTGAATTAGTATTACTCAAGAATGCGTGATCTGTTAGTGCAGTTCATTACTTCCTTGTGGCAGTTTATGAGTCCAATATGGAATCTCCTGAGTACCATTAGGGTTAAAGCTCACAAGGCAATGAGGCTGCAGTAGCCTAGCTGAGTTAACCAGAATGAACAGACAGCTAACGGTCAGTCATCCCCAATGAGCCGAGAGAAATGGATGTAGAGGGTGTTGTAATTGTTTACCTTTTGTCTCATAATAAACCCAAAACCACATTATTCAGGCTCACTTTAATGTAATTATAAAAACTATTTTTCTGTCATTTTACTTTCTTTATTTGACGCAGATGATATCTACACATACATAGATGAGCAAGCATATGGCATACATAGATGGGCAAGCATATGGAATGTGTAGTGACTAATCTATTTTTAAGCATTCAGTTTTGCATGAAAAACTCGCCAATTAAAATTTACTAGTATCGGAGAAAAGCTCAATATCAAACAATGGAGTACCAATGCCATACACCATCATCTGTGGCGAGGCAGTTGATATAATTGAAAATTTAATGCATTCATATTTTTAATACCAACTGTCTCAGTAGAATGCACAGTTATCGTTCTGGTAAATAAATTAAGAATATTTCATCGACTAGTGGATGTTCGAGAAGGATTTACGTAATTATGTGTGAGAAAGAGGTGACTGTAAATTTGAAGACACATTGTACTTCCCTCCAGAAGTGGAAATTTGCCCAGATTCTTCAAGCAGTCTAGAATCATCGCGAATTTTGTTGCGGGATGCAAACCAGGTCTGTCTGCTTTGACAAGTGCGCGTAGACTGAAGGCAGCCGCATACGTTCTCCACAAGACAACCTGCTCACAACTGACTGTGCGGAGCCAACCAGCTGCTGTGCAACAAAACATGCTCTGATGGCTGCCGCACACAGGAGATCATGGTTTCCTAGTGCATAGGCTGCAATGAACTGTCACTGTTTTATTAGCAGCCACAGCCAGACTGCCTAGTGCATTACAGCCCTTGGAGAGAGGGAGGGAGGGAGAGGGGGAGGGGGAAGAGATAGTAGCTTTCACTGCTGACTCAGACTAGCAAGAGAGTTTGATGGACAAGTGAAAATATTTATTGCCATAATGAGGAAACTGTAGGAACTTCTTTTTATTTTCAAAGAGATCTGCAATAAATAGAAGAATAAATAGAAGATGAGGCAGCAACTGAGTAGTACACTCTTAAATAAACTGGCTGTTGAGCAAAATCCTAAAAGCATAAAACTGGAAATATTCTACAATAGGTGACCTAAACACCCTCCCACCACCCCTCTCTCCCCCATCACCCCATTGCTATAAAACTTTCCATCCTTCACTACATGGTCCCCTTTGCTGAATTTGTCCTACCATTCCTCTTCCAAAGTTTGTTGTTAGTTGAATCTTGTTGGGAAGGCCAAACATTTCAGTGTACTTTGTACTTTCCAACTTTTGTTCTTTCCTGTCTTGGCACCCTTCCTTTCTGGATAGAGTAATGAACCCAACACAGTAACAGTAGCCATCCTATGTTGTTGTTTTTTTTGGGGGGGGAGGGGTGTTGTTCATCAAGTACCTACAATGAGGTAACCCCTTGACCATGCAGTGAGCAGGGATAGCAGGCAGTGGTTAACTGTCCAGATTGCTGTGGCTGGGTGGCACCCGTGGGGCGAGCCCCCATTTGGATTTAGTGGCACCCATGCAGATGATTCGCAAATAAAGGAATGTAAACTTTCTTTCACTGGTGTTTGCATGGTCTCAGTAATTTCTTCTGAAGGAAAGAATTACTACAACCCTGAGGGATGTGACCTGCAATGTTACCTCTCCTGGATACTTCCCAGGATTCTGCTGATCTGCAACCGGATACCAGCCAGCCTCTGAAGGAGCCATGGGTTGCTGGTCATAGGGCTTCATATTCCTCCTTTTGTCCCTGAAACTATGGCAGACAAACTGTCACAGACACTGAAACCATCCAGTGAGAAGTGGGACAAAAAGAAGCCCACTTCGACAGAGGAGGTTCAAGTGGTTATTGTGCCACGAGACTCTGACTCTGTACCTGTTGTGACCAGATGAAACTACTTTTGACCAGCCATGAATGTGGTTCCTTTGATTGTTCTGGGAGAAGGCTCATCAAACTAGAACAAATGAATATTAATTCACATAATTACATAGATGAATAAAAGATTTACCTAACTTTGACACACTCCTTTGCCACAGGAGTACTGGATAATTTAAAACTGTCATTGACTAGCAAAGCATCATTTGATGCACTAATTAGCAAACTGTTCTCTTGATGCACAATGTTAAAACTTTGCTGAGGCACACCTCATCAGAAACTTAAGAACTTGGACCTACACTATGTTTTGAGACTGCTGTAGCTGAGGTCACGAACTGGGCTGAGCTCTTGCGTACTTGACCTCTGGTGCAACGGCACTGCTGTGCTGAAATGGGGGTGAGGTCTTCATTTGAGATTGCAGCAAGCCCTTGCTAATGTCTGTGGTATCAATTCACATTATCGACTTTGTTGTGTCATCAAGCTCTCTGGACACTACCACAGTACCCAAGGCAGAGTTCCTGGTGACGTTTATGGTACTGGATAACCCCCCCCCCCCCCCCTCCTAGTGGCAGCAGGTAATCCTTGGGCATGACCTACCTCCATGATCCCTTCACATCCCCACTGAATACCAATTTGCGTTGCCCTTCTGGAAACTAGGCCTTGGATGGAGTTTGCATCTGCATTCTGGATTCCATCTACAGCAGACCCATGCAGCTTGATAAGACTTTGGAGGCTATGGCTATTTGTGTGAGATGGTCTTTGAATTTTGTCATCTGTGACGTATATCGCCCTCTCTATGATGATGTGTCTCAGACCATGTCTTCTGCATTGATTTCTCAGCTCCCCCACCCTTTCTCATTTTGGGTGACTTCGATTCCCACAACACTGTTTGGGATGAAACTACAACCACTGGCTGCAGTAAAGCTACTGAAAATTGGCTGTGGTACAGCTATCGAAACTTCGGCACAGAGCTCAGTCCTTCTCTTGAATACTGGTGCCCCCTCACACATCTTATTGCCACTGATCTTTCCATTTGCAGCCCTGGTCTTTTCCGCTCCATCTTTTGGACGATCCATGATAACCTTTGTGTCAGTGATTTTGGATCGTCTCCTCCCTTCCTCAGTATCAGTCACCTGGGTGTCAACACAGATGGGCTCCAAAAGTGCTGACCAAGATGCCTTTGCCTCTGCCGTCACCATAATCACACCACCATGTGGGGGTATTGATGCGATTGGTGAGAGCACAACCATAGCCATTCTTTCAGTAGCAGACTTAGCAACTGCCATTCCTTGAGATCCCTCCATCGGGGCTGTCCAGTGCCATAAGTAATATCCATCGATGGAGCACCTCATTGCCTTTAATTGGCTCTGTGCCTGGGTCTGCGACCTCATAAAATTACAGAAACATGTTACTATCATTAAACTACATACCCCTCCTTTTCAATTTTGGGAAAAGATTTGATGCTTCTGTAGACACCAGTCCACCACAGGTGTATATGGTATCTCCCTGAATGGTGTTCGCTACACTGACCCAGATGCTGTCGCCAAACATTTTACTCTACATTATGCTTGAGCCATTGTGTCTGAGAATTATCAGCCTGTGTTTCATATCCTCAAACGGGCTGGAGCAAATTCACTTACCTTTTGCAACATGTCATGTGCAGCCATATAATGCTCTGTTTGGTGATTGGGAAATCGGTGACCAAGCTCTTTGCCCTGATAGGGCTGCAGGGCCAGACCACATCCATAGCCAAATGCTCAAACACTTACTGGATTGCCAACACCACATCCTTGCCATTTTCAACTGTATCGGAAGCAAGGGTGATTTCTTGGCTCAGTGTCAAGAAAGTGTGAGCATTGTGATACTGAAACTGTAAACACGCCCTTAAGATGGACAGCTGTTGCCCAATTAGTCTCGCTAATGTTCTCTGCAAGTTGCTTGAACATATGATGAGCCAGTGACATTGTTACTACGTTTGAGTCTCTGGGTCTTCTGTTCTGTCCTAGTTCAGTTTTCACCAAAACCATTCTACTGCTGATAGTTTGGTCTGCCTGGAGTCTGCTATCCAGTCAGCTTTTGCCTGACATCAGTACCTTATTGCTGTCTTCTTCGACTTGAAAAAGGCTTAGAGTACCGCATGGTGTCATCACATCCTTGTTTTCATCCGTGGGTAGGGCCTCCGGGGCCCCGCTCTGGATTTTTCTCTGGAACTATGTGTCATGCTGTGCTTTCCAGGTTCACATTGATGCTTCCCATGATACCCACCATACACAGGAGAATGGGGTACCCGAGGGCTCTGTATTGAGTGTGCCCCTTGTGTAGTAGCTTTCAGTGTTTTAGCTGCAACTGTGGGTCAACACTGTTGCCCTCCATGTAAACTGATGATTTTCACATTTACTATTGTCTCCCCCCCCCCCCCCCCCCCCCCTTCCCCCCTCGCATGAACCGTGGACCTTGCCGTTGGTGGGGAGACTGATCTGGCCTTGGAGCACTAACCAAAATGGCCTTGCTGTGCTGGTACTGCAAACGGCTGAAAGCAATGGGCAACTACAGCCGTAATTTTGCCCGAGGGCATGCAGCTTTATTGTATTGTTAAGTTATGATGGCGTCCTCTTGGGTAAAATATTCCAGAGGTAAAATAGTCCCCCATTCGGATCTCCGGGCGGGGACTACTCAAGAGGACGTCGTGAACAGGAGAAAGAAAACTGGCGTTCTACAGATCGGAGCGTGGAATGTCAGATCCCTTAATCGGGCAGGTATGTCAGAAAATTTAAAAAGGGAAATGGATAGGTTAAAGTTAGATATAGTGGGAATTACTGAAGTTCGGTGGCAGGAGGAACAAGACTTTTGGTCAGGTGAATACAGGGCTATAAATATAAAATCAATTAGTGGTAATGCAGGAGTAGGTTTAAAAATGAATAAAAAAAAATAGGAGTGCGAGTAAGCTACTCCAAACAGCATAGTGAACGCATTATTGTGGCCAAGATAGACACAAAGCCCATGCCTACTACAGTAGTACAAGTTTATATGCCAACTAGCTCTGCAGATGATGAAGAAATTGATGAAATGTATGATGAGATAAAAGAAATTATTCAGGTAGTGACGGGAGACGAGAATTTAATAGTCATGGGTGACTGGAATTCGGTAGTAGGAAAAGGGAGAGAAGGAAACGTAGTAGGTGAATATGGATTGGGGGTAAGAAATGAAAGAGGAAGCCGTCTGGTAGAATTTTGCACAGAGCATAACTTAAATCATAGCTAACACTTGGTTCAAGAATCATAAAAGAAGGTTGTATACATGGAAGAATCCTGGAGATACTAGAAGGTATCAGATAGATTATATAATTGTAAGACAGAGATTTAGGAACCAGGTTTTAAATTGTAAGACATTTCCAGGGGCAGATGTGGACTCTGACCACAATCTATTGGTTATGAACTGTAGATTAAAACTGAAGAAACTACAAAAATGTGGGAATTTAAGGAGACCTGGATAAACTGACTAAACCAGGGGTTGTACAGAGTTTCATGGAGAGCAAAAGGGAACAATTGACAGGAATGGGGGAAGAAATACAGTAGAAGAAGAATGGGTAGCTCTGAGGGATGAAGTAGTGAAGGCAACAGAGGATCAAGTAGATAAAAAGACGAGGGCTAGCAGAAATCCTTGGGTAACAGAAGAAATATTGAATTTAATTGATGAAAGGAGAAAATTTAAAGATGCAGTAAATGAAGCATGCGAAAAGGATTACAAACATCTCAAAAATGAGATCGAGGAAGTGCAAAATGGCTAAGCAGGCATGGCTAGAGGACAAATGTAAGGATGTAGAGGCTTATCTCACTAGGGGTAATATAGATACTGCCTACAGGAAAATTAAAGAGACCTTTGGAGAAATGAGAACCACTTGTATGAATATCACGAGCTCAGATGGAAACCCAGTTCTAAGTAAAGAAGGGAAAGCAGAAAGGTGGAAGAGGGTCTATACAAGGGTAATGTACTTGAGGACAATATTATGGAAATGGAAGAGGATGTAGATGAAGATGAAATGGGTGATACGATTCTACGTGAAGAGTTTGACAGAGCACTGAAAGACCTGAGTCGAAAAAAGGCCGCGAGTGTAGATAACATTCCATTGGAACAACTGACGGCCTTGGGAGAGCCAGACGAATGGAAAACCTGGTAGAAACCGACCTCGGGGAAGATCAGTTTGGATTCTGTAGAAATTTTGGAACACGTGAGGCAATATTGACCTTACAACTTATCTTAGAAGAAAGATTAAGGAAAGGTAAACCTACATTTCTAGCATTTGTAGACTTGGAGAAAGCTTTTGACAATGTAGACTGGAATATTTCCTTTAAAATTCTGTAGGCGGCTGGGATAAAATATAGGGAGCGAAAGGCTATTTACAATTTATACAGAAATCAGATGGCGGTTATAAGAGTCGAGGATCATGAAAGGGAAGCAGTGGGAAGGGAGTGAGACAGTGTTGTACCCTGTCCCCGATGTCATTCAGTCTGTATATTGAGCAAGCAGTAAGGGAAACAAAAATTCGGAGTAGGTATTAAAATACATGGAGAAGAAATAAAAACTTTGAGGTTCGCCGATGACATTGTAATTCTGTCAGAGACAACAAAGGACTTGGAAGAGCAGTTGAATGGAATGGATAGTGTCTTGAAAGGAGGATATAAGATGAACACCAACAAAAGCAAAATGAGGATAATGGAATGTAGTCAAATTAAATCGGGTGATGCTGAGGGAATTAGATTAGGAAATGAGACACTTAAAGTAGTAAAGGAGTTTTGCTATTTGGGGAGCAAAATAACTGATAATAGTCGAAGTAGAGAGGATATAAAATGTAGACTGGCAATGGCAAGGAAAGCATTTCTGAAGAAGAGAAATTTGTTAACATCGAGTATAGATTTAAGTGTGAGGAAGTCGTTTCTGAAAGTATTTGTATGGAGTGTAGCCATGTATGGAAGTGAAACATGGATGATAAATAGTTTGGACAAGAAGAGAATAGAAGCTTTCGAAATGTGGTGCTACAGAAGAATGCTGAAGATTAGATGGGTAGATTCTATAACTAATGAGGAGGTATTGAATAGAATTGGGGAGAAGAGGAGTTTGTGGCTTAACTTGACAAGAAGAAGGGACCAGTTGGTAGGACATGTTCTGAGGCATCAAGGGATCACAAATTTTACATTGGAGGGCAGCATGGAGGGTAAAAATTGTAGAGGGAGACCAAGAGATGAATACACTAAGCAGATTCAGAAGGATGTAGGTTGCAGCAAGTACTGGGAGATGAAGAAGCTTGCGCAGGATAGAGTAGCATGGAGAGCTGCATCAAACCGGTCTCAGGACTGAAGACAACAACAACAACAACAACAACAGCAACAACATTGTCCCTCCGCTGTAGGTGTTCCTGAATACCAACTGCAGGGTGTCATACAAAAAATGCAGTCCTGGGCTCTCACCCATGACTTCCGGTTTTCAGACGCCAAGACATACATCATGCACGTCTGTCACCGTTGTAATGTCCATCTGCAACTGGAACTTGACCTCAACGACCGGTTGCTCAATATGGTGGAATATCTTTCACTTTCTGGAAATGGTCTCAGTGCCCAGTTCACAGGGCTTTCTCATCTTCACCATGTTAAGTGAGTGTGCTAGTTACACTTCAATACTCTTCACTGCCTCAGTAACAACAGCTGTAGTGCAGACTTGCAGACTGCAGTTCACATACAGTGTGTCTACTCCGAACTCCAGCTTCCCCTATTATTGCTTCCTGTACAGGAGCAATTGCATACTCTCCCATGGTGCGTACCTCATCCTTGGATCTTTCTTGACATGTCCTTTGGACAAAAAGAATCTTTTGACCCCCATGGTTTTTCACCACTTGTTCCTGGTCATTTTTGATGCTTTTTGAGGTTCAGAAGTGTTGTACAGTGACAGCCCAACCAATTCTTGTGGTCTGGTTCTCAGAAGAAATTGTGGGCAACAAAGAGAATCATGTGCATGTCTCAAGTCTTTCGAGCATACTTCTCGCAGGGAATCTACCGTTCTGTCACCTCCATGGTGGCCACACTCGCTTGACCCACAGCCACATTCTATGACATGAGGATGCATCCAGCCATCAATGTAGTGCTCGCCTGATAGTGGCCCACATCCTAATGGACTGCCCTAATTTGGCCACCTGATGGTGAAACCTTAACTTGCTGACACGTTTCCTATGGTGCCAAAACAACAGATGAATTGGTTTTATGTGTTGCCTGTGAAAGTGGTTTCTACTTCTCTCTGTGAGGTAGGGTACATTGGCCTCAGAGGCCACGGATTGGTTTTGCATCATAGCCTTCTCAGACCCAACGGGCCCGTGGCTGTCCGTGCTTGGTGATCTGGTCTGGCTCCTGCCCTTCCAACCCTTTTAATTCTTTGTATTCCTTTCCATGTGTCACTGCATTACTGCCTCATCGTCATTGTTCTGTTTCTTGGGATTTTGACAGCATGTCCTCGTTGCAAGTTTTCTTGTGATAATGGAAGGTGAGGAAGTGCCAGTCGCGTGCAGAGGGTGTGTTTCCCAGTGCATAACATGTCGTGTGGGCCTCCAACTGTCTTGTGATTGGAGTAGTTTGCCCACCCTCTTACACTTTTCTCACTTCTACTTGCTCCTCTCTCTTGGTTTTATTGTTTCTTTGTTGTTTGCTGTGTCCTTCCTTTCTACGGAGTCTTCCAGCCTTGATGCATATAGAATGAAGGGACTCATAGCTTGGTCCCTTTACCTCTGTCACGCCAATCCAATCATAAATTTGCAGAAAGAGTGGATAGATGGAGTTAATATTGGAGCTAGAAGTTTAATTAAAATTAATCCATGTAATCTAATGATGGATACCTTCATCCTTACATTCAGATTCTGTGTTTATGACACGATACACACAATGAAAAGAGCTGGGGGAAGAAAAGAAATAGTGTGTGTGGGGGTGGGGGGGATGAGCGTTCATCCAGCTGTCCATTCAGCGGAAGACAAGGAATATTAATCGACAAACTTTTAGTACATCTTCCTTTCAGAAAAGAGGATGAAGCGTTGGTTAAATTATGACTATTCGGTGGTGATGTATGAAAGACACCCAGGGCCCCAGATCGAGGGAGACACAGGAGGATAAGATGAGAGAAATTAATGCTCCCTGAGTAATACCTTAACAGTCTTCCTTTTGACATTTCTCACTCTTGTTAAATGAAGAAACCTCCAGTTCAGAGGTTGCCTCCTGTCTGTTGCTAATGAGCAGCAGTTTTCATTTTTATTACAATAATAAAAATTCTGGGATAAAAATAATGAACAAAGTGAGAAAAGGCAATCACTCACCTGTAGTTCATTGGTGCGTGGCACATGTAAAGTTTTCTTCAACCCAAAGGTGCATTTGAACACCACAGTGCTGTATTACTGGATGTGGTATGCCCTTGCCGTCCTCCGACCTTCGAACTTATAGGGGAGCCTACAGTTTAATGATGTAATTCAGCATTTTTCACAGTAATAGTCAGACTTGAAAGAAGTGGTCCGATATGCACAAGTTACCACTCTTTCTTTGTACTCTCAAGTGCGCAACATAAACAGCTAGATGTACCCACACATATCTAGAGCATATGTGCTGTTTCTGAGTGGTTGCTCTGGTTGACAGGTTTGGAGGAAATAAAGTGAGTGTAACAACAGGGAGGAAGTTAGGTGTATGAGCAAGGGCTGGGTATGGAGGTAATGGGAGATGGAGGGCTGACAAGTGGCTCTCAGTGGTAGTAACAAAATGGGGACCGAACAGAGAAGAAGGGGGTACAAGGTTGGAACAGGAGATGAATGGTGTGGAAAACGATAGGAGAGGAAATGGTGAGGGTAAGTGTGTGGCCAGGGAATAGCGGAATTTTAGGGTTGGGGGATTTGCAAAAATGGCAGATACACTGGGAGATAGTTGCCCCCTGCATAGTTCCGAGGAGCAGATAATGGTGATATTACCAGAATGCCATGGATATTGTTGATATAGTTGTTGAAGAAACTGGATTATTTTTATGGAACCATGTATTATATGAAGATGAACATCTAGAAAGCAGCTCTGTTGATATCAAATCACCATCAGTCCCTCCATTTTGAATACTGTCACTTTGTCAGTAAATAGTCCCTATCCTACCATTGTTGTTCCTGTAGATACTGTATATGAAACGGGAAGCAAGCGTTACCAAAGTATACTGATAACCATGCCATAGCTTTTGCAGGCAATGTCCTGTCCAGAATGTCCAAAAAGCTTTCCCCTGCCACAGATACCAACAGATCCATCGTCCTTCTTAACCAGTCACCAATCAGTAGTCCTCTTACCACCGTAAATCATCCAGGACCTGAAAAACTTGATCACCTCCTTCATTGAAACTTCAGCTGCCTCTTTGTGTCATTAGGAAATGGGCTCAACCCCACTGTCTAAAATAGTATTATATTACCCATCTAACTTATGCACCACACTAGTCGTGGATGACCCAGATACGATATCTTCCTTTACACCCACTCACCATTTTGTGCTGTATTCTTGTCTGAGCTGTAGGAGTGACAACTAACCACCACTCGTCCTCAAGAATAGCTATCTTCAGATTGTGGCTGACCTCAAACTTGCCCATTAGTTGCTGAAAATGGTTCACGCCACAATGTTAATTAGTTCAGTAAGGACCTGTTCAGTAAGGACCTGTTAATTAGTTCAGTAAGGACCTGTGACGTTGCCGGCCGAAGTGGCCGTGCGGTTAAAGGCGCTGCAGTCTGGAACCGCAAGACCGCTACGGTCGCAGGTTCGAATCCTGCCTCGGGCATGGATGTTTGTGATGTCCTTAGGTTAGTTAGGTTTAACTAGTTCTAAGTTCTAGGGGACTAATGACCTCAGCAGTTGAGTCCCATAGTGCTCAGAGCCATTTGAACCAACCAACCTGTGACGTTTGGATCAACTTCTTCATGCAACACCTATTCTTCTCAACTGTACAGACAGGATTGTACATCCAGCACTTTCCATGTTTGTTCAGTTTCAATGGCGCAAAACTCTGTTAATATCCTCCCAACTCCCTTATAGTCAGTTGTTCCTCTCCTGTAGTTCTACCCCTTCCTAGTCCTACACTGCAAACCTCTTTCCCTACCACTGTCAGCCTGAGCACTCCTCATAGTTAGCCAGTGTTGCTATGGCCCGTGGGTGGGGGCATTTGGGGTATCTGCTTTGTGCATGTGAATGTATTTACTGCTGCTAGATAAAAAAACTAGAGATATCTTGAAAAATACACTAATGGAAAAAATTGGTACACTAAAAAATAATTAGTGTAGAGTAATTAAATTTTGGGAATACATTTGTCTAGTTAACGTATTTAAGTGATTAACTGTTGCAAGATCACAGGTTAATGTAAGCATGAGGTAAGCCACTGCAAATGTGAAATGCTGTTACATTAATAACTGGTGTAGCTGCCAGAATGTTGAACACAAGGATGCAAACATTCATGCATTGTGTAGTACAGGTGCCGGATGTAAGCTAGTGGGATGGAATTCCATGCATGTTGCACTTAGTCGGTCAATAAGTTGTCATCTGATGATGTCCCATATTTACTTGATTGAGCAGGCCAAGGCAACAGGTTGACATTCTGTAGAGCACAACAGCGGTATGTGGGCGATTGTCCAATTGGAAAACATCCCCTGGAATACTGATATGATCTTCATAAGTGGCAGGCAGTAGGTCGAATCACCAGAATGACATACAAATTGGCTGTCAGGTAGCATGGGATGACGACTAGAGCTCCTGCTGTCATACAAAATCGCACCTCAGACAGTAACTCCAGGTGTAGGTCCATGTGTCTAGCACACAGACAGGTTGATTTCAGGCCCTCAACTGGCCTCCTAACCAGCATACAGCCATCACTGGCAACAAGGTGGAACCAGCTTTCATCAGAAACACAAGAAACCTCCATCCTGCCTTGCAATCATTTCTCACTTGACACCATTGAAGTGCAAATGGTGGTGGTTAATGGAATGCACACTACAGGGCATCTGGCTCAGTGCTGTCCTTGAAGTAACCGTTTACAACAGTTCATTTTGTCACTGCAGTGCCAACTGTTGGTGGAGATGCAGTATGATTCGGTGGAGCCATATGCTGAACTCCCTCTCAGTAGTGCCGCGTGGCTGTTTGGAGCCCTGTCTTCTTGCGATGACCACTGTCAGCAGTCATGTACATTCCTGCCAAATCTTTCTGCTATATTACAGAAGGAACATCCAGCTTTTCGTAGCCGTGTTACACAGCTTCATTCAAACTCGGTGAGCTGTTGATAATTGTGTCTTTGTCGCCTTAAAGGCATTGTTGACTAATTTCAACTCATTGTGTCGTATCTCATAGGTGATTAACACTCACAACCATTACAGCATGTATTTAAAGCAAACTTGATTTGCATCCTCATAGTGGTGCCACTAGTGCCACTCTTATGTGACTGGTGTGAAATTTGATTAAACATCATCTTTCAGATGTAGAAACACCCCTACTATGTGTGTATGTCACACACAACTCCTCCTTGGTGTTGCAATTTTTTTGCTGTCAATATAGTAATGTCTCTGAGCTGTTACTTAAATTTCTGTGCCACACATAAAGATGAGTGGTAGGTTGACCTCATTTTTTATTATTATTATTATTATTCGTTACAGTCAACTTTGGACTACGCTAAGCATCAGTCATTTCTTGTGCTTTTTCTTGCGTTCTTCCCAGTACTTCTTCATTTTTTCTGAGTGGGCTTCTTTACGTTCTTGCGACCAGGTTGTTCCCGTCTTCTTTGATTGCGTTCGGTCTTTGAATCCCTGTATTTTGTTGATGGCATTCCTATATTCCATTCTGTTGTAAACTGTCTCTGGTATAATGTTCATTTCTGCAATGTCTTCTTTTACTTCTTTCAGCCAGTTAATTTGTGTCTTTCTGCTTTCCATGTATTCCAGGATTTTCTTTGCCGTTCTTTCTGGTGCCATTCTTTTGACATGCCCATAGAAACTCAGTCTTCTCTTTTTAAAGGATGTTGTCAGTTTTTCAATTTTCTCGTATAACTCTTTATTGGATCGCAATTTATAATCCTGTCCATCCTTTTTAGGTCCTAAGATCTTTCTCAGTATTTTTCTCTCTTTTATTTCCAATTTCTCCAACAGACGTTTTCTGTTCAGTGGGATGCATTCAATCGCATACAAACTTTCTGGTTTTATTACCGCATTGTAGTGCCTGAGCTTGGCATTGATGGAGATCGACTTTTTATTGTATTCATTTCGGCATAGCTGGTATGCCGTTTCCATCTTTATTGCTCTTTCCTGTAGTGAAACATTTGGTAACCCTGTCAGTGTAATCCATTCCCCTAGATACTTAAATTTATGAACTCTCTTAATTATTCCATATTTAGTTTGCAATGTCTGTGTTGGGTCTGTTTTGTCCTGTATCATCAGTTCTGTCTTTTCATACGATATTTGTAGACCTGTCTTCTCAGCGATCTCATGCAGCATTTCTATCTGAATCTTTGCTGTTTCGATGTCATCTGCCAATATTGCCATGTCATCAGCAAATGCCAGACATTCAATTTTTGTTTTATTTCTTCCTAACGTTATCCCATTTTTCACTCCAGCTTCTGCCATCTTCTTTCTCCATTCCCTGACCACTTTTTCAAGGACAATGTTAAACAACAGCGGGGAGAGCCCATCCCCTTGTCTAACACCTGTTCCAGTTACAAACGGCTGTGACAATCTACCCAAAAACTTCACTTGCGATTTTGTTCCCGTAAGGGTGTCCTGGATTAGACTTCTGCTTTTATCATCAATCCCAAATTCTTCTAATGTGTTAATCAGAGTTGGTCTATCAATAGAATCATATGCTTTTTTGAAGTCTATGAATGTAATTACTAGATTTTTCGATGTGCGTGCGCGAAGTTGTATTATGGAGAGTAGACTGAATATCTGTTCACTGCATGATCTTCCTTTTCTAAACCCAGCCTGATATTCACCCAGTTCTTTCTCTACCTGATTTTCAATCCTGTTTTGTAGTGCCTTGGATAGGATCTTACAGGCCACTGATAACAATGAGATACCTCTGTAGTTATTTGCATTTGTCTTGGCACCCTTCTTATGTAACGGATGAATCAATGCTGTCTTCCATTCCTCCGGAATCTTCTCTGTATTCCAAATCTCTTCAAACAGCGCCTCGAAATTATTTATGTTTTTTATATTTATTGATTGTAATTTTGTTTTATGTGAGGTTTTTCATTTTGGAAATTTAAAGAAGACTATTCTTCTAAATAAAATGAACTAAGTTTACAGCATGTTGTCCAAATTAAACTTTTAAATAAACATAATTATCTTAATAGAGATGTAACCCACCAATCTAGTCTGGCAACTACCTGAGATTTCGTTTTCCCTTAACAGCAACATGCAGTTTCAGACCATACTGCATAATGTTTGTGAAGTTTCAAGGTTAACTGCTTCTCAAACTGCAAACATCACAACTTCACGCAGTGCTTATGGCAGCTCTTATGTATTTTTGTCTCTTTTCTCCAAAAAATGCAAGAAAGCATTTTAATTTGGGCACATGCCTTCTTTGTTGTGGTATTAAAATAATATGACTTGAAAATTTTGCACACAGAGATCTTTGCCTCAGAGCATCTCTTAACTTCTTGTCTGATTTGATAAAAGAAATTCAAAATTTCCGTGTGTTTTTGCCTGTGTTTGTATACTCCTGTGGAAATTCCAGTTCCATCTCCAGAGTTAACCAAAGAACCTTTTTTTTTATTTATGTAATAGCATCTTGGGCAATGTTAATACTGTTGAAGTCAAATAGGCATTCTTATAACTGAACAATACTTCATAAGCCCATACAGATTATTTTAAAATCAAAATAAACTAGTGCTGCCTGATTTTTGTTTTGTAATGAACATTTTTCGTAGCGTGATTGTTTGCATGAACTTCATTGCTCATTGTTGAGCTGTTAGTCACTGTGCAATTTATTGTGTATTATTAGATGGTGCAGAGTTGTGGTGTTGTGTGGAAATGTCTCATAAAACATGCAGTATTAAATTAATAACGTATCACAGTTTCACATGTTTTAACGTGCCTTGATTGTAGTTGTGTTTTGGAAGAAGATTCTGTGCATCACATATAAACTTCAAGGACATTGCTTCTAAACTGACACTTGCTGTTGTGTTGATCTAGTGTGCATCTCATCCTTAAGAATATCAATTTTTGTTTACGCCAGTGGTGTATTTGTGTAGGAATACTAAGGTCTATATCCAGCAGTGGCTGATGATGATAATTATGACAACTCAAATTGTTTTCCTGAGTGAAATGGCGCAATGAATAGGACACTATTGTCATATTCCGAAGTACAACCGTTCTGATTTAGATTTTCGTTATTTACCTGAATCACTCCAGGCAAATGCAGGGATGTTTCCTTTGAAATGATATGGCTGGTTTCCTTCCCCATCCCAGAAACAATCTGAGTAACATAAAAATCATGTGTGTTTTAGCATCCAAGTAAATTATCCAAAAGCATAGCAGTCATAATTATTTTTCTCTTGCCTGTCTATTGCTAATGCTTCTTCTTTTAGGTGGCTAGTAATCTGTTCTCATATAATATTCCTATGTTGTTGTTGTGGTCTTCAGTCCTGAGACTGGTTTGATGCAGCTCTCCGTGCTACTCTATCCTGTGCAAGCTTCTTCATCTCCCAGTACCTACTGCAACCTACATCCTTCTGAATCTGTTTAGTGTATTCGTCTCTTGGTCTCCCGCTATGATTTTTACCCTCCACGCTGCCCTCCAATACTAAATTGGTGATCCCTGGATGCCTCAGACCATGTCCTACCAACCGATCCCTTCTTCTAGTTAAGTTGTGCCACAAACTTCTCTTCTCCCCAATCCTATTCAATACCTCCTCATTAGTTATATGATCTACCCATCTAATCTTCAGCATTCTTGTGTAGCACCACATTTCGAAAGCTTCTATTCTCTTCTTGTCCAAGCTAGTTATCGTCCTTTACTAATGTGTGACTTGGTAGCTCAGTTGTCAAATGTCAGACTATAAATCACCAGTCTCCCCCCACCCCACCCCCCCCACCCCTTTTTTTAAATCTGCAATTCCTTGCCTCCAAAGGACAGAGGGTTCATCTGAAAGATGTGGCTAGAGAGGAAAGATGTGAAGAAAAGAACAGAAAATCTTTTCGTCACATCGATAGCAAGAGTATACTTTTAAATTCATTGAACACTTTCTGTATTGCTCCTCTTTTGTTCAGTTTTTTTGTTCAATTTCGTTTGTGAACAGGGCTTCAACTTTGCTTAGATCAATTATGTTTTTTCCAATAGAAAATAACAATTCCGTCTTTTGCAACTGAATTTGCCTGTTTTTATTAAATGTCTTTTGCATGTGCATGCGAGGCTTCTTCAGTGCCTGACAATAAAACACAACACGTGGTTTTTAGCTCGAAAGACAAGCTTCTATCAGAGGATCCTTGTTGTTAAGTTTTTGGGGGTATATTTAGATGATAAATTATCTTGGGGTCAACATGTACAAGATATTAGTGGTAAACAGTCAAGAGCAATTTATCTGATAAGGTGACTTACTAACTGTGTACCTGGAAAGTATGTTAGAACATCCTATTTCTCTTTCTTCCAAAGCATATTAACATATGGTATTATTTTATGGGGGAACTCTAGTTGTGTGCATGGCATCTTAATACTGCAGAAAAAAGCTATGAGGGTAATTACTGGTTTGTCTTATAAGGTGTACTGTAAACCATTGTTTTGTGAACAAAAGATCATGACTGTAATAAACTCATACATGTACTATCTTTTAATTTACACAAAATAGAAGTTACCAGATGCAAAACACAGAGGGAATGTACATTGTTACAGTACAAGAGGGAACAGATGCATTTATCCCCCATACCACAGACTTTCAAAATCACTGAACAGTTACGAACTCATGGAGCACAAATTATTTAATACGATTTCACCATCTGTACAAGAATTACCCATACTAGATTTCAAAGAAATACTGTATGATTGGCTAGTTAACCACCCATTCTGTGACATAAATGAAGATTTTAACTTAATATAATAATGTAACAATAATAACAATCTTTTTGTTTATTTTCAAGTGTCATTTGTATTTTATAATATGTGTGGTGTTGTCTATTGCTGTAATGACTGAATAACAATAAAATTATTGTTATTATTATTATTATATTATTATTGTTTCTCATACCTAAATCAATAAATATTAAAAGAAATGGAGTCAAATGGACAGATAAATGCAATACCAGCATGGTAGTTGACAAGAATTTTGAGGGATGGAACATAGAATATAGGGACAGTATCAGGAAATAAATTGAGGCTTTGAGAGAGCCACATTGTTTGTAGTTTTAGGTCTGAAAGAGACAGAACAAATGACAAAAATGAAAAGCAATGAGAAATGACATGCATCTCATAGAAGTGGAGTTATCAGATTCAATATTATCGAAGAGTGGACAAATTTCACACTGTTAGAGTGCATCCAAATGAAGAACTGGCATGTTTCATATTGTTTTATGACATTAGTGGCAGAGAGAGCTGAAAAGTTCCTGTGAAAATCTGCAGAACGCATCAGGTAAGATTCCTGTAGATTTCAGTGCTAGAATTGGAAAACAGTCAGAAAAGAATAAAAAAACTGAAAGTCACAGTGTTAACAATAGTATGATGTATGCTGACTTTGGTGTTGCTCACAAGCTTTTACCAGTCCCCATCCAATAGAGAGAGAGAGAGAGAGAGAGAGAGAGAGAGAGAGAGAGAGAGAGAGATTCACACAGCAGAGAAGAGAAATAGGAGATAAGCAGGCAAGGGAGGATGAGATTCAAAATACAACCATTCAGAAAAAATTAATTGTAGAACCACAGGAGGAGACTATCCAAAAGCTAGATCTGTAGTGATTTGAACGTGTCCAGCAAATCTCAAATGATTATTCACTGACTTCAATGAAGATAAAGAAGGAATATGGCAGCTTGGACGCATTTGTGAAGAGAGAATTGAAAAGGCACTGCAGGATAGGGGCCTGTCATTGAGAAAAGAAGCCATAACTGCAGTCAGAGAGAGACCAAGATCCCTTTCATCATCTATGTTGTGAGGCAGACGCTTAAACCATGGACACAGGCTAACTTATTACATGTTTAAAAGTAGCTGTCAGTAAACGACAGGTTGTCTTAAATTGTAATAGCAAGAAGAAACCTAAAGGGGGTTTAAGGTTAAAAAAAGGGGGAGGGGGGGGGGTCCCTCAAGAAGGAGAAGTTTCAGACATTCCTCACAGCCATTGTATCACAAAGTTGCGTATGTTTGTTAACAAAGTTGCCAAATCATGTTTCAGTGCTTTAAATTGTCATAACTCATGGTCAAAATTATATTTGATTTTATCTTAATAAACTACTATGGGACTTAAATGAATAGATTAAACAGACTCTTTACTGGGTGACTTAATGTCTGCTTTCTATGAGAATTTGTCATCTACAGTCTTAACTTTGATTATGCAGGGATAGCACTTGCATCAGGGTGAAGAAGTATCAGCTACACTACTGGAGTTAAAGTGCTTTACTAAAATTATTTCATACCATTATAAGAATTTATTATGTTTATTCTGAAATGAATTGACAAAATATATTTATTTCAGATAGCCTGTGATTCGAATTTTGGAATTCCAAATGGTGTTTTGCTACCTGAAGATAATGCACAGAAAGTTCAATATTCAAGTGAAGAAGCTGAAAATCTTGAGAAAGAGTTAGATTGTCTGATGACTAGGTTAACCAGGGTATGTATACAAGTGTCGCTGATTTGCTTGTCAATAAAATAAGTATTGGTAAGGAAAGTTTTGGTGGAATGTAAATAATTTCAGAGTAAGAAAAGTGCTACAAAATGTGCAGGTGCAAGAGTGACACACACACATTACCATTTATAAATTTGAAAAAGGCCCATGATAGCATACACACACAATTTTAAGGTGTACTAAGATGAGAGGATATCATTTCACCTATTTTATTTGACATAGTCTTACTAAGGGACCATCAGACCTGTTAATCACGTTTTTCATGAGTCTCGTTGTAGATCTCTTGAGGGCTAGCTGGTTTTCATGTGACAGTCCCTAGTTTGTGAGAAAATCGTTGTTGGAATTTTATGCATTCTGCCGATGTCTGTAACATTAAAAACGTTGTGAGCAGGTGAACATAGTTCAGGGACTAAGTTCCACAGTTACCATGCTGGCAGTACGGCTTCAAACCCTGCCCAGAATATCATTAAATAGTGTAGATTTTGCTGTAATAACTTCTTTAATAAATCAATCATTACAGCAAATTTTCTTCAAATTTGTATTTGGTTTGTTACAGAATAGATAACAGAATCATCTTACTAACTGTCCCATGCTATGCTAGAACAAAGTTCCAGATGGTATTTGTTGCAGAAGCAACCGAAATACAAATTCATAGAGCGTCACATACATTTAATGATAGCTACTGTCTTGTAGGAACACAGATTATTCAGGAGTAATACCAAAAACCACAGTTCATTTAAACTAAAAAGTATTTTCATTTCTTAGATTAACTTCAGTGCAAACCACGTTGTACGAGGTTTGTTTTTTAAGTAAGGGCCGTTTTTATTTTAAAAAAAAGATACAAATACTTTTGTAAAAAAAACTTTTATTTTCTGATTCTACACACTTTTACCTATTTTTCTACATAGTTGCCTTGTTTATTTAAGCACTTGTCATACCATACAACTAAGTTTTTAATTCCCTCTTCAAAGAATTCGGCCACCTGCTCCGACAGCCAAGAGTTCACGGCCGCTTTCTCTTCAACGTCGTCATTGAAGCGTTGCCCGCCAAGATGGTGTTTCAGGTGCCGGAAAAGGTGAAAATCGCTAGGAGCAAGGTCGGGGCTGTATGGTGCATGGTCCAAAACTTCCCAGCCAAAAGAATCAATCAAATCCCGAGTCTTTTGAGAGGTGTGAGGCCTAGCGTTATCGTGCAGGAGCAAAACTCCTTTTGTCAGCATGCCGCGCCTTTTGTTTTGAATTGCTCTGCGGAGCTTCTTTAGAGTTGCACCGTAGGCATCTGAATTGATTGTCGTTCCTCGTGGCATAAAGTCCACTAGCAAAACATCGCGCCAGTCCCAGAACACAGTTGCCATAATCTTGTGCTTTGACAGCGTCTGTTTGGCTTTGACCTTGACGGGTGAGGTTGTGTGTCGCCATTCCATCGATTGTCGCTTGCTTTCGGGAGTGATATGGGATACCCATGTTTCCTCTCCAGTGACAATTTGACTCAACATGTCATCCCCTTCTTCCTCGTAACGAATCAAAAAGTCCAATGAAGTGGCTAATCTCTTCCCTTTGTGGTCCTCTGTGAGGAGTCTGGGTACCCACCGAGAACACAGTTTCTTAAAGTTTAGGTTTTCAGACACAATTTTGTACAAAACCGATCTTGAAACTTGTGGAAATTCCAAAGAAAGAGTGGAAATTGTGAATCTTCTGTCCTCACGAATCTTTGTTTCGACTGCAGCCACCAAATCATCAGTGATCACAGAGGGCTGGCCTGAGCGTTCTTCATCATGGACGTTTTGACGGCCATTTTTAAACACTCTAACCCATTGACGCACTTTACCTTCACTCATTGCATTCAAGCCATAAACTTCTGTTAACTGACAATGAATTTCTGCAGCAGATAGGCTTCTCGCGGTCAAAAAACGTATCACTGACCGTATCTCACACGTGGCTGGCGATTCAATAATCGTAAACATTATAAAGTAGCACAGTGATGCGTACACGTCAGCTACAGAGCTGCAACTTGCATCAGTGTGAATGGGAAGGATGCCGGCAAGTGGCGCGGTGGCTTGTTGTGGCATCCGCGCGAACTACGGGACTGTATGCGCGAACGGCCCTTACTTTAAAAACAACCCTCGTATCATTCCTGTGGAAGTAGGTGCACTAAATTGATGCAGAGCTAGAGAATGTATTTTTATGGAATCTTCCTTCAAATCGATTTCTCTATTAGTCTACTATTTAGCAAGTTTGGAGCATTTTGAATTTTTTTCGTGAAAATTATAACCTATGTGTAAAACTAAACATTCCATGGTTGGCAGAATGGAGAACATTCGGAAGGCATAATCTTTACAGTGTAGGTGCATGGTTATCTTTCATCAACAAAGATTTCATCTTCAAGTGTCTAATCAGTCTGGCCCTCCACACAAATCAATAATGGAAAGGAATTTTTTGTGTCCCATGTACAGAAGAACGACAAATTTTACAAACCCTTCGTGCAGCACTTCCATCGACTTCCCTGATTTCAAGCAAGTCACAATTACATTTTTTAATTTATGAGTCAAGTCGACTCTTTTGAACAATCCCACCAAATTTCCTGGATGACTTGTGCATACGTAAGAAAACTGAAGGGAATATCTTTCCTGGTGCGGTGATATATTGTGCTGTGAAGGAGACTACCATTGTTAAAATCGGCTTTCGCTCCTTGTTCTGCAAGGGATCTATTGTTCACAGATTTGTACTGGCAGCCAGTTTGATTAGTATTAGTTACATAATCAGTGTCAAAATTAGGGATGAGTCCTTTCACAGTTGCTAATAGTTCGTCCATTGTTGAGAACTCTTTGGAGCTGTCAAAATATTTGGAATTTTAACTACGAACCACAAATGGAATACATACTTGATGAAAGTGTGCAATAATTATAGATTTGTAAATGAAATTACCATGGCAAAAATGACTATTTTTGAATAACTGTGCTTGACATTTACCATGCAATGATATTATTTGTGATTTAAAAAATCACTATAGTGAAAATTACTATTTTTGAATGATTGTCCTTGACATTTACTATGCAATGATATTTGTGATTTAAAAAAAATAGGGTATTTAGGCAGGGTTTGAACCCGTACTGGCAGTGTATGAGCCTCAGCTCTTGTATTACACTCACTTTGTTGAAAAATGACTGACGCTACATGTGTGGGAGGCACGCATAAAACGTCATCAATTTTCTCAGAAAATTTACTAAAACTAATCCACAAGGGATCCGGCTTGCAGGAGGTGCGCATAACTAGACTTGCCTACACAGCTGGTGTAGCATTAATAAGTTGTTCCGGAACAGAATTAATCAGTATACTGTAAAATTATTACAAAATTTTTGAGAAAACAAGGTTAAATGTCAATGAAGAAAAGATGGAATATCGGATCCTAAGTAAGAAAATCCAATGTGATGCACCTCTAGCTGTAGGTAGGTTCACTTTCATGACAAATGACCACTTCAAGTACTTAGGGACTCTTTTTAGTAACAATAACAGAACAGATATTGAAATTAATGCCTGTCTAACAACAGTAAAGAAAAAACTTTTTAGCTTTAGCAAAATTTTAAAAGAGAAAAGAGCACTTACAACTAACTTCAACATCTGTACAAATTGACTGTTATACCGGTAACATTATATCGATGTAAAGAGTTAGTATTTTGAACAAAAAGATCAAGAAAAACTGTTAATATTCAAACTAAAAATACTAAGAATTTTGGGATCTGTATATGATGAAAATAAAATGGAATGGAGGAAAGGAAACGTGAAGAGTTAAGAGAGCTGTGCAATGCAGGATGAGGAAACATACAGAATTAAGAGAACTGTACAGACACCATAATATTATTAAGTACTAAAGAAAGAAAGGTCTAACTGGGCAGGCCGTATAGCAAGAACGAAGGAGAATATATTACCTAGAAAGCATTCCACAGAATAAAATATGGGACTAGAGGAAGAGAAAGACCCAGAATTAGGTGGCAAGATAGCATCCAGGAGGACACAGTTAGGGTAAACATTAACACAAATGAACAAGGAATGCACCCAAGAGCAGTTATATGGTTGATTAGGCCCTTGCCACATGTAAAGTCATGTCATCTGTATTGCTTCTTCAAAGACTGTTTTGTTTTTCCTTCAGGACTATTTCATATCAATTTCTTACCTTTTTTAAGTAGTAATTACTAGAAATATGTTAAAAATGAACTGTGTTTTACAATGCTCCCTTTCCATTTAACAGAAATGTAACCTTCTGTGGCTGCTTTCCCTGTCTCCCTTTCAACAATATTTCATATGGATTTGATTTTGTTGTCTGATCTGTCAGTTTCAGACAGGATGTACATGCATCTGGATTCTTTTTAATAATTTTCTTAATTTGCCACATTACTGTGTACAACGGAAGTATTTCTATTTGCTGTTTTCCCTTTTTACTTACAGAAAAGTTGCTCATATAAAATTGGAATTATTGCAATAAATTGTCATTTTAAATCAATCCAGATTACTTTTTTGTGAATCTGTACAGCTACTTACTACAGTTTGAGTTGTTCACTTTCTGTTTCTCCAGTTTCTCTTTGTCTTAATTAGTTATTAGAGATTGAATATATTTTGTATTTGCAGTATAAAATTACTAATTTTTTTTCACAGGCAAAGGCCATGAAATGCCATTTGGCCAGTGAATTAGAGGAATTTGAAAAATTGAAACCCGTAATAGAAAAGATGCACAATCTAAGACTGGAAGTATTAAAGAATTTGGTTAAACAAGTGACGCAACATGAACAGCAATTGAAGAGACTATCGAAAGTGTCAAAATCAATCTGTTCAGTTACCAGCAAAACAACAATGGATAAAACAGACTTTCCTCATAAATTAGTGAAAGACAAATTCCGTTGTTCCCCTCCTGAATAGTCACGTACTAGTGTCTGAAATTTGTTTCTGTACTGTGCTAAATTTTTTTATCAGTGGACTCTTTAATTTGTTTTGTATCCATATTTACTTTGCTCAGCTGTTCATTTACCTCATTCCTCACTAAATCACGCTTCTTGATTATCTCAGACTGTGAGCCGCCTTTTAACTTTTGTATAGTGGATTTTAATTTTAGTATTTTTTGATTTATCTGAGCCTTATCCTGAGTCTGAGTCTTAGAAATATGTTCTTCCGACTTATTGGCTTAGTTGTATTCAATTTGAAATTCAGGTCTGTAATTAAGTTATACTTTAGCATTAGTTATATCCAGCTTGACATTTACGTCAGTAAGAACATTTTCAAACTCTAGCATTTAAGTTACTGTTTAGTACAGGAGGAGCAGATATTTCCTCTCACAAAGTTGCTGCAATTGCCATCTCGTGTTGAAGATGTGTGTCGTCCCTCGGCATGGCTCACCACATGAAAATAAAAGTAAAAACCCCACACAACTCCTGTACCTTTACACTTGACACCAAATTTTGTAACTCTTCAGTTGCGATTATCATTTGTTGATAAGGAGGTGTAGGGATACTCATCACTCCTTTGGAGTAGTATACAGGGTGTCCTAAAAAAAAAAAACACTGGTAAGGTTTAGGGACAGGTCCCTGATACATAAGTAAGTAAAGAAGTCTAATAAACATGGGCTGTAAAATGCATACCTTAAGAGGTATTAGCACTTGTTCATCTTCAATACTATGAAATAGATCTCTTGTATTGCAAGGTTTTTGCTTTCTATATTTTGGGAGGAGGTACTGACCAAAACAAGGAAAAAAAGTCTGATAAACATGGAGTCCAAAATGCATACTGTAATTGCTAGGAGCACTTGTTCATCTTCACTAGTGTGAAACACATTTCTTGTACTGAAAAAGTGCTCATAGCTGTTAAAGATTGCATTTTAGAGCCCCCCATGTTTACTAGCTATTTTTCTTGTTTTGATCAATACTACCTCCTCGCAAAATAAGAAAACCAAAGAGCTTGCAGCAGAAGAGATGTGTTTCATAGCATCGAAGATGAATAAGGGCTCACATCTGTTATAGTTCGTGCTTTAGAGCCTGCATTTACTAGACTTTTTTTCTTGCTTTGGTATACTGAGCCTGTCCCTAAAGCTTGTCAGGATGTTTTTTTTTTTTTAGGGGGGGGGGGGGGGGTTGCTGGGACCCTGTATATCGCCACAAGGGCCAAGAATCTTTCATTGTCTCATATCAGTGTGTGACAAAGGTGGTAGATTTACCTATCTTTATAGAACAGAAACAGATTTTAATATAATAGTGATTTATAAAATGTACAAATCAATCACATAATATATAATTTCATTTTTATTTGACAGTTGAAATATATATATATATATATATATGTATATATAGGTATAATAATGATATTTATATATATATGGAGAAAATAAATCTCACAGTTATTGTATATAATTTTCATGAACTGTAGCTTTGTTGAGTGGTAACACTAAAAAATAAAAATTTTATGGAAAAATATAGAGTTTCGGTCACAGAACCGATGTTATAATATTGCTTAATATATCACATAAAATTCAATAATGATATTATTAATATTTTGTACTTGAACACAATATACCCAATAAATGTTACATCATTGCACAGTTAACAATCTTATCATGTAAATGCTTATTGTGTGAAATAATCAGAGATGTTTTTCAACATCTTAATACAGCTGAAGTAAATGCTCATGGTATATAATAGTGAATAAAAAGAAAACTAACAATCTGAGCCATCAAGGAATGGTCAATTTGGCAATGTATGGAAGTGTGAGGCACAAAAATTGTAGATGGAGACCAAAGATTGAGTAGAGTTCAGTTCAAACGTATGTAGGTTGCAATATTTACAGAGAGGTGAAGAGACTTGCACAGGACAGACTAGTGTGAAGAGTTTAATCTAATGAGTCTTCAGACTGAAAACTCCCTACTACAGCAGTGATAACAAAAACAACGAATATGTGCTGTAATGATGTCTAAATATAATGATGTAAATGAAGTACATTATTGTATAGAAATTATCACACCTATTGAGCAGCATATCTTTTCTTTTTCACTTCCTATTCCTTTCTTTATTAATGTAGAGAGGGCTGCTCTGACTTCTAGAATCTTCTTTGTAGCTGAGAGGATTACATATTTTATTTTCTTGTGATACTGTTTATTTTGCCAGTGCGAGGTGTTCATCACATATTGTAACTGGAAATTTATTTACTATGTGTTTATAGGGCCCTCCTGAACCAATGTAAATTGTCATCTTTCTTCAGCTGCTCTTGTTAATTTTCTATGTGGACCCCACTTCCATCATACAAGGGAGTTGAGAAACTGGGGTCTGAGAATGGAATACCAGTTCTCTCAAACCCTTGTTCCTATCTTGCGCAGCTGAGGGCTTTCTTGTTAATTCAGACTGTTGGTGAATGAGTTCTATTGCAGCTATCATCCAGGAAGCATCTTGAAGGCACAGTTCATGTCAGTCAGATGCATTTCATGAGGCACAGTGCACACAGGGACAGATACCTGACATGGTTGATTAACATTGCTAAGTTTCATTCACATTGAAACCACCAGCAAACCTATGCTCCACTGTTGTGGTCAGTTTAGATGCTGTAGTATTACATCCCTGGTTCAAGCATACAAAGTTTGGAGAAATGACTTATATAGTTAATCTTCCTGGCTGTGCTAGGATTTGTTCTCGACAGGTCGTAACCCCACATCTAAATCTTGAATTAAAATCAATGTAGTTAATTAGCAGGTTTTTTCATCAAGAGAGACTAAGTTGGAGAAATATTGCTTTCTTTTTTTCCCTGTGAAATTGTTGATTTTGCAGTAAGTCAAAGATGCTGTTTATTTTTGAAGATTGCTTTGATTTTAATCTCAGGCTTAGATTTCAGTTTTCAACCAAGTCACAAGCTGTAAAATAATTTCATTCTGATGTTGAAAAATCGACGTAATTCAGCAGGTAAACTGCCTTTAAATCGTTTCCCACACTTTAAAGAATCTCATTATACTTCTTGAATGAGTAGGAAGAAAAACACATTTCACATTGTGACACTTTTATTGTTGTCGTATAACATACAAGTGTTATACGGTAGATATTGGCTGATGGTTGTCAGAATACAGACCATTTCACATTATCATTACATGCACATTTGGAATTACATTTTTTCATCGATTTTACATTTAAGTACAATTATTGTATCAATTTTATAATGAGACTCAGATCGGATCAATAGTTGGCGGCGGCACCTTCCTCCCATCTCTTGCCATCACCGGAGTCGCAGTACTGGTAAGCACAGCATCCCTGAAGCAGCAACAAAGATGCTGCTGTTGGTGTATTGCAGTGCTCTCATTCCTGTTGTCTTACATAAGAAACACAAATACTTCTGTAGATCACAATCCACAATAGATAACAAAAAGACGTTATAATGCTCTCTCATCTGTATCTACTGTGTGGCAAAAATACCGGTGTGACCGCTGCTAATTTTCCTGTTGCACCACATACCGTTTTCACTGCCCCAGTGTTACTTATCACTAATGCCTAGATCCTACATATTAATAAATATGTAACTTCAGGTTAAAGATTATCGTAAGGTTTTTATTAAACTCATTACTAAAGTAATGTATTAAGTGTTTCCCTCCACATAAGTTGTTCCATGCAAGCACATTAACACAGTGTTCTTTAAAAAGACTTGGAAATAAATTTTCATATTTTTCATTTCAAGACAGAACATAGTTATTGACTTTAAATCATTATCTCCTCTATCCTAAATACATTGTCATTTGCTTGGTCACATGTCTAATAGAACACAAAGCATATAATGTCATTTACAAGTATAAGATCAGTTTATATTATTCCTGTGCCAAAAAATAATTAAACATTCACGAGCCTTATATTGACTATATACATCTCTCTCATGTCCTGAAAGTAATTAATTGTACTTTCTGTTAATGAACCTCCCCACTAGCACACTTACAGCAATATAGGCAGAAGTAGTTATGCCGTGTCAAATTACATATAGATCTGTAGATTACGTTATTTACACTCAACATGTACAGGGTATTCATAATCAAAGTTTCAGTATGAAAAAAGAAAATTGGTCCGATGTCTACTAAGAGTCAGGAAAAAATGATTACAAAATTTGAACAGCAGATTCTTTTGAAGTTCAATGTGGCATAGGGAGGAAAGCAGTTGATCAAGCATCTGTCAAACGTGCGGCCGCAGCATTGTAGGAAGGTGTGCAAACATGTAATGCATGGGGATTTGTGCAAATGTTGTTTGGAGGCACTGTGCATGAAGTTGTATGCAACATCCTGCATTGCTATGCATACAAAATCACACATGTTCATGAGCTGCTTCATGCTGACCTGCTGGCTATTTCGTGCTCATGTGGAAGTGGGCAATGTATGGGCACAGAACGTTCTGTAGACAGATGAAGGTCATTCCATTGCCAAGGACATTTCAATACACAGAATCACAAAATATGGGCAAAGGAAAATCTGCACCCACACACATCAACTGGTACCACTTCATTCTGCAGAGGTGACAGTTGTGGTGTGGGTCGATAGAATTGTTTATCATAGGGCTGTATTTTTTGGGCGGAGATGAGTCCTGTTACCTGTACCATAACTGGTAAACACTACGAGAGTCTTTTTTGCACCAGTGTCAACCCAACCCTTCAACAGCATGGATGTGTGAGTAGGATCATTTTTATGCAAGATAGTGTTCCGAAGCACACTGTACAGCCAGTGAAGTGGCTGCTGCAGAGGCATTTCAGAAATGCTAGAATTATCAGCTGTCATTTCCATACATCTAATCTTAACCCTTGTTACTGCTGGCTGTAGTGTTATCTGATTGAGCACAGTTGAATTGTTGGTATACATGTGCAACACATTCTGAACGTGACACCCAAGACACTCCAGTCTGTTGTGAAACATATGTTTCTTGATTTCTGTTTGTGTCAGAAAACTGTGGACAGCATAGTGAACGTCTTGAGCCTGTCTCATGACGATTAGAAACCGATGTCATTATGCTTTTTATGTGGACTTTGACCATAGGTCTATTAAAAACTGAGGTAATTTTGCATTTTATCTGATTTTTGACAACAGGAAAATTGAGAAAAGTTGTTTTCTATCCAAGTTGTTTCCGTCATGTATGGGCTTACCTAACCAGCAGTGCCTCAGCTGTTGATTGCAGACAATTTGCTGTCATGCACTTTAACAGGACAGCTGATGTAATTTGCATCTCAATCCCAAGCTTTTTTTGTATTCCATGACGTTTCCCACTGCATCAGTAATATGCTGTTTAGATTTTACATCATTGTGAGCAGTGGGTCTGTTTCTATAGTGTTTTGAAATTGAAACTTTAATTATGGACCTCCTGTATATGTACTTAATTGTACATTATTAAAACAGCATAGTCACATGCTTTGTAAGTTATTTACTATCTTTTAAAATTACTCATTGTATGGTGAGCAGGATAGTGGTGGATTTTGTGTGTCCAAGATTTTGGTATATTATGTTTAGCAAAATCTACTAACAAGGTCAAGTAGCGTCAGTTATTTAGTGATGCTTTACAACAAAGATTAACTTTCTGCTGTGTCATTGATGCAGCGAGAGCATCCACCATAACTCGTCATCTAAACTGATGCAGGCAACAGCATACAGCTAACATTTTGACTGGACCCCGGTATGGCGAATTGTCATATTGTAAACTTGTATGTATGTTTACAAAAGTCTTGGCCTTCTCATGCTCTCATATGACTGTCTACATGCTTTTAGTACAAGGTGTGAACAGCAACTAGGGTTACAAAGCATGCAGTGAAACAAGTAAATTTTTTCATTCAACCAATACAGTCAACTGATAGTACATACGTTAGGTCATTTTTCGATTTAGCCTTCACACTGGTTAAGCACTAGTCACTTTGTGGGGTGGCGCTTTGTGGGAGTTTGAATATACCCTCCTGGTAAAACTCCAGTCTGTACATGTTGTTGCAAAGTGTTTCATCTCTTCATCTGAAGTGAATTATCGGCCTTCCAGGTGCTCCTTCAAGTGAGGAAAAGGTGAAAGTCGCTCGGAGCGAGGTCCAGGCCGTAGGAAGCAAAACTGGCTTCAACAGTTTGGTGGTCTTCTTGGCTGTAGGTGGTCGTACATTGTTGTGAAGAAAGCTGACACCCTCAGTGAAAAGACCTGGTCATTTCATCCCGATTGCTTCACGCAGTCACGTGAAGGTTATGCAGTGTCAGTCAGTGGTTACTGTATTCCCTGTTTCCAAAAGCTCCACAAGTGACACCCACACTGTCCCAAAACATTGTGGCCATCACCTTCCAGCAGAGTGTGTCACCGTAATCTTCTGTCTTGAGAGAGAAAGTTGTTTCCAATTCACTGATGATCACTTACTGTTGAGGGTGTAGTGGTGGATCCATATTTCATAACCTGTGGCAGTATGGTGAAGAAAATTATTCCCTTCTCTGGAGAACCATTGCGAAAGTTTCAGACTTGCTCCCATCCATTTCTTCTTATATAGGTTGTACAGATCTTGTGGAGCACTTCGAGGCACGAACTTAATGTCGGTTGTTGTAAACAGTGAAACAGATGCTTCCGAACGACATTCCCAATTCTACCATTGTATTCTGCAATGTGATCCTCTTGTTGTCCTGAATCAGATACTCCACGCAAACTGTGCTCAGATCTGTTGATGCTGTGCTGGGTTGGCCACTGCGATCCTCGTCGGTGACATATTCTCTACCGGCCCTAAATTTTCAACGCCTTTTTGCAATATGCAGATGAGGCACTAGTCTCTCCATAAATCTGTACCAGCTTCCGGTGAATTTCAGCTGCTGTTAGATGTTTTGCCCACAGAAATCAAATAACTGAGTGTATTTCTTCACAAAACCAGTAATTCAAAGGAGTCACCATTTGTGTTTACCTACAATTAGTGCTGTCGATGGTGGGTGGCTGCACAGTTGCCAATCACATATCAGAATGACTGCACACTACTAATTTCCTTACAACAGATGAAACTTCAGGAATATCGGCCTTTTAACACCAGTTTCTGATCACCGCTCATAACAACATATTAATTTTTTTTCCACTTATCTGAAAAGAACTCAAAGAGGAACAGTCCCAAGTGTAAATAAAGAAACTCGATGATACTTGACGAGTGTGTAGAGGGGCAAAGTAATGCAACACGTATTTTTTTGTGTGTGTCCAATTTCACTTTTAAGGGGTGAAATACTCTCCAAAAGGTAATTGTTGTATTAGGTTTAGAAGGAATATCTTCGAAGCAATGATATACAAAAGATGATTTTCATATAAAAGTTTATATGTAATTAACATCTTGAAAACAGTGTAATCAACTTTTGTAATAATTCAAAATTTTGCACAATAATTGGATGAGATTTGAACCTTCAATCTTCTACATGGTACGTTTATGCGCTGATCGCTATGCTATGCCATTACACTGCCATGAAAACATTATATCATTTTTATTCAGTTAATTGCTTTAAATGTAATTTTTTTATTTCTAATACTTTGCCACGTCATTTTCATCATCATACTGACCTTTTTATTCACTCCTATTATTCTTACTACCATCCTTTTTTTGTTTGGACTTTGCTTGTGCCACCTATAATCTGCAACCAAATGCCAGCAAGTACTGCTCATTGGTTGGCAGGGCCTATGTAACCAGTGTGAGGATAGTTTCAGGTAACCAACGACAGTTAGAAATTACAGTTTGCTTTTACTACAAAATATAAATGTTTGCTGCAGAAGATGGCTACGAGTTTGCGCATAGAGGTTAGCCTTAAATACCGTGAACAAAGCTATCATGATTTTAGTTCTGCCACAGATTGTTGATCGCTGTTTGCCGGCCGCGGTGGTCTAACGGTTCTAGGCGCTCAGTCCGGAACCGCGCGACTGCTACGGTCGCAGGTTCGAATCCTTCCTCGGGCATGGATGTGTGTGATGTCCTTAGGTTAGTTAGGTTTAAGTAGTTCTAAGTTCTAGGGGACTGATGACCACAGATGTTTAGTCCCATAGTGCTCAGAGCCATTTGAACCATTTGATCGCTGTTTTCTTACAAGGGAACCTCCCCATCGCACCCCCCTCAGATTTTGTTATAAGTTGGCACAGTGGATAGGCCTTGAAAAACTGAACACAGATCAATCAAGAAAACAGGAAGAAGTTGTGTGGAACTACGAAAAAAATAAGCAAAATATACAAACTGAGTAGTCTATGTGCAATATATACAACATCAAGGACAGTCTAAGATCAGGAGCGCCGTGGTCCCGTGGTTAGCGTGAGCAGCAGTGGAACGAGAGATTCTTGGTTCAAGTCCTCCCTCGAGTGAAAAATTCAATTTCTTTATTTTCGCAGTTATGATCTGTCCGTTCGTTCATTGATGTCTTTGTTCACTGTAATAAGTTTAGTGGCTGTGTTTTGCGACCGCACCGCAAAACCGTGTGATTAGTAGACGAAAGGGGAACCGAAAATATTTGATCGCAAGGTCGTAAGTCAACCGATTCCTCCACAGGAAAACACGTCTGATATATTCTATACGACACTGGTGACAGCATGTGCGTCACATGACAGGAATATGTTGTTGACCCACCTAACTTGTACACTTGGCGAATAGGTAAAAAGATTCTTCTACCTTGCCCGATTTAGGTTTTCTTGTGGATGTGATAATCACTCCCAAAAAAGTGATGAAAACGTACGAATTTGTCACATAAATTGCAACAAATGACTGCAACAGTCGCACAGTTTTCCCTGTGCTCTGTCAAAACATATGTTTTTAACGTTTTCAAAATTTTCCATGTGTAGACCGTCAAATCCTGCATATGTCCAAGCAAATCTGAACATGTCCTGGAATTTTGGAGAACGACGTTGATTGTGTGTGTGTGTGTGTGTGTGTGTGTGTGTGTGTGTGTGTGCCTGAACTATGATAATTGTCTGAAAATAAAAAATAAAAATTTTCACTCGGGGGAAGATTCGAACCAAGGACCTCGGGTTCCACAGCTGTTCACGCTAACCACAGGACCACGGCACTACTGAGGTTGTACTGTACTTAATGTTACATATCCTGAGCATGGACTACTCAATTTGTATATTTTGCTTATTTTTTTCATAGTTCCACACAACTTCTTCCTGTTTTCTCGATTTATCTGTGTTCAGTTTTTCAAGGCCTATCCACTGTGCCAACTTATAACTAAATCTGAGGGGGGTGCGATGGGGAGGTTCCCTTGTTAGATACATTGCACATCACTAGTCTGTGTTTGGGTTAGGATATTAATTTTAATTCAGGGCTACAAAACGTGTCATCTCCCACAGATCAGTCAGTGGCCACTTAAAATGAACTGTCGATAAAGCATCTCGCATCTCCTTCATACCTCACAGTGGCCACTTCCAACATTTCTCCGTGTTACACATTAATAGCATTTGTGAAGTGACCCACTGTGTGTGTGTGTGTGTGTGTGTGTGTGTGTGTGTGTGTGTGTGTGTGTGTCACGTATAACTGTATAACCGAGCGGTAGTCAGCAGCGGATGTGACAACACTAGTAGCAAGTGACAGATGTCAACTGTCAAGTAATTTTAATTGGATTATAGCACATAATCAGTTCTCACAACCAAAGCTTATCAGTGTACTGAAATATGCCTGATAAAAATCAGGATATTTTGAGGATCACCCATGTTGAAATCCCGCTGAACTTTGTTTTGTATTTTTTCCCATCATGTATATTACATGAAGAAATTCTGTCCATTTTATGTACATGGTGTAAAAAAAGTTACATTTTGAGCATATCTTTACAGATTATCAGTATTTTAATGATTTTGTCTCTTATATACACATTCACTCAGTGAATGTGACTGAGTCTCCTTAAGGTGGCAGAAACACTGCAACCAGTTTTTACTGGTTTCTGGCTTCAGTGCTCTCCCCCTTAACATTTGAAAAGTCTACCACCATTTTAGTTCTGCTTTGTTCACTGTTGATACTACTATCTCTGTAATACATGGTCTTGGTTGCATATGAAACTCAGTCTTGTTTGCCAACCTCCTGCAAACAGCCCTGTACATATTCCAACCTTCCTAATAAAAGCTGCTTCCCCCGCCCCCGCCCCCCCCCCCCCTGCCCCATGATCTTTCCCATAGTATGAATGCTCTTTAATGATACTGGCTTGTATTGCACTTAGAGAATTAAAATTTTCTAATTCTTTGTGACATGATAAACTATTGCTTGCAATTCTATACTTTTCTCTTATGATTTCCTTACACAGACAATACTTACGAGCTAGTTCAGTTTGGCCATCTCATTTGAGATCTTTCCTCCCTGGATTCATGAATAGAGTTGAATATAGTTCAGAATACATATTTGTGATCTGTTGACTAAATTCAGTTTTCATGACTACTTTCAAATTGTTAACTTCCAGGTTAAATTTAATTTTTAGATTATCCATTTCTTGGTTGAACTTAATGGTTAATTGTGTAGTTAATTCTATTTTCTATTGTTCATTCTTTTGTGTCATTAGTCGAACCCACAAAAGCATGTGCTCCTCACCACAACTTTCCTCAGACGTGATCAAACAGTCCGCTTCATTGTGGCCAACGGGCACAATACTCAACAATCACCCTCATAAAATATGCTGACAAACTAAGCTCCTGAGGCTGTGCAGCCGACTTATGTCCCCTCCTGTGAGCCATTCCCTCCACAGTCTGCGACCACACAATGGTCGTCGTGGAGGCATGTTGGTCCAAAATTATAGCTGCGATCTTGGTTGATGACGTTGTCCTGGTGCGAATGTCTGTGGCCTTTGTAATGACGGTGTCTCAGTATTTATAAGTCTGCACCAAGATCATAGTACATTCATACCCCATCACATGATTCTTGGACAGACAGTGCTCTGCAACTGCTGACTTGTTGGGATATGTCAGTTGCGTGTGCTTCTGGTGTTCTTGGCAACAATCTTTGACTGTGTGCACTGTCTGCCCAATATATGTCTTTCCGCATTGACACGGAATCTGGTATACACTGTCCTTTCACAAACAGAGATAATCTTTGATACTTCCCAATAATGCACTTGTTGTATTGAGTAGTGCATCCTCAGCTGAAGATGACACAGTGGTCGAATGGTCCCGACGGGCCACTTGTGGCCTAAGGATGGAGTGCTGCTGCTTTATTGTGCAAGCAAAAGACAATTTTTACTCCAATTTTTCCTGACAGTGCACTAGTCTATGGTATAGAGGCAGTGGCTGCCTCTTCCTCTGTGACTTCTTCTGTTTCCACAGGTTGGACTGTTGTGGTAGGGCAGAGAGCATGCCTAATCTGCCATTCTGTTTTTTCTTTTTCAGAATGCAATTCTGAAGCATTTCAGCTACTGGGGCAGACTTTCAGCATCTGAGATGGTGCGCACCCTATGTACTGGTGTTTTTAGTACCCCACTTCTCTCTGAAGGGTGGTGGCAGTTGTGTGCATGCAAATGCAGGTCAGTGTGTTTCTTCTGATACAAACAGTGGTCCCGGGTGTCATCAGTGCTCCTCTTGACCATGATATCCAGGAATGGTAATCTCCCTTTTGCTTCAATTTCCATAGTTAATGTGATGTTGGGATGTATGGAGTTCAAATGTGTAAGGAAGTCAAGGAGTTTGTCCCTTCCATGGGGCCATATCTACATCTACATCAAGCGGTGTGTGGCGGAGGGCACAATTCGCGCCAAAGTCGTATTTCCCCCCCTCTGTTCCACTCGGAGATCACGCGAGGGAAAAACGACTGTCTGAACGCCTCAGTTCGAGCTCTTACTTCCCTTATGTTTGAATGATGATCATTACACAATTTGAAAGTTGGTGATAATAATTAGACCATGGATTTTTAGGTTGTAAAAAAGTGTGTTTTAGGCACCTAAAATAGGCTATAATAAAAATGATGAAGAGAAAATAAAAATAAATTAAAATACACAGTGTTGACGGTATGAACATCTTATTAGTCATTAAAACAAGGAGAATGAATATTTACACAGTTACAGAGCACAGCAATCTACAACATTAATGTTGGACATAATTCCAAATATTTTTGAGTTCCTGCAAGATAAAGATCTCCGTAAAAAAGATGTGGCAATGGTTTAATTAATACATTCGTAGTTTCACATATTCTGACCATAGTTGGCTTCACAATAAATAACCAAAATCTTTTCTAGTGAAAAACTGTGGCGCTTGTCAGTCAGAATTAATTTATACGCTGAAAAAGAACATTCTACATCAACAGATGTGACAGGGGTGTACTTCACTTTCGGCACATGTTGGACAGGAATGCTGCAGTCAGGAGTGCTGGATTTTCCACTAAGTATGTCGGCAGCTGCACACAACTCCTTCAGGCCAGTGTTCTGCAAAACCGTTTGCATTTTTGCCCATACTTTTTCCCCTACTTCACCTGGTGCTTCATTAATTTTCATTTTGACTTTTTCAAGCAAAGAAATATTGTCGTAGATAGGTCTCCCTGAGCCTTCTAATTGTGAAATTATTCTTGCCATAAATGTGTAGTGGGCCGTAATGTAAGATAAGTCCCGTTTTAAAGAAGAATCTTTGAGTAACTCCATTGCTGCACTTACGGATGCAGCATCATCCGGTATATTTTCAACCACCTTCTGACAGCTGAGAGATGTGTACTATAGTATTCTGCTGCTATCAGCCACATGCCCCAGCGGGTGACAACAGGCTCTGGTGGCAATGGGACATCTGGAAGCTTTTCTTTGAATGCCTGTATTCTTGATGGTGCCTTAACAAAAATTTTCTTCATCATAGATATTACTTTATTTACTTTAGGGAATTGTAGCCTTACTTGCTCTACTATGCGGTTGATCCCATGCACTACACAAGTTACGTGCAGCATCAATGGGTAGAATACTTTTAATAGTTGAAACGCTGCTATCATATATGCAGCAGCGTCAGTGACGGCCAGAAGCACCTTATTCTCATCCATTCCGTTTGGGTATAACACCTTAAGCCCATTGTTCACAAACTGTGCTATTGTTTGTTGGTTAGTTTTTGCAAGCTGTTTTGAGTGAATCAAATGAGCCCTGGATGGAGCATCTGGATCTAGCTTGCCATTAATCGGGTTTTCAATGTAACAGCCGAGGTTGTCAGTAGTCTATCCACAGAAATCCATATACAAGATTCTCCAACATCATCTAGGATTCTGTGCAATGCAGCATTGTAAGCTGAATCCACATAATTCCTACGTAAAGTTGACTCTGCAGGAATAGACTGCTGGCAGTACTTCTCAAGAAAACCTCTGAAAATAGGGTTTTCTAGTTCCCGAAAGGGGATGTTTGGTGCCACAAGTGCATGACACAAATCACTGCAGATATTTTTTTTTTTTTTTTTTTCCGGAGGATTCACCAGATTTATTGGTTAAAAGAGTTTGCTTCAATTTTGACTTTCGTTCAACATTAGCTTTATGTGTGATTCCATGCTGAGTTAAGTGAGATTTCTTAACACTCGAAACCTAATACGAGAGAAAAGGGAAATGCAGTTTAGAATCGCATATAAAGAGTATTTCGTATTACTAAAGGATAGCGATAAAAAAGAATCCTAAGTGACAGGAAAATAAGAAGTCTAAGAAAAACATCAACTAACCTCCTTGTTGCATGTTTGGCAGAAAATAGTTTTCCCATCTGTTTTATAATGTGGAAAATCTTGCAGCCACTGCCTTATATGAGTAGACTTTGAACTAGCTGTTTTCGGCATGGTGTAGTATCCTCACACAGAAACTAGAATTTATTTTGCACTTAGAACGTCAGTAACACTTAAAACGTCAGTCTCTACACAATGTACTGATTTGTTTTCGCTGGGAAAAAGTGAACAATTACCTGCCCCCCCCCCCCCCCCCCCCCCCCCTGCGGTGCATGGGAGCGGTAGGGGAAGTACCGTACTCGTTGCTGGACATATGGTACCTGACAGATGGCCGCCCCTTCTGAACAAGTGAATGGAATCTATCGGTGCTTCAGATGAAAACATCTCACTACTGGCAAATTATTTTTCGAACCAGAAAATTCACGTATAATACCTTTCATGACACAGAGTAGTTTGATAGGACTACCTGTAGACAGCAGCGAGAAAATGCGCGAAGGGCAGTAATTTAGCTATAGAGGATGTCTACGATTAGCATTGTGATTTTTTAATCCATGCTCAGCTTAAGGCCTATGAAACCGTTTCTTTGCGAAAATACACAGCTGGCCAGAATCGTACGAACGAAATATTTTCAATTATAACATTTAGTACTCCCACGTTCGATTCTAATGTGTAACTCAAATCTTTGACCAGTTCCCATTCTCTCACTGAAGTTAAGCACTGTTGCGCTCGGCGCGTACTTGGATTGATGACCATTCAACTGTGCCGAGTGCTGTTGGTAGTAAGGCAAGCAAAGGAATTGTAAACAGTCTCTTAACGACCTCTGCGTTCAACGAGACGTAAAGCCCTAAGTTTACTTCCTTTTTCTAATCTTTGAAAACACAAGAACTCTATGTCAGATTAACGAAATAGGTACTTTTTAGGATTTTGATGCCAAAATAGGCAAAATTAGGCGTCAACGTCGAAATACGCAATTTTAGGTCCTATAGAACTAACTGTATTCAGTTTAGTTAGTCATGAAACGCATAAGTACCAACTTATATGCAAATTGGAGCTTAGGAAATAAATTAGGTTTTAACCTAATGATCCGTGATCTATTTTTTACATGTGAATAATGAAACACCTATAAAGAGTATTTGGTATTAACAGGGATAGCGATATAAAAAAAGACCGAAGTGTTAGGCAAATATGAAGCATGAGCGCATATCAACTAGCCACCATGCTGCACGCTGGGCAGAAAATATTTTTTTCCATTTGTCGTGTAGTGTGGAAAAGCTTGGAGCCACTGTCTTATATGATGAAATAGGCACTTTTTAGGATATTAAAGCCGAAATAGGCACTAACGTCAAAATAGGCTTTTTTAGGTCCTATAGAATTAACGCTAGTAAGTGTAAATAGTCATGAAATGCATAAGTACACATTTTTATGCAAATAGGAACTCAGGAACAAAATAGGTGTTTACCTAAAATCCGCGGTCTAATAATAATGTATGCTCTACGTCCTCGGTGAAAATTGGATTTCGGAATTTAGTGGGCAGCCCTTCTGTTTAGTGCGTCGTCTATCTGCAAGTGTGTCCCACTTCAAACTTTCTATGAGATTCGTAATGCTCTCACGATGGCTAAATGTCACGAATCTTGCCGCTCTTCTTTGGACCTTCTCAATCTCTTCAATCAGACCCAGCTGGTAAGGGTCCCATACAGACGAGCAATACTCTAAGACTGGACGAACTAACGTATTGTAAGCTATTTCCTTTGTTGAAGGACTGCATCGCTTCAGGATTCTACCAATAAACCGCAATCTGGAGTTCACCTTACCCGTTACTTGTATAATATGATCATTCCATTTGAGATCATTTTAAATAGTCACACCCAGAAACTTGACTGATGTTACCGCTTCCAAAGACTGATTGTTTATTTTGTACTCATACATTAATGGGGATTTTCACCTTGTTATACGCAGTAGGTTACACTTACTAATATTGAGAGATAACTGCCAGTCATTACACCACGCATTTATTTTCTGCAAATCCTCATTGATTTGTTCACAACTTTCGTGTGATATTACTTTCCTGTAGACTACAGCATCATTGGCAAACAGTCTAATGCCGCTGTCAATACCATCAACCAGATCGTTTATGTAAATTGTAAAAAGCAGCAGACCTATTACGCTGCCCTGGGGGGCACACCTGAAGTTACACTTGTTTCTGTTGAAGTCACCCCATTCAGGATGACATACTGCTCCCTGTCTGTTAGAAAACTTTCTGTCCAACTGCATAGGTCATCAGATAGACCGTAAGCATTCACTTTTTGGAGCAAGCGACAGTGCGGAACTGAGTTGAACACCTTTCGAAAGTCGAGGAATATGGCATCAACCTGGGAGCCGGTGTCTAGAGCCTGTTTATCATGCACAAAGAGAGCCAGCTGTGTCTCGCATGACCGCTGTTTCCTAAAACTGTGCTGGTTTCTGCAGATGAGCTTCTCAGAGTCTAGAAAGGTCATTATGTCTGAACACAAAATATGTTCCATGATCCTACAACAAATCGATGTCAGTGAAATTGGCCGGTAATTATGTGCATCCAATTTTCTACCCTTTTTATAGATTGCTATGACCTTGGCCTTCTTCCAGTCCCGTGGAACTTTCCGCCATTCCAATGATCTCTGATAGATTGTGGATAAGAATGGAGCTATATTTGTAGCATAGTCAACATAAAATCTTATGTGGATACCGTATGGGCCAGATGCCTTTCTGCTGTCTAAGGATCTTAACTGTTTTACAATCCCAGATACACTAAACACTATGTCAGCCATCCTTTCGTTTGTTTGATAATTGAAAAGGGGAATGGTGCTGCAGTCCTCTATTGTAAACTAGTTTTTTAAAGCTAGGTTTAGAATTTCGGCCTTCTGTTTATCATCATCAGTTACATTACCTGTACTGTCAGCAAGAGAAGGCATTGAATTATTTGTAGCATTCATAGATTTTACGTACGACCAACATTTTTGGGGTTGTTTTTAGAACCTGCAGATAAAATATTGCTTTCAAATTTGTTAAAAGAGTCTCTCATTGTCTTTCTGACAGCTGCTTTCATTTCGCATAATTTCTGTTTGTCACCGGGGCAGTGACTACGTTTAAAACGACTGTGGAAAATTCTTTGCTTTCTCAGCAACTTCCTAATATAGTTGTTGTACCAAGGTGGATCCTTTCCCTCCCCTATACTTTTGCTAGGCACATACTTCTCTAGCACATGGTGGACAATACCTTTCAATTCCGACCAAAGATGCTCAATATCTTTGTGTCCCGCAGTGAATGCTTGGAGCTGACTATGAAGATATTCATTAATGACACTTTATTTGCTTTCCCAAACAAGAAAACTACGCTGTTTTTTTTTTGCAATTTCCACCGACATAGAAGCCACAATGACATTATGTTGACTAATACCTTCTTCCAGATTAACTTCCTCAAAAAGATGAGGTCTGTGAGGTTGTATGTTGAGAGCGCTCCTGGAATGACTTAACGCGAATCTTTGCTTCTGCCCCCTGTGATAAACGTGTAATTTTCCCAGTCAATGGATGCTAGATTAAAGTCTTCAACTATAACTAATGGATAATTTGGATATTTACTTCCTATCTACTCAAGATTTTCCCTGAAATGTTCTGCGACATTTGTTGCTGATGCTGGTGGTCTATAAAAACATCCTAATACAATGGTCAATCCTTGTCTGACTGACAGCTTTATCCAGACTATTTCACAGTCCGATGAAGTATCAATCTCAACTGCGTTTAAACAGCTTTTAACTGCAATGAACACACCACCTCCCATAGCATCAGTCCTATCCTTCCTAAACATTGTCCAATCTGAGTTCAAAATTTCACTACTTTTTATGTCTGGTTTCAGTCCAGCTTTCGGTACCTAATACAATATTGGCATTGCTACTGTTTATTTCGGAGATTAAGTCGGGAATCTTGCTACAGACACTTCAACAATTTACTAACATGAGATTAAGCATATTTAAATCCTTTGGAATGACTTGTTTAGGTGAACTAACAATTTTTTACAGTTGGCACACCCACATCAGTGTCATGAACTGGTAATTTTTTTGGCCCAGCGGTTTGTTTCCCATGGGGAGGAACCTAATCTAAAAAAACCCCATGTGCACGCCACAAGTACTGTGCTACCCATGTAGCTGCTTCCTGTGTGTAGTGCACCCCCGATCTATCGAGGGGCGTTCTACAACCTTCCACCCCATAGCGTAGGTCGAGGAATCTACAACCATTTTCATCACAGTGTCAACGTAGCCTCTGGTTTAGTTTCTCCACTCGACTCCAAACCAGAGGACCCTGGTCCACCCTGGGTACGATGCTGCAGATTGTCAGCTTGGCTTCCACTCCTCGAGAGATGGAGGCTGCCTTCACCAATTTTGGACTTCTTCCCCGCCCTAGCCGCTATGTTGCTGAGGGGCTCCATGACCCGCCTAACATTGGAGCTCCCAATAACTAATAGACCCCTACCCCCATGTGCCTGTCTGGACCTTGCTGAAGGAGCAGCCACTATCCCTGGCAGAAGGTGCAGTCTGATCCGGCTCAGCCTCCCCCCCCCCCCTCCCCCCCAGCATCAGATAGCACACTGAATCTATTAGCAAAGTGCATGGGATCTGCTTCCCACATGCAGCCTTCGCCTAGAGGCTCGAGACCTTGACACAGTCTACTACCCACACTGAGGTGAGAGTGGGCCAGCTGAATCAGTTGCACCTGAGGTGGGCTCAGTAACAGAAAGCTGTGACATCCCCCCCCCCCCCCTGCACATCTAGTACAGTAGAGGCTGCCCCAGGCATCACATCCCCACCGCACCTCAAGGTGGCACTCTGGAGCTTGTTGACTGTGACCAACAAAGCTTCAAGCTGCGTTTGGACTTTGGCCAACTCCTCCTGGATCCACACACAACAGACACAGTTCCTATCCATCTAGCTAATAACTGATTTACTATAAAAAACTTAAGGAAACCTAGCGTCACACAAGGTTAACAGCTACACTCTAGTTGGCAGAAAGGACACCCAATAATGCAAATAAAAATTTATGGTAGAAGCGGGATCTGGTGCTTATTTTCCTGCTAGGGGCTATTTGTTGTTGTTGTTGTGGTCTTCAGTCCTGAGACTGGTTTGATGCAGCTCTCCATGCTACTCTATCCTGTGCAAGCTTCTTCATCTCCCAGTACCTACTGCAACCTACATCCTTCTGAATCTGCTTAGTGTATTCATCTCTCGGTCTCCCTCTACGATTTTTACCCTCCACGCTGCCCTCCAATACTAAATTGGTGATCCCTTGATGCCTCAGAACATGTCCTACCAACTGATCCCTTCTTCTAGCCAAGTTGTGCCACAAACTTCTCTTCTCCTATTTAGTGAATGCTAAAGAATAACACAGTGACCTACAGTAAACTGATAGGGGGTATCTAGTGAATCTGTCTCCACCTGTGGGTCCGGAGGTTAGAATAGGCCTGAAGTATCCCTGCTGTCATAAGAGGCAACTAAAAGGAGTCTCTCACTTTTCGGCCCTATAAGTTCAGGTTCCATTTTATGGTTTGACTTGCCATTTTCCAAATTCTACAGAAGTGCTGGCCATATGGGGAAGGACGCCATATTTGGTGCATGCGTTATCCATAGTGCCCTTAGATTCGATCTCCTGAGCCTCTTGTCATGGCTTTGCATCTCCACCTGCAATTCAACTATTAGGATGAGGACACTTTCCAGGGTATGTCATCTTCTTCCATTGTCTCCTGTCCTCTTTCACCCCCATGCCAATATTGTATTTCTCTGCGCCCAATATCCAGTGTGGTAGCCAGTCCATTGTGGTGGGGCCATCATGTACCCATTTGGTGGTAGCCCCCTGACAACACAGGGATCACACTGCTGATGGCTGAGCTGTAAACTCCCCATATATGCCAAGGAGTAGATGCCTGTCTTCCTGGGGCATCAGGACTACCGGTAATGCCCATCTTGCTAGGTGACCTTTGCTGTGGCTGGGTAGTTCCCGTGGGGAGAGCCCCTGATCGGAGTGGGTGGCATGAGGGCGGATGATCCGCAATGCAGCAGACTAATTCATGTCTTGTTGGTGACTGTACAGCACCAGCAGTCTCTAAGAAGGGCAACATCAAGTACAATGCTGACAGATATGACCCTAAATCGTTTCCCTCCCTCACTACACCATGGGAGGAACGTGGGGCTACAGAAAGGAGAGAGCTATATTTATCTTGGTATTTAGTCTGTAGCAGAATGGACAGAGACTCCTTTCTACCTACAAAGATTCAGTTTTTCGTTGAACACCTTGAGGATAAGTGTGGGGAAGTGACAGCACTGTACAAGATGAGAAGCGGCGCAGTCTTGATTTAGACAGTGTCCCCAGCCAAATCCCGGGCATTATTCACCTGTGGCTGGCTGGGTGATATTCCCATTTCCGGCACTCCCCATTAAAGCCTCAACATGGTCCAGGGGATTATTTTCCATCGCGACTTCCTCTTGTAGTCCGACGACGAGCTCCGCGCCAATCTAGAACGATGGAGTGTTCATTTCATCCGGCACATTTATAGGAGACTCAAAGACAACAGGGTTGCTACTGGTGCCTTTGAGGGTGATTCATTGCCTGAAAATGTCAAGGTGGTGGTTTACCGCTGTGACATTAAACCATAAGTCCCTCCCCCTATGCGGTGCTTAAAGTACTGGAAATTTGGGCACATGTTTTCCTGCTGCACTTCCAGTACCACATGTCTAGACTTCTTACGTCCACTGCATCCAGATCCTCTATGTGCGCCTCCTCCCACTTGTATCAGCTGTGGAGAGCAGCACTCCCCTTGCTCACCAACCTGCACAGTACTCCAAAAGGAGCAGAAAATCATGGAGTACAAGACCCTGGACCGGTTGACTTACCAAGAAGCTAAACGTAAATTTGAACGATTACACCCCGTTCGGTTGACGTCCACATATGCTCCAGCTACATTATCATCGCCATCACAAGTACCACACTCTGTACCACAAACAGTGGGCCGTCTGGGCCTCCAGAATACATCCACCTCCTTGGCAGTAGGGGAAAATCTCCTCCCATTGCTCCCAAAGTACCTACTTTGGGAGCAAGGTCTCCCCAAACACAACGGACATCGGTCCCCTCTCCCCAGCCGGAGAAACAACAGCCTCCTCCAGCTCCTCTTGTGCAGAAGGGACCCTCTCTCCCAAGGCCTCTACTAATGCCACAGCAGACACTCACCAGTGGCTAAAGGAACCAAAAGCTGCTGGACGAAGAACTTCACGGTCTTCCTCTGTGCCTGAAGCTACTTCAGAGAAGTCCTCCCAGCAAGCCCCTAAAGAGAAGCGAGAGGCCAAGCAAACAAAGAAGTCTGCTAAGAAAAATGACCCACCAGTGGCCCCAAAACCACCATTCCCTACCAATTCTGCACCTGAGGATGAGGTGGATATCTTAGTGCCCCTGAGGACCTGGATCTCACTGATGACTCATCCACAATAGGAATGGATATAATTACTCAATCAGTGGCAGCAGGTGACCCTGAGGTGTAACGTGCCTCCTCGTGTGCTTCATGCCTTCCCAGCTTCATGAGAACATCATCCTCCAGTGGAACTGCTGCGGTTTCTTCCACCACTTGGCTGAGCTACGGCAGCTAATAAGCTTTACACCTGCTTTCTGCATTGCCCTCCAGGAAACGTGGTTCCCAGCAATGCAGACCCCTTCCCTCCGCAGCAATAGAGGATATTACAAGAACCATTGCGACTATAATAGAGTGTCAGCTGAAGTTTGTGTCTATGTCCTGAACTCAGTATGCAGTGAACCTGTGCCCCTTCAAACCCCTCTTGAAGATGTGGCTGTCAGGATAAGGACGACACAGGAAATTACTGTCTACAACATATATCTTCCTCCAGATCGTGCAGTACCCCTGAACGCATTGGCTGCACTGATTCATCAACTCCCTAAACCTTTCCTACTTTTGGGAGATTTTAATGTCCATAACCCCTTGTGGGGTGGCATCATGCTTACCGGCCGAGGTAGAGATGTCAGAACTTTCCTGTCTCAGCTCAACTACTGCCTCTTAAATACGGGGACCCCACGCATTTCAGTGTGGTTCATGGCACCTACCCGGCCATTGATTTATCCCTCTGCTGCCCAGGACTTCTCACATCTGTCCACTGGAGAGCCCACAATGACTTGTGTGGTAGTAACAACTTTCCCATCTTCCTATCACTCCCCCAGTGCCATTCCCCTGGACGTCTACTTGTTCTTTAGGGTGTCCCCAGCGAAAGTCAGTACCTTGGTGGTCCCCAGAAATCAATGAGGCCATTAAAGAGCATCAGCAAGCTCTACAGCGACATAAGCAGAACCCTTCCCTTCAGCACCCAATAGCTTTTAAACAGTTCTGTGCCCGCGTTCGCCACCTTATAAAAAGACGGAAACAGGAATGGTGGGAGAGGTACGTCTCGACCATTGGGTTCTATAAGTCACCTTACCAAGTCTGGATGAAGATCAGACGTGTTTGTGGCTATCAGACACCAACAGGTGTAACTGGCATTAACATCAATGGCATGTTATCTACTGACACAAACGCAGTTGCCGAGCGCTTTGCTGGGCACTATGCTTGAGCCTCCGCGCTGGAGAATTATCCCCCAGCACTTCGCACCCTCAAACGGCGGATGGAAAGGAAAGCCCTCTCATTCACTGAACATCACAGTGAACCCTATAATGCTCCATTTACAGAGTGGGAGCCCCTCAGCGTCCTTGCACATTGCCCCAATACAGCTCCTTGGCCAGATCGGATCCACAGTCAGATGATTAACATCTCTCGCCCGACTACAAGCGACATCTCCTCGTCATCTTCAACCGGATCTGGTGCAATGGCATCTTTCCATCACAATGGGGAGAGAGCACCATCATTCCAGTGCTGAAACCTGGCAAATACCCACTTGATGTGGATAGCTATCGGCCCATCAGCCTCACCAATGTTCTTTGTAAGCTGCTAGAATTTATTCTGTTCTACTGGCTCAGGGCAGTTTCCACCAGGGTCACTCTACTACTGATAATCTAGTTTTCCTCAAGTCTGCCATCTGACAGCCTTTTACAGATACCAAGACCTGGTTGCTGTCTTTTTTTGATTTACAAAAAGATTAAGACATGTCCGGGCAACACCATATCCTTGCCCCATTATGTGAGTGGGGTCTCCGGGGCCCAGTCCCGATTTTTATCCAAAATTTCCCATCGCTCCATACTCTCCATGTCCAAGTTGGTACCTTCCATAGTTTCCCCAATATCCAGGAGAATGGAGTCCCGCAGGGTTCTGTATTGAGTGTCTCTCTACTTTTAGTGGCCATTAACGGTCTAGCAGCAGCTGTAGGGCTGTCCATCTCACCTTCTCTGTGTGCAGACGACTTCTGCATTTTGTACTACTCCTCCAGTACTGGTGTTGCTGAGCGGCACCTACAGGGAGCCATCCACAAGGCGCAGCCATGGGCTCTAGCCCATAGCTTCCAGTTTTCAGCCACGAAGTCATGTGTCATGCACTTCTGTCGGAGTCGTACCGTTCATCCAGAACCAGAACTTTACCTTAATGACAATCCACTCCCTGTAGTGGAGACATATCAATTCTTAGAACTGGTTTTCGATGCCCGATTGGCGAGGCTTCCACATCTTCGTCAGCTGAAGCGGAAGTGCTGGTAGCACCTCAATGCCCTCCGCTTCCTGAGCAACACCAACTGGGGTGCAGATCGCTCTATGCTGCTGCAGCTCTACAGAGCCCTTGTTCAATCCTGCCTTGACTATGGGAGTCTGGTTTATGGTTCGGCGGGATCCTCAGCATTGTGTTTACTCAACCCAGTGCACCACTGTGGTGTTTGACTGGCAATGGCTTTCAGGACGAGTCCAGTGACCAGAGTCGTGGTGGAGGCTGGAGTCCCTCCATTGAAGGTTAGGCGTGCACAACTGCTTGCGTTACATTGCACACATTCGTAATTCTCCTGTGCATCTGAATTACCATTTCCTTTTCCCAACCCAGGCAGTTCATCTCCCGCATTGGCAGACCAGCTCACGGCTTAAGGTTGCGGTTCGCGTCCTGTCCCTTCTGTCTGAACTGGAGTACTTCCCATTACCACCTCTCCTTGAGGTCCATTCACGTACACCTCTATGGTGTACCCCTAGGCCGCGTTTTTGCCTGGGCCTTTCACATGGCCCTAAGGACTCAGTTCACCCCACGGCTCTCCACTGTCACTTCCTCTCTATTCTTGACATGTACTGTGACCATGAAGTGGTTTACTCCGACAGCTCAGTGGCTCGAGGTCCTGTTGGCTTCGTGTATGTTCATGGAGGACATATTGAACAGCTCTCCTTGCCAGATGGCTGTAGTGTTTTCACTGCAGAGCTGGGGGCCATTTCCATGCTCTTGAGAGCATCCACTCATGCACCGGCAAGTCGTTTCTTCTCTGTACTGACTCCTTGAGCAGCCTACAAGCTATCGACCAGTGCTACTCCCACCATCCTTTGGTAGTGACCATACAGGAGTCCATCTATGCCCTGGAAAGGTCCAGTCATTCCGTGATGTTTGTGTGGACCCAGGCCACGTCAGAATCCCAAGAAATGAACTTGCCGACGGTTGGCAAACTTGGAAACCGCTTCTAGAGATCAGCATCCTCATAACTGACCTGCGATCATTATTACACCGCAAGGTTTTTCAGTTTTGGGAGATGGAATGGCATAATTTCAGTACGCACAGCAAACTGTGTGCTATTAAGGAGTCTGTGAATGTGTGGAAGTCCTCCATGTGGGCCTCTCACAGGGACTCTGTGGTTCTCTGTCGGCTCCGCATTGGCCATATGTGGCTAACATGTGACCACCTCTTCTGTCGCGAGGACCCATCTCGATGTCACTTGGCTCACATACGACTGTCGTCCACATCTTGGTGGAGTGTCCACTTTTAGCCCCTCTGCGGCAAACCTTTAATCTTCTCAGCACCCTATCTTCAGCATTGGGCGACAGTGCCCCAACAGCAGATTTAATTTTACGTTTTATTAATGAGGGGGGTTTTTATCGACCATCTAAGGGTGGGCATTTAGCCTTCTCTTCAAGACTGCCACCCTCCCTCCATTTTAAATCTGTCTCACTTTCTTTGCCTTTTTTGTCTTGGTGGTCATCTTTTCCCTACATGTTCTTCTCACCTTGTCTTTTTGGGGTGGACATTTTAATGTGGCTGGTTCACCCTCTTTTATTATTGTGATCAGCCAGCCCAGACCATCTGCTCTATGGTTTTAATACCTTCTTCTGCTTTTCCTTGTAGTGTATGTTTTCCCCGTTTTTTGTTTGTTCCATTCGTTTTCTTTTTAGGTGTGGTTCCCGATTCCATTTCCCCCTTTTACTTTCTCAAACGTACTCTGGGTGTTTTTGTACCTCGAGCCTTGCTTGCGTCAGGAAAAGGGGACTGATGACCCTGTAGTTTGGTCCCTTTATACCCCTAGCCAACCAACCAATGAATCTTCCATCCATATAATGGGAAAAAGTGTATGAGTTACCATTTGGATGATGCCAAGGCCTCCTCCTCAGAGTACTCCATACATAAAATTGCGACTACAGGTGAGAGTGTGCTGCACAGTGTGATTCCCTTGTGTTTGTTCACAGTATTCTCCATTAAACAAAAAATATGTGGAGGTTAGGACATACTTGAAAACACTTATGCTCTTCTCACCAAATTTCTGACCAATAAGCTAAAGACTGTCATAGAAGTACCCTGGTGAATAACGAAATGACGAATATCTGAGAGTTTCACCCTGAAGTTGTCAAGGCTATTTACAAAATTCACAGAATTGTGGTTGTGATGAGGGCATTTATCCACATAAGGGCTTGGCACTTCCATCAGGTTTTTGCCGGCAAATATGTAGGTGCCCTAATGTTGCTGACAATGTGCCACAATGGCACCCCATCTTGTAGGTTTTAGGGAGTTCATAAAGGCTTGGCGTTACAGGCTCTTGAGCTAACGTTTTACTGGCGACCCCGTCTGGTAATCTCGTGTCCTTGAGGAGAGCCCTAGTCTTGTTCTCCATCTTCTTTGTGGGGACAGTGTTGATCTTCGTGTACGAGTCATCATCCAGCAGACTCTGCATCTTCTCAGTGTAGTCCTTGTGGGAAAGAACAACAGTAGCATTGGCTTTGTCAGTAGGTAAGACAACTATCTCGGAGCACTCTCTCATGTCCCAAATAGCCATCCTCTCCATGCTGGTAATGTTCAGCTTCATAGGTTTAGTTCTCGTCAGAGCAGGGCAGGTTTCACAAAGTACTTATTCAGCTGCTTCAGGCGGTAGTCGCACTGCAATGTGTTCAACTGCGCTGATGATGTCTGCAACCGATGTGAACATAGGAGTGGAAGCAAAGTTAAGTCCCTTCAGAACTGAAACAGTATCGCCCTTCAACTCCGTGTCAGTCAGATTGATGACTGTCTTGCATGGGGCCTCCAGTGATGGTTTGTCAAAAAATGATTGGCTAATTGTAAATGTAGTCTAAATAGCTGCTGGGAGTTCTGCTCAAGTCTCAGCAGATAAAATGCACCCTCTCAAGTAATAAGGCAAGGCTGGCCTGATTCTTAATTCTCCTGGCTACTGCAGAGTTAATGTGATGTTTGACTTTAGCAAAGTTTTGTACTACATTCTGGGCATGACATCTCTCATAAATGCAAGAGCACTCATCAAACAGCATCTTCAGTGGTGCAGCTTGTCAAATTTCTTCATGCTATGACACATTTCCTCCCTGTAAATGTATATAATATGACTCTTCAGTTTTTCCTGGCGTATTTGTTGATCAAACAGTCCACGAGTGTACTGCAGGTGCGTAGTGTCCAATGGTCACAACATTTGTCCACTTTGTCAACCGTGTGATGTGTAGTTTTACACACAGTTTAAAATTTTCAAGAAAAAATTTCAAAATGCTCCCATCTTGCTAAATAATAGACTAATAGAGAAATCGCTACAATGGAAGATCCCACAAAAATGCATTCTTTAATTCTGTATCAATTTAGTGCACCTACTTCCACGGGAATGATACAACGTGGTTTACACTGAAGTTAATTGAAGAAACAACCATAGTTTTTACTTTAAACAAATTGTTTTCTGGTATTACTTCTGAATAAGAAGTGCCTGCAAGGCAGTAACTATCATTAAGTGAGTATTTAGCTTCATTAATTTGTATGTATATAATGTGGTTCTTTCTCGACCCTCTCCAACCCACTGTGAAGTGGTTCCCATTCTACCACATAAATATATCTTCCCATTCTATGCATTTGTTGAGCACAAGAAGCACTGATAATTGAATACCTCTGTGTGAGCTGTAATTAGTTTAATCTTCGTTTTGCTCTCACTATAGAAGTGATACGTAGGGGTTGTAGTGTTTGTTCCTGGATTTCTCACTCAATACTGAATCTTCAAACTTTGTAAGTAGCTTGTTTAAGTAGCTTTTCACAAGAGAATTAAAGTCTGTCTTCGAGAATTGTCTGTTAAGATTTTTCCAGTATTTGTGTGGTATTCTTCTGTGGATCAAATAAATCTGTGTCCATTTGTGTCGCCCTTCTTAGTAGATGTAAGACATCTGTTTTTCCTATTTGGTTTGGGTCCCACACACTTCAGTTTTCTGGTAAGCAATCATCTGGATGCAACATTCAGATATTTTTATGAATTGACTAATTCCGATTGTGACTCACTGGTGTTTTCATGTTGTAACCACACTCAAGTCCAAATCCGAAAGCAGGGTTATCACCGAAGGACGACATTCAGCACTGAAAGCACATTCATTATGAACACAAACGTACGACAGAAGCTAACTCGTGCATGGAGAATGTGACTATTTATACAAACATTGAATATTATAGTATACAGAAACATTACAAATCAAACAATGGAAAATCCAGGATGGAATAACCATGTATAAAGGATAGATTGTTAATTACTACATAGAGGCTACAATGAGTTGCAAGCAGGCACAGTGAAAATATCTAAAATATCAATCTTTCGGAAGAAGTCCTTTCTCAGAAGGAGTTCGGAAGAAGTCCTTCCTCAGAAGTAGAACTCTCATAACTAGGCCACAAATATAAGAAATTTTGTTAATCTTTGAAGTGAACTACAATTTTTGTGCAGCTTTCCACTTAATGATCAATCTGTCACTCAATAGCTTCAACCAATCACATTTAATGATTTCTTGACAATGTGGACTTACTATGCAGTTTCACTAGTGCTGGCCACATTGAATTTGTTTATTTCTGCAGTAAATTGGAGCCTGTAAGCGAGAAGTCTACACCAACTGGCTACTAAATGAAGTAAACCTCTTTTCAGTGACTCCTATATTTTTTGTTGCTCCTTATTTTACTAGGCGAACAGATATCTCATAGGTCAGAACAATATAAAACAAGTGACATACATAACATCACATAAAGTAATGTATTAGAAAGGTGTTTAAGAAAAAAACGTATCAGATGTCTCTTTGTAGCTGTTAACATTATAGGCAGTGCCTCTTCTCTCTGCCTCCCAAAACACTGCCAAGCCACAATGCCAAAGCATAAGTGACTCCTTCACAGCCGGTGGAGACATTGCATTTTGTTAGTGTCCCTTGCCCACACTTCTTTCCTTATCTCTGCACATATTTCAACAAAAAAGTGCACATAGTGGAACATGATTTACTAACTATTTAAAAATACGTCTTCAACTCTCACGAACATCTTTTGTTGGCCCGAGAGAATAATAGTGGAACATGCTATCCCAAAGACTCTGATGTTACACTACACCTTCCGGAACTGATAAATTCCAAACAAATAATTGCTGGTGGTCGGGTTTGAATGGCAAACCTCAGTACGCCAGCCAGCAATGCTAAGTGCAGCAATAGTGTAGTCATATGATATTACATTTCTGCAGTTTGTAAAGTGCACTGCTTTATATTTATGAATATTTAAAGAAAGTTGCCAGTCTTTACTCCACATTGAAATATAATATGTAGCTTTTCTAAGACAATACTTCATTATGGATAGCTAAGGTTGGTATTAATATTTATTTTTTTTTTTTTAACCTAGGAAGTTAATAACAGTTTCCTTGGATGCCACATAACCCTGCATAATTCTAAGGGATGCAATTAACAGCATGGACCATAACCTTTATTATAAACAGTTCAGCCACATTAATGTGACAGCAGCCTATGTTGGACATCAACGTGCCGTAACCAATCACAGACTGCAGGTGGCAGCACTAGCAATGGAGAGTATAAAGCGAGGGGGGGGGGGGGGGGCACATGGTAAACAGCGCACTCATTGTAATAATGTGGAAAAGGAGTGATTTATCTGACATCCAAAAGGACATGATTATTAGCTTTCAAGGCAGAGATGGAAACATTTCCAAAGTGGCTAAGTCTGTAAACTGTTCACATACTGCTCCCCAGGTCGTGATTCCCAATTCCTTATGACATAGTGTACTGTGGCTTCTGCATGTCAGTGATTGTTAGACTTCTCACACCAAAGTTTTGGCCTGCCAGCATATTTATTGGCCAGGCATAGAGGGGGACATTACTCGGCTTATCACTGCTTGCAGTCACATTGTTCAGCAACAGGTGGTCCCGCAGGCATCTTTTTCCCTCTGCCAATGTTGCAGCACCCATGAGGGTGTCTACATGTTGATTTTGCTGGGCCCTTCCTATATCAGTATTGGGCTATTGCAGTAGATGCCTGTTCCAAGTTTCCCTACACTGTGTGGAGTCCGTCCACATCCGCAGTGGCCACTATTACGGCCCTGTCTAAGATTTTTGCAGTTGAGGGACTTCCGTATGCTGGGCTACCGATAATGTCCCCCAGTTTGTTCTGTGAGAATTTGCATCTTTTGGTGAGCCTAATGATGTTCATCATATCACAGCTCCACCGTTTCATCTTCAATCTGATACTGAGGTCGAACGCGTGGTTCGGACACTTAAAAATCAGATGTGGAAGTATGTATCTATCAGGACCCCTGAAGGTCCTTTAGTCCAGTTTTCGACTTTGTATCGTTTCACTCTTGTGGGGGACAAGAGCTCAGTAGAACTGCTAGATGGGACGCCAACCATGGAGCCTTCTTCACCTGCTGCATCCAACACTGCTTCCACCAGCGTCGCCAGCTCCGCGTCGATTCCAGACAGGTGCACTTGTCTGGGTTCATGGTTTTGGAGGTTATAATAAGAACAACTTTGTTTCAACATTAATACATTTGTTTCAGGCAAAAGGTACGGTGAATGGAAAGAGAAAAATGTGTCAGGATATGCAAAAAATGTGATAGTATATGAGAACCATATTTAAGAACTCAAGTAATCACCTAATGCATTGAGTCAGTAGGAATTTGTGCAGCATCAGATGTTAAGAAAGAGAGAACATCGTGCAGACATGATTTCGTGCTATTTGTGGTAACATATATAAATTAATGCTCAGTGCAACTCTTTATGGAAAGGTTTGTCCATCCATGTTAAGATGTGTCGTGCTTTCGCCCATCTGGCATCAGTAAAATAACAGTTATCACTGGTAATATTTGAAGAAGTGAAGCAAAGTTGGAGTGTGTATTGCCCTTCAGACCTCAGTTAAAGTAATATGATGACATACAGTGATGTAATGATTTTAGCAATTCATATTTTGTAATGAGAGTAAAGTTTGCATTTGATAAGCTTCTAGGATTTGTTACTGCAGAGGTTACTTCTGTAGATTCATTTTTTGTATGTGAGGGGCAAAGCAGGTGCTTATTTCTTAGATAACGGAATAATGAGATAATAAGAAGCAAGCATATGAGGTATAATGATGCGGCAATGAAGTAATCAACTAATGTGTTAGGTAAGAAGTTAATGGTTAGGGAGCCTGACTTTGCAGTAAATTTATTATTGAGAATGCACTCCTCTAGATAAGGAGATTAGAATGGAAGGATATGATCGAACCAGCAGACATGAATGATAATGAAATGCTAATTGTGTACAATTACATATGATTTTTGTGTGACTTAACATCTTTAATAACGAATCTGTAACTTACCAAACGAAAGCGTTGGTACGTTGATAGAAACAATAACAAACACACACACAAATTTCAAGCTTTCGCAACTCTTGCTTGCTTCATCAGGAAAGAGGGAAGGAGAGGGAAAGACGAAAGGATGTGGGTTTTAAGGGAGAGGGTAAGGAGTCATTCCAATCGCGGGAGTGGAAAGACTTACCTTGGGGGGAGAAAGGGACAGGTATACACTCACACACACACACACACACACACACACACACACACACACACACACACACACATATCCATCAGCACATAACAGACACAAGCAGACATATGTAAAGGCAAAGAGTTTGGGTAGAGATGTCAGTCGAGGCGGAAGTACAGAGGCTCAGTGTGCATCAGTTTAGAACAACAAATAAAGAAATTAACTCGAACAACTAGAGATGAGGTGAAGTTGAATTAACAACATAACTTTCTTTGCACAAAGCTAAGGCAAATGCTTTTTATGATATACTGAAAGTTGTGAAATAACCCTGACATTTGACTGCCAGAAAAACCTTCCACTGTGTAAGCTGGAAGATCAAAGTGCTTATTATAAACGTCAAATGTATGTGTATAATTTTACAATCTGTCAAGGACCATCTGGTTCACAGCAAAACAAGGAGAACACATTTATATACACATGGAGAAAACAGAATTTGCAAAGGGATCCAATGAAACTGTGTCTTGTGCACATCACAGGTTAACATCTACAGATCTAACTGACATCCATACCATCCGACTGATGTCAGAAAGTTGTGGAGGGCAAAACAAAAACCAGATGATGTTCTGTATGCAGTGCTATTTGCCAAGGTGAAACGAGTGAAGATATTCTATCCAATGGTTGGACATTCGTTTCTACCACCCGACAGAATTTTTGGCCGAATAGAAAAAGTTCTCAGGTCTAAAGTCACAATTACCTCGCCAAGTGACTACAATGAAGTGTTTGAGGATCACGGAATAGTTTTACAATTAGGAGATGTCAACAATCTGTGTTGGAAGGATGCAGTTGCTGATGTCATTAAGCCACCTTGTCAAACACTTCAGATTTATCCCTGTAAAATGGGTTGTGATCACCAGAAGTAAACAAAGAAATGCACTACAAAGGGGTGAAGTGCCTTATAGAATGGATGCTGGTGAAGGAAGAGGGATATGCAGACGAGGCAAAGCCTACTCGTCCATGGAGCCAAATGTTATCAGAATTGGAAGAGCCTTAAAGAAAGCTAAAGTGAGGGATATTGATTTCCTGCTCAAAAAGCATTTCGGGCACACTTGGGAAGAAAACGAAAATCTTGCTTTCTACAAGAATGTAATCCATTGTCAGACAGCTGGGAACGATGCAGATGAAGATTCAGACTTTGAAATTCATCCAGAGGACAATAAGTTGCCAGTGTAATTTAGAGGGGATGGGACAGGACTTTAAAGCTTGTGACACATTAACTACTTTCAAACTACTGTTTAATGTCACATACTTTGTAATCACATTCAGCTTTAGTCATTAAATCTTTTGTAACAGTATTAAGGTGTCTTTTTTTATTTTTATGTAATGATAACATATGCACATCAATCTCTACATATGCGTAAGTCTGTAGATCCCTGGAAACAGAGGCAAAACTCAGTGAATCTAAATTATTTTAGGTAATAACTAGCAAAATAAAAGCTGAATATTTCAGGGATTGTCAGAAATATACTCCTTAGGTAAGCACAAATCTATGATGAAAAGTAACTTCGAATATCTGCCATAGGAAGTAAGAAAGAAGTTTTTTGCATTTCATGAAAAAAATGTTCTAGTGCACTCACTGCATTTTGCTTCATGCAAGATACAATTGATTTGTTTCTTGGGGCACAACATATTCTCAAAGTGGAATTACTGAAATCTTGTCCCTCTGGATAAATTTCTGGAGAATCCGGTGTCTACCTTCAAAATACTAAATGGATATCTATCATTTGAGAGACAAGAAGTTTGTTTGCATTTCAAAATCAGTTCTTGGAGCACAATAAGTTTTCCAAGTCACTGTATAAGTTACATAAAAACTGACAATTGTAGAATCTCTGCCTCCTCTTGGCAAAATTTCTGCGGGCATTCATGAATCAGTCAACTCATATAAATAACTAGGTGTAAATGTTTGTAGAGATATGAAATGGAATAATCACTTAGGATCTATCATAGGTAAGACTGGTGACAGACTTCAGTTCATTGGTAAGATGCTGGGAAAATGCAATCAGTCTACAAGGACAAGACTCGTACAAATGACATCTCATCTTAGAACATTGCTCAGTGTGTTGGACAAGTAGCTAATAGGACTATCAGAGGATATTGAACATATAAAAAGAAGGCTGGCATAAGTGGTCACAGTCTTTTCGGAGTGGAGAGAGGAGGCAGAAGATCACAAAAATGCTGAAAAACCTGGGTTGGTAGACACTTAAAGATAGATTTCATTTATCTATCTCCCAATAAAAGTGAAATTGTTGGAAATAATGGTACTTGGCCCATTCTCAAATGCATTAACAATATCAATACAGTTTCACAGGACATGGACATCTGATGACAGCTACAAGACTTTGCACAGTGGCTTCACCATGTCTCACACCATTAGTCAATGGAGGATACAACTGTACAAATTCTTAACATTAGCTGTATAAATGAAGTAGAGCAGGTGTCATCACAGATCCTGCAATTCATTAGTTTGAAGGAGTTGATATTGGTCCATTCATAATTTTCATTGTCTCCCTGCAGTGGAGAGTCACAGCACATAATGTGCACCTAGTACCAAGAGCATTACAAACAGCAAGTGGAGGGGAGGGGTTGTATCTGTCGGCTAATGTCTCAGAACCAAGAGGGAGCCTTTCAGAACCATCTTGGAGTGTGCAATACCTTAAGCTGCCTTGAATGATGTCTGTGCCATCACAGGCTATATCAGTGACTTGCTTTGCTATCAATATAGTCCGCTTGGTGGGAACCTCTCTGACAGGTCTCCTGGCAACTCATGGAGACACTCCCATAAGGTGACATTCATGCACCTCAGCACACTGATACAGAGGCATGCGCCTTATGAAGGGAAAGTTGTGGGTCTGCACTGAATGGAGTGTGCTGCCTTATGTAAGAAGACAAACACTTGGGGTCCACAACTGTTGTGGTGTGTTTAGTTTGGAACACAGCAGAATTGCAGAAGCTGTGACCAAGGTCAGTATGTGTCATAATGGCAGTTATTATTTGAAAGGGGTATAACACTCAACCATTGGAAGGAACAGTACCTTAGCTAACTGCCACTGCTTGAAATTAATGACGAGGAGCTTTCTTGATGAACTTCAAATGTTTATGTGGATTGTAACTCACCACCCTGGTTACAAAGTGCCAAATTGTGGGACAGTTACCAGATTGTTAGCTGCAGCAAGCAGCTGACATTGTAATTTTGTCAGAGACAGCAAAGGACTTGGAAGAGCTGTTGAATGGCATGGACATTGTCTTGAAAGGAGAATTTAAGATGAACATCAACAAAAGCAAAACGAGATTAATGGAATGTAGTCAATTAAATCAGGTGATGCTAAGGCAACTAGTAGATGAGTTTACTATTTGGGCACCTAAATAACCGATGATGGCTGAAGTAGAGAGGACATAAAATGTAGACTGGCAACGGCAAGAAAAGTACTTCTGAAGAAGAGAAATTTGTTAACATTGGACATAGATTTAGCATTAGGAACCCTTTTTTAAAGTAGTTGTGTGGAGCGTAGCCATTTATGGGACTGAAACGTGGACAACAAACAGGTTAGACAAAAAGAGGATAGAAGCTTTCAAAATGTGGTGTTACAAAAGAATGTTGACAGTTAGTGGTTACACCACATAACTAATTAGGAGGTACTGAACAGAATGGGGGAGACAAGAAATTTGTGGCACAACTTCACCAAAAGAAGAAACTGCTTGATAGGACACATTCTGAGACATCAAGGAATCACCAACTTAGTATTGAAGGGAAGTGTGTGTGTGGGGGGGGGGGGGTTAAAAATGGTAGAAGGAGACCAAGAGTGCAGTAAGCAGATTCAGAAGGATGTAGCTTGCAGTAGTGGGGTTGACATTCACAGAGGTCAGTGTGGAGAACTATGTCAAACCAGTCTTCAGACTGAAGATCACAACAAGTGACTTACCATATTTCAAATGTCAGTAGATGTTATTCACTGTTCTATTTGAGGGTCATCAGCAGGTGGGCAAAAAGTTATTAGTTTTGCTGTGTGATTCACGGTTTGCTTGAGTCACATGACCTGCCCTCTTTTGAGTGAACTTTGGCATAGAGTCATTAAGCAGTTTATTGCCAGTTGTTACCTGTTAGTTTATGTATTATGTAATTACCATCTGTGAATTTCAGACTGACATTATGCTCATATCTGTTATATAGAGAGAAGTGTAATTAAAGGCTACCTTTGATTGGTCAAACACAGCAGACAGTTGGATGTGCCCATAGAAACTGTAAGCTTTAAAATTCACACCTTCAAGGTTGATTGCTATGCTTGAAGATGGTTTGTACCATATAGGCACTACATTCTAATACTAGTTTATCTTATAGGTTAAAACGTGATTGTTCTTGCTCTCATTAATTGTTATATGTACTACATGTTTAAATTAAGAAAACCTGCTCAGTGTGTGTATTCCCACCCCTTGTTTATCGAGTTTCGTATGGTTGTTAATGAGTTCAGTGAGTAGGAATTATATTCTTTAATTATGGGTTTGTGCCACTGATGGCAACTATTGTTGATTCAAATTGAGATCTCTTTACTGAACTTTCATTTATCTGCTTCTGCTAAACCAGAGTTAGGCTCAATTCCATCTTCAGGTCAGACAGCGTGTTATTTTCTTCTTCTTCTTCTTCTTTTGCTTCGTAAGGTTTCTGTAGATATTGATATATGTGATAGTTCACTTTGGTGCCATAGTACGAGTTGAGGCAAAGGTTAATGGCCTCTCGCTCTCACTGCGGTCTGTGGCAGTTTTCTTCTGTCTCATGCAAATACCCTTGTCAGAGGCTGAGTAACTCTTAGAATTAATACCACCTCTTTCTTTCTTCTTTTGAGTTAACTGCATCTCAGCTTTAAAAAAATTGTGTCACTTTACTTTAAAGGGCTCATTTCACCATTCACTATATTTTGCCAATTTTTAAAATTTTGTGCAATCAATTGCCTGGGTATTCATTTTGACCTGTGACCAAGACGAACATCTTCCTTTCATTTATTATTACCTTATATTCACTACTGCAGCTGACGCAGTTTCCGTTATGCTGGGCACAGCTGCCTCAAGTGTGTGATTTTATAAACGTCTCTATGGCAATGCCACTTCATAGATCTATAGATAGCTATTGTTTTCACCTAAACCCATTTGCTCTTCGCAGCTGGAAACTGTCAAAAGCACTGCCAAGTGCCAGGGATTTCCTCAAGTTGACACTACTGTAGGAGTGTCTTAGTAGTGAAGAATAAATGTGCTAAAACTTCATGCATAATGCAGCATTTTTCGTGTATTTCAGTGTTTATGACATATCTCTTAAACTGTGTGTCATACAATGATATATTTGTGTAGGTACCTTCAGCAGCATTTGTGTGTACTATCTGCAAAATTTATTGTGAATAGATTTAGTAGCAAAGAAGTAATAAATTTAAATGTCATGCACATGGCAGTTTTTCATGCATCTCTGTTTATGACATTATATCTCCTGGACTACATGTGGCACCATGATATAATTTTGTGATTGCTTTTAGTGGGATATCTGGATAGTGTCTGAAATTTATTGTAAATAGTGTTTGTAGCACACAAGTAATAAATTTAAACATCATGCATGATGCAGTACTTTTTTTATTCACACCTCATTGTTTATGATATCATAAATAGTTATGTGGCGCCGATGAGGTCGACACCAGCATTGATATGCGTTCGTCTTTGGACTCTGGGCATTGTCTTTGGGCTGTTCCGCCGAGAGCAGTTCTTTGTGAGCCTTGCATGTGTTTAGGTGAATAAATGAACTACTGCTAAGTGGGTGTTGTTTGGTGTAACCAACCCAAACTCACACCTCACTGGTGACCCTGAGTTGTAACATCTTCCGTTTTACTGTGTCCGCGACCTCCGCGTCGCTTATTTTCGAGTGTATTACATCGACACAGCTTTCGAACAATGACTTCGGCCCAGCGCCTAACGCCGTATTTTGTGATCGATATGCATCGTGTTGTGGGTGATGTACACCCGCCAGGACTGCCTCTCACGCGATGATTACGTGAGACGTTTTCGAGCCTGCAACAGTAAGTGTGGTTAGGAGTGCGCATGACTCCGGCTATCAAATGCCTTTGTTCCCACCACATGTGCCCTCCCTCATTGACTGTGCAGTTACCTCTTACGGATCTCTGTGCAGTGCGGGACCAATGCCAATTTCTGCAAATGCTTCATCGGACAAGCTACCACCGCCAGGACAATTTGCCACGCCGCAATCCATGCAGTATTACGCGGATACCTGCCACGTGGCTGGAACTGCTTCGTTCACAGGTCTACCTCGTCAGCATCCGGCCAGCGCCTGCCTCGCTTCAGCATCAGCACATGCCTTTCTACTTCAATACCTCGGCCTGCAACAGGAACAATAACTTGTTATCTATGCCTGACCTCCACCTCCGTCCCACTGCTACACCTCAGTGTTTTGTGCCATGACATTCACCTTATCTGCACACTGTTTTCAGTGGAGTGTCTATGAACAGTGAACATTCACACATTCCGTCCCACGTTCAACATCATTTCCCACACCGTGCTTCTGGGCAGCCCGCACCTCCGCAGCCCGCTCAGTCACAACGTGTCACCTTCACGCTGCCACCCGAACAGCCGTCGTTGCCACATCCCCTGGAGGCACACTCTCCTGGAATACTACAGCAGTAACAGCTCGATCCAGACAGTGCCCCGACAAACTCAACTCAACCTGTTCTTCCGAACATTCTAAAATGCTTACCAATGCTGCCGCCGTTTAATCCCGACAGAGCAACAACCTGGTTCAAAATTGTGGACGAAGTGCTCGACAATTACAAACTCGACGAGTCAACCAGGTTTCTGTGCCTCATCACCCACCTGCACGACCAGGAGGACTTGATTGCTGACCTGGTCGATGTCCCGGACTCATCTACCCGGTACACTCTAGCCAGAAAGACAGTTCTACGTCGGCTTGCACGCTCAACTGAGGCAGCAGTACGGCAAGTGCTCCACGTTGAGCAATTAGGCAATGACAAACCTTACCAGCTCTGGAGACAGCTATGTCTCCTGGTCAGTGCCGATCTATTCTCTGACACAGCTCTCCTCGCCATCTGGTCAGATAAAATATCACCTCAAATCCGTTTTGTTCTGGCTCAAAGGTCTCCTGAACCTATCAAACAAAGAATGACAATTGCTGATGAGCTACATGATGCATCATTGCTCTATTTCGCCACCCACTGCCTACCTGGCAAGTCTCAGGTTCAGGCTCATCGCCCTGCGGCCGGACATGGCTGGGACCGTACTGTGCCTACTGTTCCGCTTGCTCCGGGAAGTAGTAAACAAACAACTGGGACGTCACTAGCTTCGCCCACAGTCACACCCCCTCCTGCAACCGAACCTGCTGTGGCCACCGCCACTGGCAACGAACTTTCCGCAGGAAATGCAACCGCACTACCCGTACTGTTACTTCCACACACGGTTTGGTGAGGTGGCACGGAACTGCAGACCACCCTGCTACTTCCCAAACGCCAATCGCAGGTAGGTCCGGGTGCTGCCTCCTGCACACAATATGACAGAACCCCTCAGCGCTCCATTCTGTCTGGGAACGACCGGATAATTGTGGACGACTTTACATTAAAGACATTTCGTCGCGATACCTTTTCCTAGTGGACACTGGCGCCGATGTTTCGCTCCTGCCTACGTCCTTACCGTCGCCGAACATCCGCCCTCATCATACTTCACTGCAAGCCGTTAATTCAACTAAACTACAATGCTCGGGTTCAACTTCACACATCATCTCATTCTCCGCAAACTCGAGTGGACTTTTTTAGTGTGCGAAATTGACAAACCTATACAGGGCGGCTCATCTCATCCGTACATTCTCATCTCGGTCAACGGCGTTACAAGAAACCACGCACAAGTGCCTTGTCGAGCTTGAACACGTTGTTCGTCTACGCCAGGAAAACTACAAGCTCTCCTTCGGGCTCCACGAAACACAGCTCCAGCTCTCCGATGCAGCAAAGGAATTACAGACACTACAGCAAGGACAAAGCAAGGTCAGTAAGGGCGCCGAATCTGCTTGCAGTCCCAGCAATCGAGCCTCCATGTGTTCACCTCCCGCTACTCCTCGCAAGTGTGTTATCAAGACTACCATAACACGTACTAACAGTTCCGCAGGGCCACACCCATCGTGCATCCTCATCCCAATGCGCAGCTTTTCATCACCATGGACGCGAGCGATACTGCCATCGGTGCTATCCTTAGCCAGACATTCAATGGCCAAACTTCGACTCTGCAGTTCTCGCGCAAGCTCACCAATGTACAACGGAAATATTCCGCGTTTGACAGGGAGTTGCTCGCGGTCTACGAAGTGGCCAAGCATTTTAAGACTGACATTGAGGGACGCCCTTTATATGTTTTAACGGACCACAAACCCCTGGCTGTGGCCATTACAAATCCGCCTGCTTGCCGTTTCAGATACATGGACTCCATATCTCAGTTCACCACCGATGTCAGACACATAAAGGGTGCTGACAATATAGTTGCTGATTTCCTTTCACTGTTAGACCTCTGAATTGCCTAACCTCCAACCCGCCGACGAGGAAACACAAAACCTGATTTCAGACTCTACTTCTTCACTACACTTTGTCCGCACCACCTTCCCTGGCATTTCTGGTGAGATCTGGTGCGACGTCAGTACGGGCACGTTATGCTCCCTCGTCCCAACCACACTCCGTCGAGCTATCTTCAATGCATTGCATAATTTAGTCCACCTCGGTGTTCGTGCATCCACCCGTCTCGTAGCGGAGCGCTTTGTGTGGAGAAATGTCAACAAGGACTACCAGCAATGGGCACGCTCCTGCATCGCGTGCCAATGCTGCAAAGTACACAAGCACACTCCCCCCCCCCCCGGATCCTTTTTGATCCCTCCTGGACGTTTCCAGCATATTCATACTGACATTGTCGGCCCTCTCTCCCCCTCTAACAGCTTTCGTTATGTTCTCTTGTCTATTGACCGAACAACCCGCTGGGTCGAGGCTGTCCCCCTCCCCGATATTACTGCAGAAACTGTGGTTCGAGCTTTCGTCGAGTCATGGGTATCGCATTTCGGATGTCCAGCTATCATCATGACTGACCAGGACAGACAATTTGAGTCGGCCCTGTTCAACGGGATTTGTAACATTTGCAGCATCCAGCACATCCATACTACAGCATATCACCCACAAAGTAACGGGCTAGTCGAGCACTGGCACCACACTTTCAAGGTGGCTCTTCGATGCCACAACTCTCTATGGATGGAGGCCCGTCCCCTTGTGCTACTCGGCATTCGTGCGATCTACTCTCCTGGAAATGGAAAAAAGAACACATTGACACCGGTGTGTCAGACCCACCATACTTGCTCCGGACACTGCGAGAGGGCTGTACAAGCAATGATCACACGCACGGCACAGCGGACACACCAGGAACCGCGGTGTTGGCCGTCGAATGGCGCTAGCTGCGCAGCATTTGTGCACCGCCGCCGTCAGTGTCAGCCAGTTTGCCGTAGCATACGGAGCTCCATCGCAGTCTTTAACACTGGTAGCATGCCGCGACAGCATGGACGTGAATCGTATGTGCAGTTGACGGACTTTGAGCGAGGGCGTATAGTGGGCATGCGGGAGGCCAGGTGGACGTACCGCCGAATTGCTCAACACGTGGGGCGTGAGGTCTCCACAGTAAATCGATGTTGTCGCCAGTGGTCGGCGGAAGGTGCACGTGCCCGTCGACCTGGGACCGGACTGCAGCGACGCACGGATGCACGCCAAGAACGTAGGATCCTACGCAGTGCCGTAGGGGACCGCACCGCCACTTCCCAGCAAATTAGGGACACTGTTGCTCCTAGGGTATCGGCGAGGACCATTCGCAACCGTCTCCATGAAGCTGGGCTACGGTCCCGCACACCGTTAGGCCGTCTTCCGCTCACGCGCCAACATCGTGCAGCCCGCCTCCAGTGGTGTCGCGACAGGCGTGAATGGAGGGACGAATGGAGACGTGTCGTCTTCAGCGATGAGAGTCGCTTCTGCCTTGGTGCCAATGATGGTCGTATGCGTGTTTGGCGCCGTGCAGGTGAGCGCCACAATCAGGACTGCATACGACCGAGGCACACAGGGCCAACATCCGGCATCATGGTGTGGGGAGCGATCTCCTACACTGGCCGTACACCACTGGTGATCGTCGAGGGGACACTGAATAGTGCACGGTACATCCAAACCGTCATCGAACCCATCGTTCTACCATTCCTACACCGGCAAGGGAACTTGCTGTTCCAACAGGACAATGCGCGTCCGCATGTATCCCGTGCCACCCAACGTGCTCTAGAAGGTGTAAGTCAACTACCCTGGCCAGCAAGATCTCCGGATCTGTCCCCCATTGAGCATGTTTGGGACTGGATGAAGCGTCGTCTCACGCGGTCTGCACGTCCAGCACGAACGCTGGTCCAACTGAGGCGCCAGGTGGAAATGGCATGGCAAGCCGTTCCACAGGACTACATCCAGCATCTCTACGATCGTCTCCATGGGAGAATAGCAGCCTGCATTGCTGCGAAAGGTGGATTTACACTGTACTAGTGCCGACATTGTGCATGCTCTGTTGCCTGTGTCTATGTGCCTGTGGGTCTATCAGTGTGATCATGCGATGTATCTGACCCCAGGAATGTGTCAATAAAGTTTCCCCTTCCTGGGACAATGAATTCACGGTGTTCTTATTTCAATTTCCAGGAGTGTATAATGAAGACCTCAACGGCACAATAGCCAAGTTCGTATACGGTCAGAATATTTTTCTCCCTGAACTTGTGAACGTTTCCGTTTCTCTCCCTCAGTCTGACTTACCTTCCTTCGTGAACCACATCAGACGCCACTTCATCAACCTCCATATCCCTTCGCCCACCAGCCATTCCCTAAGGTTCACGTCCCGGAAAAAAAAAAAAAAAAAAAACGGTTCATGGGACTTAACATCTGTGGTCATCAGTCCCCTAGAACTTAGAACTACTTAAACCTAACTAACCTAAGGACATCACACACATCCATGCCCGAGGCAGGATTCTAACCTGCGACCGTAGCGGTCATGCAGTTCCAGACTGAAGCACCTAGAACCACACGGCCACAGCGGCCGGCTCATGTCCCAAAATCTCTGGACAATTGCGAGTATGTCATGCTCTGAGATGACACTGTCTGTGCTCCCCTCCAACCTCCACATACCGGCCCGTACTGAGTTCTCCAGTGCTCTGCCAACACCTATGACATCGAGATGAAAGATTCAGCTGTTACAGTCTCTCTCAACAGACTTAATCCTGCTCATGTCTAGCCTTCTTCTTCTCCCCCCCCCCCCCTCCCCCCTCCTTCAGGCCATGACCACGCCACTCACTGTCGTGGCTCATGACGCTCCGAACACTCCCTCCACGTCGGACTTACACACTCGATCGAGTGACTTCCAGCTCCAAGCGTCGAGCTCTCCTCTGACCTCGTCCTCTGCGCCGGTCTCAGACACTCTGTTAAGTGACTTCTCGCTCCAGTCGTCGAACTCTCCTCTGACCTCGCCCTCAACTCCGGTCTCACGCACTCCGTCGAGTGACCACATGCTCACCACATCAAGCTTACTTATGATCACACCCTCGCTGCCGGACCCTTTGACCTCTCCACCGTCGCCTGCCTCGCCTTGTGGAGGTCTCTCATGCCCCCATCTTGAACGTGCCCTCACTCAAGGTGTTTGTGCCTGTTCCCCCGGACATAATCCATGACATCTCAATAATACTGCGCGATTATACGCTGTTCATCATGTGTTTCTCTTCATCCAGTGCTCATGACACAACCTCCACCATTCCCTGCCTCCCGCCGACGCTGACCTGGACATGCTTTGTGTGTTCACCACGCCCACCGGAGACATCATCGTCGTCGCTCCGTTCCACCCGCAAACCGCCAGCCTACCTGTCGCTGCACGACCAGCACGCCCAGTAAGATGCCCGGCTTGCTTCAGTGACTTCCAGGTTCGGTGGCCGAACCTTCCTTCACGACATCTACCCACACAGCTCCGTATGTGGCGCCGATGAGGTCGACACCATCATAGACACTGAGCACTGTCTTTGGGTTGTTCCGCCATGAGCAGCTCTTTGTTGATGATGATGATGAATTTGGAGTATTCAACAGCATAGTTGTCAATACACTTACTGGGGTAAACCAAGTGACAAGAGACAAATTTCTGACACATTCAATGTGTTCAAATTCAACTGCTAAGGCTCTTTTTGCCTCTTGCTTATTCCGTGAGTATTAATCTCATGTGGTCTTGCAATAAAAGTTGCCAATCATTAATGAAGACTCAAGGTGATTACTTCTATGCCACTTATACTTGGAGGAAGAAGTGTGTGTTTGTGTGTGTGTGTACTAAGCAACCGGAGGACTGACTTATAAGTTATAGCAGAGAAATGAATATAAGTCCAATGCTCAACACATGGTCATATAATATGTATTTGAGGAAAACCATGGACAGTATTGATGCCTTGCTAAAGGCATGAGTGACAGGACCATCAACTGGCAGTCTGAAATTGTCAAAGATGGACCCTATCAGACTGCCAGTACGATCTGGGACCAATGTTAATTTCCATTGGCAATGAACTGCACTTGGTACAAGCTACATTAGGTGTAACATTTTGTTTTGTGGTAAATTTAAATTTGTGGTGGGTCACAATGCTGCATAAAAATAGTAGATATGATGTAGTTGTGGTAGCTTCAAAATAGGGGCTCTCCACAGTATTACAGGAGACCATAATTCCACTTTAACTTTGTGATGTGCTGCATGTTTTCTTTTGACTCCAGCCATTTTTACCTGTTAAATTATCATGATCAATTCCAGGCTGGACATGATCGCTTCATATAGATATTTTTCAGAAAACATAAGTGGACATCCACATTATGGTCGATAGCAACAGCTTGTGTGCCAGTCCTCCAGCATTTGCAAACACTGCTGACATGTCGTGACACCACTAGCATGTCACACAGTGCCAAAGTCCTCACCACTGGATGCTATGTCACTGATATCTCAATCGATTTACAAGTTATTACTCCACATTCCCATTGCTTATCACCCTAGCAATCTGCCAATCATAATTGGTGAAACAACGTTGAAGTTTGGGCCCATGCTCCCCAGCAAAATGCTAAAATTTTTAATGTAGGTAACAATGTAAAATAATCTATGGGCCTCATTGCTTTCACAACTTGTCAGAAACAAATGTCATCTCATGACAAAGGCAAATTAGGGGCAAAGTTTGCCTGAAACTGCTATGTCCTAGTAAATTATATCATAATTTGACTATATTTGTAACCTCCTTTTCAATGTCAATTGATTACAACCTTAAAGAAGCGTATGATATGAATCATTTAGTCTATTTTAACTTTGAAGTGCTGCCTAGAAATAAGGAAAACTAGTGCAATGTGTGAGTTATGATGTACCCCTTATATCATAATCAAGCACTAAGATATTTACGAGCTAGAATTTGGCAATGCTTCAGAGTCACATTAGGGCCGCTATTGCATAACAAGATATTGTGTGGTGTGCATGGGAGAATGCAGAAAATGTGTATCTATAGAGTTAGTTTCATGTTCAATGGATCATTTTGCACGATTAATCTTAATTATGTGGAACGAGGCATTTCCCATTCGCTTCACAAATTACTCTGTAAATGTGACCACTTGGTGAACATGTATCATTTCTTTTATTTTTATTTACTTATTATACAATTTTTTAAATATACAATATAGAAATAATCTCTTCAACAGAAGTGATTGTTAATAGAAAGAAAATGGTATATATTGATAAAATTATTGATGTCTAGATAGACGGGGAGGTACATGCGTAATAAAACTGCATTTCATCAATCAGCCTAACTTTTTTAAATACAGCTTCTGTCAGGACACAAGACAGATAAAGAAATAGTGACAAAAATACTTTTATTGACAAATTTATTACAAAGGAATTTTCTGCCATTTTACAGAGATCAACTCCAACATTCGGTCTTTCAGACTGTAAAAGAAATAATAACTAACTTTAAAATACAAGAATATTTTCTTTCCTGCACGCCTGAATAACACGTTCATGAAGTGATGTTTATAAACAAACATAAATGAGAAAATGTAGTTAACAAGTCAAACAAACAGAACACAACGAAATCAAAGTAGGAAATAGTTGCCACTAAAGTTCTTAATTATCTGGCTCACAATCGGCATCTTCAAACTGCCCAGCTTCTGTTTCCATTGGCTCATCTTGTTGCAGCTGCTGCTGCCCATTTGCAGCAGTGAACGAAGAATCTGAAATTAAGTCCATGAACAGTCAAGTTAAATGTTTAGCACCAGGTAATATATTTAAAATTTTCTTTTAGTCCCTGTAATTCCATTTCAATCATTTATCACATATTTTATGAGAACTCTGTTAATAAAAGGGCATCTTGGTAATGTTATGTAATAGCATAAGGGGATTCAATTCGCACATGGATATGTTCTGAGGTGGTGATAGTATATTGCTTAAATGAGAGCGTGCATCAGATGAAAATGTTAGATGAAGATTTCCTGTGAGATGTAAGGAGAGTTGAGACACAGACGACTATGGCAGAGATATTACATTCGTATTCTTACATTTTGATTCTTATTTTTGGATGGGGAAAACACACTACTTAGGAAAGAACAGACGAACTGACTGAGCAATCGTATGATAGACAATTCCATAGGTTGGGTCTGGTGGTCTCATGGTAAGGCACATAACTGGAAACAGAGAGGTTGCGGAATCAAATCACAGTCTGCCCAGGGAAATTTTTTACTCTGCCTTTATACTAACCTTCCCCTCCCAACGATGTGTAGATATGCCAGGAATGATATGTAGTTCAGATTCCACATTCAAGTAAGTTCCCCTTCCCCAATAGGTTTTCTGGGGTAGATTAAGGGTACCCAAATTGCCAAAGTCACATCCAACTAAAAGAACTTGCAAATAGGCAGCTGAACATCCCCCTTGATGGACTCTTAGCAGTCATCCCATAAGAGTTCACTTCTAGTATTTCCAAACAGCTAGCTACACAATTCTTATGTTGCTGGACCTTCTCAGGGATCAGCCAGTCACAAGCTGCCAGTCAATTAAGACACTGTTAATAATCATAATAAAAACCACCAACCTCCATTACCGTTTAACATCCACTGCTGGGCAAATGCTTACTCCATGCCACAGTCTTCACTTATACAAATCTGTACTGCTCCTGTATGTTTTCTAATGTCTTCTGCCGACCTTCCAATAGGTTGTCTTATCAGCCAATATTTTTCTAAAATCGATTTAGTGAACACATGCTTGCCATTACAGTTTATTTTTAAATCATCAGTTGTCATTTGAATATATTCTAATTCCAATCCTCAAACCCCCCCCCCCCCCACCACCACCACCCCCACAACCGTGGACGGGGGGCTTACAGACTGCAACAATACAGGTAGTTGTACCATAGGTGCATTCACAACACAATGAAGGGATACCTGTGGATAGCAAGACTAACCCAAAGTCCCAGAAGAGGGGCAGCAACTTTTCAGTAGTTGTAGGGGCAAACATTCAGGATGGTTAACTGATATGGCCTTGCAACATTAGCCACCAGGGCCTTGTTGTGCCAGTACTGTGAACATCTGAAAGTAAGGAAAAACTACAGCTGTGACTTCAGAGTGAGCTTCGGGCAACATTGGACTGAAACAGAGGAAAGGAATACAATAGAAAACAAATCGGTAGCATTGAGGGATAAAACAGAGAAGACAGCAGAGGTTCACAAAAGAAAAGACATAGCCTAGTAGAAATCCTTGGATAACTCAGGAGACATTGAATTCAAAATACCAAAAGGAGAAAACAGAAAAAAAATGCAGCACTTGAATCAGGAGAAAGGAATACAGACGTTTAAGAAATGAAAGGGAGAATGTGCAAACTGAGTAAGCAGGGATGGCTATAGAACAAATGCAAGGCTGTAGAAGTAGGAGAACTACAGGAAAAGTAGATGCTGCCTGTAGGAGGGTTAAATAGACTTTTGAAGAAAGAGAAGCAACTGTATGAACATCAAAAGCTCAGATAGCAAGACAGTACTAAGCAAAGAAAGAAAACTGAAAGGTGGAAGGCATATATAGTGTGAAACAAACTTGAGCACAATATAATAGAAAGAGGAGAAGGAGTAGGTGAACATGAGGTGGAAATACAATACTGCGAAAAGATTGACACAGGACTGAACAACCTAAGTAGAAACAGGACCCATATAATAGATGAATTTCTCTCAGAATTATTGAGACCCTTGGAAGAGGAGCCATGACAAAATTATTCCACTTGGTATGCAAGATATGAGACAGGTAAAACACCCTCAGACTTCAAGAAGAAAATAAAATTCCAATTTCAAAGAAGGCAGGTGCCGACAGGAATGAATATTAACAACCATCAGTTTAGCAAGTCATGGTTGCAAAATACTGACTGAATTATTTACAGAAAAAAGGAAAAACAGGTAGAGGTCAAGTTTAGTCCCATAGGAACTGACCACAAAAAAAGAGGCCGACCATGAGAAAGATTCTGTATTCCGAAGAAATGTAGGAACACATGAGGCAATGCCACCCTTTGACATATCTCACAAGATAAGTTGAAGAACGGCAAACCTACGCTTATAGCATTAGCAAAATTAGAGAAATGCTTTTGACAATGTGGACTGCACCACACTCGTCGAAATTTTGAAGGTAACGGAGACAAATTATAGGGAGTAAAAGGTTATTTACAGCTTGTACAGAAACTAGACTGCAGGTATAAGAGTGGAAAGACATGAAACAGAAGTCATAGTTGAGAAGGAAGTTAGACAGGATTGTAGCCTATTCCCAATGTTTCCATCTGTACATTGAGCAAGATGTGAAGAAAAGCTAGGACAAATTTGTAAAAGTTACATTCAGAGAGAAGAAATGAAAACTTTGAGGTTTGCTGATAACATTTTAACACTGTCAGAGATGGCAAAGGACTTTGAAGAGTAGATGAACAGAATATTTAATGTCTGGGAAAAGAGACAATAAGATTAACATCAATACAAGTAAAACAAGGATAATGGAATGCAGCTGACATAAATTAGACAACACTGAGGGAATTAAAAAAGGGTAAGAGACCTTAGAAGGTATGGAAGATGCAAAATGCCGACTGGGAACAGCAAGAAACGTATTTCTGAGAGGGCGCAGGAGGGGAATTAGTTAACATTTAAAATAAATTTATATGCTAAGAAGTCTTTACAATGGTATCTGTGTGGATTGTAGCCTTGTATGGAAGTGAGATGTGAGCAATATGCAATTCAGATGAGAAGTAGAGTAGTTCTATAGAAGAACACAGAGGATTATATGGATGAAATCCAAGTTTTCTCACCTCCCGCCTAACTATCATAGTACTTGCAGTGGGTCCTGATGCAGTTTGGAATTCTTGTGTGATGGTCTGGATAGACGTCTGCCTATTACACATTACGACCCTCTCCAACTATCAGCAGTCTCTGCCAGTCAACAGATGAGGTTGGCCTGTACGCTTTTGTGCTGTACGTGTCCTTTCACATTTCCACTTCACTATCACATCGGAAACAGTGGGCGTAGGGATGTTTACGAGTGTGTAAATCTTGCGTACAGACGTATCACATAGGTGACACCCTATCACCTGCCCACGTTCGAAGTCCGTGAGTTCCACGGAGTGCCCCAGTCTGCTCTTTTTGGAAATTTATGGTAAGTTCCTATGGGATGAGACTACTGAGGTCATCGGTCCCTAGGCTTACACACTACTTAATCTAACTTAAACTAGCTTACTCTAAGGACAACACACACACATCCATGCCCGAGGGAGGACTCTGATTCGGACCTCGGCAAGGCACCTCAGACCACACGGCTACCCTGTACGGCCCTTTCTGCTCTCTCATGATGTCTGCTGAGGTCGCCGATATGGAGTACCTGGCAGCACGAAAAATGTTATGTTTTTTGGGGTGTCCGGATACATTTGATCAATAGTGTAGTCAAATGTTATTCTCTATGGAACTTCTTACAGGCATCACAAGCAGTCATAGACTTTGAAAGATTGGATCTCAAGACAGAAATACTTCAACAAGCACAAATAACGGACACTGCTCTGCGCAGCTGTTTGCCGTTGAAGATGGCGATATCCCATCATCAACAAGACAAATTCCAGTCATCAGTCTATATAATCAGTTAAATTGTGAAGCTTTTGTCAATTACAGGAAGCTACTCAGGTTCTCAAAATAAATCTACATGGGCAATCATAACCATCAAAGGTGGTCAAGGAGAACTTTGAATCAATAACTGCCACAAGCAGCCATTAACTTATCACTACACACATGCATGTAGGGACATGCCAAAACATTCTAGAAAGGGCAGCCTAATGCCATCAACAAAGAATTGTGCTTCACTCTCACTACAGACACCTGATGGCAGAAAGGTATTGTCAAATTTCCAATATGATCCAGCCTGACCTAAGAACAATATCGGCAAGAGAGAGCCATTCTGTGCCAGTTTGCAGATGCTTTCAAATTTGAAGCCCATATATGACAGACCATGCGGCACACCAAAAAACACAATATTATGGGGATCATCCAGCACTCAGCCAGCACACATATACAGTGTCGCTGGCTGAACAATGGATACTCAGGAGGAAGTGGAGAATATGCTGGAAGATGACTTCACTGAATCTTTGGAGAGTCCTTGGCCCTCTCCTGTGGTCCCTGTAAAGAGCAATGATGGCCCATGGCATTTCTGTGACAACTACCGACTGAACCAAATTACGGAAAAAGAACTTGCCCATTGCCACTCCTTCGTAACATCCTAGACTGCATGGCAGTAGCAAAGTATTTCTCAACTACGAACATGCAGATAAGCTACTTGCAAATTGAGGCTGATGAAGTTGACTGGAAAACAATACCTTCATAACTCTTGAAGGTCTGTAAGAGTTGAAAGTTATGCCATTTGGACCATGCCAGCCATCTTGAAGCCTATGAAGGACAACCTGTTTCGACATATTAAATGGATAATGTGTCTTTGCTATCTGGATGACACTGTCGTTTCTCCAAAGATATTTGAAGAATATCTGTATCAGCTGACAACCATGATGCAGAGCATTCAGATTGCAGACCTCCACCTGAGTCAAAAAAGTGCCTCATTGTCAGCTGAGAAATAAAAATTCTGGGGACATCTAGTCAATGACTATCATGTCCATCCCAATCCAGTGAAAATAAGAGCAGAGTTTCCTTCTCCTCGATATATTCGTGATGTGAGATGTTTTCTCGAAATGTACTCATACTACCAACGATTTATAAAGGACTTCTGTATAAAGAAACATTTCTTGCAAGAACTACTACAAGGAGACACCAAATTTCTTTGGAATGAAATGCAAGAAACATCTTTCCTTATCATTAAGGAGATGCTAATAACTTCTCCAGTCATAGCACTGTATGGCAAGAATTCCAAGACAGAACTTCATACTGACACTAGCAGTTATGGCATCACCATTGTGACAGACTATGCTGGCTGACTAGCCTCAATGATCAACCGACTGGCAATATGGGCACTGAGACATTAAGAGTACAATGTAATGGTTGAATACAAAAACAATGCCAACACTGCCTTTCCAGGAAACCGATAGTGGAACTCAGCAGCATGGACAAACTCTCAGTCACCACTGCACTAAATGACATTGCTACTGAACGCATGAAAATTCCAGGATTGCTGTAAACAATAGCAGCCTTTTAAGATTGGGGAACTGACCAAAGGCTAATTCCTATTAATAAACAAAACATTGTATAAGAGCAACTATGATTCAATGGGATGGAAATGAATGCTCAACATTCCATCTCATCTACGGCCAGCTAATCTTAAGTTTTTCCATGACATTCCAACAGGGATCTGTGAAGACTATACATACACTACTCGCCATTAAAATTGCTACACCAAGAAGAAATGCAGATGATAAACGGGTATTCATTGGACAGATATATTATACTAGAACTGACGTGATTACATTTTCACGCAATTTGGGTGCATAGATCCTGAGAAATCAGTACCCAGAACAACCACCTCTGGCCGTAATAACGGCCTTGATACGCCTGAGCATTGAGTCAAACAGAGCTTGGATGGCGTGTACAGGTACAGCTGCCCATGCGGCTTCAACACGATACCACAGTTCATCAAGAGTAGTGACCGGCGTATTGTGACAAGCCAGTTGCTCGGCCACCATTGACCAGACGTTTTCAATTGGTGAGAGATCTGGAGAATGTGCTGGGGTGGCGTGGGGTGGGGGGGTTATTTACGGGTGCTCAATGATGAGGTTATCAGCACCCGTACAAAAATTAGTACAAATAAATGTGGTTAAATCACACAAAAAAGTACGAAGCACTCTAAGACAAAACTGCACTCACTCTTTCCGTATCTAACTTATGATAGCCCACACAAACACAGTATTTCACATTCTGTAAGATACTGAAAAAATAGTCAGATGTTCTAAAACTGTGAATTAAAACACAAGTAAGACAAGCAGAAAATTAAAATAGAATAACAAGAATATGTGTCTGATTTATCACTAACAAAAAGCACGGACAAGCCAGTCACCCTGCCTGATAACATGTTAAAAATGTCATCCTAATATTCTAGGAAACATGTTGGACATTTCATGAAAGAAGTACTACAAGTACATCACTGTCAATTAAAATTGAGACCAAATTGATCAGCAAATTAACTGGTGTCCTCTTGGCTGTATAAAAAATATAGTTTACCAAGATGTGGCACGTCATGACATGTATGTCACAAGCACCACAAACTGGAGAGTCCTCTTGCTGATGCATGGAGCCAAGTGCCACAGAGCTGTGTCCAATGCAAAGACTAGTAGAAGGGCCTCATCCTGTCGGAGTGGCTGGAAGAAGGTATGCTACAGTTGAGTTGCATACTTTACCAGAAGCAGCTTATTGTCTGTCACTTCCAGCCACTCTGCTTCCCATTGATGCTTGAATCTGTATCTCAACAGTGAGGTGATAGTAGACAGGGGAATGGCATACTGAACTAACAGAGGAATGCAACACACTTCACTGGCTGCTAAATTTGCTATTTCATCCTCCTTAATATCTGTAAGCCTTGGCAGCCAGTAAGAAAGAAACATCCTTCCCAAGCCTTTGTAAGTGGAGAAGGGCACCCTGGATACCCAGAGTACAAGTGTTGTAGAGAGTGGAGGACTCTCAGAGTTGGATCAGATGACCAAATTAGAAGGTGCAACATAACTCATTTGGTCTAGTGCCCTCATGATCACGTACAGTTCTGCTTCAAACACAGTGAGTTCTTGAAGCAACCTGATCTTGAGGACACGATCAGAAAAAACAACACAGGAACCAACGAAGTCTCCCTGATTAGACCCATCCAAGAACAGCACTATACAGTTGTGGTGTTCATTTTAAAGTTGTAAAATGTGGCAGTACAAACAGCTGCAGTAGTGCAATCTCTGCTGTATTGCACTCAACATAAATTATTCTAGGCCTCTACAGCAAATAGTGTGGAAGTCTTTTAAAACCCTGGATTTAGCATTTTACTTGCCCCACAGAAAGTGACCTCATCTCAAACCTCATGTTGATCTCAAACAGTCTTGTCGCTGAGGGATGATAAGAGAAAAGATGTTCCATAGGTGGATGAGCAACAATATCGTATGCGTGTGACTTGAGAGCATGAGGAAATTACATGCCTGATGCACCATGAGGAGTTGCCGCTGGATGGTGAGTGACATTTCCGCAGCCTCAGCACAGGGACTAAGCATGAGCATTGTAAGGGATCCGTGATCCCACAAACATAGATGCTAGTATCCGATGCCCAGGTCAATAGTAGACAGGAGTCGATTGTCAAGCGCTGCAGGAGGCAGTGAGACGAGTGTTGAGTGCAGAGTAGTACTGGAGTGTGTCGAGTGACAAGTGGTACTGGAGAGACGGGCAAGAATGGTGGTCGAGTAAATTCACCGAAGTGTGACAGATGAGCGCGTTCCCCTAATTGTCGTGGGGTGGACCCTCATCGATACCGATTCGCGAGTGATATGACACCAAAAGTGACAAGTGCCGAATTACGTGTTTCGCGTCAACCGCGTCGGCCAGCAACAACCATGGATTGCAGTGAATTTTAACCACCAGCATTGCGTGTGACGAAGCACTGAAAATCAACAATCAATAAAAAAGATATAACTGTGGTTAGACGTGTAAGGCGAAGGTAGCAACTGCCTCAGCATTTGTGTGTTAGTAGGAAATATATATCAGTTTGTACATCGCAACCTTTGTGTTCCTTAATAATAGATAAAGTTTCTGTCATTTCCACTATTCAATCTCAGAACAGCTGCACTCGGTTGAAATACCCACGAAACCAGCAGAAAAACCGATGGCCTTTCTTCCATTAAGCACACGGTCATATAATCATAATAATTGTTTGGCGGCTACGATAATTTACACAAAATCCAATAAAGGAATTTTAACGGGGGTGTTTCAGCATCCATGAACTGCCTGATCCCCTCAGTGTGGTTAATGTCAACGGTCTTCAGGTAAGAATGCCTCACTGATCTGCACACTATGTACCCATCGTCTAGCAGTGATCACAAGAAAGCCCTCTAAAAGTGAGCCAGATGCGCCCTGTCTGCTCCCCCAAGACCTCTGTTTAGGGCATTTTAAGATTTCTAGTGGTTTTTGTATCATAGTCTTCAGGTCCTTCAGGTGTTGTTAACTACAGTGTGCAGTCAAAAATGAGGCCCAGAAATCTCAAAGTCTTTAAAATGGAGAAGAGAATGGCATACCTTCTGTATAAATCAGGTAAATCAAAATGACAAGAATAATTAAAATGAAACAAAAAACTGCAAAATCACCCATGAATAAGAAGCACTGTACAGGACTACTTATCATAGATGTTACACTGCTTATGGCTATAGAAAACACAGTAGCATTTAAAACACTTTCCTACAGAGCACCAATCCCCTGCTTAAAACTATACAACAGCATGTCGACAACTTGGTACCTAAAATGCACTTAGATATGGACTCAAGATGGGGAGGTTGCCATGAAAGCCCCATAGATGGAGCTGCCCTAGCACATTGTGTCTCCAAGTAGTGTCATATACCTTAATGACATCAAAGAATATACCCAATATTGTTGACGGAGGAAAGCCTGCTGGATAGCCGTCTCTAGCAAGGTCAGCTTGCTGACAATGGATCAACATCTCCTGAACCTACACTAAGAGTGGGTAAGGGGCTGCCTGGACTCCAATATCAAAACAAGAAAATTGTTAACCATTCATTCCAAGGCCTTTCCTACACAGCTTTTTATGGCAACACTCGGCTAGCTACTGCCTCTCTCTACAAGTTGGGAAAGCGTCCTATCCATCACATTTAATTAAAAAATTCACGGAGGATTTCCTCTGACACTACTTACAAGTGCCACAGCTTGCTATACTGTTGCAATTTGTCATGACAGGGCACAGTGCCAAATCCCACTCCCACATGGCAGAGCAGTTTTAAACCTCAAAATTTTTGGATCTGAAGTCCAACTAGACCCTCTCCATGGACGGACATGGATGGCAGTGACAGCACTCACTGCAAAATGCTCTGTGGTGTTCTGGGCGATGTCTCCAGGCATTGCTTGGAAATGCACTTGCTCCATCGCTGCTGCCATTGCAAATGACTGCCTTTACCGAAAATCAGGATGGATAAGTCAGCAGCATGGCGGACGAAACATGTGATGTGGTCCATCTGTTTCTGGATGCTGCCTCAGTGTTCAAATACAGCAAGCTGGTTGAACAGTGTACAGTTAGCTCAGTAGATTATCCATTTCAGAAGCTTCCTTTCATCCAGTAAGTGAATCTAGAGGGGGGTGTGATCACTGGAATGAAGATGATCGGTGATTTCCCATTAAGCAGAGATTGCAATGACTGGAGTGCATAAAAAGAGATTGATGGCTGTGGATGATCTAGTAGCAGCACAGAAATGAGTGGGATTACCCACATTAAAGATGCACAGCTCCTGAGACATTCTAAGGCTCTCTACAACTCAACACCTGGCACGCACAGAGTTTGGGCCCGATAATACAATATGGGCATTGAAACCACCCAGTAGGATAAATGGCCGAGGGAGTTTGTCTGTAAGCTCCTTGACAGCCTCAGAAGCTATAGCTTCCTGTGGCAGTAACACAAACTTGAGTGGCAACTGGTTACAGGTAAGAAGCTAAAGACAGAGCAGAGGAGTGGTGTGTGTTACGACTAGCACAGCTACCCTTCCTTGGCCCTGCCCCCATTCAGGTCATCCTCACACTGAATGCAAAGGGGCGTCAGTAAGTTTAAAATGTGTTTCCTGTACACACAAGGGAAGGAGAAGTCATAGCTATGAGTTTGTTCCTTCAAATGCATCCTGAACCGATCAATGCTCCACTGTAGTATCTATTTGTTCCACCCCATTTCTCCACCTGTTTCTCAACCTTGGGATGAGTTTCAGTGTTCTGACCTGTATCTTCCTATCTTTGAGGTACACACTGCAGTGTCTACTCCAGACATGATGGTCCCCAGAGAAAATTACACACTTTGGAGGAAACGAACAGAAGATGTCGTTGCGGGCAGCTTTATCACAATTGCCACAAGTGGCTTCTCTTTACACACTGGAGTGGTGTGCCAGAGTGCTGGTGTTTAAAACAGTGCAAGGCCACAAATTTAAGTGAAGGAATCCTGTCACGATATCCTGCGGATGTTTCCTGTTATTGAATGTAAGGATAAAACAGTTCGATTTGATCAGATTGTCATTTAATCTTTTCCATTATATTTTGAATGTCAATGGTATCTTCTGGATCCCATGCACCTTTCAGTTTATCTTTGTAAATACCGACAAGGTCTCTGCAAGACAATACCTTTGCTGTAGTTCAAGGCATTGTGTAGCTCTCTGTTGATTGCCTATTCCCTGGGGCATTTGGCTTTCTGTAGGTTCGTTACTTGTTGGGAACTAGAAATTTCAACAGATAGTGTAACATTTCACAGTTGCTATACTGATTTTAAAGTGCCAGCTGTTCCCTCTAAACCTTTTCGAATGTAGAAGGGTCAAACTTTTTCAAGCAGTATGAAACAAAGGTCTTTGTAGTACTTAATGTATCCGGAGGACTGGTGACAAAAGCCTTCTTATTAAGCTGGGGTGTTGATATCCTCCAGCAGTACACCCATTCCACTGGGACTGAAAGGGAGAAGTTCAAGGGTTCAATCTCAATACCACAAGCAGCTAGCAAAATATGGGTCTACCCAGACAGAGCCACACTTGCCTAGGCAAGCTTTATACAACTGAAAGTAGGCAGCTTCCCTAGAGGTTGCTTGCTAACGCCTGCTCTGCCTCAACATTCAAGCATCCCATCAGCATGCAGGACACCTTGAGCTTTTTTGTAGATGTTTGTACCATCCTCATGATGCAGGCAGTTAAGCCAAGATCCCCATTCCTTGTGACACACAACTTTTCACCACCACACTGCACACGGATTGCTGAAGTGTGACCAGGCTTACATTTACAGAAGATTGATGGCGCTCACCAGTTCCTGGCTCAGGAAACCCGAGTTTACGCAGTAAACAATTACTGAGCTTCCCAAGATCCTAGTCATTTAGTATAACTTGGGGGCCACATGTGGCTTATTGAATGCCAAATATGCAGCAAGATTACAAAACAACTGAACTACGGCGCTATACCTCTTGAAGCAAAAGTAAAGGCAGTAGCGCTAGCCAGGAATCACCCAAATTGGAACCTACAAACACTGCAAAAGAATGGAGCAACAACAACCCTGAAAAGGAAGAAGGACCTAAAATTGTGGGAAAATGATATTGTTAAAGGAGTGACAAGACACGACAAATACCAGGTGTTAAATAATTGGACGTATGACCAATCTGTCAAATTTCGTTGTCGTCGAGAATGTAACAACAAGAATACTCCAGGAGTGGGCTGTAGGTACAGCACTTCAATATACGTCAAACAAGGATTTACGTTTACTGCATCATTATCTTGGGCATCACATATTACCGGTTTTAATCTTGATTATGTGATCGACACCGATCAAACAGCATGTGAATATCCTGTGAACATTCGACGCATGTCATTACAGAAAAAAAAAAAGGGAACCCTTGTCGCAGTTGGGAGTAAAAAAAAAAAAGACATTCGTACATGGCGCAATATGCCATCACAGCCTCTGGAAAAGTGTTGCCTAAGGTTTTCCTGTGTTTACAAGAAATGAATGTTATATTTGTTCTTCAGGTTATAGAAGGGGTCAACCACTTAACTGACTTGTTGAAAAATGTTTACATTACTTGCTCCAAATCCAGGAAATTGACAAATGTGATTTACAGAACATTTCTTTAATGTGTTTTCTGGTAACAAGTTTTATGTAATATTGGATTCCTGAGGTGGGCAAACTAATATTCTAATGCATGACACCATGTTTGTATATGACGAGGCTCAGCAGACGTGCACGGCAAAAATAACACCCCCATACTGCACACCTGTTTGCCAGCCATGTGATGTTTATTTCTACCGCCAGGTTAAACTTTATTTCAAGGCTTCAGAATTGCAGTGTGCTACTGAAAATCCAGCGTAAATTGCACAACCGCACGAATGCAGTAACTATTCACAGCATAATTCATAACCAAATTTTCAGCACCTCTTTTTTAGGCAATGATATTGTATGCGCGGTACGCATTAAAATTAATTCTCGAAAAAGATGTATTTCTAAATGTAAACCAAGTTTGTTCTCAGCCGACTCTTCAGAAGGACAGTATGGCTGTCAAAAGACTGCATTCATTAAATGTTCTTGGTGCCACAAGTATATTTGTTTTGAATGTTTATATGGCAAGTACCATGCCTCTAGTTGTTTGACGAAAAGCGAGGACATGTAACAGTGACTGGAAGAGCCATTGTAAAGTGACCAGGAGTAACATATTACTTGTTTACTATCCCAAGAGGTCTGAGAAATTTATATGCCTACCTTTTTATCATTTCTTATTGATTTAATTACCTTATTAACCCTCTTATTAATTGAGATACAGAAAAATACAAATGAGAAGAATAACATCCACTAGGTTTCCTCGAGATTCAATCCCGGGTTATCCGTTTACCAGCCAGTTACCTTCGCCGTTACTCTGTTGATGCTCTCCGCAAAAGGTGTTTACCATGTGGATATATAAGCAGCATTTGTAAGAGTTTCTTTCCTCTATTTCTGGAAACGTATGCATATGTGGACCCCATACCTGATGATGAAAATGCTCTATTTACAATTACCTATCGAGCTCAAAAACGGGAGGGTGTTGAGCCAAAATATCTTAAGAGTCCTTCATTTTAGGTTATACACAAGTGACCTGCCAAATTTGAGTAGAATCAGTTGGCTGTGTCTTAGCCCTTCCCATTGTGTAATATTTGTTGGCCAGAAGGTCGAAAGAACTGTTCACGGGAGTATTCCTTTTGTCCTTTCTGTCCTGATGATTGTGAAGCAAGTAATTTCACAGCCAGGGGCAGAGATTTGGTGGTTTGTTGCGCAGCTGGAGGAGGAGGAGATGGCGATGCTATAGACATACTAGGCTATTTTACAACTGCAGTGCTGAATTTGAGGTAGCAAGTCTGCATGGCCACACCCTCCATGGAGCGAGGTGTACCAAGAACGGTACTGTTAAGTGCCAGATGGTAAAATGCGGGGCTTTCGACTAGCCAACAACTTGCGAGTGACCAGGTAAGGTGCTTATTCCTTCTCCCGGATCTCCTGGTCAGCCTGCTGATACATGGGACATTCTCGTGTTGAGGCAGCAGGGTTGCCAAGGTAACTGATACAGTGTGGGAGAAGGAGGGGAGCAATCGCCCTCTTGAGATTCCCTTCCACAAGTAACACATTTGGCCATGTTTTGACAGGATATGCGAGTGTGGCAGTAATGTTGATACTGATAGCAATACATCAGGTTATCAGGATTTAACAGGATCTGCAATTGCATCAACATCTTTCTGCATAATAAATGGATTAACTGTAGCAAAGGACTGACCTCCTTCAGTACATAATACCATGAGGAACAGATGTGCACCTGGGAGATTCTTTGAATCTTTAGCCTCATTCTGTTTACGTTTAGGAGACGTAGGCCGAGATGGTAATTGGCTCATTGCAAAAAAATCCCCTACGATTGCCAGCGTCCGCAATGGCATGCTCCCAACTGTGGGCTCCCCCCTCAGAGAGGGGCTCACCCGCTTTAGGTGATTGTTCACACCTCAGGTCACACCTCCCAAACTCCAGATAGAGGGACCAACTGGCAATTTGGGAAGGTAGCAGCTAAGGCAATCGTCCCTCCCTTGGCCTGGCCTGTAACAGGGGGTTCATGCAAACCCTAACTGTCAACCTGGGGCTGGAAATTACGCATTACCCAGCCATCTGTTACATGTCAAACACATGGCCTGGCCTTCAGTATTGCAGAGGGAGGAATAAGAAACAGAGAGGAACATCAAATGCTGAAGCGGAGGAAGAGCAGGAGATGGAGAATGATGTACGAAAGAAAAAACAAATGAGGGGCTGTTCTGATGTCAGGGTATTAAAAACTCAGAATACACTCCTGAAAATATCCCACACATATTCCCTAACTGAGAGGAAATAGAATAGTAGAAAGATGGATATGCAGCATGGAAATGGAAGAGGTGCTGCAAAGGCCGAGGCCCCTTGTAGCCAAGCACAAGCTCACCGAAGAGTGGAGAGCCCCCGGGGAGGTCACCAAAGCTGTGTCAGTTGCTGTAGCTCTACAAATTGCAACTGGATTGGGGAAGTTTTACAGTTGAGACTAGTATCTGAGGTAATTTCACCGACAGGATGACGACTGCCTACCACCTGCAGACAAATTGTCTCTAAGAACACTTTAATGTGTCATTGGCATGTAACACTTTAATGTGTCATTGGCATATATACTCTGCGTGCACACTGATGTTTAACTGAGAGACTGGGATACAATATTGGCTGTTGTGACATTCGCACATAACACAGCAAAGAAAGACACTACAGCCTTCACACTGTTCCTTCTGCTTCACGATCTCAAGGCAGAAACAATAATGGTACATCATTTCAACCAGTTGATATGCAAGATGGCTATGTGAAATACCTTGATTACCAGGACTGAAGTGCAAGACAGGTAGACCTCATATGGACCCTAGATGCCTAGGATGAAGGGTGAGAGTACTGTAACACCAAGCACCAGCCTGCTAGATACACACCAGGGCACTTGCTATGGATTTTTATGCCTTCACGGGTCAAGTGACTATCTAGAAAGTTACTAAAGTGTCAGTTTGGTCCGTATTGCATCCTTCATCACTTGTCAGATATAGACACGAAGTAACAGATTATGATGCTTCATCAAAAAGACAAAAGTGCATAGATGTTATCCATGTCCTCTGTATGAAGCCCTACTACAGTCCCAAGGCAGAGACCGATAATGGGGGCTTCTTGTTCGAGGAAACTGAAGGCCTGCTTGACAATCACGAGGCTTTAATAGGTGCGGTTATCTTTGATCCTTGTCACAGTGAAGACAACATGACAACACAACCAGACTGTGACAATCTGCCAGTGCTGTCAACGGAGGATCATTGACAAGATCTAGATACAGGTTTCTGTAGTCATCTCCAATGAGAACTTGTGGAACGGTGGGGTGCTGTTTCTCCAGGAGAGGAAGCAATGCCACATGCCATGCTGCATGCAGTGTGGTGTAGTGGTTAGCATCATTGGCTGGTGTGCTGGAGGTCACCAGTTCAAATCTGATCATCTGCAATTATTTGTCATCCAGTATTTATCATTTCTGGAAGTTTCTCGAAAGTTCTTATGTTGTAATTCCGTATATTTGATGATCGTAAAAATGGCTGCATTCTCCATCAAAGACTTCGATTATGTTCTGGTTGTATGCTGGTGTTCATAATGAACATGTTTTCAGCGGTAAGTGTTATGTTTCATTGATGACCCTCCCTTTGGATTTGGACTTTATTCTGGATAGGAAGTGATAAGATCAATGTTATTAGTGAACCTCATTGTTGATATCCTTTCACCTTGTATTTAAAACCTACTCTTCAATCTCTTTTTTTCCGTTGTTTCTTCTTCAGTGTACAGATTGAACAGGAGATGTGAAAGAACGTATTCCTGTCTCTCGTCCTTTTTAATTGGAGCATTACATTCTTGGTCTTCCATTCTTTTTGTTCCCTCTTGGTTCTGGTAGATACTATATGTTACCAAAGTCTTCCTATAGCTTACTGGTATTTTTCTCAGAATTTTGAACATTTTGCACTGTTGAAAATTTTGTCTACTCCGACAAATCTTATGAATGTGTCTTTGATTTCTCTTAACTTCATTTCTGTTACCAAGTGCAATGTCAGAACTGTCTCTTTGGTGCCTTTACCTTTCCTAAACCCAAACTGATCCTCAAAATTTCCTTTACTTCTGCTGACATTAAAACATTGAAAACATTTCTCCTTCATTTTTCATAACGTACATTTCTCATCATCTCACTCAAGAGCAGATGTAAATAATTTATTAAGGCAATTTGCAGATGATGGATACACTGGTTATTATGGATTCCTCCTGTTCTTTTCCATTCTTCTGTATATCATTGTTGTCAGCAAGTTGGATGCGCGAGATGTTAAGCTGATTCTGCAGTAATTCTCACACTTATACGCCCTTTCCATTTCACAGTTACAAGGATGACACTTTTCTGAAAATCTGATGGCATGTCTCCTGGCCTGTAGGTTCTACATACAAAGTTTAATAGGCCAATGTGTTACTCATCTTTTATGTGAGTCAGCCTAGAAGTTTAATTGGTTAATGATTCATTAGCATTGTCATTCCAGTTCAACGGTGTAAGTAAGCCCTTAATGCCCCCAAGTTTCAGAGAAAATACTCTTGTTACTAGCTACCCTCTTTCTTCAGTGGTCACAATCAATGTCTGTATTTATTAAAACAGCAGCAAAACTGTTTCATATTCCACATTTAGTCATTTTCCAGCATTCAAACAATGCCCTATCAAAGATTATGGTCAGGAAAAATCAGAACTTTGATATAAGAACATCTACTAGGCTCATTTCAAAAGAAATCTGTACAGCAATCCATGTCTATCTTCAATGTTTGAAAACGAATGAACCGATCAACTTCACCAAAAACTGACGAAGCTGATTTCCTGGTTGTAAAACTAGCATAGTAGAGGTAAGTGCATTCTAGGACCCATAATTATGATTATAGAGAAGTTATTGGCTGGAAAGTTTAAGGACAAGAAAAAAAAATATTATCAAGTGAAGGTTAACTAAATTGGTGAAATACAACTTAATGGGCCATGGCTGTTACGAGTCTCATGCTGATAGTTATCAGATGATGCAACAACCGTTACGTTTTGTGAATAATTTGAAGATCCAGCACAAAAAGAGTGTTATACAATTTATTAACTGTACAATGTTGAAGAGATGGACCTAAACTTTAGTGTTACCCTCCACAACATTGGTGTCAATAAATGATGTGAACTAAACTCCATACAAACATGCCTTGGAAGTCCCAATGGTACTGACCGACCACCGTGTCATCCTCAGCCAATATGCATCCGGCATCACTGGATGCGGATATGGAGGGGCATGTGGTCAGCACACCACACTCCTGGCCAATGTCAGTTTTTGTGAGCAGAGCTACTACTTCACATTCAAGTAGCTCCTCAATTGATCTGACAAGGACTGAGTGCAACTCACTTGCCAACAGCACTTGCCTGGCAGACAGATGGTTACCCTTTCAAATGCTAGCCAAGTCTGACAGCACATAACTTCAGTGATCTTAAGGGAACTGATGTTAACACTGAGGCAAGGTCGTTGGCGACCATTTTAAGCTACATGAGCTAATTCTTCAAGCACTCATCAACTACAACAATGAGGAATCTGCTAAAACAAAAGCAGCAATAACTATGACCTAAAGCCTCCCTGTGAACTAAAAATACAATCAAAGCTCTGTGGATGTCTACATTTTTGTGACTGATTTCATTACGAGTTTGTCTTAAAAGTTGGAAAGTACCTAAAATGCAAGGAGTTGCCAAGGAACATGGTTCTCTTCTTGGAAAATGACATTCTGTTGAGATGCTTAATATCTGTGAAGTGTCTGCCAGCCATCATTACAAACCTATTTCAACACATGTAACAAGGAGTTATGAATCAGATGAAAACTGCTTCTTCATCAACAGCTTCTGAAACACAGTGATGACGCACCTTTGTGTGTCACCAATATCGAAGACACTATAAAGCATGTTTCATAATTCCTTTTAAGGCTTCTTGGGGTTGTAAAAGGGACTTGACAGAAAAAAGTTTTGACAAGGAACATACCTGGAAATGTTTGGATCACTTGCAAATTTCCCAGCCACTGTACACTGACAAACAGGCAAAAAGAGGGCCAATCATCAACTTGTGTTTTCATTATGATGTCACATACTATTTTCACCAAACTACAACAATGACTGCAAGAAACTGGCACATTCGCAACCATGAGGGTTAACTGTGGTGCTCTCCACTACAAAAAGCAAGTCCTTCATTACATAGGAGAGGATCCAATGATGGGTACTTTGAACACTGCCCACACCACGCATACTGTGAAGTAGATCTGAAAATGATTCAATCTTTAAACTTATTTTATATCCAACCGGTACACTTCCGGATGTGGGTCCCTCGTCAAAACTTTGCCTATTAAGTCCCCTCTACAACCCCTGGAAGCCTGTATGGGGAGGGGGGGGGGGGGGGGGGGGATTTGCTAGCACTGTTTTGTTCTAGTTTCAGATTTTTTTAAAGGCAAGTTTAAGTGAACAACATGCAGCCATGAAATTTTGTTTTTTATATGGTAGAAATAGTGCTGAAACTGTTTTAATGTTAAAAACAGCTTGACAAGATGATGCTATGGGAAAAACTCAAGTGTAAGAGTGGTTTGCTTGATTTAAAAGTGCTGACATGTTGAATGGTGACAAACCTCATTCTGCACGTCCATCAACTGCCCGAATCAATGAAAATATTGAAAAAATCCTAGAGCTCATGCACACAGACTGTCGACACACAATTGATGAACTGTCAGAGATTAGTGGGTTAACTTGGGGGCTGAGTTCAGTGAACTTTAATGGAAAATTTGGAAATGAAAAGGGTTAGTATTAAGTTTGTTCCTCAGGTTCTACCTGACAGTCAAAAGGAACGTCGAGTTGAAACATGTCATGCTTTGAAACAACAGCTTGAAACTGATCAAGATTTTCCGTCAAAGGTCATTACTGGTGAGGAGTCATGGTGCTACGGTTACAACCCAGAAACAAAGCAACGGTTAAAGCCAATGGAAGACGCCATCATCACCCACTCAAAAAAAATGTCACCCTACATCAAAACAAAGCTGATTCGCTTTTTTGAAGCCAAAGGCTTAGTTCATTCAGAGTTTGTTCCCCAGGTCAGATTGACAATCAAACATTTCAATTGGAAGTTTTAAGAAGACTGTGTAACAATGTTAGTCAGAAAAGACCCACTTTGTGGCAGACAGGAGATGGGTTCTTCCACTACGTCAATGAATGTACCTGCACGCACAGCCATCTCCGTTAGACAGTTTCTGGCCGTCCCTTACTGCCTTACTCGCCTGACCTGGCTTCGTGCGACTTTTTCTTATTTCCATGCACGTAAAGGGGCATGAAAGGACATTGATTTGACAACATTGAAGAAGACAAGGAAAAAAACGAGGGAGGAACTGTCAGTCATTTCTAAATAGGCTACAAAAATTTTTTCGAACAGTGGAAGCACTGAAGGGACAAATGTATAAGTTGTACTGGAGTGTAGTTTGAAGGGGATAAGGTTGTTTTGTAAACAATTTGTAAATATATAATGTATTAAAAAAAAAATCTGTTTTTTTTTTTTTTTGGTACCCCTCATATTAGGAACAATGAGACGCCATGTATACTGGGCAACTGAAGCTCTAACAGACAAGCTGAACAATGGAACTGCAGCTTTTACTAAACTAAACCAATCACGAACTCAGATAAAGCCCTGTATTCCTTGCAGTACTGGGAGCACGGAAATTCCATATTTAATATGCTGCTTTAATTCCGACTGCAGTTGTGGTGTTGACACATTGCTTTAGGTCAGTACCCACACTGTGTTTTATTTCCATAGGCCATCAAGTTTCTAGTAGATGCCTAGTGTCATTCGGCCTTTTTTAACATCGGCTACAATTTACAGAGAGCACGACATGTCCATTTCAATCAAATAATTTTTATTCCAGTCACACACACACACACACACACACACACACACACACACAAAACTTATGAATGACTTTGTGTCTGTGTGGTGGGAATGTAGCAAAATAAAAGTAATTTGCTCTGCCTTAATTTATCACAGTCACAAGGGCATTCATTCCATTGTTCAAGTCTCAAGAATTCTGGTTTTGGTGCTGTTACTCTTTTATTGTCCATTCTATTTGATTGTTGTGGTATCTACTCTCATAAGTGATTAAATTATTCATATAAAATTTCAACAAATCTGTCAGTGACACAAGATCCTAACTGAAGACCAGTTTCATCCTTACACTATTATTTGTGAACAAATTTGATACTGTAAACATAATATCAGAATAGAATGAATTAAGCTGTCATCTTACACACGGAGCTTTTGCGCGTTCCTTATAACATGTTTGTGTGCAATGGCTTTTGGAATACAAGAACAATAATGCATTGAATAATATTAGGCTCATATTATAATACAGGTTGACAGGTACATCAGTAATTATTTGCAACTTCAATTACCCAAATAACTCAATGGGATTCCAGTCTACCAAACAACTTGCTCATTAGGTATGATACTAGATAATACCCTCAAAGGTAGTATACACCTCTAAAGCATAATCATTTATTCCATAATCATTATTTACCCTTATCTGATACCAGTAAATTTTATATTAAATATGATATACCAGTGCCTGTGTTATTCTGATGACGATGCACTGTGGCAACCACAGCCGTTATGAAACACATCAGATGACTTCACAACTGCGAATAATGACTACCATCACCTGTAGAATGGAATGACAACAAATTTTGATTGTCGTCATTCCATTCTACAGCTGATAGTAGTCATTATTCGCAATAGTGAATTCATCAGCTGTGTTTCATATTAAATGCAGTTTTAACCAACACTAAAGTAATACACTGACATGCCACAACATTATGACCACTTATTTAACAGCATATTCGTCTTGGTAGGTTTCCAGGAGTACAAGATGCCTACACAGAGTTCATGCAATTCCTGTAAATTATGGACCAGAAGTTTGTAGTTGAGGAGCTTGTGCGGAACAATGTCCCAGATGTGACCCCATCACGTTTAGATCACGCGAATCTGAAGGCCAAGACACCAACACGCGTTCAATATCGTGCTCCTCAAATCAGTGAAGCACGATTTTGGCCTTGGGACAAAGACAGTTATCCTGCTGGAAGATACCATCACCGTCACGGTAGACTAAGCATAAAGAGATGTAGGAGGTCTGCAATAATGTTCCTATAGTCCACAGCCATCATAGTAAATTTGATTATAGTCAGGTCCCAGAGAGCCCAGATGAATGTCACTCATAGCATAATACTGCCCCTATCTGCCTGTGTCCATGGCATTGTGCATATTTCGAGCAGCCATTAGCCTGAATGACCTAGAATCTGGACACAAACTTTGACATGGAGCAACAAGAAACTTTGACTACCAGTCAACATATCTTCACTGAAAAACAGTCCAATCATTAAAATCCTGCGTGCTCTGCAATCTTAATTGACGATGTCATTGAGTCAACATGGGAACATGGAGAGATTGTCTGCTGCTTAGCCCCATATTCAACATTGTGCAATGAACAGTGTGTTCCGAAACACTTGTGCTTACACCAGCATTGCACTCCGTTGTCAAATCTGCTACAAGTTGCTGCCTATCCTGAGCAGGCATGCTCCGATCTCCACATTCTACGATGATTGGTTGGTTGGTTGTTGTCAATGGTAAAAACAAAATGAGGTAAGTCAGCAAGAGAGCGAACCCAACGCTATGCTACAGGCAGGAAATATCCCACCTCTGAAGCAGCAGAGGCAAGACCACCTGCGATTTAAAAGGTGCAACCGCTATAATGTAGAAGTGCGTATGGGAAAAGGAGACTAACCAATCCTAAAAAATGATAAAAACAGAGTAAAAGGGGAAGAAAAGAGTATCTCAGTCAGGGAGGGGAGTCGGGAATCTCCAAACACGGCTTACAGTGGGAGATACCCCAACACTCATCGCCCTGCCCCAACACCCGAGAGAGATTAAAAACCTTAAAAGTGAGAATAAAAACCACTTTCCCGGAGGAAACCGAGAACCAGGTCGACCACCCGGGAATCATCAGCCAACATCAAAGGTAAAATTCGGGGGAGTCTGTACTTAGCATGCAGAGCCAAAAGAAGGGGGCATTCCACCAAAATGTGGGCTACTGACTGGAAGGCTCCACAACCAAAAAGTGGGGGTGGCTCATCACGCAAAATAAAACCATGGGTCAACCTGGTATGGCCAATGCGGAGACGACACAGTGTGATCGAGTCCTTTCGGGAGAGGCGAAAGGAAGAACGCCAAGGGCCTGGTGTCACCTGAATCACACGAAGTTTATTAGACAGGGAAGTAGCCTCCCAAGAGTTGGCTCATGATTGTTCGAAGTGGGATTTGATGTGAAGCCGTAAATCCGCTGCAGGAGGGGTTACAGGAAACGGGGGTAAGTCACTGCTCCCCCAGCCAAACGATCAGCGAGCTCATTACCCAGGATACCCACATGGCCAGGGGCCCAAAGGAAGTCAACGGAACAAGCAGCACGGTGAATATCAGTGAGATGGTCATGGATGGCAGAGACCAAGGGATGGCACGGAAAACACCGGTCAATAGCCAGAAGGCCACTCATTGAGTCCGTACATAACAAAACGCGAGTGTGTTGGGACTGTTCAATAAAGGTAAGGGTCTAGGAAATTGCCATCAATTCCGCAGTAAACACCCCACATGTAGGTGGCAGCAGATGATTTTCCATTCCAACAGAGGACGTGAAGGCATATCCCACATGATCAGCAGATTTAGAGCCATCAGTGTAAAAAACAACAGCATCCCGAACATCCAGAAACTCCCATAAAATTCGGCAGAAAAAGGAATGGAACACCATCGGGGGGATGGAATCTTTCGGACGTCAGCGGAGATTCATCCAAATTTGAGGCCGAGAAACTAACCAATGGGGGGGTGGAGAGGAGGGAGCGAGGAAGACAGGACAAAGAAGGAAGCTGAAAATAACGGCAAAGAGACGCAAGGCGGAGCCCAACAGGTAAACCCACCTGAGGGCAGGGATCAGGTGGGCGACGTCCATGGTCTTGGAACAGGATAGAATAGGAAGGATGAGTGGGAGAGGAACGGACAGCAAGTGCATAAGACACCAGAAGCTGGGACCGCTGAACAGAAAGGGGGGGGATCCCAGCTTCAACCAGGAGACTATCAACAGGGCTAGTACGGAAGGCACCAGTGGCGAAATGGATACCACGATGGTAGACTGGATCCAGCATGTGCAGTGTGGAAGGAGCAGCGGAACCATAAACTTGACAACCATAGTCCAAGCGAGACAGAGCTAGAGCAGGATAAAGACGGAGTAAGAGGGAGCGGTCCGCACCCCAAGAGGAGTGGGCAAAGAAGCGAAGGACATTGAGTTTGCAGAAACATCCTACCTTCAGAAGTCTGATATAGGGCAGCCAAGTGAGCTTGTTGTCGAAAAGAAGACCCAGGAAACGAAACTGTGGGACCACAGGCAATCGTTGTGCATCAAGATAGAGCTCTGGATCAGGGTGGATCGTAGTACGGCAACAGAAGTGGACCACCTGCGATTTTAAAGGAGAGAACTGAAATCCATGTGAGAGGGTCCATGCAGAGGCACGCTGTACAGCTCCCTGGAGCTGCCGCTCTGTAGAGGCCATCGAAGAGGAACTAACCCAAATGCAGAAATCATCCACATATAGGGCAGGGGCGACCAAAGGACCGACAGAGGCCACAAGTCCATCGATAGCAATGAGGAAAAGAAGTACACTCAAGACAGAACCCTGTGGGATGCCCGTCTCCTGGGTCCGTGGAGAACTAAAAACAGTAGCAACCCGAACCCTGAATGACCAATGGAACAGAAACTGGTAGATAAAAATCAAGAGTGGGCCTCGGAGACCCCACTGATGAAGTGTAATTAAGATGTGATGGCGCCAGGCCGTGTCATAGGCCTTGCGTAGGTCAAAAAATACTGCAACCAAATGGCGGTGCTGGGAAAAAGCCTGCCGAACTGCGGATTCCAAGCGAAGTAAATGATCGATCGGAGACCGTCCCTCTCGGAAGCCACACTGGTAAGGGGACAATAGATCCCGAGATTCGAGGACCCAATTGAGCCAACCGGCTACCATCCGTTCAAGTAACTTGCAAACAACATTGGTCAGACTAATTGGCCGATAGCTGTCAACAAATAGGGGGTTCTTACCAGGCTTAAGGACAGGAACCACAATGCTATCCCTCCACTGAGAATGGAAGTCACCCTGGAGCCAGATACAGTTACACACGGAGATGATGTTGCCGCTGTGGAGCACTGAGATGTTGAAGCAGTTGGTTATGAATGGAGTCTGGGCCAGGGGCTGTATCACGAGAAGAAGAAAGTGCAGAAAGAAATTCCCATTCAGTAAAAGGTTCGTTGTAAGATTCTGACTGACAAGGGGTAAAACATAAGGTGGAAGCTTCGGCTCACTGTTTCCGGTGAAGGAAAGCAGCCGGATAGGAGGCTGATGCTGATGCCATTGCAAAATGGGTCACAAGATGTTCCGCAAGAATCAACGGGTCGGTACAAAGGCCATCTGGGAGGTGAAGGGCTGGGAGGGCGGACTGCCGATGGCAACCTTGGAGAGAGCAAAGTGTAGCCCATACCCATGACCTAGGGATAGTAGAACCAAGGGGAGAATCAAATCGTTCCCAACATTTCCGTTTGCTCTGTTTGATTAAATAACGGGCTTTAGCGCGAAGGCGTTCAAAGGTAATAAGGCTGGCAACAGATGGGTGCCTCTTAAGGTGTTGCAAAGCTCGACGGCAATCACGGATGGCAATGGCAATGGCCGTACTCCACCACAGGACTTGCCAGTGACGAAATGGTCCAGATGAGCGTGGTACAGCAAGGCTAGCAGTGCCAACAATCGCGTCAGACACGTCATGTAGGACGTCATCAATACAACCCGACAAGAGGGAGAAAACACGACCTGTGCAGTGTATAGAGGCCAATCGGCGCGTTGGAAAGACCAACAAGGTAACCTGTCCATTGGGGAGCGGGAAGGGAGACAGAGAATCCACGGGAAACGGTCACTATCACAAAGGTTGTCGTGTGGCGACCAGTGTAATGAAGGGAGGAGAAAGGAAGAAGAAAGAGAAAGATCAATGGCAGAAAAGGTACCATGACCGGCACTGGGAGCCATCATTAAGAAGGCACAAGTCGTGGTCTGTAATAAACTGATCTAAGAGAAGACCTCGTCTAGATGGAAATGCACTGCCCCACAAGGGATGATGAGCATTAAAATCCCCGAGGAGGAGGAAGGGAGGAGGAAGTTGCTGAAGAAGGGCAGTTAAGGCAGGTGTAAGAGTCCTGTCAGGAGGGAGATAAAGATTGCAAACCGTGACCTCAGAGTCCAGGTGGACCCTAACAGCAACCGCTTCCAATGTAGTCTGAAGAGGAATCCACGTGCTAGCAATGTCTGTACAGACCAACGTACAACGCCACCAGAAGCCCGCAGCAGTCCGACCCAATTTCGACAGAAAACACGGAACCCACAGAGGATCGGTGACTGATCATCAGTAAAATGAGATTTCTGTAGAACCACACAAGCTGCAGAGTAAGACGAAAGAAGGGATTTCAATTCCGGAAGGTGACTGTAGTATCCATTACAATTCCATTGGATAACCACAGAATGATGATTTAAATGGGGGTTAAACAGGCTAAAGCCAGTCATACCGCCGGGCCACCACCCGTCACAGGCAAGGAGGGGGCGAAATCCATGAACGACAGGTCAGAATCTGGTTGTGAAGCCGGGGATGGGACCTCTGGTGACACCAGAGGTTCTTTGTCCCGAGACATGTTTCTTCTTCTTTTCTGTTTGAGATCGAGGAGGGCTGTGTGGCATAAAGGAGCCAGCTGCAGCAAGATCGGGAACAGAAAGAGATCAGGTGACCTGGGGGCCGACAGACCGCAGTTCTCACGGTCATCACGTGGCAGCAGACCTTTGGCCTGGAAGGTGCCAGGAAGGGGCATCCCGGGAGGGGCGCCCATGACCAGCAGACACCGACGGAGTGGGACACTTCTCTGGCTGGGAACGGGGAACAGTGCCCAGAGGAGAAGTTGTGTGAGTTGCAGGGGAGGGGGGGAGGAGAGGGGTCCAGGACTGGGGTAAGGAAGGGGTGAAAATGTAACTAAAGAATAACTAGACGTCATGGACACCGGGTGAAGATGTGTATACTTCTTATGAGCCTCTGTGTAGGTTAAATGATCAAGGGACTTATGCTCCTGTCTCTTCTTTTCCTTCTTATATACTGGGCAATCTGGTGAAAATGGAGAATGATTGCCATGACAATTAACACACACAGGAGGGGGAACACAGGGACTCCCCTCATGGAGTGGATGTCCACAGTCACTACAGAGAGGGGCCTGCGAACAGCGGGAAGACGTGTCCAAAACGCAAGCACTTAAAACACCTCATAGGAGGTGGGATGTAAGGCTTCACATCACATCGATAAACCATAATCTTTACTTTCTCAGGGAGGGTATCCCCTTCAAAGGCCAGGATAAAGGCACCAGTAGCAATGCGATTATCCTTAGGACCCTTTTGAACACGCCGAAGAAAGTGAACACCCCGCCATCCGAGATTGTCCCGAAGTTCCTCATCAGTTTGAAGGATGAGGTCCCTGTGAAAAATCACACCTTGAACCATATTTAGAGACTGGTGGGGAGTAATGGACACAGGAATTGTGCCAAGATGGGTACAGGCATGAAGGGCCGCAGACTGGGCAGCTGAAGCAGTTTTGATCAGCAACGAACCCGACCGCATCTTGCTCAGGGAGTCCACTTCGCCAAACTTGTCTTCAACATGTTCCACAAAGAATAAAGGTTTAGTATTGGTGAAAGTATCCCCATCAGTCCTGGTGCAAACCAGATAGCACGGGAAAGGCTTTGCCCCTAGTCGACGGGCCTGACCCTCTTCCCAGGGGGTAGCCATGGAAGAAAAGGCCAAAGGGGCAGGAGAAGCAGCACTAGAAGAATCAGTTCCACGCAGAGAGACAGCTGCAGAAGAACAGCCAGAGTTCTGGACCCGTATGCATTTCATTTGCATAGCGTCTGCCTGGTACCACACACTCTGATCAGGGGCTCTCCTCATGGGCACCACCCAGACACAGCAAGGGCCGTCTGGCACAGCAGCCATTGCCAGGAGTTCCGATGCTCCAGGATGACGAGCAACCTCTCCAAGGCTTGCATGAGGAGGTCACAGCTCAGGTATCAGATTTCGAAAGCTTCTAATCTCTTCTTGTCTAAGCTATTTATCGTCCACGTTTCACTTCCATACAGGGCTACACTCCATACAAATATTTTCAGAAACAACTTCCTGACATTTAAATCTATACTAAATGGTAACAAATTTTTCTTCAGAAACGCTTTCCTTGCCATTGCCAGTCTACACTTTAAATCCTCTCTACTTCGACCATCATCAGTTATTTTGCTCCCCAAATAGCAAAACTCCTTTACTACTTCAAGTGTCTCACTTACTAATCTAATTCCCTTAGTATCACCCGACTTAATTCGACTACATTCCCCATAACAAAAATGGTTCAAATGGCTCTGAGCACTATGGGACTTAATGTCTGAAGTCATCAGTCCCCTAGAACTTAGAATTACTTAAACCTAATCAACCTAAGGACATCACACACATCCATGCCTGAGGCAGGATTCGAACCTGCGACCGTAGGGTCGCGTGGTTCCAGACTGTAGCGCCATGCTATAACAATCTGCCTTGTCAAAAATACTTTTGGAATAAAGGAGACACTCACTGGAAAGCAGAAGCATCGAGTCATTGATAAGCACAAACAGAAAAGTAGAAAACTTGCGAGCTTTCAGAGTAATCCTTTTTGCAGCTAGAGAAAAAGAAAGACACAGATAGACTAGGTTGTTGTGGGAATTGTGTCAGGTGGGTTGGAAAAGGGAGAGAGGCAGAAAGAGGGATTGCAGTAGGTGGTTAGCAGCTGGGCTAGGCATGTGATAGCATAGTTGGAGCCGGTAGGAAGTGGAGCATGCTGAAGGTGACATAGGGAAGTGAACTGAGAGGGGGAGACAGGATGGAGGAAGAAAAAACTGTTGGGTGAAGGACATGGGAACAGTGGGTTACAGTAGATTGAGGCCACGATGATTACAGAAGCAGCGGATGTGTTCTAAGTGAACTCCCATCTGCATAGTTACGAAAAGCTGGTGGCAGAGGGAACAATCCAGATCCAGATTGTGAGGCAGTGTTGTGCTCAGCTGCATGTTGTTTCAGGGGTGACCAACTTGTTTCTTGCCAAGAAGTTGGCAGTGGTCATTCATTCTTGTGGGCAGCTGGTTAGTAGTCATAGTGACGTAAAAGATGTGCAGAGTTCACAGCAGAGTTGGCCCAAATTAGCCTCATGGCAGGACTGGGATAGTAATTGCTGGGAGAGTGGATCGGGCATGTCTTGCACCTTTGTCTACCACAGGAATATGGTCCCGGCGGCAAAGGGATGGGAATGGGAGTGGCGTAGGGATAGACCAGGATGTTGTATAGGTTGGATGGGTGACGGAATACCACTTTAGCAGGGCAGGGAAGGATCATAGGTAGGATGGCCCCATTTCCCGTTATGATGATAGATAAGCAAAGCCTTGGCGAAGGACATTGTTCAATTGCTTCAATCCAGAATGGTATTTGATGATGACTGGGGATTGCTCCTTTACAGCTGATTCTTGGAGGTGGCAGAAGGATTAGGTTTGTGTGAGGCTACAGAAAGGATTTCTATTTCTGAACTACATTTTGGGGGATAATGCCTGTCTATGAAAGCCTTTGTGGGATCTTCAGAATACTGGGCAAGCAAATTGTTGTCACTGCAGATACACAGTCCATACATGGCCAGGCTGTATGGGATGGAATTTTTGGTGGTGGTGGTGGTTGTTGGGATGTTTAAGGGGGACTAAACAGCTAAGGTCATCAGTCCCCCATTCCAAAAACAGGCGAGACATAAATGCACGAAGCAGGTAAAACACCAAGGGGAAGGAGACTCCCCCCAGGCCCTAAAAGAACACAAATGTGGTAACGAACACTACAGACACGAAGACACCTGACAAAAAGAAACAGAACAAAAGGAGATGACCGGAGACTGGTTGACTGACCACGACAACAAAAAAGGGAAAGAGTCAACCAACCGACTACACACTAAAATCTGCAACCAAATATGAGAGACTCGAGGACAAGAGACACACAAAGGGAAAGGTGCAGGACCTCCCTAAATGGAACCATAAAAAGGACTACCATGCATAAAATTTAAAACGTCATCAGCCATGGAGGCATTGTCACATAAAACCAAAGGCAAAGTGCCCGGGAGATTAAAAGACTGCCGGAGGGGGCGCAGTCGGGGACACTCTAACAAGATGTGGGCGACCGTCAGCCGGGACCCACACCGACACAGGGGGGGATCCTCCTGACGCAAAAGATGGCCGTGCGTCAGGTATGTATGGCCGATGCGGAGCCGACACAGGATAACAGAGTCCCTGCGAGAAGACCGCAGGGAGGAGCGCCACACATCGGTCGTCTCCTTGACAGCCCGCAGTTTATTAGGCGCGGTCATGCCTCGCCACTCAGCAGACCACATCCCAAGCACCTTACGGCGCAACACCAGCTGCTGATCGCGAGCCGTGAGGCCGATCTCCAAAGCTGGGGCGTCAATCGCCCCTTTGGCCAGCCTGTCGACACGTTCGTTCCCCGGGATGCCAACGTGACCTGGCGTCCAAACAAAGACCACCGAACGACCAGAGCGGGTAATGGTGGAAACAGACTCCCAAATAGAGGACACCAGGGGAGAAGAGGGATAGCAGCGGGCGATGGCCTGGAGGCTGCTCAGGGAGTCACTGCAGATGACAATGGACGTACCTGAGCAGGAACGCATATGCTCAAGAGCGCGCAATGTGGCCACCAGCTCTGCAGTAAAAATACTGCAGCCAGCCGGCAAGGAGTGCTGTTCAACATGGGCAGCGTGAGCAAAAGCGTAGGCAGTGCGACCATCAACCAGGGAACCATCAGTGTAGACAGGCTCACAGCCCGGAAATGAGGCGAGGAGCGCAAGAAAACGGCGACAGAGGGCCACAGGCGGAACCGAGTCCTTGGATCCCTGTGCCAAGTCCAGACGGACGGACGGCTGGGGCAAACACCAGGGAGGCGTAGGTGCACGGACCCGGAAAGGGAGGCAGAAGAGGGAATGAGCCCAGTTCCGACAGCAGGGACTGGACGCGGACAGCGATGGAAAGCCCAGACCTAGGTCGCCGTTCGGGCAGATGGAGGACCATGGCAGGGAAAAGCAGGCGATAATTGGGATGGCCAGGCGAGCAATGCACGTGGACAGCACAGTCCATACATGGCCAGGCTGTATGGGATGGAATTTTTGGTGTGGAAGGGTTGGGACCTGTCAAAATGCGGGTACTTTTGGTTGTTAGTGAGTTTAATGTGGACAGAATAGAGCCATCAAAGAAGCGGATATCAATGTCCAGGAAGATGGTGCATTGGGTAAAGAAGGACCAGGTGAAGTAGATGGGAGAGAAAGTTGTGAAGGGATGAGGGTAGAGTGTTTTGGCCCAGAGTTCAGATCATGAAGATACCATCATTGAAACTGAAACAGACCAGCAGTTGAGAGTTTGTGGAGGCCCGGAAGGTTTCCTCTAGATCATCCATAAACAGGTTGGCATAGGAGGGTGCCATGTGGGTGCCCATGGCTATTCTGCGGATTTGTTTGCGTACCTTCTCTTCAAATGAAAAGTAGTTGTGTGTCAGGATATAGTTGGTACAGTGTATAAGAAATGAGGTGGTAGGTTTGGAGTCTGAAGAATGTTGGGTCAGGTGGTCTTCAATAGCAGCAAGGCCAATGGCATGAGGGTTGTTTGTAGATAGGGAGGTGGCATCAACAATGACTAGTAGGGATCCAGCACCTCTCATGCCCGTAGCCTTGCCACTATCTAACACGACCTCTCCCAACAGAGCGTCTTGTCACAGGTTTATCCTACCCCATCAGAGGCAGGGCCACTTGTGAAAGCAGCTATGCCATATATCAATTCTGCTACAAACACTGCACAGCTTTTTATATTGTTATGGCTACCAACTAGTTGTCCCCCATGATGAATGGCTGAGGACAATATTCTCCATTTCAGTGACTATTCACAACCTGGATCTGGATCATTTCCTCCTCCACCAACTACTCTGAACTTCGCAGATTGGAGTTGGGGAGTTATCCTTACAACACATCATCCACACCCATAATTGTCCTGGCCACAATCTCCCGTAATCCACTGTCCCCACACCCTTCACACAACAGTTTCCCCTTCCTTCCATCCTGTCACACACACCCATTTCACGTCCCCAGTCACCTTCAGTTGTGTGCTGGCGCTGACAACCATGTACCACATGCCTAGCCAATGTAACTGCCACCCCCTCCTCTCTGCAATCCTAGCTGGCTAACCAGCTGCCTCCTTCCAAGCTGCTAGCCAACCACCCCCAAATCCTCTTCCTGCTGACCCCCCCCCCCCTGCCCCCCCCCCAACAAAACCTACACCATACTCTAGTCCACCCACCGAAAAATAAATAAATAAACGATTAAACAATGAAAAATCCATGATGGAATCTACTAATATCACACACACACACACACACACACACACACACACACACACACACACACACACACACACAAGCAAACTCTACTCACACACACAACTGCGGTCTCAGGGAACTGAAACCACACTGCCACTGCTGTATTGTTTCAGTTGCCCAAGACTGCAGAGAGAGAGAGAGAGAGAGAGAGAGAGAGAGAGAGTTAGTTTTCTTTTTCCCCTCAAGCTTGATAAAATGATTACTCTGAAAGCTAGCAAGTTTTCCATCTTTATGTGCATGCTTATCAATGACAATGCTTCTGCTTTCTGACAAGTGGTCTCCAGTAATCCAAGAGTATTTACATTCCACCAAAACTTTTCTAGAACATTTGCCCTTCATCACAGTTGTTTCTGTCAGTGGATTTCTGCATTTGCAGTCCTTATCACTGCTAGAATAATTCCCCACCCATCTCTGTTCTGTGTATAAACTTTTCTTTCTGCATCACATCAAATAATAGCCTGCCTGGTTATCTTAGTCTTCTGCACCCCCCCCCCCCCCCCAATCAATTAGCATTTTCTGCCTACTGACCTCTCAGTACAAACTTGTCCATAAATTAACACTAGAAGGACCCCACCCGTCATTTAGAAGGGTATTCTACTTCTGTAGACTTATTTCTCCTAAATGGATTCTTCTACTGGTCCTATTTTCTATAACTTTCATAAATATTTGTTAATATAATAGAAGGAAACATTCCACACGGGAAAAATATATTTAAAAACAAAGATGATGTGACTTACCATACGAAAGCGCTGGCAAGTCGATAGAAACACAAACAGACACAAACATACACACAAAATTCAAGCTTTCGCAACAAACTGTTGCCTCATCAGGAAAGAGGGAAGGAGAGGGAAAGACGAAAGGAAATGGGTTTTAAGGGAGAGGGTAAGGAGTCATTTCAATCCCGGGAGCGGAAAGACTTACCTTAGGGGGAAAAAAAGGACAGGTATACACTCGCACACACGCACATATCCATCCACACATACAGACACAAGCAGACATATTTAAAGACAAAGAGTCACCATGCACACATATACAGACACAAGCTTGTGTCTGAATATGTGTGGATGGATGTGTGTGTGTGTGTGCACGCGCGAGTGTATACCCGTCCTTTTTCCCCTCTAAGGTAAGTCTTTCCGCTCCCAGGATTGGAATGACTCCTTACCCTCTCCCTTAAAACCCACTTCCTTTCGTCTTTCCCTCTCCTTCCCTCTTTCCTGATGAGGCAACAGTTTGTTGCGAAAGCTTGAATTTTGTGTGTATGTATGTGTCTGTTTGTGTTTCTATCGACCTGCCAGCGCTTTCGTATGGTAAGTCACATCATCTTTGTTTTTAAATATAAATATTTGTTAGGTAGATTTCTGAAAAGAATTTACCCAGTAGGACCATTCTGAAAAGTGTCCCAAACAACTTCTACTACAAGGACCTAAATCCGTCATTTTGACAGTTAACAAAATATGAACAATAGCTTTTGTACATATCCAAAGCTATTGTTGTGTACCACCCTAATTTGATTATTTTCTTTTGCAGACCCTCTGTTGGTGAGCAATGAAGCTTTGTTGTTCATGTGGCACAGTTTGCGTTTTCCACATTTCAGTTGTTTCGTGATGGCAGTTCAAAGACATAGTTTGTCTGATGAAGAAATTTTAGAATATTTGATGTCAATGTCAGATGGTGAATCCGAAGAAGATCCTCGTGATGTTTGTGAAGCTGATGAATTACGAGAAGATGATGCTGCAAGTGCTATTGATGATGAGGAAAATATCCCTCCCATCAATGAAATCAATGACTCTTCAGACAGCGATGTTGCAACAACTGGACAAGAGCATGCCAAGAAGTTGCAAACCAATGTTGCTTTACCTATAGCAGGTATGTTTGTATAGCCATTGTAGTATTATTTTATATTTTATTGCAACTGATATTTCAGCAAGCACTATAAATGTTTTCTATTTTGCTGTATTATAATTTTAACTCCACTGTTTTTGTTGTAACTGAATTATTGTATTATTGTTGTTGTTGTTGTGGTCTTCAGTCCTGAGACTGGTTTGATGCAGCTCTCCATGCTACTCTATCCTGTGCAAGCTTCCTCATCTCCCAGTACCTACTGCAACCTACATCCTTCTGAATCTGCTTAGTGTATTGATCTCTTGGTCTCCCTCTACGATTTTTACCCTCCACGCTGCCCTCCAATGCTAAATTTGTGATCCCTTGATGCCTCAAAACATGTCCTACCAACCGATCCCTTCTTCTAGTCAAGTTGTGCCACAAACTTCTCTTCTGCCCAATTCTATTCAATACCTCCTCATTAGTTACGTGATCTACCCACCTTATCTTCTGCATTCTTCTGTAGCACCACATTTCGAAAGCTTCTATTCTCTTCTTGTCCAAACTGGTTATCGTCCATGTTTCACTTCCATACGTGGCTACACTCCATACAAATACTTTCAGAAACGACTTCCTGACACTTAAATCTATACTCGATGTTAACAAATTTCTCTTCTTCAGAAACGATTTCCTTGCCATTGCCAGTCTACATTTTATATCCTCTCTACTTCGACCATCATCACTTATTTTACTCCCTAAATAGCAAAACTCCTTTACTACTTTAAGTGTCTCATTTCCTAATCTAATACCCTCAGCATCACCCAATTTAATTAGACTACATTCCATTATCCTCGTTTTGCTTTTGTTGATGTTCATCTTATATCCTCCTTTCAAGACACTGTCCATTCCGTTCAACTGCTCTTCCAAGTCCTTTGCTGTCTCTGAGGTTCGCCGATGACGTAGTAATTCTGTCAAAGTTTTTACTTCTTCTCTATGAATTTTAATACCTACTCTGAATTTTTCTTTTGTTTCCTTTACTGCTTGCTCAATATATAGATTGAATAACATCGGGGAGAGGCTACAACCCTGTCTCACTCCTTTCCCAACCACTGCTTCCCTTTCATGCCCCTCGACTCTTATAACTGCCATCTGGTTTCTGTACAAATTGTAAATAGCCTTTCGCTCCCTGTATTTTACCCCTGCCACCTTCAGAATTTGAAAGAGAGTATTCCAGTTAACGTTGTCAAAAGCTTTCTCTAAGTCTACAAATGCTATAAACGTAGGTTTGCCTTTTCTTAATTTTTCTTCTAAGATAAGTCGTAAGGTTAGTATTGCCTCACGTGTTCCAACATTTCTACGGAATCCAAACTGATCTTCCCCGAGGTCCGCTTCTACCAGTTTTTCCATTCGTCTGTAAAGAATTATTGTATTATATACTGTATATTCAGGTATGGTTCAAATGGCTCTGAGCACTATGGGACTTAACATCTGAAGTCATCAGTCCCCTAGAACTTAGAACTACTTAAACCTAACTAACGTAAGGACATCACACACATCCATGCCCGAGGCAGGATTCGAACCTGCGACCGTAGCGGTCACGCGGTTCCAAACTGATGCGCTTAGAACCGCACGGCCACACCGGCTGGCTATATTCAGGTATGCCAAACAGCAGTGTGCACTTACCTCTAGCTAACAGCACTAGAAGCTTTCATGGCAGTGAGACAGGAAAAATTCAGATGGAAGGAAATTGTTTGATGGGGATTAGTGAGAAAGCTAATGACGGAACAACACGGACTGTTACACCTACGAAAGCTGTTCTTGGAAAACGTCCACAGCAAAACATCTTGAAGGTAGCATCGAGATCCACAGGCTATGCGAAGAAGTTTGTCACAAAAGGTATATATTCTAGTGCATGAAGATTGCTAGTTGATGACAGCATGCTTCAAAATATAAAGAAGTGTACAGAAAACAGAGCACACCCAGAGCTACATGATGATGACTGGATCATCAGTGTTGATGCAATAGAAGCTACAATATCACTTATGTATTTATGAGGCATATATGGAGCAAAAAGCTTTCCATTGAAGCTGTTATGGTCGAATATATAGGGACCAGCATTTTTTCAGAACACAATGAGCAGAAATAAGATAGAGCACATGTTCACACAGACTATAAACAGATTGTTTTGCACCTGCTGCCCCTGTGTGGAATCCTTTCATTGCCAATTCCCTGCTGTGTTATTTTCCAGGTGAAAATATCACTGTGGATGAGCAACTGTTTCCATGAAAGGCTAGATGCTCTTTCATTAAATACATGATCCATAAACCACACAAATTTGGAATAAAGTTTTGGCTTGCAGTTGATACAAATTCCAAGTATCTGCTGAATGGGTTTCCTCACCTAGGGAAAGATGAGCAGTGTCCCACAGGTATTCCCCTTGCATAGCATGTTGCAACGTGTCTTATGCAGCCCTTTGTTTCCACAGGAAGAAACATAACCTGTGACTACATTTTCACAATGAAAGGCCTTGCAGAAAATTTGAAACATAAGAGCACAGTAAAGAAATCTAGAAGGGAAATACCTCGATCAGCAAAATCTACAGTAGCACCTTTGCACAAAACTATTGTTTATATGTCAGGTGATATAACTAACATGTTATCAGGGGAAAAAGAACAAAAATGTGCTTATTTTGAGTTCAATGCATGACATAGTAACTATCTATGAGCGGCATCGTAAAAAGCTACCAGAATTAATGGCCTACTACAACAACACCAAGTATGTCGTTGACGTAATCAATCAAATGGCTCGGCTTTACACAATGAAGTATGGATGCCGCAGATGGCCCATGCGCATAATGTCTTGGACTTAGCAGATATAAATGTTTGGTTACTCTATAAGGAAGTAACAGGAGAAAAATTATGGAGACGTCAGTTTATATACAAATTGGCAGAAGAGTTCGCTTCAGCAAATAAGGCCACAAGGGTACAAAATACCCTTCTTAATACAGTATCACAACGTTGCAAGATTCAAAAGACTTGTCAAATTGGAGGGTGTAGAGGCAAGAATAGAAGCAAGCATTTATGTATAAAGTGTGGCACGTATGTTTGTGGACCATGTTTAGGCAATACTGAATACATCTGTGTGAGGTGTCACGACGCAGCAGGTGGTTTTGAATGAGTAAAAGCACGATTATAAATGTTTTCTCTAGAATATATTGTGCTTTTCAGATATTTGTCTTAAAACACATGGTTTTATTTTCCACAGAAAGTTATTCTTTCCACATTTTGTTACATAATGTTTTGATTAATTTTTAGGTATAAAATGTTCACTGTACCACATAATTCCACAGAAAAAAGTAAAACCATATCCTGATGCACTGTGTAACTTGTCTGAAATAAATTGATTTATGTTAAAATGTGTATACTTTTTTTTTAAATGGTAAATGAAACTGTACCCGTCAAAAAAAACAGGTTGGTCCTTCTAGGTAGATCGAAATTCCCAGTCCTTCTAGTGTTAGTCAAGTACACTGCAATACATCCTTACCGGCAAGTCACACTTTTCAGTGATTATCACATCTATTACTATTCACTCGTTCATCTTTCATCACCTGTACAAACTAAAAAGCCCACAGACCTATCCCAACATTATTAAGGATAATCACTGAAAATAGATATGTAGCTATCATCAGGAATTTGCTCTTCACTCTGTAATTTCACTGTATCACTTTTGTCCACTCTTGCTCCCTAATTTTGACACCACTGTCTTTTTTTTTCCTTTTCTTTCCAAACAACAAGACAGTGAAGTCACGCAAACAGTAAAACCACAGCTCAGTAACTTTTTAGGACAAAGTGTTCCCTGGGAAGTAGGTATAAGAGAGAGGAAAGTGTGCTTGTTTAATTAGGTATAAGAGAGAGAACAATGTGTTTATTCCAATAATGGAATATTACATATCTGACTTACTGTTAATGATAATTGGTACATCTCCAGGTATGTTGTACAGTCCATCTTCGTTCTCATCTTCTTCAGCATCACCAAAAATTTCATCTTCTTCACAATCTGAAAAGTGTAAATATTTTTTCGCCATGTAACTGATACTGGAATATCAGCAAGTCTACATAATGCCCAATTTCAAGTAACAGTTGCAACAGTGAGAAACTGGTTTAACATCACCAGTTAAGCTCGGTATACAAGTGAGAGATTTTTCACTCTCTGAGAGCTTCTGCAAGTAATTCATGCAACGTAAACAGCACCAATAGCTCTCATATAGGCAGCAACCTCCATCCCTCGAGAGCTGCTCTCCATATCTCTCAGACACAAAAAACTATTGGCATTATCTGGAGAGCACAGAATACTGAGCAGTCATACTGCATCCAAGATTTGGGCTTATCTGACAGTTTTTACGCTACTACGTCTTGGTAATATATTTTGCCACACTACCATATCTTGGTAATACATTTTGCCAAACTCGTGCACAAATTAAACACAAGTACTCATGAAACTGCATGTTTCGAGTCTTAATTTGTGGCTTTGGCATGTTTCCAAGTGAAGAAATCACCCGCTCTAACTCGTACATGACAAGCGCAAGAGTTAACCCATTTCAAAAGTTCTAGAATGAAACAATGCAACACATAACATAATTTACAGAACCATCTAAGACGTATTATGTAGAATTAATTATAAAGAAAAAGGGGAAAAAGAATTGTTACCGAGAAGAGTTGATCCTACATTAATACGAATGAGAGACAATGAATTATCCACTGCACCAAAGAGACACTACAAGTACCTGCTTTATGACAGTATATGACATTGTCAGGACAGCTGAGACTACTGACATGACGGATACGCATGATGAAGTAAATGTCATTGATGTGTCCACAGAAAAAGTGGTAAGGAAATCTGCCAGGAGCTGGACTCAGGACAAAGCTGAGAATTTAATGGGTTTGCATGAGGAAAGGCCAGCAGTACGGACAGTAAAGTACTGCACTACAAGAACTGAAATAACAAGCAAAGTTTGTAACACCTCTACAAAAGAAATTTACCTAAATATCCACAGTTTACGGAATTGGGCACTGTAGTTTCATAACATAGCTTAATTAATTCAGAGAAACAAATCCAGTTCTATCCGAAAGTAATCGGTCTAGAACTTGGAAAAGTGCCATTTCACTTCAAGTAATACAGCTGTATCTATAATTGTTTGATGTATTGTTTGATTATACTATTATATTTTGTGTAGTTTAACAGACCTTCAGAAATTTACAAGTGGTTCCTTAAGCCAATACATGTAAAAACATCAAATAAATGTATGTCCAGAAATGCTTCATTTACCATATATCTGCCCTATTTGGCTATCAAACAAATACAGGTATTAAGATGAAATCTGCTGTAATGTTATTTCATCATAATTGTTACGATACCAAATATTAAAGAGAATAAAGATATGGTACCTAACACTAGAAATCTTAGTGTCACAAGCAGTCTGTCTTTAACTCTAACGAATCTAAACAATTATTTTGGCTCCAATTAGCAGGAGTACTTCTCCCATCTCCATTGCTGTCATTTTCGTGAAATTTCAATCATTTTATCTTCCCCCCATGAACCACGGACCTTGCCGTTGGTGGGAAGGCTTGCGTGCCTCAACGATACAGACAGCCGTACCGTAGGTGCAACCACAACGGAGGGGTATCTGTTGAGAGGCCAGACAAACATGTGGTTCCTGAAGAGGGGCAGCAGCCTTTTCAGTAGTTGCAGGGACAACAGTCTGGATGATTGACTGATCTGGCCTTGTAACACTAACCAAAATGGCCTTGCTGTTCTGGTACTGCGAACGGCTGAAAGCAAGGGGAAACTACAGCCGTAATTTTTCCCGAGGGCATGCAGCTTTACTGTATGATTAAATGATGATGGCGTCCTCTTGGGTAAAATATTCCGGAGGTAAAATAGTCCCCCGTTCAGATCTCCGGGCGGGGACTACTCAAGAAGACGTTATCAGGAGAAAGAAAACTGGCGTTCTACGGATCGGGCCAAGGAATGTCAGATCGCTTAATCGGGCAGGTAGGTTAGAAAATTTAAAAAGGGAAATGGATAGGTTAAAGTTAGATACAGTGGGAATTAGTGAAGTTCGGTGGCAGGAGGAACAAGACTTTTGGTCAGGTGAATACAGGTTTATAAATAAAAAATCGAATAGGGGTAATGCAGGAGTAGGTTTAATAATGAATACAAAAATAGGAGTGCAGGTAAGCTACTACAAAGAGCATAGTGAACACATTATTGTGGCCAAGATAGACATGAAGCCCACACCTACTACAGTAGTACAAGTTTATATGCCAACTAGCTCTGCAGATGACAAAGAAATTGTTGAAATGTATGATGAGATAAAAGAAATTATTCAGATAGTGAAGGGAGACGAAAATTTAATACTCATGGGTGACTGGAATTCAAGAGTAGGAAAAGAGAGAGAAGGAAATATAGTAAGTGAATATGGATTGGGGCTAGGAAATGAAAGAGGAAGCAATCGTGAAAGAAGGTTGTATACATGGAAGGAACCAGGTTTTAAATTTTAAGACATTTCCAGGAGCAGATGTGGACTCTGACGACAACTATTGGTTATGAACTGTAGATTAAAACTGAAGAAACTGCAAAAAGGTGGGTATTTAAGGAGATGGGACCTGGATAAACTGAAAGAACCAGAGGTTGTACAGAGTTTCAGGGAGAGCATAGGGGAACAATTGACAGGAATGGGGGAAAGAAATACAGTAGAAGAAGAATGGGTAGCTCTGAGGGATGAAGTAGTGAAGGCAGAAGAGGATCAAGTAGGTAAAACGACAAGGGCTACTAGAAATCCTTGGATAACAGAAGAAATATTGAATTTAATTGATGAAAGGAGAAAATATAAAAATGCAGTAAATGAAGAAGGCGAAAAGGAATACAAACGTCTCAAAAATGAGATCTACAGGAGGTGCAAAATGGCTAACCAGGGATGGCTAGAGGACAAATGTTAGGATGTAGACGCTTATCTCACTAGGGGTAAGATAGATATTGCCTACAGGAAAATTAAAGAGACCTTTGGAGAAAGGAGAACCACTTGCAAGAATATCAAGAGCTCAGATGGAAACCCAGTTCTAAGCAAAGAAGGGAAAGCAGAAAGGTGGAAGGTGTATATAGAGGGTCTATACAAGGGCGATGTACTTGAGGACAATATTATGGAAATGGAAGATGATGTAGATGAAGATGAAGACAAAATGGGAGATACGATACTGCGTGAAGAGTTTGACAGAGCACTGAAAGACCCGAGTCGAAACAAGGCCCCCGGAGTAGACAACATTCCATCAAAACTACTGACAGCCTTGGGAGAGCCAGTCCTGACAAAACTCTACCATCTGGTGGGCAAGATGTATGAGACAGGCGAAATACCCTCAGACTTCAAGAAGAATATAATAATTCCAATCCCAAAGAAAGCAGGTGTTGACAGATGTGAAAATTACCGAACTATCAGTTTAATAAGTCACAGCTGCAAAATACTAACGCGAATTCTTTACAGACGAATGGAAAAACTGATAGAAGCCGACCTCTGTGAAGATCAGTTTGGATTCAGTAGAAATGTTGGAACACGTGAGGCAATACTGGCCCTACGACTTATCTTAGAAGCTAGATTAAGGAAAGGCAAACCTACATTTCTAGCATTTGCAGACTTAGAGAAAGCTTTTGACAATGTTGATTGGAATACTATCTTTCAAATTCTGAAGGTGGCAGGGGTAAAATACAGAGAGTGAAAGGCTATTTATAAGTTGTACAGAAAGCAGATGGCAGTTATAAGAGTCGAGGGGTATGAAAGGGAAGCAATGGTTGGGAAGGGAGTGAGACAGGGTTGTAGCCTATGCCCGATGTTATTCAATCTGTATATTGAGCAAGCAATAAAGGAAACAAAAGAAAAGTACGGAGTAGGTATTAAAATCCACGGAGAAGAAATAAAAACTTTGAGGTTCGCCGATGACAATGTAATTCTGTCAGAGACAGCAAAGGACTTGGAAGAGTAGTTGAACGGAACGGACAGTGTCTTGAAAGGAGGGTATAAGATGAACATCAACAAAAGCAAAACGAGGATAATGGAATGTAGTCGAATTAAGTCGGGTGATGCTGAGGGAATTAGATTAGGAAATGAGACACTTGAAGTAGTAAAGGAGTTTTGCTATTTGGGGAGCAAAATAACTGATAATAGTCGAAGTAGAGAGGATATAAAATGTAGACTGGCAATGGCAAGGAAAGCGTTTCTGAAGAAGAGAAATTTGTTAACATCGAGTATAGATTTAAGTGTCAGGAAGTCATTTCTGAATGTATTTGTATGGAGTGTAGCCATTTATGGAAGTGAAACATGGACGATAAATAGTTTGGACAAGAAGAGAATAGAGGCTTTCGAAATGTGGTGCTACAGAAGAATGCTGAAGATTATATGGGTAGATCACATAACTAATGAGGAGGTATTGAAGAGAACTAGGGAGAAGAGGAGTTTGTGGCACAACTTGACAAGAAGAAGGGATCGGTTGGTAGGACATGTTCCGAGACATCGAGGGATCACCACTTTAGCATTGGAGGGCAGTGTGGAGGGTAAAAATCGTAGAGGGAGACCAACAGATGAATACCCTAAGCAGATTCAAAAGGACGTAGGCTGCAGTAGGTACTGGGAGATGAAGAAGCTTGCACAGGATAGAGTGGCATGGAGAGCTGCATCAAACCAGTCTCAGGACTGAAGACCACAACAACATGGATATTATATCACAAGCTCTACAATGAGTTCTTACATTCTCCAAAATCATCCCACCGCCTAATCTACTCTCTTATCCAACACAAACACTGTCATTTACGTTCTTCATTTGGTACTAAAAGTATTAAAAGTAGAACTGCAGCCCAATGCACTTTCATCCCAACGTATTCCTTCAAGCACAGAACAATGACCGAAAAATCTCGCAGAAAGTGATCCCTCAGCTCTCACAAACACACTTATCCTGCTGTGCGTAAATGGTTCCGACACCTGATTCGAAAGACTGACACTTACAGAAAGTACTCACAAGTAACTATCAGACCGTAAGTATAGTGAAAATTTGCCCTAGTAAAAACAATTCTGTGAGTACTGTCAGAATACCAAACTGTCCAAGAGCATGTATCCCAGCCATTACATTCATTGTGGACTATGTTGCAATGACTAACTGTTAATCATAATGCAGAAAAGAAATAAAATCTGCATCAATCACTAAAATTTTTCAATCCACTATATGTTCCACTGGTTAACAATCATCACATGAAAAGCATCTTTTACAGGGTTGCTCACAGTGCTAAGCATTGGGGATTTCATGCAGCAGTGTTAAGGCGGCTGAGAGGTTAGGTTATGACTCGCATTATTAATTATTGCGTTCATCAGTCACAAAATGTATAGATGTGATGTAGCAGATCATCTGAAGATGTTACAAGTACTTCTACAGAGCAAGAAGAGCAGTATGTGTACTGCATTCTGCTGCTGAAATTCACTTATGTTTCTCACTGCACATGAATCACACAATGTTGTTACGTAGCAAAGTAGTTACATTTCTTTCTTTCTTTATGAAAACATTTACCTTCTTTGCTACATAACAACAACATAGTCTCAAATGAAATTGGTAACCCACTCTTTGTTCAATAGAGAGAACGGAACTAAACTGACTAAAGAACAAAAGGACAATTTCAAAACCAATAGTATAAGGCGGGATTTATTTACATCACAGTGGTGCAGATTAGAGTATTACTGCACACATAATCTTCATAATCATAAGTGGAATAACTGCTCCTACAAAAACTACTTTTTTCAAAGCCACTTGTCATTACAAGAAATAATCCTTTTCAAAGTAATATGTTGGTTCTCAAATACTCCAACAGCAACTAATTACAGTTATGAACATTTCACAGTTTCTTTAATGCCATTCATTCTCACTATTGCAGCAAAAAAGAATGTAAACTGGTAATAATACATGCAATTCGCATGTCGTATGAAGAAAAATCACATCTGGTTCAAACAGCAAGATATGTTTTGGTAGCAAGGGGTGAGAAAACTGTAAGATAGCTCAAAAATTTTGGAGCTCATCATCAAATTTTTTCAAAATCGAAGTTCCACTAAGTTTCAGAGGAAATCATTTGCCATCTGTTACATGACGTATTTAGGTGTGGCCAAATGTGTCCACACAGTCTATAATTTTACAAATACTGCCAATACATTAACTTAAGAAAAAAGATAGAATTATGCAACACATTTTGCCCAAAACAGCAGCAGCAGCAGCAGCAGCAGCAGCAAAGCATTTCAGCTTCTTACATCCAGTTAAATCTTTTCAAACCTGAATTTTTTCTGGATAGAGGACATTATTTTTTATTTATGCTGCAATGGTCTTCAGTGATTTTTTAATGGTTTTAGATGCACGATTTATTTAAAAATATGTGCCTGTTTTCAAAATCTACTTTTTACACTTGGCTCCAATTCATGGACTAAAACAACTAATTTTGAAATATTCAATGTTGCAATAAATAAAATTATCACACTAGTTACTATGCAAAATGACAATAATAATATTTAATTATACAGTGGAATATAACTAACCAACTACTTCTATGTATTGTGGCAATCACAAGCTGCTGCACACAGCTACATTGAGTAGTTGATATTTTTATAGTGATGGCCAGCAGTTGGCAACACTTGAGCATAACAGAAAGATCAAACATTCACAAATGTATACGTGAGGTTTCCACTGGAGAAAAAATATTTCAGTTGCAGCTAAGACACAGTAAAAGTTAATGTATACAATTGAAGCTACAGGGTCTGAAAGGGTTAAGCAAAAGACATGTGAAATGTAATGTTCTACCAAACAAGAAACACAGAATAAAATAACAACGTACCATCATAGTTTTCAGATTGATCAGGATGCAGAGCCTGGCATTCACACATAGCATGGTACATTGCATCTAGCATTCCTTTGTCATCAGGTATAAATCTCATTTCTGTCATTTCAGGATTTGAACTGTCGTCATCAGCATTTTCTTCAGGCTGGTTTTCTGAAACAGAAGATATACAGTGTAAACTGAAATTAAATACATTATTCAAACTACAATTGTGTATTAAGAGCACTTTTTCCAATATTTACGCTATTGTTGTGGCATGCTCTGCTGGGCCTACGGGAACAAATCATGTTGGGGTCCTCCTGTACTATCAGACATTTTTAACGACTGTTAGGTGCCAGACAGCTGAAAGTTTATCAAGAATGACCAATTTCACAGAACTGGCAGCGGTATACAGGTAAAAGAAATACACAATGCATTATTAATTTGCACTGCCAGTGAAGCAAAGGACTTAAAATTCAAAGTGAGAGAACCGGGTAGGCGCACGCATGCCGATTAGTGATTGAAATTGATCACTTTTAAAAAATAAAAGTAGTACAGCTGTATAATACGCAATGCAATTTTTAACTTAAAACAAATGCATGTTACATCTTAGAGCACTTGGCCTGCGTACAAACTTTATTATCCGTAATTACATAATTTATTCCACATGAACCTGTGAATACAGTTAAAGATTTCATCTGGGCTTCCTGGGGTTTCCTGTTATTAACTTAAGCTAACAGAAGTTATAAGGAACTGAAGAATTTTTGTGACTGTGCTTGACTTCAGAAGGTCACAGCATTCTGCAAGTATTGAGAAAGGAACATTGGTGAATGATGGTTTTACAGCTACATTACTAAAAGCACAACACAGGCATCAAACCAAGATTTTTATGATTATATTCTCTGAAGTAAATAATTTTAGCATTCCCACATGCAAACACTGATTAACAACAGGGATGCTGCTGATAGGTATTCTGAGGCAAATCCAAAACCAGAATGCTACGAAGAATGCAAGAAGTTGCAAAACAGGGTGAAGCAATGTGATTGCAACGCCAAAATCAGGGGCTTGTATTCCTTTGTGTGCAGTGAAACAACAACCATGATTATGTTGATGAATCTCTGTACCTTGGATGTCTGATGAGCAAAATCAGAAACTGTTTTTCCATGTCTCAACTGACAAACTGAATGAATTTTTCTCAGCACCATCCTAGCCTCATGCTGATGAGATCTATTGCACGCAAGAATTCCCAAACTACATAACTAACCATGACACTTTCCATCTGAAACTGGTTACAATGACCACAATGTGAAAAGCAATAATTACAATGTCTTTTGAAACAGCAGGGAATGGCACTATCAGCATTATCATGGACAAGCATTGCAGATAGCCCAATAGCTGTGTTAATATACATATTTTTCTCTTGTGAATGGAACACATTCCAATCCATGTAAAAGAAGCATTGTCCAACCAATCCCTAAGAATAAGAAGCTGTAACCACTTTGTTTTTATTTATTTATTTATTTGCTGTCCATATAACAATCAGTTTCCAGACACTGTCAGAGATTTAGTTTACATTACAAAGCGTTAGTTCACATGTATATATAAATACATTCATTATAATAGAGGGAAACATTCCACGTGGGAAAAATTATATATAAAAACAAAGATGAGGTGACTTACCGAACGAAAGCGCTGGCAGGTCGATAGACACACAAACAAACACAAACATACACACAAAATTCAAGCTTACACAACAAACTGTTGCCTCATCAGGAAAGAGGGAAGGAGAGGGGAAGACGAAAGGAAGTGGGTTTTAAAACTCCTTACCCTCTCCCTTAAAACCCACTTCCTTTCGTCTTCCCCTCTCCTTCCCTCTTTCCTGATGAGGCAACAGTTTGTTGTGTAAGCTTGAATTTTGTGTGTATGTTTGTGTGTCTATCGACCTGCCAGCGCTTTCGTTCGGTAAGTCACATCATCTTTGTTTTTATATATAAATACATTCATTGATATAAATAATCGGGATCAGAAATTATCAGTTTTTTATGGCCCAAACAAAATTTACTGTTACATACACTGTAGAGAGACATAACATGACATTTTCTGCTGAATAGCAGATTCTCTCTATTAATGAACGCTTCAGTTTATTCTTTAAGGTGTTTAAATTAGCTGTCTTGAGATCAGGTAGTAGTCTGTTGTAAGCAAGTTGTTCCTGTTGTATGTAGACTACAATCTGCAGCCATTTTTATTTATTTATTTATTTTACTTTCAATTCTGTCGAAGTTTTCCCTTCCCCTTGTATTTTAGTTATATGCATTACTGTTTATTATATTATGTTCTGGGTTTCGTTTCACGAACACGATTGCCTGCAGAATTTATACAGAGTCTGTACAGACTGCTGGTGTCCCATCCCATGTCTCAACACCATACTGAAGATGCCAATGTATCATTCCAAAATATACAGGGTAGCACACGAAAAACCAGTCCCAAGTACTGGACTGCTCATCCATTGTTTCAAAGCTGTTGTGACTATGTTTTGTATTATCAGTACAAAAGCCACTGTGACTTGTTTGAGACATGGAAAGGAAATATCTCAGTGAGGTGTATCCTCTTCAAGAAAGAAATGTAATAATGGAGGCCTGTGTGTCTACCAGTTCATTTAAGGAAACAGGGACATTTTTGCAAAGAAGTTTTCTGGCATTTCCATACCAGCAAAGAGCAGTGCACATGACTTAATGACGCAGTGGCATACTACAGGGTCAGTTGCAAATGCAAAAAAGAAGTGAGCCCTCTCCATTTGTGCACCTGCTGTGGTCACAAATATTTGAGCACGAATGATCGAGAGTCCAAGGAAGTCAACACACAAATTGTCGCAACAGGTGAAAGTATGTGAACTTCCAGAACACCAGAGATTGGTCAACAAACAATTCCTATATGATTAATGAGGAACCTCCTCATGGTGAAAAAAATCAGAGTTTGGTGTGCCACATCAGCAAGTCAGATTGTGGGTCCCATATTTTTTGAAACAATAGTAAACACTGTTGTGTGTATGTGAATCTTCCAGGAATTTTATGCACAGTTGACCCATTATGAAAGTATGTATGCTGTCTTTCAATAGGATGAGGTGACCTGTAACACCTCACTCAAGTCAATCTCATGAATTCATGAAAAATTCACAAACGGACTGTCAACAAAGGATTGTGATCACCACGTTTGTCGCACCTAACCGCTTGTGACTTATCTGTGGGGCAGTCCAAAGGGAAAAGTGAACGCAAATAACCCAATAACGTTAGAGTACTTTTAAGGACAATATAGTAGTTTTAAGGACAATATCCATAGTGAAATTTTGAGGACTGATGCAGTAGATCAATTCAGTAAACACAGGCATTTTCGTTAGCTTATTTGTTATTTCTTTATTATCCATTTATTATGTATTTGTCTATCTGTTGTTGTATCTGGTCATGGTGGGGAACAGTTTGTGCATAAAAGGCAAGCAATCTGTACTCAGGGCAGATTTTCCATGCGTCACCCTGTATTTGCCTTAAGCTACAATGGCCATTATAGCTAAGCATGACTTTCATTGTCAGTGTCTTCTCTCCGTTTTAAAATAGCTTATTTGCAGTAAGGTAAGTCGACAAAAAATTGTAATTAATTTCACTCCAGCTGACAAAAGATGTGGGATCTGCACAGCTCATGACCTTGCAATTTTGGGGTTCAATTAAATCATTCACCTACGTAAGGAACAGAAAAGGCACTAACCTGCTTCCTTGAGGCATATCACATTGAAGAATCGTGTAAGTTGATTTAGTTGTTACCAACTGTTCATGCCTTTTATAAGTTAGCTTCACACACTGCTTCCTGTCTTTCAAATACAACATATGTAGCTGTAAGGCTACCCATCTCATCCTGTATTTCAATTTGTGTAATAGAACTGTACGATTCACGGTACCGAAGGCTTTACTCATATTCAGGAAAATGCTTGTGACCTTGTCTGCTTTATATACAGCTTGTTTAATATTTCATGTATAAAAGTTGCTACTGATGTTACACTCTTCCTTTTCTAAATCATGTTGTAGATTGCTGAACTGATTTAGTATTACTTTCTCTAGTAATTTGTCAAGTTCTGATGTTAAAGATATTGGCCTATAGTTTTGTGTCAGTTTTTGTTGCCCTCTTATACACTTGTAGCATCTCAGCAATTTTCAAAAGGTCAGGAAACTCCCCATGGCAGAGGGAGCTTCTTATTAGGTGCTTCAGAGGCTTCGCTAATTCTCCTCTGTGCTCCTTTAGTAGCTTAGCTGAAATGCCATCGAAGCCACAAGACATATTATCTTGAAGTTTTGAAATGATTACTATGAGTCCCTCTCATTAATACCATGGATGGAAACAAAAGATTGGCTAGTGTTTCTAACAATAAAATTGGGTCCCCAGTCATGTACTCAATTTGTACCAAATGTACCAAACGTTTGTATGAATCTCTCTTGTAGCTACCAATCAATCAGCATTTTGCCTGTTACATCTGAAGCCCGGGAATATATTGCTCAGGACCAGGTTATTGAATAGTTACACAAATTCAACTTAAATATCAGACCAGCTTTTGCAAGCACTATGGACAAACATTGATTTAATTAAGGAAAATGATGGCCTGAAATAGGTTCTGAACAACTGTGAAGCCACAATAACATTGACACTACTAGCCTTCAGCAATATATTTGATACTGTCAACTTCGACATATTGCTCAGAAAAATAAGACAGCAAAATTTTCAGAGAGTGTGTTTAAGTGGTTTGAAGCGTACTTGAAAAACAGACTGCAACTTGTTGTCTATGGGAATACAAAGTCACCCTGGAAGCATATTCTTGCAAGAGTGTAACAAGTGTCAGTCCTGAGCCCACTTTTATGTCAATGATGTCTCTGTCATTTCTCCTCCAGTAAATATCATTCCTATGCTGACAACCTACAGCTTTTCCTAGGTGCCAGATCTGAATATATCAACTACACAATCCTTAATATAAATGATTATCTGTCTTCCGTGCTAACATGGCCACACAAAACCTGAGAAACTACAAGGTATATTCAAAAAATTCCAGAACATTTGTGATTTTGTGCCAATGGTGTGTTACAGCGAAATGTGGTTAGCATCCCTGCACATGCCTGTGTTTGATATGTAACTGCTGGAATTTTCAGTGTTGTATGTCTGTTATTCTTCAGTGCTGTATTCAGCAGACTGTTGTGTCGCAAAGTTTGCGAATTTCTAGATGGCAGAGTTAGAGGAGCAGTGTGTCTGCATTAAATTTTGCAAGAAACTAGAGAAAACCTTTACAGACACACACACCAAATGATGCAGTAATTTACAGTCATGAGTGCTTAAGCTGTACTCAGTGTTACGAATGGTTCACATGGATTAAAAATAGTCAGACAGAAGTTAAAGATGACCCCCATTTAGGATGCCCTTTGACATCTGCCGACAACGCTCATGCCAGGAACATTAATAAAACAGCAGAGTGCTAAAAGGAAAGCATATTTCTGAAAATACCTGAAAATAATTGGATGCAAAGTGTGAATCAAACCTAATAGCGCAAGTTTTGTAGATGCCTTTCCGACTACTAAAAGAGTTGGATAAGCTATAAATAAAATACAGCACGAGTGTCATCTTGTTAATTATTATTACTCACGTATGGGCTAAATAGGACTACGTGAGGTACAATCAGTCAATGTCAGTTTTGAGGCTTGGCCTTTCTTTGTGTCCAAATTTGCTTCATCCTTTCAGAACGAAGTCTCTTTCTTTCATCAGACCACAGCGTTCCAGTTCGTTTTCTAATTTCTCTCTGACCAACTTTCCAATCAAATATTTTTTTACTGAATTTTTTTCTATCTGTGATGTCTGCCTGAGTTACACTGGCTACTTAAAGATCCTCTGCAACCGCAGCAGTCCTTTTAATTGGCTCAGATTTGGCCTTACTTCTGTTTTCATAGAATTCTAATATTACCAAGTGAGGTGGCACAATGGTTATCATACTGGACTTGCACTCTAGAGAACGATGGTTCACACCCGCATCCGGGCACCCAGATTTAGGATTTCTGCGATTTCCCTAAATCGCTTCAGGAAATGCCAGGATGGTTCCTTTGAAAGGGCACGGCCAACTTCCTTCCCCGTCCTTTCCTACTACAATGGGACTGATTACCTCAGAGTTGGGTCCCTTCCCCCAAATCAAAGAACAAATTCAACCATTTGTTTTGTCAACCTAGTGTATGCCATTCTTTTAACGTGCCCACAAAGTTTAAGTCTTTGTTTTGTCATGTCACCATATATGTCTGTGTAGTCTTCTATTTCCTATATTACTTCTCAGCCTATAAGTTTCTCCATCAGTAATTTGGCGCCTAATATTTTCCTAATAATCTTCCTTCCTTATTTTTCTTTCGAATTTCTTCAATATCTTTCTTCCTATTTAAAATTAAAGTTTCTGCTGTATAAAGACAGTCATGTTTGATTACAGTGCTGTAATGCACAAGCTGATAATATTTTTACAATATTTTGAATACTTATATACGGCTGGTTTAGAGAATTTCAACTACACTCAAAATAAAAAAAAATACATAAAAAAAACCAACAACAACAACACTGCTTCCTTGCGATATTGGGTTCTTTCTTTTGTGTAAATTTGATATTGATCCACCTCTAACATGGTAATTGGTCAAGGCTTTTGATGACTTTGCTGCCATTATTTTCTCCTACAGCAGCTCTTTCTTTGGAATTTATTTTATTTTCATGTAAATGTATGACTGATGTGCAAGTCACACGGGATTGATACTGATTGCCATTTTTGTAATAATGCACCTAACATAATAGTCAATGTTTTTGTTTTTGCTTGGACGAATATCTGGTTCGATGTGACACCAAGTTTCTCCCAGTGTATATAATGTCCAAATAACTTACAGGAATACAGATGGATGACATCATCAACAACCAGTGATCTTTAGACATGTGCACCCTGTCATCTTCAAGGCAAAACTGCAGCAAGTAAGCATTGTGCAAAGGAATTTACAACCATGCTTTGCAGAGCACAATTCCGGAAAACACTCTCTCTCTCTCTCTCTCTCTCTCTCTCTCTCTCTCTCTCTCTCTCTCTCTCTCTCTCACACACACACACACACACACACACACACACACACACACACACACACACACAGTAAACACTTGTGCCATCAAACAAGCAGAGGTCACTGACATCAGAAGTTATCAATATGGAACATTAATAACCAATGGGTGAGATAACTGTAACTCTGAGTGTCACAAATGTTTATAACAGCTGAGAAAACTGTTATTGCAGAACATTCCCTTGGCACCAGTCATCCTATGAGATATAACAACACGGAGATTCTGGCATACCCTTCCACGCACTGGGATGGTGTTATTAAGGAAGCAGTTGATATTAAGTTAGCAAAGAAATTTTATAAATAGAGATGGGGGGGGGGGGTATTTATTTAAATTCTGCAGGGAATCCTGTTGTCTTCCTCATCAAAAAATAAAGTGAGTTACTGCTACCTCATCTGTTGGGTATAGTTTTTGCTATCAATAACTTCTGATGTTGGTCATCTTTGATTGTATGATGGCACTATTGTTTAGGAGAGGGAGAGAGGGAGAGGGGGGGGGGGGAGGGAGAGAGAGAGAGAGAGAGAGAGAGAGAGAGAGAGAGAGAGCGCTTTCTGGACCTGCACTGCAAACCCAGGTTTTAAATTTGCAGGTACAGCATTTACTTGTTGCAATTCTGCCTTGAAAATTACAGTATGTGCACCTGTTGAAATACCAGTGGTTGTCGACTATGACACTTAGCTTCATTCCCCTAAGTTATTTGAACATATGGACAGCTGAACATATTACACATATTTCTATGTCTAGTGTACTGATAACTGTTTTACTATATGTAATTTCATGTAAGAATGATATTTACTGTGTAAAAAGTTCACACAAGAATGTTACACTTGGACAATATCTACAGCTATGTCACAATGTGTGTTATATTGTCAATCTGTTTTTGTTATTGCTGCCATTATGAAATTTCTGCTTTTATATATCATCCTCTCTCTAGGATGTCATATGAATGGTTTCTTTTCTCTCCCGGCCTTATTTTTCCCCATATATAAGTAACATTGCTCATTAAGGTTTACATTATTATTGTAAAACGTATTAATGTCGCAGTCATATGTTTCTTCTGCATACATACCAATTGCAGTTGTGGTTATTTTTTAAAATACCTTGTAAAAGTAGCGTTATGCATTTCAAGCTACACATTTTTGAATGTACAACAGCGATGTGTTTCATAATGTAATATGTTTAGGCTGCAGTTATATTCATGGAATGGAACAATTATTTTACACTAAAATTATGTAGAAGATCATACTCAATATGAGCTGTTCACATCTGCTACCTGGTGGCTGAACATATTTAGTTTGTAATGTGCCACACAGCTACAGCAGTCCTCTATTGTATATGACATTTAACTTTGACTGGATACTATGTCTCCTAAGTTACGTAATTCAAATTTCAAGTCACAAAAACTACACCAAACGTCATTCTATAAAGGTCTAGCCCTTCTAATGTTTTTTCTTTGTGCCACAGATCTGTTGATGCTATTAAGCGAAATGCATTATAAAGAGTATAATAAAAAAAAATCATTTAGGGAACAAGACAATAGCATATTATTGAGCCAAATATGGTCGCACACCCAATGGAGTACTTTATGTCCAAAGTAATTAAAAATGGATGTTGATGAAAACACTATCTACAGAGCTGGATGCTGCAAGAACTCGGGATAAATAGTGTCACTACCTGGAGATTTCCCTTTAAACTTGAGATTGTCGAGACAAACTCAACTTCCATTGAAAGGAAGCCCAACACAGATTTTATGGTTGTTGTGGTCTTCAGTCCAGAGACTGGTTTGATGGAGCTCTCCATGCTACTCTATCCTGTGCAAGCTTCTTCATCTCCCAGTACTTACTGCAACCTACATCCTTCTGAATCTGTTTAGTGTATTCATCTCTTGGTCTCCCTCTATGATTTTTACCCTCCATGCTGCCCTCCAATACTAAATTGGTGATCCCTTGATGCCTCAGAATATGCCCTACCAACCGATCCCTTCTTCTAGTCAAGATGCACCACAAATTTCTCTTCTCTCCAATTCTATTCAATACCTCCTCATTAGTTATGTGGTCTACTCATCTAATCTTCAGCATTCTTCTGTAGCACCACATTTCAAAAGCTTCTATTCTCTTCTTGTCTAAACTATTTATCATCCACGTTTCACTTCCATACACGGCTACACACCATACAAATACTTTCAGAAACGACGATTTTATGGTATCCAATATAAAGTCGATTTCAAAGGAGACTGGGACTTGCACTGTCAGCAGCAATGTCATCTGAAAGTTACATTCCTGTCAGCTTTTCACAGAGTTGAAACAACTACAGGTGATTTAACTTCTTCAGACAACAGTCTGTGTCTGTCCCTAGGTGTGAGCTGTTTTTGGTTTCATAGGCATCTTTCCCAATTCACTTTGTTAACAGTAATAATGCTTTCAATTGGCAGAAATTCTCTCAACTTAGCTGATATTCTTGTCTTCTGAACAATCATTGGTAAATTATCCATACATTATGCCCATTCTTCATAATCTGGTCAGTTCTTCACTATATGACATAACTGACCATGAATTCTCTCCACCATTTATCTGTTTGCCAATCTTACACCAATGTTGGTAACTGTTATTATTTTGTGATGAACCCAACATTTGGTTTAATGCAGTTCTCTATCCCTGTGACTTGGCAGCTATCCTCTTCATTTCAGCATAGCGGCACCATCCAACAACAACAATCACATATATAGAGGGTGTTTCTGTAACAGTGTACAAAAATTTAACAGAACACAGGGGATGCTCCACTGAACAATTTGAGGTAGGGAACCTGGGGTTGGAGAAGCCATCTTAATGAAATAATAGGAGTAAAATCATATTACTGCGTACTTTTTTTTATTTACATTAGTTACAGGTAACTGCAAATACCATCATTGATATGATGAACGAACCATTTGTACTTTATCTTACAAAATGCGCAGAAACTGATAGCCATTGAACTAAATGCAAGCATGACATCAACGAACAAGGTTCTGACACACCCCGACAAATATACCTGGTGTGTTTTGAATCACATCACAGGCAGCTACAATTTTGGCAACCAATTCCATCTCCTTACCTAGGGTCTTGTACTAAAGCGACTTTAGATATCCCCATAAGAAGTAAGTGGATTCAGGTCAGGTGAACTCACAGGCCATGGAATAGAACTACCATTCCAATCCAGCAACCAGGAAATACTGCACTGGGATGGTTGTGGACAACCATACTGAAGTCAGTCACTGCACCGTAATGTAGTATCCACATCCTCTCACGAACAGCCAAAGCTATTTCTCCAACAGTTCAGTTACAATTCTTTCATGAACCTCAAGTACAGCTGACCATTCAGATGGCCAGGTAGAAGATATGGCTCACCATCCTTGTTTCCTTGCAGGATATAAAAAATGTACATGTAAATAAACAGCACGGTATGTGTAAACTTTTATGCATGTTAGTTGTAAATAAGCTGGAAAACAGTTATGCAAGACAAAGTGATAAACAAGTTTACTACCGCATCCCCTTAAACTGGCTTCTCTGACACCACGTTTCCGACCTCAAATTGTCCAATTGAGCATCCTCTAGTCCTGTTAAATTTTTGCACACTTATGGAAACATCCTGTATATTCATATCTAGACCTGCTCCTGTTATGCCTTCCTCATATCATCTCTGAAACATTGTTTTCAGCAAGAACCCTTATCACAATACACGTCTAAAGGTGTGTCCAAGGTGTGATGGCGATCTGCAGCTGCCACAGCATCCTCCATGATGAGAGGGGCTGCCTACTCGCACACTGCACAGTTTGAGTTTGGGCTGCAACACGTGGCTGGTGTAGCTCCAGACACAGCACTGCACCAGTGAGCAGTGCTGCAATGGAAGCCATGCCTCAAAGGCCTCCTACATAGTGTCGTCGCATGATGTCTAGACAAAGTGAACTACCATGAAACACTCACAGGGTGTAACACACTGTGAGTTAATCTCTCAACATCATTGTCTCTATAATTTAAAGTACCATAATGCATAAGGTCATTCCATTCCACTACCATTGGGAAACTGCCATTAGGCAGGAAATTCCTTTGCTTGTTCCAAAAGTTTTTCTGTTGAAGGCACTGGCAAATAAATAGATGAAAGTTTATAGATAAATGGAGACAGTACTACTTCCACAATTGTACTGACAATCCCAATAGTGATTCAAAATGAAAATACTAGAGACAGGCAAAATTCTCCAGTTGCCAAGATCCTGAAAAAAGTATAACAAATGCTCATACGCTTTTATTTTTAATAAACCTATATTTCATTACATTTTAAGTGGAATTTTCAAGGAAATAAGGGTAAAAATTAGGGACTCATCTCTCAGAAATAAAAGTGAGAGAATGCTTGGAATGGGGCCAAATGTCTCAGCGAAACCAAGAAATGGGTTCTGTACTGCAGTACCATCAATGACCTTACCATGGCGCACAGCGTTTCATGGTCAGGAATTAGACGGCATTCAGATCAAGACTGATGCGCAGCGGCACCACTGCCCCTTAACAGTGCAGGCACAACCATCCGAAAGCCGCTTCTGCAGAAACCCCAGCAACACCAGCCAGCATACATATGGAAAACAAACCTACCGGCTATGGGCCAATCAAGCCACGCCATTCCATTGCAGGCACACTGGCGGCTTGTGTACTCCTGCGCACCTTGACTAGTTAAAAGCACACGCACTGCCACAGACAGCAGTGTGAAGTTGGGCTGCAGTCTCGCAAAGTGTTTGGTCTTGCCGCTAGTAACTACAGGCATATACAGACTTGAAGTGACAATGTTGTATGATTGTGATAGGGACTCGGCGTACAATGCCAACTGACAGTGTTTGTGTTCAGATCTTGTGTGAACTTCAATTGAGAGATTAAACTTGTTTTTCCACTCAAGCCTCCAGTCTTTGTTGCTCCGCACTTCCCGGATACAACAACTAATGGTGACAGAGGCTGGTTGTTAGTTTTGGTTTCAGCGATTCTCTCTTGCTTCTGATCAGGTGAATCATCACCTGCGACGAGGGGGTCACTGTGTGTTTCTTTTCTTCTCTTCTTTTGTGCAAATGGCATTGGGGGGACATTCATTCATTTCTTCGCTTTTGTTCTCCTTGTTTCTTCTCTCCTTTTCACCATGGCGACTCCCCAACCTGAGGTACCTGTGTCGCTCAAAGACCTATAAATCGAACCAATTTTCTCAACTGACGGCGAAGCTGACCTTGCTGTTGGAAGACCTGCAGTTAATGCAGGAAGCCTCGTATCAGCACCTCTCCCAGGCTGATAACAGCAGCAGCCAGCACCGATCGGCCCCATTGTTCCGCAAGTTCAATCCTACAGTGGAAGAATGGGACAAATACAAACAGCAGCTGTTTCAACATTTTGCAGCCTGCAACATTTCAGGTAGTGTTCAGCTCTCTTATTTCTTCTCTTGGGTTGGTGTTGATATCTCGCGTATCTGCATTAAGCTGTTTCCCCTTACTCAGCAAGAATCAGTTCCTTCCTCTAATGTCACTGATGCTCTTGCTAAGTATTTTGACTCTCAGTTTTTGGTCACCTCTGCTCATTATAAGTTTTTTCATGCAAAATGTCAACCTTCCCAGTCATGGCTCATGGAGACATGTGGTATAACACGCATGTGCAAATTAGTCTGTCCTTTTTGTAAGTGTTATACTGACGCTGTTGTGGGACACTATTGTTCAAAATGCTACAGATTCCCAACTTCATGTGGAGGTTCTCAAGCTATCAGACCCCTCCCTTGAGGATGTCATTTGCATAATTAAGATGTAGGAATTATTTGACATTGCTCCCAAGTGGTTGTTGCCCCTGACACTTGTCAGTCCCATTCAGACAGGTGTTCTCTTTCTACTGGACTCCGTAAACAACCCATGTCATGTCTGCAGCGGTTCCGTCCCACTGGCAAGTTGCAATCGCGGCCAGTCTGTCCTCCTGTCCAATTACGGCTCAGAGGCAATGGATGTCAATCAGGTCGATGGTGACAATGCTGTGTTCCTGCACCACTGTTTCTGACAGGTCGTCTCTAGTTCAAACCTGTTATGGTGTCTCCACTGCATCAGGGTCAACTCCAGTCGTCAGTCATCCCCAGCATCCTTCCTTGCTTATATAGGAACCGAAAAAGTTGTACATTCAGTTGTGCATCCAGAACCACATTGTACAATTCCCACTGGATACTGGGGCGTCAGTGACTTGACACTCCAACACAGGCCCTGACTGCATACAATGGGGATTGCATTGCTGTCCTGCACACCTGTACTTTGCTGATGCACTACCAATCTACCTCTAAGATATTCCCAGTCATGGTGCTCCACTCCTATGGCAGGCCTAACATTTTTGGCCTTAATGCCTTTGACATTTTTTTGTCTTCAGATCTCAGATAACGTGGCGATGATTAACTCTTATGACAGCGTCACAATGCTCTGTGACAAATTCCACCAGCTTTTCGAGGACTCTCTGGGTAGGGGTAAAGATTTTTTCACTCAGATTACCTTGAGGGATGCAGCCCAGCTCGAGGTTCATAAAAGATCAGGAAGTTTCTCACGCTATTTGGGACACTGTTTCAGCAGAGTTGTGTAGGGGGTCCTTACGTCCATTTCCGCTAGTCAATGGACATCCCCCTCGCCACTGTCCAGAAACGTAATGGCTGCCTTTGCCTATGTGCCAATTTTAAATCCACCGTTTAAGCACAGTCTCTCAGATTCCTACCCTCTCCCTCGGCCCGAGCAATTAATGGACAAATTACAAGGGATCATGTTCTTTTCCAAGATTGATCTCCAAGATGATTAACTGCAACTTCCGTTGCATGACGAGACGAAGTCCTTCCTCATCATCAACACTCACATTGGGCTGTTCCAATGTCAGCACCTCCTCTTTGGCACCCCTTCTGCCCTGGCCATCTTCCAACAATTTCTGAAACAAATGACATCTGAAGTACCCCCTAGCACCAATTACCTTCATCCGGAGGAAGAAATATAACATTGTCAGGATGTATATATGGACAAAGAAAAAAAAAATTCCCGGATTTCCCGATTAAAAACACACTTTCTCCCGGGTGAAAATACCCTTTTCCGTGTTAAGTGACAGTATATGCTTCCTCGGCACTGAAAAACTCATCAATCCTTTGAATGTTTATGGTTCTGTATGCCGACATAGTCCACAACTCGTGGTCTCGCTTCCCGCACACCAGGTCCCGGGTTCGATTCCTGGCGGGGTCAGGGATTTTCTCTACCTCATGATGACTGGGTGTTGTGTGTTCTTCATCATCATTGACTCGCAAGTCGCTGAAGTGGCGTCAACAAAAAGGACTTTCAATACGGTGGCCGAACTTCCCCGCAAGAGGCCTCCCGGCCAACAATGCCATACAATAATTTCATTTCATACCGACGTAGAATTTCCAGGCACTTTAGGAAACGGAACTCAGGGGGGGACAACACCTTTTGAAAGATCTTTGAGGTGCAGCAACATGTACACTGCATATTTTCGTATTACGAAGATATAAATTTGAATTCCACCAAACACAGCATGTCAAAATGATTCAAATGGCTCTGAGCACTATGGGACTCAACTTCTGAGGTCATCAGTCCCCTAGAACTTAGAGCTACTTAAACCTAATTAAACTAAGGACATCACACACACATCCATGCCCGAGGCAGGATTCGAACCTGCGACCATAGCGGTCGCGCGGCTCCAGACTGTAGCGCCTAGAACCGCTTGGCCACTCCGGCCAGCCCCCATGTCACTTTCCAAAGCATTGAAATCAAGATTGCGATGCCCTTTGTAAGCCAGTCATACCTCATGTCACGTGATCTCGCGAGCTGATGACAGCATAGGACAGGTGATGTAGTCAGCCAATAGCAAGATCACTCTTCAGTAGTGCGAACACACAAATAAGAAAAGTTAACGGTTTTAATTTATATACATAGAATTCACATATAATATTAGTCTCTAAGATTAATAAGCTGGAAGACAAGCTAAGCTTCCACATATAATGTTGATCTTTTTTGCGCATGTTACACTTTAAGATACATCACACAAACGTCCCAGTAAAATTTTTAATAAAGACGTAAATGTCTGATCTTCTGGGCTCGCATTCTTCTAAATGGTCGTCCTCAAACAGTTGATTTTTAAATGAGAGTCAAACGCTTTGTGATTTAAGAAATTCATTGTACATCTCACACATAGTTTATTTTGCCTAAAAGGAAATCTGCTTTGAATGCAACGCTTTTCAAACTACCATTCGCAATATTTTCCTGGACCTGTTAGAAATACAGGGTGGTCGAAAAGTCAGTATAAATTTGAAAACTTAATAAACCATAGAATAATGTAGATAGAGAGGTAAAAATTGACACACATGCTTGGAATGACATGAGGTTTTATTAGGGGGCAAAAAAAAAGTTCACAAAATGTCCGACAGATGGCGCATGAAAGACCTCTTGCGCGCGTCGTTTGGTGATGATCGTGTGCTCAGCCGTCACTTTCGTCATGCTTGGCCTCCCAGGTCCCCCAGACCTCAGTCCGTGCTATAATTAGCTTTGGGGTTACCTGAAGTCACAAGTGTATCGTGATTGTCCGACATCTCTAGGGATGCTGAAAGATTACATCCGACGCCAATGCCTCACCATAACTCCAGACATGCTTTACAGTGCTGTTTACAACATTATTCCTCGACTACAGCTATTGTTGAGGAATGATGGTGGACATATTGAGCATTTCCGGTAAAGAACATCATCTTTGCTTTGTCTTACTTTGTTATGCTAATTATTGCTATTCTGATCAGATGAAGCGCCATCTGTCGGACATTTTTTGAACTTTTGTATTTTTTTGGTTCTAATAAAACCCCATGTCATTCCAAGCATGTGTGTCAATTTATAGCTCTCTATCTACATTATTCTGTGATTTATTGAGTTTTCAAATTTATACTGACTTTTTGATCACCCGGTAGGTTCATTTCAGCAGTTGCAAGAGAGCGCCAGATAACAGGCGTCACCGTGCTTGCGCAGCTACGATGACGCAGGAAGCCCATATGTTCGTACGTGTAAAACATTAAAAGATCTTACATTATGTCATAAAAGAAAAAATACAAAAGAGGATACTTCAAGAGCGTCGGAATTTCAACCCTACAAAAATGCATAATTCGGCTTAAAATGCATGTTCGTATGTAAATTTTCTTGGAGTACCAGTACTTTACTATGGCTTAAAGCCATACATGCACATGGAATGCAGAGAACAGTTGAAACTAGCCAATAGTGTGAAATTAAACACTTTGTTTCAAATAAATTGACTGAGTCGCCAGAAAAGATTAATAAAAGCCTAATCTCTTTAGCAAACCGGCAAAAATAAATAACTTCATTGTTCTGTAAGGCGATTAATGCTCGACTGTCAAAGGTGGGAATAAAATCTAGAACTAACAACATATTTTAGCCTTCCGTAATTATGTGCACGTATTTTAATTCATTTGATAGCTCCCGGCCACAAAAATCCGTAAAATCCGTTTTGTTATCATTTAACGTGATAACAATAAACGAAGAGGAAACAACAAAATTACTGAGCGTAAACACAGACCACGTGGAGACGACCCACCTCCCCACCACAACTCAGACTGCTCTGTGCATCAGTCCCAGATTTACTTTATTTCTGAACCGGGGCAAAATTAAGTAGTGGTGCCCAGCCACACTTCTGTAACCAGAAGCGGGAGAAGGTACTAATCATACGCGACTCACCTGCGCATGCGCAAGAGCCCACCCGCAACTGCTCAAACGAATCTAATTTAAACAGTTGTCACGTCACGCTCATCGGAGGCAATTTGTTGTTATAAAGCATTGCATAGTCTTCCTGAAGCCTTTGACACACTGCTGTTGGCAGACGCTTATATGAGCATTGTTTTATTGTTGTATACGGCGCATTTCCTTTGCAACTCAAGTTTTATTTTCGTTTTTTCCTTCTCTCGTTCATGTTTTGTTACAACAGTATTATTCTGCTCTAGCGGGATACAGTAATATCTTTTGTTAGAGTATTGGTTCTTATCAGTCAAAATCACAAAAATTTAACTGAAAACTAAAACAATGAAAAATTCCCGGTTTTTTCCCGGATCTCCCGGTTGTCCAAGGGTCGTATACACCCTGATTGTGTACCAGGAATGGATTGACAAGTACCACCCAAAAGCATATGCTCTTAATAAGAAAGGGGAATTATGTGAAGTTCCATATTGTGTAAACACATTGAGTTGTTCCAGGATTGCAACTATGACTAAGAAAAAAATATTATTTTAAATAATCTTAGACAAAAATTTCTGGAAGCTGGAAGAAAATTAGCATCACTGCAAGTTTTTCTGCTACACTTGTGGGTTTCCTGAGCTAGTTGATCTTTTTCTTCTGTATGTCACTTTCTGTAAGTTGCAAAGCATGCATAAACTGACTGATACTTTATTTTAGATTAAGTCTGAATTGTGTGCTGTAATTTAGAAGATGCCTATTAATCAAAATGTTATCACAATTTACAATGTCAGGTGCCACAAAATACTATCAATCTTCTCCTTCTACCTCCTGTTGAGGAGCAACAGTAACATTACCATGTCATCCTCTTCTGGTTGTAAACCATCTAAGTAGCTTAGAGTCAAATCCAGTTCACCCATGCTTCTTTCTATCCCATTGCCAACTACCCTCTGTGGCTGGCATTGGGCCTGTACCTTGGGGAACAGTGGCAGTTGGGGCTAAGTTTCAGCCACGTTGCTGTCTACCTGAGTGGCAAAAGATGGGCATGACCAGCTGCAGTTGCAGGTAACAGACGCACCTTGGACAACACACCTTAACCATTTTTTTTCTCAGTTTTATTACTTTCTTTATTAGAGATTTTTTCTTGTTGACTCATTGCAGAACATCTTCATTTCTTTCTTGACCGATCCTTGTGATCTTCTACAGTCTCCTGTAACATCACATTTCAAAGGCTTTTAACATTTTATTTCTGTCTTCCCCAAAGTCCACTGTTTGTACCCATAGAGAGCTGTGTTATGGCACAGTACAGTAAGGGGTAGAAATTAGAAAAAAAAACATCATTAAAACCCACACTGCCTGAGGCAAATTCAAGTCAAACCAGAAACAGAGGCGAAGCAGGAAGCGAGCCATTATGTCGCAAGTGGGTGTTGTTGATGTCACTGTCTGCCAAGAAAGAAATAAGCATTCTGCCGAAAAGAAGAGGGCAGAAAACCAAAGGAAGGAAGACAAGCCTATTCGATAGCTCACAAGGCATGTTGCAAGAAACTTTATATATTTCCTAAGAGCACATTGCAAGGGACTGACACAGCAGTTAAGTGCCCGTTAAGCGAATGTAGCAGAATAAGGAAGACACATTTTGTCATTATGAACCGAGCTTTACCTCAGAGTCTCACGTTAGCTCCCTTTAAATACTTGTACTACAGTTCTTGTCACGAGTTGATAATTGAGATCAATGCCGTTCCCAGTGATAGCAGTTGAGTCCCTAACTATGATACTATAGTGAATCTACATCCTAGATGCTCCAGCAGAGTCTATGAACAAGCCAAAGATTTACTCAACATGATGGCCTTCACTGGATTAACTTCATGCTGTTCACTGTCTACCATCTACTGCTGCCTCTAGATCACATGTCCCAGATTAAATTCCTGGCTGGGTCAGATTTTCTTCCCTCGTTGACTGGTTGGCTGTATTGTCCCAATCACTTCATCTTATCTTCATCAACACACAAGTCACCAAAGTGGCGTCAAATGGAATGACTTGCACCAGGCGCTAAACAAGCCCAGATGGAGTCTCCTGGTCAACAGTGCCATATGGTTGATCGATCAATCTATCATTCATGATTTCGCCTGATTCCATCAATATTTGGGCATTTGTTTCTCCAGAGTTCATGCAACGCTACTTGAAGCCTCCTCTATTATCTTCTTGACTGAAGTCCTTGTTTTCAATGGGTCTAATTTCTACTGGGCTGCTATAAAGTTCCACCTCTCACATTATTTTCTCCTTTTATTACCTAATTATCTTCTTATTCTCTGATCATCATTCTCCTAATTTTGCGCTCCCTAAAATAATTGACTGCACTGACTATACTGATACATACAGGTTTGGCAACCTCAGTTCACTACAACTAGGTGTCGAGCCACCACTTTTAGTAGTACAGTCATATTAAACTGCCTCACAGCTGTGGGACAGACTGGATTCCCCATTAGCATCTGCAACTGTTACTACACTGTGTGGAGTCATTACAAAATGCTCTCTGCTTGTTCAAATGTGTGTGTAAACTATGCAAAAATACCACAACATTACATTGTACTTAACCAACATTCATCTATATGCTACAGTCATCTGGAAACATAAAGAAGACCACAGGAAAGTATTATGGACCAAATTCATTTGTATTGTTATATGAGTTATATACATTTGCAATACCCATTAAGAAAGTATGTGATGCTTCTTTTCTATATAAAAAGTACGAGGGTCATCCAGAAAGAAATGCATCACTTCCTTTTTCTTGGCCAACAAGAATGGTACAAATGTGAAACTTTGCGTTACAAGCAGCATGTCGTCATTTGATTTCTCACTGTAGAGCAAGAAACTGTTGGCAACATTCACAAGCATTTGCGTGCAATTTGTGAGGCATCTGCAGTCAACAGAAGTGCGGTTAGTCACTGAGCAAAGAGAGTGAGGCCATTATGAGAAGAGGTTTTTCAAGATTTGCAGCATTTGGGGAAGCCATCCGTGGCTCTCTCACTTGACAAGATACAACTTACTGATGTGCTCACCTGTGGTCCCAAGAGACAGCACCATTAATTCTTAAGCTTAAGTAAACAGGTTAAGCTAACTCAAAAAGCGCTTGCAGTTACTTCGGTGCCATAACAGCTTAGATGGCTGATTGATTTAACATGACAACGCTTGAACTCACACAAGTTTGAGGCCTCCGGAACACATTACTAAACAGGTTTGGAAAGTGTGACCTCCATCCACCCAACAGCCCTGACATAGCTCCCTTACTTCCACTTGGTTGGGCCATTAAAGGATGCCATTCATGGAAGACACCCACAGTGAAGAAATGACTTTGTGACCAGAACAACGAATGGTACCGACAAGGCATACATACCCTTGTGTACCACTCGAGGGAGGCCATACAACGGGAATATTATGAGGAAAAATAGGGAGTGCAGAAGAAACATCATTCTTTCTTGTGTGTATGTTTAATTGTGTTCAATAAATAACTACTGAAGAAAAAAATGTGATGCATTACTTTCTGAGCGAGCCTTGCATAATATTGTTAATTGAATGAAATTGAACATCAACAAACCTTCTGCATCTACGTGTGTGTCCAACATGATATAAAGGCACTCCTGTGGATGTGACTGCAAATCCCTTGATACTGCATGGAGAGCAATGTGAGGGTACTCGAGAGAAAATCCCTGGCCAGTGGAGTTGTTTACCCATGACAGACGACTGAAACAGATAAAAATTATGCCTTCATTTTTGTATGATTGTAACAGCCCCAAAAACACTAAACACAAATAATCTTAACTAATTGACATTCATTATTACTGACTTAAAAATATATGTACGAGATCAGCTTTGAGGGAGGCCACCACAAACTTTGGAGTGTGTGTTTAAAAAAAACTACCTGGAACTCCATCCTCTGACAACTAAATTAAGAATGTAATTAACACTATCAAAAGCAACAACTTTGATGGGGCTAACAATATCACATGTAAATTACTGAAATCCTCTCTTCATGCAACACTATCTAGTCAAAACTATCCAGATACCTTTTAATGGACAGTAATATGATGTGTGTCCATCATTCGCTTTTATGACGGTTTGAACCCTGCTGGAGAGACATTCAATGAGGTGACTCAATGGCTATGGAGAAATGGCATTCTCAACAATCAAAACCAGAGGATGTAGTGATGTTGGACACTGGAGTCTGGAGCGAAGCAGACCTTCAAACTTTCCCCAAGCGTTCCCTTAGGTTCAGGTCAGGACTCTAAATAGGTCCATCAATTCAGGAATGCTACTGTCCACAAACCATTGCCTCACAGATGCTGCTGTGTGACAGAACGCACTGTCATGCTGATACAACCATTATCTCTGAACTATTCCTCTGCTGTACTCTGTACATAATGCTTAAAATGTGTACACCTCCTTTTGCGTTTGGTGTTTTCTTAAGTAGACACACCCTAACCACAAAAAACATTCCCATACCATAACACCTGGTCCTCCATACTTCACTGCTGGCACTTCCCATAACAACAGATCACATTCTCCAGGCATTCGCCAAACCCATACAAGTCCATCAGATTGCCACAGCGTATAGCACGATTCATCGCTCCCAACTACTCATTTCCAGCCACCCCCTGTCCACTGACATCACTCTACAACACACAGACACTGCTTAACACTGACTACAGAAATGTGTGGCTTATGAGTAGCTGCTCTAGCACTGTATCAATTATTTTCAATGCCTTACACACAGTCATTATATTAGCTGGACAAGTGTAGCACTTTTGAACTTGTGAGTCATTCCTTCCACTGATTTCATGTGATTTTTTAAAACCACCTTCTGCAATGCTCGACTACTGTTGTCCATCAGCACACAAGGTTTGCATCATCTTTATTTTGCTGTGGTTGTTCCTTTGTGTTTCCACCAATAGTTGACTAAGGCAGCTTTAGAAGGGTTGAAATGTTCCTGATCGATCTGCTACTCAACTGACATCTGACGACTAGCCAATGCTTTAAGTCACTGAGCTCTCCTGACCAATCCAGTCCATTGTTACTGCTTCTTTACAGACAACAAAATACTCCCTTTCATACCAGCAGGTCTGCTGCCTCTTCAGACATCTAGGGGTATATTCCGCATTACATATTGGTGTCCAGATAATTTTGATCAGGTAGTGAATACATTATACGAAAGAAAGTCAAAGTTTTAATTGTCACCTCAAATAAAGTCATTTTAAATAAAATTATTTAAGTAGGTTTTTGTTTATTTGCAGGTACACGTTTGCAGCGCTGGTACATGTTCAAATCTCTAAGCCACAGTAACAGTGCCACTAGAGGAGCCAGAACAAATTGGTGCGGCACACCTCCACTCTATCAATGAGCAAAGCCATTTCATTATGGCTCCTCTAACAGCATACTCTGGTACCATGGTGCGGGGACTTCTATCTGGCAACATAGAATTCAACTGGCAGCAGCAGTGCACCCATGCGACAAATAAGAGTGTCAGGATTCACAAGCTTCTAACACTGTCTAGCCCATGATGCGTTATTGCAGTCTAAGGTGCCTGTGCACTTTAATTGCAAATGATTTGTGTTATCACTACCAGTGCAATATGTTTCTTAATAGCTAGCCAACTATAAATAGATAGTAATGGCATATGCAGAAGAACATGGACACAGAGCAGCTGAGTGACATTTCAGTCCTCCAAAAAAAAAAACATTCATGATTGGCGGGAACAACTTGGCGGGGGGGAGGGGGGGGGGGGGGTTGTAGAGAGAGAGAGAGAGAGAGAGAGAGAGAGAGAGAGAGAGAGAGAGAGAGAGAGAGAGAGAGAGAGAGAGAGAGAGAGAGTGTAAATGTGCATGTAGAGGACTCAAAGGCCAAATGACTTTCAGGGATTTTAAACGTCAGTTCAGTTTTATAAACTAAGAATTATTTTAGTCTGGGTTTGCAATCTAATAACAACAATGGTAAAACGTTATTTTTTTAAAAAAAATTGCTTAAAAATTTCAAGAGTATCTTATGGTCTGTAAAATATGGTATTCCCCAACAAGCCAAGATATGCTATTGTAAGACCCCTTTAAAACAAGGCAGTAAGAGAGATGGTAATAACTATTAACAAGTCTTGTTGTTAACACTCTACCACATTAGAAACCATTACACCTGTAAAAACAGATACCTATCACAAAATAAAATAGTTAGTCGCAATTTGGATTCCAGAATTTCTCCGCAGAAAACTACTTTTTTCCAACTCACAAACAAGATTATATACAATTTACATAACAAAATATTGCCTTGCAATATTTCCTGCAATTTGTCAAAGTATTTATTTTGCAGTCCACAGTATACTCCAATGGAGACTCAAATTCTTTGGCATCATAGATTATGTTAGTATAAGTAACACCTGTGAAAGCAGCCATGTTTATATACCAACTCTGCTGTAACCATTGTTCAACTTTTTATATTGGTGCGACTACTGACCAGTTGTCCACGAGGATGGATGGCCACTGTCAAATTGTGGAAAAGAACAAAGTTGACCACCCTGTAGCATAACACATAGCTGTACAAAACATACTTGATTCAACGGCTGCTTCACAACTCAGGCCATCTGGATCCTCCCCTTCACCACCCACTTTTCAGAACTGCACAGATAGGAATTATCCTAACAACACTCTCGATATCATCCCACCGCCACACCTGTCAGCACTATCCTGCCACTCTAGTCCTTGCATGCTCCACCAGGCAGCAGCAATTCCTCTTTCTCCCACCCACACCTTGCTTGCAATCCCCCCCCCCACGACCTTCCCCACCTCGTTCTGGATTGTTGCTCCCTTTCAAAGCGTATCTGTTAGTCTGGCAAGAGGGACTGGAAGTAGTGGTCTTGTGCTTGTGCGTGAGTGCTTATGAATATGCGAGCATCTCTTCTCTGAAGAAGGCTTTCATCAAAGGCTTTGATTTAACAGTCTTTTCATCACGTCTATCAGTAACTCATTATGCCATTTTTACGGTAGCAGTAATCTATTCTTTTCATAGTACTATTGATGTGACAACCTGGACTTTCCACTGTGATTTTTCCTAATGAAATGCAGAGTGTCACATGCGGCAGGAGACAGCCCAACCACAACCACCCTGCCTCCACTCCAGAAGTAATTTAAAACACTATCCGAAAATTAAAACCACTTTCACAGAGAAAACGGAGAACAAGTTCAACTGTCCATGAGTTGTCTGACAATATTAGAGGCAAAAAAATCTGGAAGACCATTGTAGTGGGAACTTTGGTCACCAAATGTAACAGCAACACCAAATGTAGCGGGAAGAGGTAGAAGGCGCCATATTAAGAGGCGTCCAAGCCTTCCAAGTGATTTATTGTTTCCAACTACAGTGCCGCGTTGCCCTCGGTCAGTGTCACCGGGTCCCACAATGCTGAGGGCACCACTTCACTGTCTGTGAAACGGCTTGGCACGGAATGGCTGCCTCAGTGACCCGCACAGCACACTGCTGTGTGACGGCCTTGTATGGCTGTGAAGTCACAGCGATGTCAGGATGCGCCGGCAGCCGACTCAGCGGTCTTTGTCCCTGCCACCTCAGTGCTGCTCGCTGGGAAACCGCAAGGCATCCCAGCGGCATGCTTCCTCGCTGGTGTGGCTAAGATCACAGCGACAAGCACCCGAGATCTGGCAGCTGAATCTGTGGCCCTGGGCCTGGATGTTTTCAGTACATGTTGGGTGGGAGCCAAGACGACTGCCCGCGGGAGTGAGCTGTGGAGTGGCCCACCACTGGCTGCTACGGACCCCGCATCGGCCTCAGAGGGTCGAACCAGCGACCCGCCGTGGACTGGAATGATGGCACCTCATCTGCTGCTGTGTGTAGCCGGTGGTGTGACATGTCCCGCCATCCAGGAGAGCTGCCACGCTTGAATGCTGTATTAGTGAACTGGCACCTATTTATATGCGGCTGTGCACCTCCGTTTTTGCTAAACGTGCCGCTCCGTGTCACGTACTCTTAATGCTTAGGTTGGCCAGTGGGCTCCTTCTGCCTGTGACTTGCACCATGCAAACTGCTGCGTGTACTTTTTCCATCGATTTTATGCCCCTGTGGCCTCTATTTTACTTCGCAACTGCTGGTGAGCGTAACTCACTGTAAACAGGGCCGCACCTGGCTGTAACTTGTGCGCTGCGAAATATTGCACCAAAACTGACTTTTCCTATCCCAAACGGTGGAGCTGCTACACCATGCTTAGCATGCAGAGAACAAAATAGGGGTTGTTTTACATGGGCGAGAGCTACTGTTTGCAATTCACCACAAGCATAATGTGGGGATAGCTTGTTACATGAAAACATTTAATAAAGGCACTTCTTCCAGGCCTGACTTAATGATAGATTCTTTTCAGAGTATGCTGATATAATACCTTGAGACCTAGCAATAATATACAACAGCTCACTTTACCAAAGATCTGTATCTAAAGACTGATGATGATGATGATGATGATGATGATTTTGTTTGGTTTGTTGGGCACTCAACTGCACAGTTATCAGCGCCCGTACAAATTCCCAACCTTTACTCAGTCCAATCTCGCCACTTTCATGAATGATAATGAAATGATGAGGACAACACAAAAACCCAGTCATCTCGAGTCGGGTGATCTAAAGACTGGAAAGTTGCACCGGTCACACCAACATACAAGAAAGGAAATAGAACTCCCCTATATTACAGATCCGTATCACTGACCTCTATTTGCAGTAGGATTTTAGAACACATACTGGATTCAAATTACAAATTACCTTGAATAAAAGACTATTGGCACATAGTCAACACGGACATTGTTCTTGCGCAATACAACTACAGCCAAGTCGGAGTAAGTTGATCCCAGACATTTGCAGTGGGCATGGCATGGCAACTTGGCAGGCTCACTGCAACCAACAACATAACACAATTTCGCAAATGTCTCTATGGCAATGCCACAGAGTTGTCACAACTCGGCAATGACTACTGTTTTGCCTACAGCTGGTAGTACTTTGCAGCTGAAAGTTGCCAACAGCAATGCGAGATCTTTATTCTCATGAAGTAAAGAGCACTACTGACAGGCGATCGCAAATAGATTCCATATTTCTGGATTTCCAGAAGACTTTTGGTATCTCCTCACAAGCAGCATCTAATTAAACTGTGTGCCTATGGAGTAGTGTCTCAGTTGTGTGTTGGATTCATGATATTGACAGGAAAGTGATTATTCTTAGTAATTAATCAAAAGTCATCGATTAAAACAGAAATGATATCTGGCATTTCCCAAGACAGTGTTACAGCCCTTCTGCTGCTTCTAATCTACACAAACAATTTGAGAGAGAATCTGAGAGGCCCTCTTAGACTGTTTTCAGATGATGGTGTCACTTATCGTCAAATAAAATCAGAAGAAGATCAAAACAAATTACAAAATGATTCACACAAGATATCTGTATGGCTCAAAAATTGGCAATTAACTTTAAATAATGAAAAGTGTGAGGTCATCCACATGGTTTATAAAAGCAATCCATTAAATTTTGGTTACACAATAAATCACTCGAATCCAAAGGATTTCAACACTGCTAAATAACGTGGAACAACAATTACAAACAACAAACTGGAAGGATCCCATTGATAATGTTGTGGGGAAGGCAAACAACAGACCGTGTTTTATTAACAGAACAATTAGAAGATACAACAGGCTTCCTAACAAGACTGTATACACCTCATTAAAAGAAAAGCATTTTTCGCTAGGGCAAGATCTTTCCATTATATTTCAATCACCTGAATGTGAAAATACACACGTCAAAAAAAGCTTTGCATCACCCCGGTTCCCAGAACTCTCAAAGACAGACGTTCACTGTGTATATTGTATCACAGACACAGTCCCTTTGACTGTTCAGAGATGTCACTAAACCTGCCCAAGAATGTAAACAAACATGCATGAACAGTGTCTATTAGACAGAGGGGGCCGACAGCCGATCAGTTCCAGTTACTCCACCAGGAAGGAGGTACTTAGCTTGTCTTGTCTGTAGTTCAAACATGCCTAGACGGTCAATACCGCGGTTCGAGCGCGTCACATTGTTACTTTGTGTCAGGAAGGGCTCTCAACAAGGGAAGAGTCCAGGTGTCTGAGTGAACCAAACAGATGGAGGAGATACAGAGAGACAGGAACTGTCAATGAGATGCCTCGGCTCAGGCCACTCAAGGGCTACTACTGCAATGGATGACCGCTACCTACGGATTATGGCTCGGAGGAATCCCGACAGCAATGCCACCATGTTGAATGACGCTTTTCATGCAGCCACAGGACGTCGCATTACGACTCAAACTGTGGGCAACGGGCTGCATGATACGCAACTTCACTCCCGACATCCATGGCGAGGTCCATCTTTGCAACTTCGACACCATGGAGTGCAGTACAGATGGGCCCAACAACATGCCGAATGGACCTATCAGGATTTACACGACATTCTCTTCACCGATGAGTGTCACATATGCCTTCAACCAGACAATCGTCGGACGCGTGTCTGTAGACAACTCAGTCAGGCTGAATGCCTTAGACACACTGTCCAGTGAGTCCAGCAAGTTGGAGGTTCCCTGCTGTTTTGGGGTGGCATTATGTGGGGCTGACGTACGCTGCTGGTGGTCATGGAAGGCACCATAATGGCTGTACGATACGTGAATGCCATCCTCCAATTGATAGTGCAACCATATTGGCAACATATTGGCGAGGCATTTGTCTTCATGGACGATAATTAATGCCCCCATCATGTCCATCTTGTGAATGACTTCCTTCAGGATAACATCACTCGACTAGAGTGGCCAGCCTGTTCTCCAGACATGAACACTATTGAACATTCCTGGGATAGATTGAAAAGGGCTGTTTATGGAGGACGTGACCCACCAACCGCTCTGAGGGATCTACACCAAATCGCCGTTGAGGAGTGGGACAATCTGGACCAAAACAGTGCCTTGATGAACTTGTGGCTAGTATGCCACTATGAATACAATCATGCATCAATGCAAGAAGACGTGCTACTGGGTATTAGAGGTACCAGTGTGTACTGCAATCTGGACCACCACCTCTGAAGGTCTCTCTGTATGGTGGTACAACATGCAATGTGTGGTTTTCATTAGCAATAAAAAAGGGCGGAAATGATGTTTATGTTGAACTCTATTCCAATTTTCTGTACAGGTTCTGGAACTCTCGGAACCGGTGATGCAAAACTTTTCTTAATGCGTGTATTTTGTTGAATCCACTTACATAGGGAGAAACTATCATCGTAATAAAACAAGTGAAATTAGAGCTTGTACAGAGAGATTTAAGCGCTTGCACACTGTTTGAAAGTGGAACAGTACAGACATAGCATGAAGTTGGTTCGAAGAACTATCTGCCAGGAACTTACTTGTGAACGGCAGAGTAGTCATGCTGATGTAGAAAACTATGGGTTAATCTGGTACGACCAATGTGAAGTCGACATAGGACAGTGGATTCTTTCTGGGAAGAACACGAGCAGAAGAGCCATGCTGCAGTAGTCTCCCTGACAATTCATAGTCTGCATAGAGGGAACAGTAGCCTGTCAGATAGTGTCCAAGTCAGGAGAGATCCTATTTGCACCCACAAATCCGTAATTGTGACCACGAATACTGAGTGAGTAATCATTTCTTTCGCCAAAAAAGCCAGCCAATTTATTCCCTGGGATAGCCACATGACTTAGAACCCTGAGAAAAATAACCGAGCGGCAGTACGACTCAGGTCAGAATGAAAGTCGTGAATAGCAAAGTTCAGAGGTTGACAAGAGCAACACTGATAAACAGCCTGGAGGCTGCTCACAAGGCACTACAAATTAAAATATGGTCGAGGAAGGTCTGTTTAATAAAATGTAGGGCTGTGTTAATGGCTATCAACTGCACCATAAAAATTCTACACATTCCCAGAAACATATTTCTGACTGACAGGCGATGTGAAAGCATATCCCATCCTATCCATGGTTTTTACAGCCACCAATATAAATGATGGTACCACCCCAATAATCCTCAAGAACTGAGAGGTGAAACTTTAGATCCTTGAAATAGTGGTCAGGGTATTAATCAAGAAGAACAGGAGGAGGGGAAGGTGCAAGAAAACTCATGAAGCACATTCTAAGGAGGTTATGTGGGGGTCCAGTCAGTAGGCCTCTAGGTATATGCCAACTGGTAACCCCACTCGAGGGATATAGCCTATATATCTGTGTGTGTGTGTGTGTGTGTGTGTGTGTGTGTGTGTGTGTGTGTGTGTGTGTGTGAGTGAGAGAGAGTGTTCTGAACTGTACAACAATGTACAAGCATTGGGGGCCCAGGAGTCAGGATCAGGATGGGCTGTGGGAGAATGATAGAAATGCACAACTATTGTTTTTGCAGGAGAGAAATGGATGCCACAGGAAAGGGTCCAAGGCCTTTAGGATGGCACCCTGGAATTGGTGTTCAACTGAAGCTGTAGATAGAGAGCTGACCAAATGTCAAAGTTGTGATGTACCGCGTGGGGATGACCAGTTGTCCAACACATCACTAGCCCAGTGATTGCAATGAAGATGACTGTAGCACTCAGCAAGAATCCTTGCAGCATGCCATTCTCTTAGATCCATGAGGAGCTGAGTGATGTACCATCTCTAACTCGAAACAACCAGTGAAATAAAAAGTGATGAATAAAAATTGGCAGGGAGCAACTGCAAGGAGGTATTGGTATTTAGAAAAACCCTGTTGTATTGCCATTTCGAACATAACCAGATGGTTAGTTGTGGATCTTCCCTCCCAGAAACCTTACCATAGTGCCCATAAGACCTCATTTCACAACTCAGCATAAAAATTGGGCTACCATCCTGTGAAGCAGTTTGCAGGGCATGCCGGTGAGGCTAGTCAGTTGTTAGCTGTAGATGGATGTCGATTTTCTGTGTGGCTTTAGGATTGGGATGATGATATCTTGCCACTGTGAAATGAAAACACCTAGCCAAATACAGCTGAAGATGCTGAGTAGGTGGAGTCTGAGTAACATTCAGATGTTGGATCACCTGATTATGAATCAATCAGGACCTGGGCTGTATCAAGTGATGAGCCAAGAGACTTAAGCAGTTACCAGTCAATAAAAGAATCGTTGACGGGGTACAGGATAGGAGGGATGTGTTCATCTCGTGTTTTATGCATTCGAAAGATGGCCGGGTAAGAAGAGGATGCCACTGCAGTCATAAAGAGGGTTGTGAGATGCTCAGCAAGAACAGAAGCATCAGCAGATATACAGCTGTGAATGAGGAGACCCAGGATAGTTGCTTATCTTGGTGGCCCAAAAGACTACAGAGCTCTGCCATACCTGGGGTGAATTTAATTAGACGTCCAGCCTTATCACAGAGTTTTGAAGGCAGCCTTATCAGGAAGCTTGAAAGGCAAAGGTCTCAAGTTCAAATCTCATTCTGGCATGCTGTTTTAACCTGCCAGACGTTTCTTAAAAGTTCATGTTTCTCCTACGATAATTTTCAATATGGAAAAAAGGAGCATGAATAAAAAGCCATGAAAGGAGAGATATTGGTGGATCTGAGCTGTGAAACTGACAGTCTCCTGAGAAAAGAACTTAAATTTGTGTCGATTAAACATGTATTTTCGAAATAGTAATGAGAGATTAAAATTGGGCTACTCCGGTGAACAAAGAGAAATTCTCTTTATAAGATGGTGTCATACTTGGCCAAAATCATGCTAGATAGACAACATTACACAATGGACTAGCGTGCTGAGGAAGAGGAGACACCACCTCACAGTGCGGTGGCTCATGAGCCTCAGCTCACGCCCTGGATATCGTGCTGGTTCAGTAGGCACTAGTCGCCAGCCCAATGTCCTCATAGTGCAGATCTAATACCTTTGGCTAAGTTTTCTTGCAAACTGGTATTAACAGCTTCTATTGTAGGCTCATAGGGTTGCAGAGGGGACTTAGTAGACAAAGTTTTGATAAGGAATCCATGTCCAGAAATGTATTGTTTGGGTGAAAAATAAGTTTAAGAGCAAATCCCACTTCACAGTATACATACAGTTAAGATAAAGAGCTCGGGCGTCTGTGCTCTACAGGAGCCCTAGGCATGGCCATGTTTCGTCTGGTTTTCTTCTACATGACAAAGGATGCACTCTTCAAGTTGACAGTGTGCCATGTTATGGAGCACCAGTGAGCCCTGCTAGTTGCAACTGTATCAGTCCCTCGAAGTCATGGTTGTACTCTGATGAAAATGGTACACTATACTGCACTTGCCATGAGAACTGTTGAAAGCACTCTCTTCTCAGTTTGTGAGCATACCATAATGCAAGAGATTTGAAAGTGATCTGGCCTTCAAACTTATTTTATATCCAAACAGTACATTTCCAGAAATGGCTTCCTTATCCAAACTTTACCTGCTACTTCCCCCTCTACAGCATGTAGAAGCCTGCAATAAGAATTGTGAAACAATCTGTGTAATGTAACTGTATGCAAGTCAGCACTGAACATACTCCATATAGAACTGCAGAAATTGAAACTTCCAACCCCTCCCCCCTGGGTTGTTTGCTAAGAGTTGGAGTTGACATTAGGATGTTATTATTTATTGCAGAAGAGAATGGAGATATTCATCTCTCCCAGAAATCATCATCGATTCCCAAATTTCTGCTGAAAAAAATAAAGATACAGAACAGAAACCTGGGCCATGCCATCTTTTTGCGTCCACTGAAAGTCTACCTGGCTTTTAAAATGCTGACACTACATTTAATGCAGATAGACAGCTGCTTATTTTGGCAGCACTGTCCTTTTCCTCAATTCAGACTGAAAATCTGTTTTCACCCATGTCTCCTAAAATGAGAGACAAATTTTAAAATGGGTGTATTGTTCACTTTTTCGTGGTCCGCCACTTCTCAATGCTGTCACTGTGTCCTAACACAGACAGCTGACTCTGCAGCATCCAATCAGTCTTACGAAGCACCCATTCTTGCAGATGATGTTTGGTTACTGCTTTCTCACAGCTACCTGGATTATAACAGGGAAAGGAAACTGCAATGTAATTTATTTACCATTTTGAACAAAGCAGCCACTCCAAGGCAGGTGATAATATCGTGAGGCCTATGCTGCTAAACAATGCCAATGCAGTGCTGAAATTCGTCACTTTACTAACATTTAGAAGGCATGAGTATTTTATTAGAAGCAGATCCTTTAAAACTTGACACCGGAGGCAGCTGCTGGAGGACCTCAGAGCATATTCTGTGCACAGACATATCCAATAAGGAAAATAGTGGCAGGAGTTCTTGAATGAGGCCTGCGACACCTTTACTGTCAACACGTTCACATTGGGACACACAAAAACAGCACATTTGCTACATGTGAAATGATGGTGTTAGGCGAGGAGTCTTAAGAGTTTGTATGGTGGTAAGTACCTATGGGACCAAACTGCTAAGGTCATCGGTCCCTAAGCTTACACACTACTTAATCTACCTTAAACTAACTTAGGCTAAGGGCAACATAGACACCCATGCCCGAGGGAGGACCAACTTCCGACGGCCTTAGACAACATGGCTACCCTGCACGGCGTTGAGTTTATGACTCATCACCCATTCATAACTGAGGCTATCTATACATACATCTCAACTCTGCAGAAACACTTAAGTGCACGGCAGAGGGCACTTTCTGTGTGCTGTAATCTTGTCTTTACAATCCCTATGGAAGTGATATTTTGTGAATTATTGTATATTCCTAGAATCATCACTTAAAATTGGTTCTTGAAACTTTGCAAGCAGGCATTCACACGTGAGCATCCACAGAAATTTAGCTGGGGATGGGCAAAGTGCAAGACTCTAAAATTGGCAAACAAGCTTTATGTTACAAAGCAATTGCTAAAGCTATAGCACTGAATCACTGAGATTAGCCAGCCACATAATGCTACAACCAGCTAAATAAGTGGTGCAGTGGAATCACAGGAAATCACTTAATTGTGTACAAGAAATTTTAATTAGTAAAAGCTCTGTATTCCGCAAAGGGAGGGGGGGGGGCATAAATGCCTGTGGATGCCTATGCTTTCATGGAATAGTTTTGGGTCTGTCATCTTTCCTACAAAGCTTGTATCCCCTTAGCAAAGAGAAATCGGAGGGCTTGATGAATGTATCTTGTAGACAAATACAGACAAGTTTTGCCTGTAATGCAATTTTTAGTTTGTGTCTGTGTGTGCTGCAATCATTCACTGATTTTGGGTATCATCTTTCAGTGGTGTTTCTGCTACCCTTCTCTCTTCATCATGGTGGTTACTATAAGTGAAAGAAAAAGAGGAGTGAGAGGTGGTGTTTTACTAACTCGTATGTGTCCATATCTCCATAACCTATATTGAAGGCTTCCTGGTCAGATGGCACTTACTCTTATTTCACAGTCTTAAGTTTACCTCTGACTGTAGCCTTCCTCTATTTTGGTGACAGGAACTGAGCTGTAGCCTGGGACGCACTATCTCTATCTAATGATTGAAAGGGTTCTTTAGTTGGCTAAATTTATTTCAACTAGACAATTCTTTCTTGAGTTATGCTTGGAAGATTTATTTTGCTTCAGCATATGGTGCACATTTTGTAACTTTAATTACCTGGACTCTCTTCTTTCCATTGAAGTTAGGGCATCCCACCTCCAGACTGGATGCTAACCTGTGGAGTTAATGCACCATGGCAGGGATAAGCATGTTGTCTCCGATTCAAGAGCAGCACGACCAAGTCTTCAACAGGTTGCACCACATCTACTACCCACAGTGGAATGGAAAATCTCTTGCATTCAAGTACCTTACCTGAATGAAACCTGCCTTGAGATACCCAGGTAATACTGGTGTATTGAAAGCAGTTCTCTCTTTCATACAATCAACCTTTATCATTGTATCACAAGCCTCTGTGATGCCTTCGGCCTGCACTTCAATTATAACAATTATATCTATGACAGGCAATATAAACTTCATAACTCCATTTTGCTAAATTTTACACGAGAAGTAAAAATGATTTCTTAAAATAATAATAATAATAATAATAAATGTGTGTGTGTGATGCAGAAAGGTGCTACATGTGCAACACTCTACTAGAAACTTAGGTACTGACATATTAGAGACATCAGTGCACTTCCAAATCTTGTCTTTGATAATGGAGTTACTGGAATTACGAGGTTTTCACAGACAGATGGAGTTACGATGTTCTCATTGTCTACCATTAATATCTTAACTTATAACACTATCTTCATTTGAATGAAGTTTCAAGCAGCACACTGTTGACTGGGTGCCCTTTAAGTTCCTTAACTTTCAATAAGTTTGTCACCTTCTGAGCTGTTACATCTCAAAAAACAGAGTGTTATTCCTCATTCACTTCACTGATTTAACTCCACCAAGCAAACCATGGCTTATATAGAACACAGATAGTTTATCAAACAATCCCTTTTCACATTTCATTAATATGTTCAGCATAAAGGGACATTTTCTGTTATCAACTCAAAAGCTTCACAGGGAGGACTACATATTCAAGCTCTTGTTTGTTTGGATGCTTTTACTCCCTGGCAGTATACCTACTCTACTGGCAATATTTTTATTTTTTTTTTTTTAATTTCCAGGTTCTTTGGAATAATATAAGAACTGAAATTGTAGCAAAACAAAAGCAGAACTTCCTAAAGTTCCGTCACAGAGGATGATCAATGAGTATTGTCCAGTTTTATTCTGGCACCACAGCTAACGCTGAGTGATATTAATACCAGCGGCATTGAGAAACTGCTGAAATGACAAGAAACAGTCAAACAGTCATAAAGTGAAGATATACTTCATAAGCTGAGGACCCCATGGTCATCAATCTACATCTGCATCTATACTCTACCAATGACTGAACTGCACCATACAGTACATTGTGTGTTTATTACGTATTAGGATTTCTTCCCACTCCACTTACATCAGGTGCTTGGGAGCAAGATCTGTTTAAATACAGCCATGGATGAAGTATCAGTAAAAGAGGTGAGAGCATCCTGAGAAAAATTCCAGGGGTTAACACTAAAAAACTCTGTACAGCAATCAACAAATTATCCTTAAGATTTGGAGCTTTCAAAGGAAGAAGGAAGGAAGATTAAAGCTTAACATCATACTGACAATGATGTCATGGATACTATGAACTGCATAAATAATCAGGACTCTACGCACAATCACTTTGATTTTATGTTCATTTAGCTACGCCCCTCTATTTCATCAAGTTACATGTATCTGTACCGTATACAAAAGTCGTATGTCTGCGTCACAGTAAATTTTTTAGTTTCACAAATTATTGCACATGTGGGGGATATTATTCTCAAAGTTGGTGTGCCTCTTTATTGTGCTATCGTTAACTTAGAAAGGAACCCTACCATGGCCTGTGATTAACAGTACTGAATATGACTAGATAATGTATCACCCTTTCTCATTAATTTCAATGGTTCCTATGATGTAATCGAGGAAAGATCTAAACTTTGGAAAATGTTGGTTGTAGTGACCGATTTGTAGCGCACCCTGAAGTCAAGGTTGAATGAAAGGCGATAATTTGCTTGCGAGTCAGCAAAGCTAAATGAACATTGCGATAATTGATTGGCCTAATGTTTACATTCACACACTATTTAAACGCATTTTGCCATATAAATATAACATCCTTTTCGCCATAAACACAAACTGCACGTTACATTCAGAAAACATACCTCTGATAATGGATATGTCTCCGAGTATTTTGATGCTCATTCTGTAAATACCTCGCAAATAAGCTAGGAAAAAAGCAGGAGGAAGAGGGGGCAGTAGCGGTGACCACTACGTATCTCACCCTAATTGGACCAATTACCCGAGGGAGTATCGAGTTATCACCCATGATATGGTTCACTGTATTTCATCACTTTCATTAAATGCCTTTTTGTTGTTTTTTTCTCCCTCTAAACAAATTAAGTATAGCGTAGATACGAAGTAGGCTACTTTTCTCAAAAGCTGACAGATCTTATTCATTAACTAAGAAACAGGTTGAAAACTACATCTACCATCAAATCACATTGTAACTTATCGCATATCATGCACCTATTTCGCACATCACAGTGTGCACATTTTTAAACAAAAAACATTAAAGGGACCAAAGAGGAAATTATATTATAACAGAATTTTCTTTCATGCTACATAAAAGTCTTATCGTATTTCTATTTCAATGTCGTCCACATGCACTGCGTAAGAAATAAAATAATAAATTAAACACATACTGCAATCCTAAATGCCGGTTGGGAACTTGTATATGCCCTTAACCTACATTAACACCAACGGATGGAAGCAAGAAATACTATGTGAAATAAAAGCCATACTCTCTAGTAACTGATGTCACTTGTAGAATTTAAGTCAGTTCAGCATGTTGAAACGCACCTTTCCGTTATAAACAAAGTGCCTTTCCCAATATCTCTGTTGTTAACGTGTGCGACAGTGGCGGGCTGTTGGTGTCTTATGCCTTCCGTAGGAGGTGGAAAATTACTTAACACAACCATTTCCAGAGTTTCAAAATTACACACAATTGCAGATCAGTCCGAACATTCATAAACAAAACACTAATACATGTACACAAAACACTTTCAGCTTACAACGCCTCCCGCGTGCTGAATTTAAGAGCAGCTGTCACTTGTACCAACATACGCATCATGGAATGTGTCTGTAACACACGCAGGAAGGCTACATTTTGGCTTTGTTATGTTGCTAGAATTGGTATCAAACAAATAACAAAATGTTACGAGTGGGCAGTAGCATACACGTATTTTGTATACTGTGAAACATGTTATTAACCGGCAGTTTTGACGGCACTTAGCGGTCATTATGATTTTGTGTCCGTGCATCATAAGTTGATGTTTCTAACTGCTCGATGATAGTGAGAATATCCTCGCGGAAACCCGCATCTGCGCAGTGGATACTTGGATTCATTGATCGACTAGCGTGTGTCTACACACACTACGTCAGTAATCACGCCACTGCCAGGGGCTGGAAAGCGGGCGCGCGATTGGTTGACTTGAAAGTTCCAAAATACGACAGATCCGTAGCTGTGTTGTGAGCACACTTTGTGCTTTGCGTGTGTGACATCAGCGCGGGGAAGACGTTGCAACAAAACGTTTACTTAGTTGCTTATCGTGGTAAGTAAAGTCGTATTTTAATTGCTTATTATTGCTCATTAGTCTGGTTTTGTTACATATTGTATTAACACATGGATTGCTTAGGTTAGAGTATGAGGTAAAAACCGGTATGACATCAAGCCGTAGCTTGGATGAGATGTCATTGCAGTTCATACTTGATAGCGTCTTATATCTTTGGAGTAGCTTGTGATTGTATACATATGCGGGAGCATCACCAGATTTAGTTGCTGTAAATTCACGTATATAAAGCGGAAGAAATGTTACTGTGTATCTAAAGGAATCCAACCACTGTATATCGGAGAAATAATTAATAGCTAGTACTAGAGGGAAGCAACTGTAGGCACTGCCGGCCGTTTTGTGTATTGCATGCAGTGCGTGACAGATGCGTTGTTGTGTGACGTATCGCCAAAGCATGGTCCATGAATCAGTCAACGCAGAAACTACCGTAAATTTTGAACACACGTCACGGGAATTATTGTACAATTTGCTGCTTAAATGTGATTTTTTTAATAATCTACGAAAAGAATTTTAGATGTACAAGCAGCATGTATTGAGATACATTAATTTTAGTAATGGAAACCTAAATGCGAAAAATACGCTAAGTAGATTCTTGATTGTGTATAAAATTCTGAAAATTGTTGTATCCATATACTGGTTAACTGCTTAGTTTTGAACATTTCGCAGTATACAGAGTATAAATACAAAAATAGTATTTGTACATAGTCTTTATTTTCTTAAATGACTGAAATAGAGGACCACAGATAGTTGACATGTAACTTGTTTATAAATACTCGGGAAGAAGTCACGTGTTCTAGTCGCTATGAAAGCGACAACGGGAAACTGGTTTAACACTTACAATAACATTTTTTAACTTTTGTATGTGTTAAATAACCAACCCGAGTCGGTTTTTAAGAGTCAAGGGAAGGGGAAATAAAGTTATCTATAAATCTGTTACGATTCATGCTCATTGAGATAATTAGTGCACAACACATTATAAAGAACTGGGCGTGTATCTTACACGCTATCTACAAATGCAGCCTGCCTCACGGAAAGCCAAATCTTCACTGAACGTTTACAAATAAAATTACTATAACCCCGATTAGTTTTCTTGCTTATATATTTTCCATTTTCAGTGATAGTAAATGAGTTTACTTATAGTGGCGGCCGTGGAACGCTTTTATCACCAACGAGGTAATCGTTGAAACACCTTCCATACCCATACAGGTCTTTGATTGTGTTGGATTTAGGTTTCCTAAAATCGCTGAAGACAAAGTCATGGCTTGTTTGAAAAGCACACTTCTGATTTCCGTCCTTATCCTTACTTCACCCGACCTTGTGATCCATTTCTAATGATCTTGTCGACGGAACGTCGAATCCCGATTACTGGCACATGTATATAGAGGACATACCATGCTAGATGCAGTTTACTTTTCACTGCTAAACGAAAGTTTGCACCGACATAAAAAAGACCAGGTAACTTACATCACACGATTTATAGTAATATAAACAAATAATTTACACCCCATTTTACTCAGACAACAGTACTCTAAAAGCTGATATCTTTTACAGTTACCTGCCGACATTTCTATTCATAGCAGGGCCTCTTTGGTTGTCATCCGCGGCACCCTTATATCACAGCGGCACGTCGATATTATTCTACGCCCCGTTTTGTTACCCTTCATGGTAAGCCCTCCGGGGCTTACCTTTCAGCAAGATAATGCCCGCCCATATACAACGAGAGTTTCCACTACTTGTCTTCGTGCTTGCCAAATCCCCTACCTTGGCAAAGTCGCCGCGCCCGTTCTCTACCAGTTGAGAACGTTTAGAACATTGTGGGAAGTGCCCTCCAACCATCTTGGGATTTTGACGTTCCAAACGCGCCAATTGGACAGAATTTGGTATGATGCCCCTCAGGACATCCAAAATTTCTATCAGTCAGTGCGAAGCCGAGTAACTGCTTGCTAACAGCGCTTGTCCAATAGCAAGTAACTTAAGCAAGCACTTGACGAGGTGATTACAGAACAAAAACTTGCGCAAGTTTACTTCTGTAAGTCGCTAGCACAAGTTAATTTCAGCAACTTGCTTCAAGTACTTGAAAAAGTGTTTCCACTAGAGACTCGTCGTGAGATTGGCAAGTGATTGTTTACAGTGTCGTGCTAATAAAAACTACAGCAGTCTCCATCCTTGTTGCATTACTATTATTATTATTATTATTGAAGAAAAACTGTGACAAAAAATGTTAAAAAAGAGATATATGGGTGAATAAATGGACACAGAGATGTACATATTTATCAGGAAACACTACTGAATGGATTAAAATTAGAGGCCTTCGCTCAGATCAAAAACATTGAGAATGTCGTATGCAATTTTCGAATATCTTCTGTCTATTGTACAATAAAATAACCAGGATACAAAAATTACCAAGAGACCATCATTCAATTATTCTTCGACTTTTGCAAACAGTATTTATTACTTTTATGACTGCCATAATGCATTCAAGAAAAGGATACAAAAAAGCCGCAATGTAGACCACAAAGAAATCGGCAAGCTAGATCACAAAGAAAATCGCCTTTTAATTACTCTTCGATTTTTGCAAACATTATTTATCATGAACATAATGCATTTTTGTTTACGCCAAGATTAAAAATCAACTCAAGTGCAAAGACGGCTCTACTGCCATTCTACTGCCAGAAAAAAACCAATCGGTTAATGTTTTGGCAGTTTCTTGGCTGACGGTGACCAAGTATATAGGCCGACGGAAAAAATCAAAGTACCGAACAATAGTTAATGTAGAGTAGTGAAATTTCGGAAATGCTTGCCTAGGTTACGTATCTAAGTGACTGACATTGCAAGATCACAGGTTACCATAAGCGTGAGATAAGCCATTGCAAATGTGAAATGCTGGTACATTTACAAGGTGTACAACTTTGCTTCCGCCGTTTGCCGATAGGTGGCGACAACGGTAAGTAGCGGTCGAAAGAAACAAGATTGCAGACATCACGAAGTTAGCTTGGACCTCGGTCATTCAAACATTAGTCGATTCGGCGGAGTCTCATCGAATGCTCTCAAGTACGTATGGTAAGGACGCTATTAGCGAAAGAACGTGTCGTGAGTGGTTTCAACGATTCAAGAACGGTGATTTTAACGTCATTGACTGGCATAGTGATGGAAGAGAGAATGTTTTCGAAGATGCAGAATTGGAGACATTGCTGAGTGAAGACTCGCGTCAAACTCAAGAAAAATTGGACGATTAGTGGGAGTGACACAGCAAGCCATTTCAAAACGTCTCAAGGCTGTGGGCATGATTCAGAAAGAAGAAACTTGGGTCCCGTGTGAGCTGAAATCAAGATACATTGAACGGCGTTTGTGAGTTTGTGAGCAGTTGCTTCAGAGGCAAAAACGGAAGGGATTTCTGCATCGCATTGTGACCAGGGACAAAAAATGGGTTCATTAGGATAACCCTAAACGCAAAAAATCATAGGGACATCCTGGCCATGTTTCCACGTCGACGGCCAAACCGAATATTCACGGCTCCAAGATCGTGCTCTGCATTTGGTGGGACCAGCTCGGCGTCGTGTACGATGACGATGAAGTGAAACAATCACAGGTATTCGTTACCGAACGCAATTAATGCGTTTGAGCAGAGCATTAAAAGACGAATGGCCGCAATACATGGAGAGGCACTATAAAGTGATTTTGCAGCACGATAACGTTCGAACCCAAGTTGCAAAAGAGGTCAAAACGTACTAGGAAACGTTAAAATGGGAAATCCTACCCCGCCCGCCGTATTCTCCAGACATTACTCCCTCTATCACGTTTACATCAATGGCGCGCATGGCCTGGCTGACCAACAATTCCGATCTCATGAAGAAGTCACAAATTGGATCGATTCATGGATCGCTTCAAAAGATGAACAATTTTTGACGCGGGATTCGTACACTGCCCGAAAGATGGGAGAAAGTAGTTTCCAGCGATGGAAAACACTTTGAATGATACATGTATAACCAATTTGTTTCATTAAAGCGTCAAATGCTGGAGAAAAAACGGCGGAAGCAAAGTTGTACATGTAATAACCGATGTAACTGGCACATTGTTGAATGCAAACGTTGTGTTGTACAGTTTGCCGGATGGAGTTACATGCCTGTTGCACTTGGTCGGTCAATACAGGAACGGACAATACTGTTGTGGATGACGCTAGAGATTTCCTCCGACGATGTCCTATATGTGCTCTATTGAAGACAGATCTGGTGATCGAGCTGGCCAGGGCAACACGGCGACGCACTGTAGAAAATATTGGGTTACAACAGCGGTATGTGGGCGAGCGTTATCCTGCTGGAAAACACTTTCTGGAATGCTGTTCATGAATGGCAGTACAACAGATCGAATCACCAGATTGACGTACAAATTTGCAGTCAGGGTGCATGGGATAACCACGAGAGTGCTCTTGCTGTCATACGAAATCGCTCCCCATACCGTAACTCCAGGTGTAAGTCCAGTTTTGTTGCAGACGCTTACCTGGTCTCCCCCTAACCGACACATGGCCATCAGTGGCACTGAGGCAGAAACAGATTTCATCAGAAAACACAACAGACCTCCATCCTGCCCTCTAATGAGCTCTTGCTAGACGCCGCTGAAGTTGGAAATGCTGGTTTGGGATCAGTGGAGTGCACGCACGATACAGGGCCTCTGGCTCAGTGGCTGTTTGAAAGTAGTTTGTGCTCGAGTGTGAGTTAATGTGATGACAACACTTTAGATTTTAGACCCTCCGTGTCCTGAATGGCACCTCCTAGGGAGCGGACCGAGTGCTCCTCCTCCGCCTCTATAGCGCCTTAGTGCGCTCGAAATTGGACTATGGAAGCATAGTTTACTCCTCTGCTCGTCCGTCTATTCTTCGGCGTCTTGACTCTATCCACCACCGTGGATTACGTTTAGTGTCTGGAGCTTTTTACACCAGCCCTGTGGAAAGCCTTTATGCTAAGACTGCTGAACCTCTGCTGTCCAATCGGCGAGCTGTCCTACTGAGTCTTTATGCAGCCATCTGTCTTCCATGCCTGCTAATCCGGCCCATGACATTTTTTTCGACGCCTCCTTGGATTTAGGGTATGCAGGCTGCCCTTCTTCCCTACTACCACCGGGAGTCCGCTTCCGTCAACTGCTCCATTCTCTTTTCTTCCACTTTCCTAAGACTTTCTTGACAACTTGGGGTACAGCACCGCCTTGGCTCCGGCCCCGGACCTGGACCTGCCTGCTCCGTGACCTTTGTCAGTTTCCCAAGGATGGTACCCCTTCTCTTGTTTATCGTCGGGCATTTGCTGCTCTATGCGCACAAATGAAGGATGCCACATTTATTTACACCGATGGTTCAGAAACATCGTTTGGTGTTGGGAGTGCCTATATTGTTGGCGACACCCCCAATCGATTTCGGCTTCCCGGCCAGTGTTCGGTTTATACTGCGGAGCTTTACGCTGTTCTCCAGGCTGTCCAATACATCCGTCGCCATCAGCGGATACAGTATGTTATCTGCTCAGATTCGCTCAGCTCTCTACTCAGTCTCCAAGCTCTGTACCCTGTCCACCCTCTGGTCCACCGGATTCAGGACTGCCTCCACTTGCTCCACTTGGGAGGCGTCTCTGTGGCGTTCCTCTGGATCCCAGGACATGTTGGTATCTATGGAAATGAGGCGGCCGACATAGCGACCAAAGCTGCAGTCTCTCTTCTTCAGCCAGCTATTCGCATGATTCCCTTCGCCGATCTACGGAGTGTTTTATGTCGTCGTGTTGCTCTTTTATGGCACGCACATTGGTCGACACTTCCCAATAATAAATTGCGGGACGTGAAAGCTCTTCGCTGTGCTTGGACCTCTTCCTCCCGAACTCGTCGTCGGGAGGAGGTAATTTTAACTAGACTCCGGATAGGGCACTGTCTGACTTTTATCCATAATTTCTGAAAACCTTAGGGCACTGTCTTTTTAGCCATCGACATCTTTTACGCGGCGATCCACCCCCACTCTGTCCCCACTGCTCTCAACTGTGGACGGTGAGACACCTTTTACTTGAGTGCCCCTATTTTACTCCGCTATGCGTCCGTCTACAGCTATGTCGACTGATATATCTCCCATTTTAGCAGATGACACGCGCTCAGCCGATCGCGTTCTCGAGTTCATTAGTGCCAGTGAGATGACGTCATTCATTTGAAGCTCTTTTTTGGGGACAAACAACTCCCCTTCTATAGTGGTTTTTTAAGCTTTCCTTCTGTTTTTGGTTTCCCCACTTTTTTTGAGTTTCGCTCCCATTGCTGCTGGTTTCCAGTTTCGTTTTTTTACCTTTTCGTAAGTCACAGACCGGGCGCTAATGACCGTAGCAGTTTTGCGCCCTAAAACCATAACAAAAAAAGGCCTCTAGCTCGGAGCTGTTCTTGAAGTAACGGATTTGTAACAGCTGACTGTGTCATTGTGGTGCCAACTCAGGTTGCTGCTGCAGATGCAGTATGATGCGCCAGAGCCCCAAGCCGAACACAAGTGGTCTGCCCTCTCCGTAGTGCACGTGGCCGTCTGGAGCTTGTCATCGTGCGACCTTTACGTTCCAGTGACGTCCACTGCCAGCAGTTATGTGCAGTGGTTACGTTCCTGCCAATTGTTTCTGCAATATCGCAGAAGGAACATGTAGCTTCTCATAGCCCTACTACAAAACCTCGTTCAAGCTCAGTGAGGCGTTGTCTTTAAAGGCACACTCACCACGTCCATGCGCAAAGGTAACTAACGCTCACGACCGTTACAGCGTTTTCAAAACAAACTTGATTTGCATCCTACTAGCGCCACTCTTACGCGACTTGCGCGAAATTTGAATAGACTTAATTTTTCATACGTAGAAACATGCCTACCAACTTTCATTTATGTCGCGCAACTCCTTCTTGATGTGTTTTTCCTTCAGTGGATGTTTATGGGTTCACATGGCACATTTGCTTCCTTTCGTCGGTCTTTGTGCTATTCTCCTTTTTGACACCGACATTATCCTACCGGCATTGGCCACACAAAACTTATGCAAGTTTGAGATAAACTTCCAGCGAACTGGCAAGTTGATCAAATACTTGCAGCAAGATGCAAAAAACTGTTTCCACTAATTTGCGGAAGTTACTTCTGCAAGTAGACGGAACTTGCGGAAGTAGACTTGCTGAGGGTGTTTCCAGATCAAAGAACTTGCAGAAATTGCTTCTGCAGGCGATTTGCGGAAATTTACTTGCTAGTCGACGTGCACCTCAAGGGCCATAGGTAGACCAACGCGTTATTGAATTTGTGAAGCTCAATCTCTTAAATAAATCATCCGATTTTTCACCATTAGTTTGTCTGTACGTGCAAGTCAGATACACTGATTTCCGACCCATTCGGATTATTCCCTGGCGATGTGTCCTTTTTTCCTTAGAGTTTACAATACAGTTTTGTCCACAGTATAGCGTCGGCAGTAAACGATGCATGGAACCTAGAGATCTTCAATTCTTTACGGGAAGTCGTTCGGAGCAAATCTAATTTGTTTCGGTCTCGACAGGAATATACGTGTATTGCCGAAATCATCCTTACTCGGTAAAATAAGTACGAGGGTGAGTCAAATAAAAACCTTAAATATTTTTTTAAATAATATTTATTGTGCAGAAGTGGTACACAGATGTATCAATTTTCAACATAATTTCCCCCACGCTCATTGCAAGTCCTCCAGCGCTTACAAAGTGCATAAATTCCTTTAGAAAAAAAATTCTTTTGGTAGTCCGCACAACCACTCATGCACCGTGTGGCGTACCTCTTCAACAGAATGGAACCTCTTTCCTCCGCTTGCGTCTTTGAGTGGTCCAAAGCTACGGAAATCACTTGGTGATGAGGAATGACGCCATTCCTTGCTCGCTCTCTTCGTTTCCGGTTGGTGGAAGTGAAATCACGTTTCGTCCCCAGTAACGATTCTTGCAAGGAAGCCATCACCTTCTCGTTCAAAGAGCCGAAGAAGTTCTTCACAAGCATCAACACATCGTTCTCTCAATTCAGGAGTCAGCTGTCGTCGCACCCATCTTGCAGACACTTCGTGAAATTGGAACACATCGTGCACAATGTGGTGTGCTGACCCATGACTAATCTGTAAACATGCTGCAATGTCATTCAGTGTCACTCGGCGGTTTTCCTTCACTATGGCTTCTACTGCTGCAATGTTCTATGGAGTCACAACTCGTTGTGCCTGACCTGGACGAGGAACATCTTCCACTAAAGTCACACCATTTGCGAACTTCCTACTCCATTCGTAGACTTGCTGCTGTGACAAACATGCATCGTCACCGTACTGAACCTTCATTCGTCGATGAATTCCAATAGGTTTCACATCTTCACTACGCAAAAACCGAATAACAGAACGCTGTTCTTCCCTGGTGCACGCCGCAAGTGGGATGGCCATCTTTATACTGATACTGCGACGGTATGTGTGTATCTGCACTATGCTGCCACCTACAGGCCATTCTGCACGCTGTTTGTAGCACGCTTACTAACTTACATAATAACGGCGCGAAATTTCGATTTGTTATTACAAATTTAAGGTTTTCATTTGACTCACTCTCGTATATTGAACTGGCGTCAATATGTATAGAACTTTGCAGTCCCCTTCAGTATATTGGGCAAACTGTCAATACAAATCTCAGGCGGTCAATATTACTGGGTAACGCATTACTGCACAATAATTACTGAACCTGATGGAATCCAGTTGTCGCTGATCGATACTTTTCGGTAGGAGTTAATGTCTTCGGGAGCACTGCACTCGCGCAACCATCATTGACGCTAGGGCAGAATCTGCTTAATACAGTTTTTCAGTATAATCCAGTACGATATTGCACTGCATTTGTTCAGAAGTATGATCCAGTGTTCCTCCGGGCATACATGCATTTCTGAAAGAACAGGCGCTGCGGCTATTACAGCCGAAACCTCAAAGAGTGCAGCCATTGTGAGATGCATGAAATGTTGTGAATACGTGTCTGAAGAACACAGGTATTGCAATATCGTTTTCACCCGCCGCCACCGGGCAAGTGACTCTCAATTAAAATATCCCCCTGTACGGGAATAGACATAGTGGATGCACGAGTGCAGGTTGTGGACACATGGTTGACGACATATGGAAGATCGGGTCTGATCACGAAGCGTGCTCGGATAGTCTAAAGGTAAGAACACCGCTCGGGATAAGCGGGAAATCCGGGTTCGAGTCGCGGTCTGGCACAGATTTTCATTGCCGTCATTCCATTATACATTTCATGTACTATATTGTTCCAGTTGCTTATTCATTATTAGTAGTGGGCTACATGATGATGGTATGATTTGAAGCTCCTTAAGTTGCGCATTTGCTCATAGACCAGTCTCATGCCAACGGTTCCAGGTGGGCTTGCTGACATCGATGCACCATCAACCGCAGTGTGTTCTGCGTTTCGTCGTGTGTTCAGCAACGGCTGATGCAGTGGTGCAGGCACGAATCCGTGCGCCCGTTGTCATCTGAATTACAGTGACGCGTACGTGCACATGCATTGTTATCACCGGCACCCGCGTCGGACAGCTGACCGTCTACATCCACAGCGCAGTGCAGACGTCCGCCACACCATCCGGGCTCCCGCAGTCCCACAGTACATCCTCCTGCAATTCAGCTAAAAGTGCAGGAGTTGTACCGGAGAGTAAAATGGCTGATCCCTTTATCGTGTTAATTCAGTAAGGAACTGGAGAGAAATACAGAGGTGAAGAGACTTGGGCCTATCAGTGTAGTGTGGAAAGATACATCGGAAGGTAATATCGGGGGTACCCCAACGGATTGTCATATTGCCGTTACTGTTTACTATGTGCGCACTTCTAGCCATTAAATTGTAACACCAGAAAGGGTAGCAAATAACGAAACTTTACTTATTATTGTTATGGGGCATAGTAGGAATAGCCGGCCGGGTTGGCCGAGCGGTTCTAGGCGCTACAGTCTGGAACCGCGCGACCGCTACGGTCGCAGGTTCGAATCCTGCCTCGGGCATGGATGTGTGTGATGTCCTTAGGTTAGTTAGGTTTAAGTAGTTCTAAGTTCTAGGGGATTGATGACCTCAGAAGTTAAGTCTCATAGCGCTCAGAGCCATTTTGAAGCATAGTAGGAAGAATACATGATCTTAAGGTATGCAGGATGCGAAATTTAGTGCATAGATCTGCCAAGGTCTGGCAGCGACAGTGGCTCTAACCTGGCGTTATATCGAGTCGAACTGAGTTGCGAAGATTCGTAAATGTACATCATTCCTTGCTTCTTCAGCTGCGTGCTAGAATCCTGGAAAATTGCACCCATCACGCCCATACTCAAGGAAGGAAATAGGAGTAATCCGACGAATTACAGACCCATGTCAGTGACGTCGATATGCAGTAGGATTTTTAACATACGCAGTAAAGCCTTGCTTAACCGAACTCGGGTCAGCCGAAACTTGCGTTACCCGAAAAGCCTCCGAAAATCGATAAACTAGGAATTAAGATTGTACTGCATGGAAATAATTCGAGGACGTGAGCGTTGTGAGCATAGCTAGTGAGGGGAGGTGGGGGTCCGAGCTTGAGTTGCTTCCCCAGCCACCGACTCACCAGTCTATAAATATGGCTGGCTACACTGTCTACAACTGTGCATTCAAGTGTTTGTTTACTTCCTTTGTGTTTGTGTTTTTGTTCCATGGCGACTAAGCCAGAATGTGTTGCGATTATTTTCGCTGATAATATAGTTACTATCAAAGAAGCTGAACAAGAAAGTTTACTAAAAAATGTTGCACCTAATTACAGTGATGGTGTTTCCACCGTTTCGGAATGGGTGAAGCCTAAATTTTTAGAGCAAGCTGTGGAAAATCTTCGCAGAAAAACGCTGAAAACATCCGACTTTGAAAAAGTTGGAAGAATACAGGATTTGTTTTTTGTTTACCCAACATCGAGATAAATGCTTGCCTTTCAGTTGTCCGACAATGCAAGAAAAAGCTAAAATATGAACATTAGGGTTGCCATCCGCCCCATTATATCGGGACGGCACTGTTATGGACCTTCTTGGCCGGCCGGAGTGGCGAGCGTACGGTCTGGAACCGCGAGATCACTGCGGTCGCAGGTTCGAATCCTGCCTCGGGCATGGATGTGTGTGATGTCCCTAGGTTAGTTAGGTTTAAGTAGTTCTAAGTTCTAGGGGAGTGATGACCTCAGAAGTTGAGTACCATAGTGCTCAGAGCCATTTGAACCATTTGACCTTCTTGTACCGACATCCCGACAAGACCCAATTTTGTCCCGATTTTGCAAAATCTGTTACGAGCTTGCTTCAAGTACCGAAGTAACGCCATTTTTTAGCGCAACATGGCATTGCGTGCTGTGTATCTTGTATCGACGGTGCAAGCACCGCCTAATGTACCGCCATCATTCTAGAAACCACCGGACTTCTCCCGTAGTACCAGGGCTGCAACTATTTAAGCAGCGCCATGCAGAAGAATCGGGCAGTTCCCATTTGAATAGCGATCTGATAAGACGATTCTTTCTAAACGTAATACGAAGAAGTTACAATTTAGTATTGTTTGAAGTGTTTAGTGTGGGTACATAGGGCGTGAAGTGTGTAGTGACGTGTACTTCTAAGACTAAAAAAACTGTTATTGTCGACTGTTTACTGTGTAATAAACTTATCACAGCTTACGAAAATGTCTTAAGGATGGAAAGAGAAAGTGTCACTTTTTGGAGGATTGTGCAAAAGTTTGGTCTTTTGTCAAGAAAGGACGTACGCGATGGAAGCGTTGTGAGATTTGTAGCTGTTTCGTCTCAGTAACTCACGGAGATAAGGCAGATGTGAGGCATCACATTTCGGCAAAGAATCATACAGTAGAGAATTGTTAAGCTTTGGATTCCATTAAAACAATTTTGTGACACCGTAAACAGGCCACTTAAAATAATTTCAGTTTTTTTTTTCAGTTGTCCGATCAGTGAAATTTGCTTTGTTTTTTACAATAATACCTGGCTCTGTCTGAAAAATATAGAAACCATGGAGAAGAATAAAGTCTCGATAATTGAAATGAGAAGTATATTAATCGACACTCAAAGATGTCTGAGTGAAAGGAAGACTGCCAGTTTTATTGGCATGCAAACCAAGATGAGTTTGATCAAATTAAAGAAGGAGAATCCTAACGAAGAAATAATTAATCTGATTTCGAAATTTGAGGAAGAGACAGTGGCTTTCCATACCATAGCATTCGATTACTTGAAGAAATGGGCTATTTCTTTTAATAAATAATCGAGTATTTGATTGAATGACGCTATCTGAAACCCCAGATTGGCTGATGATAGGAAACACTATTATATATGTGACTAAAAATGGTGCGACAATTGTTTTCAGGAAAATATATGTATCTGGACAGCTTTTAAGAAAGTTAAGCCTGATTTGGAAGAATGAAAGTCTAAAAATTCCGCGGAAGAAATGTGGATTTACTTTGTTAAGGAAACTGAAAATCCCGAAAGCAAATGCCAACTGTATTTGTTTTCTGTTCCCGCACACAACGACACTGTGGAAAGAGTATTTTCGTTAATGTCGGCCCAGTGGACTGGTGAAAGAAACTGACTGCTGCCAGGGACCGTGGAATCAATCTTACAGTGCCAGTTTAATTACGAACTGACTTGCATGGTGTTTTTATAAATATGTAAAAGGGAAAAACATTTTCTGAAAAAGGTAAAATCTTCCGAAAAATATGGTGTGCCAACTACTTTTGCTGCAACGAGTTCCATGTAATTGTGTTCTCAATAAAATGTAACAATATTAAATAAATTTTTACTTCATTTCTACACCCCCATCTCAGTGAGTCCCAACCAGGTCCCAAAGGCTGCACAACGGACCATATTTACAGTGCCGTTGAAACGGCCACGGCCTACGAGATCCTTAGTTTCCTTAAAAAAAAGTCTGCCTCAGAAAAAAATGGAAAACAGAACAGAAAACAGTTCTTGGTATCAAACACTTGTAGCACACACAGACGGCCCCGAATACACATCAGGAAGTTGAAAACCCTGGAGCGTTGAAGGATGCTTTCGAAATACACTACCAGGTTTTTATAGCGCCCAAAAAACTTCTTGGATGTCTTGCTAAGTCTTGGCCGAATGTTTTAGGATCAGTCCTACCGAAAGTTGAAAAGTTTTTAACTAAAAACAGGCCTCCCTAAAAAAGCGAACTTATTAATTGGCTGTGCACTTACGCATTCGTGCGATTTAAATAGTGTCGATTTATTTCATGTTTCCTTCTCCCAAATTTTACCAGTCTAATTCAGCCAATGGATCTGAGCGCAATAGTGACATTTAAACGGCACTACCATCCTGCAAAACAAAAACGTGAATGAAGCGCTGAAAGCAGTAAATATGAAACACGGAATTGACTGGTTTGCCCAAGCCTGGCATAATGTGAAAGCAGAAACTCTTCTGAGGTGAAGAAAACTGTATGACGCTCTCGAATGAGACATCTTGGAAAATTCAACAACGTGACAGAAATGGTAAAAAGAATTACGGGATATGAAGACTTGGATACGTGCAAGGTGGATGAATGGGTCGTTGCGGACGATTCGCAAGAAATTACGAACCAAGAAATAGTAGAAACAATGTCTTACCTTCAGAACCTTTCAAAAATACGTACTGTAATATTACAAAACGAAATAATGTAGTACTTATTAGATGTTCACTGCGTAAACGAAGAAACCGTTATCCGAAACGCTGCCGCACCCCCCACCCCACCCTTTAGGTCGGTTAACCAGTGTTGTAATTTACTGTGTTCAAACATTATGAATTACCTCAAAGAAAACTATCTGTTGGCAGAACATGAATTTAGAGTATATTCTCTTTATTCACACTTCATTTTTTTACGTGTAGTTCACTGTCGCTATTTGAGTTTACATCTAATTCTGTCAGCTGGAGATCATGAATGCAACTGTGGACGCTAGAAAATGGAATGGAGAAGAACATTTCCAACATATTCTTCTGTTTGAGTTCAGTAGAGGAGAGAGCATTTCCGCTGTGAGTGGGGATGATGCTATTGGACAGAGTACGGCAAGAAAATGGTTTTCTCATTTTAGGAGGATCATTTTGGCGTTAGTGACTCTCCACGTTCAAGAAGACCGGGATTTGATGAAGATCGTTTAAACGCATTAATCCACCATGATCCACGTCCGTGTACTCTAGAATTGGCAAATGTGATGAATTGTGATCATTCCACCACTGTGGGACTTTCGCATGCAGCAAGGAAGGCTGAAAAACAGGATGTATGGGTACCACATGCTCTTAGCCAAAATCACAAAAATTAGCAGGTGGCCATATGTGCAGCTGTGCCTTGCTCGTTATCAGATGACTCGTGAACATCACAGACCATTGCTTTCCTGTACCATTGCTGGTGGCGAGAAGTGGGCTCTTCATACCAACATAAGGAGCAGAAGAAATGGTCGAGCCCAAACAAAGCAGCATCTTCCTATACAATATGTGTGCATCCACAAAAGATAGTTATGCATCTGGTGGAACAGTGACGTGTGGTGTATTAGGAATTGCTCCCCGAGATGTAGCCATCATTGCAGACATTTGTCAACAACTGAGACGTCTTGTAGACGCAGTCCAAGAACAACGACCAGGAAGACTGTGTGAAGTGGTGCAACTTTACGATAATGCCTGTCCTCATACTGCTATACTGACATAAAATACGATACAGGAATTGGGTTGGGAAATCATTTCGCACCAACTTCATTCATCTGATCTTTCGCCCCCAGATTTTCATGTTTTCTGCTCTCTATCGAACAAACCTAAAGGAATTTCCCTTCCAGATGAAAATGCGCTCCGACCATGGCTCGATGAGTTCTTTGCCTCAAAACCAAGTGATTTCTACATTGGCGGAATGAAAAGCTACACCAGATTGTTATAAATAGTGAAGGAGAATATATTATACATGATTAAAGCCTCTATTATGTGTGTTTGTTGTATTTATTAAACTTATGGAAAAAATTCTACGAACGTATGCACCAACCCAATACTAAAGTAGAATGATCACATAGAACTAGCAGCAGTAAAAATAGACACTAGGCTTCGAATTATTGGAAGAACCGCAAGGAAATTTATCTCACATGAGTGAAATTATTTACAGTACAATGTCTGGCTGATTCTTGAGGACAGCTTATCAATCTGGAACCTTTATCAAGTTGGATGAATTGGTTCTCATTCTACAGGCTGTTCTACGTACTGATCCACTGGTTCTAGCAGAACGCTTCATGAGACACTTTGCGACAGCGTCAGCATCCTTTTCCTATACTGCTACCTTTCTCAGGCAGAAACGCAGAGTTGAACAAACCCTCTCTGTTTCAACCCCTACCAAATTGAATCCTATAGTGAACACATTATTGATTGGGAATTTTTGCAGGCTCTTACCTCTTCACATGACACAGCCCTAGGCCCAGATTCCATCCACAACAAAATGAACCAGCACTTAGACGTTCCCCTGAGGCTACATCTCCTCAGGCTCTTCAACCGCATTTGGCTCACGGGTGCCTTCCATCTCAATGGCGAGATATCATAGTTATCCCCATCCTTAAGCCTGGGAAGAACCCAGCGTCTCTCGATAGCTACCTCTCGATTAGCATGACAAATGTACTTTGTAAACTGCTCGAGATGATGGTTAGCTTCCAATTATATTGGGTGCTCGAATCTTGGAGCCTTTCGTCCCCATATCAGTTTGGCTTCTGGGAGGGACGCACTACAACTGACCGTTTACTCAGATTGGAAATAGTAGTCTGACAGGCTTTTACTAACCGCTGGCACCTTATCGCAGTCTTCCTTGACCTGCATAAGGCAAACGACATGGATTGGAACCGTCACATTTTAGTTATCCTCCATGACATTGCTGCCCCCCTTTCGACTTTTATTTGCGAGTTTTTATCCCAACGGCTCTTCTGGGTTCAAGTTAGCACTTCAGACAGCACCTCTCGGATCTAGGAGAACGGTATCCCACAGGGTTCTGTGTTAAGTGTCACACTCTTCCTCATTGCTATCAATGGGCCTACAACCTCTGTTGGGCATCTGGTTACCCCAGCGTTGCACGCCGACGATTTTTGCATCTGGTGTAGCTCCCACTTAGTAGCATCTGCTGAATGCCAGCTCCAAGGTGCCATCCAACAGGCCTCTGCATGAGCCCTCTCACAAGGCTTCCAGTTTTCTCCCTCCAAAACGCGGGTTATGCATTTTTGCTGTCCACCACAGAACACCCTATCCAGAACTTTATTTAGGCGACCAGTGCCTAGATGTTGTAGCACAGTCCCGTTGTTGGGCCTTATTTTTGATGAAAGCTGATGTGGCTGCCCCATATTTGCTACCTGAAGATTACCTACAAGCAGAAACTAAATGCTCTCCGCCTCCTGGCACACACATCTAAGGGTGCAGACCATGCTACACGTCTCCAGCTTTATTGCACTCTGGTTTTCTCTAGATTAGATTATAGTTGTCAGGTTTACAGCTCAGTGTTTCCTTCCATTCTGAAGCTACGTGACCCTGTTCATCATTATAGGATGTCAGGCTGTTAGTGCCTTTCGCACTAGCCCTGTCGACAGTCTCTTTGCGGAAGCTATTCCCCCTCTACAGGTGACGGAGCTGACTTCTGGTTTCTTAAGCAATCGCCATTCGACGATTCCCTGACCATCCTGTGTACCCCGTCCTCTTTGCAACCGAGGGCCGTCTCCCTCCTGAAACCTGCCCTTGGGTCGGATTGCCGGTTGGAATGCATCTCACTTCCCTCTGCTGAAATCTCCATCTCCAGTTACTGGGAAGTGCCTCATGTGTTTCCTCCCCCCCCCCCCCCCCCCACTTGGATTGTGCTTGGACCGCAGATTAGGACCAACCTATTTCAGGGTTCTAAGGTCTGGTTCAAATGGCTCTGAGCACTATGGGACTTAACATCTGAGGTCATCAGTCCCCTAGAACTTAGAACTAATTAAACCTAACTAACCTAAGGACGACACACACATCCATGCCCGAGGCAGGATTCGAACCTGTGACCGTTGCGGTCACGCGGTTCCAGACTGAAGCACCTAGAACCGCACGGCCACTCCGGCCGGCCCTAAGGGCTCTGTCACCCCCTACAATATACCGTCGCCTTGTACATTCCATCTTTGAGGAGTTCCAGGGTGCTATGATCTTTTACACTGATGGTTCTAAAATGATAGATAAGGCGGGATACAATTTTACATCTCCTACTGGCATGGAACACCATAATGGTTAGCTTCCAACAACAGAGCTGCTAGCCATTAACAGGGTCCTCCATTGTGTTTTCAGGCCTCTCTCCACAGTGTTTCAATATGTACTGACTCAATAAGCAGCCTGCAGGCTATAGACCGATGTCGAGTAATCTAGGGTCCAACCGATATGGTTACGAGCCCAGGCGAGGCTCTGCAGGCAATGTGCTGTTAGCAAAAGCAGTCGTGTTGGTCGTCTGCTGTCATAACCTGTTAACGCAAAATTTCGCCGCACGCTCTAACGGATACTTTAGTCGTAAGTCCCATATTGATTTATGCGGTTATTTCACGCAGTGTTGCTTGTTTCTAGCACTGGCAGCTGTGCAAACGCCGCTGCCCTCGATCGTTACGTGGAGGCCGTCGGCCATTGCGTTTTCGGTGGTGACAGGTTGTGCCTGAAATTTGGCATTCTCGGGACACTCTTGACACTGTAGATCTCGGAATTGTGAATTCCCTAACGATTTCCGAAACTGAATATCCCACGTGTCTAGCTCCACTTACCATTCCGCGTTCAAAATGGTTAATTCTGTAGTGCGGCCATAATCCTGTCGGAAACCTTTTCACATGAATCACCTGAGTTCCACGATCTGTACTGTTTGGCTGCGATGACTTGACGATTTCGCTAGTGTTACCAGAAGCAGGCACTACTTGAATGATGTTCTTTTGTCTCCGAGCGCTGCTAAGGTCAAGCTGCATCTAGACGCGAAGTATTACGAAAGGCCTATGTCCACTTACAAGTAACTTGGGTAAACTGCTGAGGTGCTTACATTAGAACGAAAACTTAGTCAAGTTTACTTCTTCAAGTCACTGGCGCCAGTTTATTTCAGAAACTTGCTGCAAGTACTGATTACGGAAGTGCAATTATTCTTAAAAATCAGAGCCGTCGCCACAGTTGTATTATTATTAATGAATGAAAATCATGACGAGGCACAAAACAAAACAAAAAATGGAAAAAAATATTACAGGTGTACATATTGATGTTACAAAGAAACACTATTCAGTTAACTAAAATCTAGAGAACTTCACTTAGATTAAAAACTTTGAGAATGTCGTATGCAAATTTCGAAAATCTCTTGTCTTCTGTTTAAGCGAATATTCGACAACGGAAAACAGAAACGTATCGCGTTATCTCACCAACAGACTGCGTTTTAATTGCTCTTCGGTTTTTGCAAGCAATATTTACTACTTGTATCACAAATTTAATGCATTTATTTTTACGATAACATTAAGAAATCAGGTAAAATGTAAAGATGTCTACACTACCATTCTGCTTTCCCTTCTGGTGAAACAAATTTATTGGTAAACTCATTTCGCACTTCCTTGACTTATTGGCTCCAACGGACATTTGTTTGGGCCACATATCTTTGTGCAATTTTCCTTTCTACATTGATTTTTTTTTCGTACCGGTAGTGAACACAAACGACTTCTGGAAATTTGATAAAAACTTTCAGGAAATGACAAATTGGGGGAACACTTGTTGGGACAAGCAAGAAACTATAGCGAATTTCCACCCTGCAGTGGCCGGCTGCGGTGGCCTAGCTCAGTCCGGAATCCCGCAGCTGCTACGGTCGCAGGTTCGAATCCTGCCTCGGGCTTGGATGTAAGTGATATCCTTAGGTTAGTTAGGTTTAAGTAGTTCTAAGTCTAGGGGACTGATGACCTCAGATGCTAAGTCCCGTAGTGCTCGGAGCCATTTGAACCACCCTGCAGTGGAGTGTGCGCTGTTTTGCAACTTCCTGACAAATTAAAACTGTGTCCCGGGCTGGTGGTACTCGAATCTGGGAATACGGTCTGGCACACAGTTGGCAAGAAGTATCATGCAAGGAACTGTTCACACAAACTTGCGAACTTCTCGAAGTTTACGAAACTAGCTAACGGCGACGTGAGGGGGGGGGGGGGGGGGGAGGTTGCAGATACTGTGGTTCGCAATATTTCACCTAATTTTGTGATTGTGTGGGTAATGCGCCACACCACAGGAAGAAATGCGACAGAATACCTAATAAATATGATTTCAGAATGGCGATGTTAGAGTGGTTGCGAGACAGGCAAATAAACTGCAACGACTCGGTGAGGAAGGCTGAACTGTTATCGAAAATAAAGGAAAACAAATCAGGCGTGAAAGTGAACGTCGTGGATAAAATCGGCGACAAGCAGAGGCCACAAAGTAGTCCGTTTACTGCCCTACATCTGCGTTGTAAATCCGACAGAATTGGCAGGGGCCAAAATAAAACACAATTTCAAGGAGAACAATGTCAGTGGTGGCATGTAGAAGGAAAGATTGCAGAATCTTGCTAATGCTGCTTTCCTTCCCGTTGCTGCACAGGAATGGCAAGGTTACGGCGGAAAAATGCAGCAGCTAAAGTAAGAGTATTGGACACGAGATCGAATACTGGAAACGGCCATCGAAGAAGTTATCTTAAAAACCATACCCTCAAGGAATTATGACGGTGATGATGATGATCCTGAATTGAACACAGATGACAGTGACCTTTTGTGAACATCATTTTGACAATGTCTTCAGGCACAATTAATTACACTTAGTAAACATTAGTGCTGTGCTGTGTTTAATCAACGCAATGTGCAGACATATTCCAAAAATCAGTTTTTGAGTTTAGGTTCTTAGTGCCGTAAGTTGTACATTCGCCTACTTTCGTTCTCCATTACTATAGATGAATCAATAAGCTCTCGAGGTGAAGCTCTCGAGCATGGTTCAAAATGGCTATGAGCACTATGGGACTTAACATCTGTGGTCATCAGTCCCCTAGAACTTAGAACTACTTAAACCTAACTAACCTAACGACATCACACACATCATGCTCGAGGCAGGATTCGACCTGCGACCGTAGCGGTCGCGCGGTTCCAGACTGAAGCGCCTAGAACCGCTCGGCCACATCGGCCGGCTCTCTCGAGCATCGCTATGTCAACAAATTAGGTGATTTCCTGTCTGAAGCAAGTGTCACTTCAGCAGGTAAATATTTCTGCGAGTGCTGCCTCCGATTTCGCGTTAAGCATAAAACTCGGTTAGTCATGCCAGCACTGTTACGAGCACCTGACGTGGCCTTCCCCCTCACCGCTCCTGCAGTCTCGACAGCCCTAATGTGGGCACACGCCGTTCCCGACAGCCACCACGCCAATCGTCAACTTATCGTGGTCGAACCATATATTTGCATATCGTTATCTCATGACTTTTCACCTCAGTCTACTACTCGCCCTTTTAAAAGAAAAAACTGGTCGCTCTGGGGCGCTTGTAGATAGTGTAGAACTGGTGCCAGGCGGTTATCTGGTTCTCGCTGACGCAAGTCATAGCACCTGAAGTGGTCGACTGTATAGAATCAGCGCAGCGGGATGCGTTGTTGTGGAGACGTGGTACGATGGAAGAATGGCTTATAGTCTTCAGACTGCGTGGTGCTCACAGAGAATGGTGTACTACTGTCAACCATGGAATACGTTGTACGAATAGTGGCAGTAAAAAGATTCTAACCGACGGGGACCAGAGGCAGATATCGCACATAGCTAACATCTACATTTACATCTACGTGATTACTCTGCTATTCACAATAAAGTGCCTGGCAGATGGGTCACCTTCAAGCTGTCTCTCTACCGTTCCACTCTCGAATGGCGCGCGGGAAAAACGAGCACTTAAATTTTTCTGTGCGAGCCCTGACTTCTCGTATTTTATCGTGATAATCGTTTCTCCCTGTGTAGGTGGGTGCCAACAGAATGTTTTCGCAATCGGAGGAGAAAACTGGTGATTGAAATTTCATGAGAAGATCCCGTCACAACGAAAAACGCCACTCCAATTCACGTATCATGTCTGTGGCACTATCTCCCCTACTTCGCTATAATACAAACCGAGCTGCCCTTCTTTCCACCCTTTCGATTTCATCCGTCAGTCCCATCTGATGCGGATCCCACACCGCACAGCAATACTCCAGAACAAGGCGGACAAGCGTGGTGTAAGCAGTCTCTTTAGTAGACCTGTTGCACCTTCTAAGTGTTCCGCCAATGAATCGCAGACTTTGGTTGGCTCTACCCACATTATCTATGTGATCGTTCCAATGTAGGGTATTTGTAATTGTAATCCCTAAGTATTTAGTTGAATTTACAGCCTTCAGATTTGTGTGACTTATCGCGCAAGGGAAATTTTGCGGATTTCTTTTAGTACTCATGTGAATAACATCACACTTTTCTTTATTCAGGGTCAATTGTCACTTTTCGCACCATACAGATATCTAAGTCATTTTGCAATTCGTTTTGGTCATCTGATGACTTTACAAGACGGTAAATGACAGCATCATCTGCAACCAATCTGAGACGGCTACTGAGATTGCCTCCTATGCCGTTAATATAGATCAGAAACAATAGAGGGCCTATAACACTTCATTGGGGAACGCCGGATAATATTTATTTTTTACTCGATTACTACGAACTGTGACCTTTCTGACAGGAAATCACGAATCCAGTCGCACAACTGACACAATATTCCATAGGCACACAGTTTGGTTAGAAGACGCTTGTGAGTGACGATGCCGAAAGCCTCCTGGAAATCTAAAAATATGGAATGAATTTGACATCCCCTGTCGATAGCACTCATTACTTCATGAGTATAAAGAGCTAGTTGTGTTTCGCAAGAACGATATATTCTGAATCCGTGCTGACTACGTGTCAATAAACCGTTTTCTTCGATGTACTTCTTAATGTTCGAATACAATATATGTTTCAAAACCCTACTGCAAATCGACGTTAGTGATATGGGCCTGTAATTCAACGGATTACACCTACTTCCCATTTTGGGTATTGCTATGACTTGAGCAATTTTCTAGTCTTTATGTACGGATCTTTCTGTGAGCGAGCGGTTGTATACAGGGTCTTACAAAAAGGTACGGCCAAACTTTCAGGAAACATTCCTCACACACAAAGAAAGAAAATATGTTATGTGGACATGTGTCCGGAAACGCTTACTTTCCATGTTAGAGTTCATTTTATTACTTCTCTTCAAATCACATTAATCATGGAATGGAAACACACAGCAACAGAACGTACCAGCGTGACTTCAAACACTTTGTTACAGGAAATGTTCAAAATGTCCTCCGTTAGCGAGGATACATGCATCCATCCTCCGTCGCATGGAATCCCTGATGCGCTGATGCAGCCCTGGAGAATGGCGTATTGTACCACAGCCGTCCACAATACGAGCACGAAGAGTCTCTACATTTGGTACCGGGGTTGCGTAGACAAGAGCTTTCAAATGCCCCCAAAAATGAAAGTCAAGAGGGTTGAGGTCAGGAGAGCGTGGAACCCATGGAATTGGTCCGCCTCTACCAATCCATCGGTCACCGAATCTGTTGTTGAGAAGCGTACGAACACTTCGACTGAAATGTGCAGGAGCTCCATCGTGCATGAACCACATGGTGTGTCGTACTTGTAAAGGCACATGTTCTAGCAGCACAGGTAAAGTATCCCGTATGAAATCATGATAACGTGCTCCATTGAGCGTAGGTGGAAGGACATGGGGCCCAATCAAGACATCACCAACAATGCCTGCCCAAAAGTTCACAGAAAATCTGTGTTGATGATGTGATTGCACAATTGCGTGCGGATTCTCGTCAGCCCACACATGTTGATTGTGAAAATTTACAATTTGATCACGTTGGAATGAAGCCTCATCCGTAAAGAGAACATTTGCAGTGAAATGAGGATTGACACATTGTTGGATGAACCATTCGCAGAAGTGTACCCGTGGAGGCCAATCAGCTGCTGATAGTGCCTGCACACGCTGTACATGGCACGGAAACAACTGGTTCTCCCGTAGCACTCTCCATACAGTGACGTGGTCAACGTTACCTTGTACAACAGCAACTTCTCTGACGCTGACATTAGGGTTATCGTCAACTGCACGAAGAATTGCCTCGTCCACCGCAGGTGTCCTCGTCGTTCTAGGTCTTCCCCAGTCGCGAGTCGTAGGCTGGAATGTTCCGTGCTCCCTAAGACGCCGATCAATTGCTTCGAACGTCTTCCTGTCGGGACACCTTCGTTCTGGAAATCTGTCTCGATACAAACGTACCGCGCCACGGCTATTGCCCCGTGCTAATCCATACATCAAATGGGCATCTGCCAACTCCGCATTTGTAAACATTGCACCGACTGCAAAACCACGTTCGTGATGAACAGTAACCTGTTGATGCTACGTACTGATGTGCTTGATGCTAGTACTGTAGAGCAATGAATCGCATGTCAACACAAGCACCGAAGTCAACATTACCTTCCTTCAATTGGGCCAACTGGCGGTGAAACGAGGAAGTACAGTACATACTGACGAAACTAAAATGAGCTCTAACATGGAAATTAAGCGTTTCCGGACACATGTCCACATAACACCTTTTCTTTATTTGTGTGTGAGGAATGTTTCCTGAAAGTTTGGCCGTACCTTTTTGTAACACCCTGTATAGTTGCTAAATATGGAGCTATTGTATCAGCATACTCTGAGAGGATCCTGACTGCTATACAATCTGGACCGGAAGCCTTGCTTTTATTAAGTGATTTAAGCTGCTTTGCGACAACGAGGATATCCATTTCTGTGTTTCTCATCTTGGCAGTTGTTCTTGATTGGAATTCAGGAATATTTACTTCGTCTTCTTTGGTGAAGGAGTTTCGGAAAATCGTGTTCAATAACTCTGCTTTAGCTGATGATAGTCAGGTTCAAAACTGGCAGGGATTGCTCATATCACTGAATGAAGGTCTATCTAAACGGTTCACCGAACGAACGTAGCGAAGGGAACTGCATAGAATAACAATTGGAGTCTGGCATCTCGCAATAGGCCATTACTCACAGCGGCACGTTTAATTCCATGTCTTCAGTAGACACAAAACTGGACATCAGCGCCGACCGTGGTGGCCGAGCGGTTCTAGGCGCTTCAGTCCGGAACCGCGCGACTGCTACGGTCGCAGGTTCTAATCCTGCCTCGGGCATGGATGTGTGTAATGTCCGTAGGTTAGTTAGGTTTAAGTAGTGCCAAGTTCTAGGGGACTGATGACCTCAGATGTTAAGTTCAGAATGGTTCAAATGGCTCTGAGCACTATGGGACTTAACTTCTGAGGTCATCAGTCCCCTAGAACTTAGAACTACTTAAACCTAACTAACCTAAGGACATCACACACATCCTTGCCCGAGGCAGGATTCGAACCTGCGACCGCAGCGGTCGCGCGGTTCCAAACAGTAGCGCCTAGAACCGCTCGGCCACTGCGGCCGGCAGATGTTAAGTCCCATAGTGTTCAGAGCCATTTCAACCATTTGGACAGTAGCTGACAGCGGGCCTTTAATGTGGTCCGACGAGTCGCAATATTGTCTCTTTTAAAATGAAGCAAGGCGTCGATTACACGACGACCCAGCGATACGTTTAACCCGTATTGTGTGGAGGGTGTGGTTCACGCAGGAGGTGATGTTTTGGGGTGTTTGTCTTACCACGACTTGGGCCGCCAACTGATTCAGGCTGCCCTGACCATGAACCACGATGTCTATTTCAGTATTCTCGGTGACCAAGCATTGTATTTTTTTTTTTCTTTTATACCATCTTCATGATGAGTACGCTGCGTACACTCACGCCTTCCACACTCAGGCATGCTATCGCACCTCGACTGACCTGGAACTTAGCTGATCTTAATATCATGGAAAATGTCAGACTATGTGGAACAGGGACACTTCAAGGTTGGAGCAGGAACACATTGCTAAACGGAGCTGTGGCGTTTGCCCATTCTTGGAGAAGAATGTGTAAAGAAGCCTCCTTATCTGTTAGAGGAACCGCCCAGGCACACGCCTGTACTGGAACCAAGGAAAACAGATACTGATCGTCGAATGATAATTTGAGCCCTCATGAACACGAGTCCAGTGTCGCCGGCCTGGAGTGTCATCGTTCTCACCGATTTCAGGTCGCTGAAGTAAAGCGCGTCCACACGGTGCCTCCTTCTGTTCAGCTATGCGCAGGCGCGTGGCGATTTCGACGGCATAACATGGGAATGCATCTCGCGCGTGCGTGTTTAGTCGAAAATTGATGACACAGTCGAAGCTGATAGGCTCCCGTCCTCGGTGAGAATCTCGTACGGTATTTGACGGACAACAACAGCCAAAGCGTGATCAGCCTGTTTACGAAGTCCGCGCGCGTTTCGTAATATTCTGTTGTGTGTTTCCGTCTGCGACGTCCATCACCAATAAAGTAAGCACATTGGGAGATCACAGATGACTGCAAGCTTAAACTGGAAGAAGTTTATCTTAATAAATATTGGAGAGCGGAAAAAATTGAAGTACAATCAATGTATAAAGAATTTGTAAGTTGAAAATTAAAAGAAATCTTTGACATGCAAATGCGTGACAGTGATAACGAATTCGTTGTCCATTTGACGGAGATGCTGAGTCGCAGATCGACGCAACAAAAAAACTGTCACAAGTAAAGCTTTCGGCCAGTAAGGCCTTCGTCAAAAATAGACGACAAACACGCACACACTCACGCAAACGTTACTCACACACACGGCTGCAGTCTCTGACAATGGCAGCGTGGTTTCAGTTACCTGAGACTGCAGTCGTGCGTGTGAGTATCGTTACTTGTGACAGGCTTTTTTTTGCGTCTATCTGCGACTCAGCATCTCCGCTATATGGTGAGTAGCAACTTTCCTTTTCTTAATATTGTTACATTCTATCCTGGATTTTCCATTATTTGATCGTTGTCCATTTGTAAAGAGCCATTTTTCTACGAAACGCCAGAAATTTTATAATTTCGGAACAAATCCGTATGGAATATTAATCAATAATGTTATTATTATTGTTGTTGTTGTTGTTGTGGTTGTGATCTTCAGTTCGAAGATTGTTGCAGTTCTCTCTGCTAATCTATCCTGTACAAGCCTATTCATCTTTGCGTAACTACCGCAGCCTACTTCAATTTGAACTGTACTGTATTCAAGTCGTGGTGTCCGTCTACAGTTTTTACCCTCCACGCTTCCTTCCATTTTCAAGTTGACAATCCCATCAACCGCTCCCATCTTTTAGTCAAGTTGTGCTATAATTTTTTATTCTCGTCAGTTCGATTCAGTACCTCCTCATTGTCCGCCTCCTTAGCTGAGCGCTGAACGCGACGGACTCTCATACGGGGGACCCCGGTTCTGCCCGGGATTTTTTTCTTGGTGGGGGGACTGGAGAGGGATACCCCCAGCCCCGTGATGGCAACATGATTAAGATATAGCGGTTCCGATGTCGACAACAGGCGACTGTGCGGTGTGTTAACCCCATGCCCCTCCATACCGCATCCGATGATGAATGACAGAATGACAATGCGATCGGTCAAGTATCGCTTGGTATGCAGGGCTTGATATCGACGTTCCCTGACTGCCTCCTCATTAGTTACGTGCTCTACGCGTCTAATCTTCAACATTCTCCTATTGCGCCAAATTGCGAAAGTTTCTATTCTCTCATAGCCCGAACTGCTTCTCGTCCATGTTTCACTTCTATACAAGGCTACACTTTATACAGATACCTTCAGAAAATACTCGTAACAAATTGATATTAGATTTCAACAAACTGCTCTTTTTCAGAAATGCTTTTGTTGCTATTGCCAGTTTGTATTTTATATCCTCTCTACTTCGGCCATCAACAGTTCTTTTACTGCCCAAATAGCAAAACTCATCTACAGCTTTTACTTCGTCATTTAATAATCTACGTTGCTCAGCATCATCTGATTTACTTCGATTACGCTCCATTATCCTTGTTGCACTTTTCTTGACATTCATCTCATAATCTCTTTTTAACATACACTCCTGGAAATTGAAATAAGAACACCGTGAATTCATAGTCCCAGGAAGGGGAAACTTTATTGACACATTCCTGGGGTCAGATACATCACATGATCACACTGACAGAACCGCAGGCACATAGACACAGGCAACAGAGCATGCACAATGTCGGCACTAGTACAGTGTATATCCACCTTTCGCAGCAATGCAGGCTGCTATTCTCCCATGGAGACGATCGTAGAGATGCTGGATGTAGTCCTGTGGAACGGCTTGCCATGCCATTTCCACCTGGCGCCTCAGTTGGACCAGCGTTCGTGCTGGACGTGCAGACCGCGTGAGACGACGCTTCATCCAGTCCCAAACATGCTCAATGGGGGACAGATCCGGAGATCTTGCTGGCCTGGGTAGTTGACTTACACCTTCTAGAGCACGTTGGGTGGCACGGGATACATGCGGACGTGCATTGTCCTGTTGGAACACCAAGTTCCCTTGCCGGTCTAGGAATGGTAGAACGATGGGTTCGATGACGGTTTGGATGTACCGTGCACTATTCAGTGTCCCCTCGACGATCACCAGTGGTGTACGGCCAGTGTAGGAGATCGCTCCCCACACCATGATGCCGGGTGTTGGCCCTGTGTGCCTCGGTCGTATGCAGTCCTGATTGTGGCGCTCACCTGCACGGCGCCAAACACGCATACGACCATCATTGGCACCAAGGCAGAAGCGACTCTCATCGCTGAAGACGACACGTCTCCATTCGTCCCTCCATTCACGCCTGTCGCGACACCACTGGAGGCGGGCTGCACGATGTTGGGGTGTGAGCGGAAGACGGCCTAACGGTGTGCGGGAGCGTAGCCCAGCTTCATGGAGACGGTTGCGAATGGTCCTCGCCGATACCCCAGGAGCAACAGTGTCCCTAATTTGCTGGGAAGTGGCGGTGCGGTCCCCTACGGCACTGCGTAGGATCCTACGGTCTTGGCGTGCATCCGTGCGTCGCTGCGGTCCGGTCCCAGGTCGACGGGCACGTGCAACTTCCGCCGACCACTGGCGACAACATCGATGTACTGTGGAGACCTCACGCCCCACGTGTTGAGCAATTCGGCGGTACGTCCACCCGGCCTCCCGCATGCCCACTATACGCCCTTGCTCAAAGTCCGTCAACTGCACATACGGTTCACGTCCACGCTGTCGCGGCATGCTACCAGTGTTAAAGACTGCGATGGAGCTCCGTATGCCACGGCAAACTGGCTGACACTGACGGCGGCGGTGCACAAATGCTGCGCAGCTAGCGCCATTCGACGGCCAACACCGCGGTTCCTGGTGTGTCCGCTGTGCCGTGCGTGTGATCATTGCTTGTACAGCCCTCTCGCAGTGTCCGGAGCAAGTATGGTGGGTCTGACACACCGGTGTCAATGTGTTCTTTTTTCCATTTCCAGGAGTGTACTATACATTCCGTTCACCTGTTCTACCAAATCCTTTGCTGTCTCTGACAGCTTTACAGAGACGAAGGCAAACATTAAAATTATTATTTGTTCTACAGGGACTAATTGCGTATCCAAATTTCTGATTCATTTGCTTTACTTATTAATAACGAATATTTTTATGCATCTGAAAAGATGGTCGTTAATATCTGAAAAGATGGCCGTCAATATAGCACACGAGAATGTTGTTGAAGAGCTTTACTCGCGTATTTTGCGATTTCTGCAACAGTCACACGTATGTTTTATTTTTGCTACTTTGTTCCCGCGTATCTAGAACAGCGCACGAGAAAAGTACAGAGTGCAGTGGTTAACACACAGCACTGGCATTCGGGAGGACGGCAGTTGAAATCCCTGTCCGCCAATCCAGACCTAGGCAAATCCTGGAATGGTACCTTTGAAACAGAGATGCACTATTTCCGCCCCCATTTTTTTCCAGTTAGACCTTGTGCTCCTTGTGAACTGCCACGTCGCCGACGAGACGTTAAAGCCTAATTTTCAATCTTCCTTTTCTTCCTTCGGGAATGGGAATAGAGGCGTAGTATTGTATGTTATGTCGATCGGTTTTGTAATTTATTTATTGACCTTCACTAATGTTCCATTATAGAGTAACTAATACAGATCGTATGTTTGCATAATGTGTTTTGAAACTTGTTGAACAGTATTATTGTAAAGTTTTGTTCTCATTTTTTTAATTACCCGCTGAATCGTCGTGATCTCATACCCTGGTTGGTTGGTTCATTTGGGGGAGGGGACCAAACGACGAGCTCATCGGCCCCATTGGATTAGGGAAGGATGGGGAAGGAAGTCGGCCGTGCTCTTTCAAAGGAACCATCCCGGCATTTGCCTGAAGCAATTTAAGGAAATCACGATAAACCTAAATCAGTATGGCCGGACGCGGGTTTGAACTGTCGTCTTCCCGAATGCGAGTCCAGTGTGCTAACCAATGCGCCACCTCGCTCGGCCGTATCCTGTCGGCAATTGAATCTATGACACTTGCGTATTATTATTTAATCCCTCAAAATTGCCATTCACTTAAAATTACGAAATAAAAATTGAATAACAATACTGATAAAAGACAAGACAGAGAGGAAATATTTAAAAAAGGAAGACTTCTGCCTATTACTTAAATACGTGGTGGGGGCTACAATTACTATTAGAGTTTTTAAGTAAACTCTACGTAAGAGTTTCTTTTCCACACTAGCTTCGGGAACCTTATGGATCCGAAGGCAAATCGACGCTGTACTGGAATATTTCCCATTTCACCACCTGAGTATTAGGTTACATAATGGAGATCTAACTTACGTTTTAGAATCGGTCTGCGATGTGAGAAGACGTGCTGACGGTGTACTGGGCACACTTCCCTTCATTCGATTCGTTCTTATCCTCATATGGAGCCGGTCATTTTCTCCAAGATATGTCGCATCCTTCTGCTTTGTGAGCGCATTAGTTGGTCAGAACGCTCTCTTTTTGCGAGCAAATTACAGCTATTGTATTCATCAATTCAAGTTCAACTCATTACGCGATTACTCCTAGATAGGAGTGTTCTGAAGCTGATTTCTCTATTCTGTCATCAAGGACTCGCAAATTGGACATTTTTGTAGAACCTATTCAGATGTATCGGCTGCCCCATAATCGCATCAGGGTTTCTGCTTTCATTTCTTTCTTGAACTAAAATTATATTCACCGTGCCTGCATCAACAATAGAACTCACCTCCGTAGCAGAGACCGTAACGCACCCCTGTAAGGTGGCGCTCGATGCGGAGGTAACCGGTACCTGGTGGAAGAAAATTTCATTTCTAGTATTTGACTTCCGGGGGAAAAGAGGAGGTGGCGTACTGTTCCTGGTCTCCAGGCTTTGCACCAATGTTACTGGATAAAATTTCAAACCTCACGGCCTTTCCCCATCGGGTAGATGATATGGGGCACTGTTGACTGTGCTCCATCCGTCGCATGGGGACATTGTGCTCGGTGGTCCCATCGGTGTTATTCGACAGCAGCAGCACCTGGTTTAACACTATTCCTTTCTTTCATTTAGAATAAACAAAACAAGCTGTAATCACCCTGTTATGTAAACGACATAGATATACACTCGAGATTTCATAACAGGCCGCAAGGAAGGCAATGGCAAAGCACTTTCACCAGACCTTGCCCCAGAACGGCAATGTGGGATTCCCTCATCTGATTCCAACGCTCTTTCTGTGAGTGTGACATTGACTTAGAGTTTCTGCAGGAGGGAAACATGCTAATGATGATAAGGACAACAAGATAGACTATGGCAACCTATCTGACCATTGCATTACGGTTATGCAGAGACCAACATGTCTGCAAACTAAGACTTCAATAAAATATGACACACCCCGACGGTGGTATAAAAGCGTCATTACATGTGTGGAAAATAAGTTTTCTGGTGTGCATAATCAGGCAAAACCAAACTCCCATAATTTGGCAATACGTCTCCTTCCAGCCACAAAGGAGTTTAGTCTCTCTTGGCGACGAAAAAAAAATCGCAACCCCAAAAAATAATTAATGTACAGTAATCAAATTTCGGGAAACATCTCTAAGTAACATATTTAAGTGATTAACATTGCAAAATTACTGGTTAATGTAGGCACGAGATAAGCCATTGCAAATGTGAAATGTTGGTACATTAATAACCGGTGTAACCGCCGGAATGTAGAATGGAAGGTGCGGTTGCGCCTGCATTGTGTTGTACAGGTGCCGGATGTGATGATGTCCCATATGTGCTTGACTGGAATCATATCTGGTGATCGAGCAGACCAATGCAACATGTCGATACATATAGAGCAAGTTGGATTACAACATTGATAGCAAGTTGGATTACAACATTGATATGTGGGCGAGCGTTATCCAGTTGGAAAACACTCTCTGGATGCTGTTAATGTATGACAGCAGAGCAGGTCGAATAACCAGATTGACGCACAAATTTGCGGTGGGATAACCACGAGAGTGCTCCTGCAGTCATGCAAAATCGCACCCCAGGCCATAACTTCAGGTGTAGGTCCAGTGTTTCTAGCAACAGACAGGTTGATTGCACTCCCTCAACTAGCCTCTTCCTAATCAACACACGACCATCGCTGGCACCGAGGCAGAACCAGCTTTCATCAGAAAACACAACAGACCTCCGCCCTGCCCTCCAGTGATCTCTCGCTTGACACTACTGAAATGGCAAATGGCGGTGCTTTTGTGTCAGTGTAAAGCACGTTACAGGGCCTCTGGCTGGGAGGTGTCCTTGAAATAACCAATCTGTAACAGTTCGTTGTATGACCGTGGGGCCAACTGCTGCTCAAATTGCTGCTGCAGATGCAGCACGGTGCGCGCCAGAGCCATACGCCGAACACGAAGCATTTCTCTCCCGGTAGTTCCACCTGGCCGTCCGGAAACCGATCTTCTTGCGACCGTACATTCTCGTGACCACCACTGCCAGTAATCATGTACAATGGCTATTGTCCTGCAAAGTCTTTGTGCAGTATCGGAGAAGGAACATCCAGCTTCTCATAGCCCTATTACACGACTTCGTTCAAACTCATTGGGGTGTTGACAATGGCGTCTTTGTCGCCTTAGTTATTCTTGACTAACATCAACTCATCAAGTCCACTCTCAAAAGTACTAACGCTAACAACCATTACAGCGTGTATATATGTCATCCTCACAGTGACGCAACTAGCTCCAATTTTATGCAACTGGCGCGAAACTTTAATACATATCATCTTTCAGATGTAGAAACACGCCTACCAATTTTCGTTTATGTCGGACAACTCCTTCTTGGGGTAGCTATTTTTTCCGTCAGCGTATTTGATTTGCTTTACGAGACCCGCATGTTATAGTCCTGCAGATAGATGTTCTTTATCTGACTCGAAGGGGCAAGAATGCAAAACACAACTTTTCAAGCCATCGTCGGCAGAAAGCGAAAACTGTAGCTTCGGGTTACACATTTAAGATGAGCACACGATACAATTAGCCACCCTCAGGAGCCATCGTGCTAATACTAAGTAACACCGCCCGTGATCGTGTTAATGGGCTCAGTTCGGCGGGGAAGAAGGCCTTCAAGTATCCCACACCCAACTGAACCTAAGCATTGACGATGAAATCCCGTAGAGCTACCAAATAGCGGAGTTGTTGATTGCTACGTTTCACTTGCTGTTGCAAATAGTCCCAGACATGTAATATGAGATTAAGGTCGTGTGATTTAGAGGACCAGGGGAGGTGCAGTACGTTACCTTAGTGTTTGTCATACCAAGAACGTGTGTGTGTAACCTTATAAACATGGATGTTGTCATCATGGAAGACGGAGCGTCCACAGCACACACATGATGCAGCTGTATCAGAAACTGAAACGCTCGGTCAGCGTGAATTTTGAAATGAACATCCTGTTTCACGTTCTCCGTAACGTGAATCAGTAGGCCCAAATAATGGTACGGGAAAAAAACCCAAAGCATCATAGAACCACTTGAAATACACCCTCCACACACTGTCCGTGGGTGCATTCGATGCCTTGCATCATTTGGATAGAGGCAAAGTCGTGACTCGCCGTGCCAAACGACACGCCTGTAGTCAGTCATTATTGTGTTTCTGTGTTGTTCGTTCGTTGAAGACATGCAGGTTATGTGCCGCTGTGAGAAGTGGCCTTTTGCAAGGTGCCCTACTCGATATTTCTATTGGATGCAGTTACCTTCGCAGGTTCGATCGGAAACTGTTTGAGAGGGACCTTACAGAACAAACTCTGTCAGGTTTGAAACGAATTGTCATTGGCAAGGCGTCGACTGCGATGCCTGTCAATTATTAGGTTGTTACGTCCACTGTTCTTATTCCGCGTTGCGTGGCCGCGATTTTTGCCCTATTCCTAGTCTTGGACAACCTGCATCTTGATACACCCAGAAATCGGTTACCTTCATTCACGGAATGGGCAAGACCCCGGCCAAACACGATAATTCCTTTTATCATCTTACTACGCTGCTTTCATACAGCCGACTGGCACATACACTTCACATCACATCACATCGCGGCGGAGGGTCATTGACAGCTATATACCAAGTCCACACCATCCACACCAGTCTTCTCGTTGAAGGGCATAACTAGTAGTCTACCAGCGGAAAAATGCACCTATAAGACCACAAAAATGCGAATATGTTCTGTTTATTTAATAAAAACTCTGACTGAAATGGAGGTACCAGGTGCCTCATCATACCTCCCTCAGCACCTTTAACAGTTTTCCCAAAAATTTTGGCACGCGTATATATATATATATATATATATATATATATATATATATATATATATATATATATTTATTTATTTATTTTTACATGCAGCTCACCTCAAACTCCCACACGCTCCCTCTAATTGTAACTCGCCCACAGCCACTAGTCCATCGCTGTAAGTCGCTCATACCCATCCACTCCCATTCGTCTTTTCCCACTCATTCATTCAGCTCAACTCATTGTCATTATCTCTTTGTGTCTCTCTGTCATTGTATCCCGTGTCACAGCCACAGCCCCTTCGTTCTGTCCTGCTATTGCTACAGTCTCCTCTCACTGTCACTGCCTCCCTCTTTCTTTCTCTTACTGCTACTATCTCATTCATTCATTCCTACTGCTGCTGTCTCTTCTCATAGTCAGTATCTGTCGTTGTCATTGTCATATACCATGTGTCTCGTTACCGGTGGCTGTCACCCACTTCCGCTTTCTTTTTATTCCTCCCCCCTACCAATGTCTCATTCACTCCCTTGCAAGCTCTGTTCTCTTTCATTCTGCTCTGTTCCACTGTCACTGTGTCCCTCTCTTTCTCTCACACTGCCATAGTCTTCTTTGCTCTTTCTATACTGCAACCACTGTCTACTGTCTGCAAGTATGTATTACTTCTCCATCTCTTTCCCACTGCCACTGTCTCCTTTCTCAGCAAAAAAGCACGAATATGTTCACATGCCAAAATTTTTGGAAAAAATTTTGAAGGTACTGATTAAGGTGGAATGAGGCAGCTGGTAACCCACTTTTTCAGTCAGTGTCTTTTTAATAGAGAGGATCATATTCACCTGTTTTAAGCTCCGATAGGAGCATTTTTCCGCTGGTTCCCTACTTTTCCGTGCTGCAGCAGGGCATGTAACTCATATGAAAAGACATTTATTGGTCAGCAAAATGTAGATAGTTTACTTATGTGAAACTGAAATAACGCAAAATTTATTTTACACCTCACACGGATTTTACGTGCAAAAAAAATTGCATGTGCTTCAGTGCTACAACATGGTGCTCCCACATGGATAACGGAGACACTTTACAGCTTATTCCTCCGTGCTATCGCACTTTATAACCTACGTTTTCGCCTCACACCGGATTTAACGTGCGTATTTTGCGTGTACAAGCAGGGCAACTTTGAACCTTTGTATCCCGGTAACGGATGAAAATACGAGAAATTTTCAAGGTGGTTCGAGAATGGCATCTTAGGAATACATCGGCCGGCCGGTGTGGCCAAGTGGTTCTAGGCGCTTCACTCTAGAACAGCGCGACCGCTACGGTCGCAGGTTCGAATCCTGCCTCGGGCATGGATGTGTGTGATGTCCTTAGGTTAGTTGGGTTTAAGTAGTTCTAAGTTCTAGGGGAATACATCGTAAAAATTTCCGCCATTTGCTGTACGTAGCCGTCTTGGAATCCTCGGCTGGGATTTGGTCCGTAGGTGACGGCGAAAATATAGTAAAATAAAAATGGAATAAAAATAAAAAACACCTTTTTTGGAGGGGAGGGAGGGGGCGGATTCCGAGAAGCTGCCCATGAACTAATGGTGCTTCCATAAGTTCCAACACGCTCGTCGTAGACCACATCAAATACACGAAGATCCAACCGATTTGCTCCATTTGCCTAAGCATGAGGAAGGATTTAATTTTCATTATTTGACCCTGTACTGTATGACAATGAGATCGAGCGCAGTAGCTACCACATTATACTCGCATTCGGGGAGGACGAGGGTTCAAAAGAGCGTCTGGCCATCCTGATTTAGGTTTTCCGTTATTTTCCTAAATTACTTAAGCCTAATATCGGAATGGGTCCCTTGAAAAGGCACAGCCGATTTCTTTCTCCATCCTTTCGTAGTTCGATTTTGTGCTCCATCTCTAATGACCTCGCTGTCGACGGACGTTAAACACCAATCTCCTCCTCCTCCTAGGATAGTTACAGTAAGCCGATCCTTCAGTTGTGTATAAGAATGGTCCCTAACCCAAGAGCCATTCAAAAGATTTCAGCGTTGTGGAACAAACAGATTTTGCCCGGTGCTCTTATACTGCATGAGAAGAAGGGTGGAAGTGGTGAATACGTCGGAAGAAGCGCCGCGCGAATAGTTTGGCCGGGGGCAGTGCGGAGCGGGCGACGTGTGGGCGTAGCGGGGTTTCCGGGCGGCGTCGGCGCCGTGCGTCAGGCGGCGGCGCGCGTGCGGGGGCGGCGGCCCACGCAGGCAGGCACTGCCGTCCAGTAGCCCCGCAGCACGCACCTCGCTAGGGGCAACCGTTTCTGTCGGGTTTGCAGCACCTGCTGCGAGGACGCTGCTGTCTCCAAGCGTCGCTCTCGTGCGGAACTCTGGCACAGTAAACGCCTCGTGCAGCGACCTCAATCCTGTGGACTTAGGTGAGTCACAGCGACGTGTGATAGCTCGTGTATAGGCTTCTCACTGTATTACAGCCGCCTCCCGAGTGTATGGCCTGCAGCGTGTACACTACTGGCCATTAAAGTTGCTACACCACGAAGATGACGTGCTACAGACGCGAAATTTAAGCGTCAGGAAGAAGATGCTGTGATATGCAAATGATTAGCTTTTCAGAGCATTCACACAAGGTTGGCGCCGGTGGCGACACCTACAACGTGCTGACATCGTTTCCAACCGATTTCTCATACATTGATCGGCGTTGCCTGGTGAAACGTTGTTGTGATGCCTCGTATGAGGAGGAGAAATGCGTACCATCACGTTTCCGACTTTGATAAAGGTCGGATTGTAGCTTATCGCGATTGCGGTTTATCGTATCGCGACGTTGCTGCTCGCGTTGGTCGAGATCCAATGACTGTTAGCAGAATATGGAATCGGTGGGTTCAGGAGGGTAATACGGAACGCCGTGCTGGATCCCAACGGCCTCGTATCACTAGCAGTAGAGATGACAGGCATCTTATCCGCATGGCTGTAAAGGATCGTGCAGCCACGTCTCGATCCCCGAGTCAACAGATGGGGACGTTTGCAAGACAACAACCATCTGCACGAACAGTTCGACGACGTTTACGGCAGCATGGACTATCAGCTCGGAGATCATGGCTGCGGTTACCCTTGACGCTGCATCACAGACAGGAGCGTCTGCGATGGTGTACTCAACGACGAACGTGGGTGCACGAATGGCAAAACGTCATTTTTTCAGATGTATCCAGGTTCTGTTTACAGCGTCATGATGGTCGCATCCGTGTTTGGCGACATTGCGGTGAACGCATCACCCGGCGTGATGGTATGGGGTGCCATTGGTTACACGTCTCGGTCACCTCTTGTTGGCATTGACGGCACTTTTTTTGAACAGTGGACGTTACATTTCAGATGTGTTACGACTCGTGGCCCTACCGTTCATTCGATCCCTGCGAAACCCTACATTTCAGCAGGATAATGCACGACCGCATGTTGCAGGTCCTGTACGGGCCTTTCTGGATACATAAAATGTTCGACTGCTGCCCTGGCCAGCACATTCTCTAGATCTCTCACCAATTGAAAACGTCTGGTCAATGGTGACCGAGCAACTGGATCGTCACAATACGCCAGTCACTACTCTTGATGAACTGTGGTATCGTGTTGAAGCTGCATGGGCAGCTGTACCTGCACACGCCATCCAAGCTCTGTTTCCGCTACGGTCGCAGGTTCGAATCCTGCCTCGGGCGTGGATGTTTGTGATGTCCTTAGGTTAGTTAGGTTTAACTAGTTCTAAGTTCTAGGGGACTAATGACCTCAGCAGTTGAGTCCCATAGTGCTCAGAGCCATTTTTGAACCAAGCTCTGTTTGACTCAATGGCCAGGCGTATCAAGGCCGTTATTACGGCCAGAGGTGGTTATTGTGGGTACTGATTTCTCAGGATCTATGCACCCAAATTGCGTGAAAATGTAATCACATGTCAGTTCTAGTAGAATATATTTGTCCAATGAATACCCGTTTATCATCTGCATTTCTTCTTGGTGTAGCAATTTTAATGGCCAGTAGTGTAGTTTGTCTTATACAGTTCGTTGCTGAGAAGACAAGCATGCGCCAGCTACTCTAGTGCGCATCGTGACGTGCTGTGTATGAGAATATCACGCGTCCTTCAAATAATACATGGTGTAGCAAAAAGAATAATCCAATTTTTTTTTAATCATAACTATTATGATATTTGAGATATGTGCGTGAACAACATACTTTTGGAAAGAGTTTTACATGGCTCCCGTTAGGTAGCAGCAGTGTGCGCCCACTTCAGTTCTAGTGAAAATGGTGTCGGGACAACAGAAAGCGTTTTGTGTTTTACGTTTTGCGCAGTGCGGGTCAGTAATAACTATTCAGCGTGACTTTCGTACTAGGTATGGTGTGGGTCCTCCTCCAGCGCAGAGCATTAGACGATGGCATGAACAGTTCCGAGAACAGGTTGTTTGTGTAAAGGCAAATCGCCAGGCCGTCCCCGAGTGCCTCACACACGTCGAACGCATCCGCCATAGTTTCACAGGGAGTCTGCAGAAATCCGTTGGCCATGCAGCTCGACAGCTCAACAGCCCCCGATGTCCGTCTGGCGTGTGTTACGTCGGCATTTACTCATGAAACCATACAAAATTCAACTATTGCAAGCTCCTCGTGAAGGTGACAAACAACAACGTGTGGAGTTCTGTAATTTCGTTCTTGGCAAGATGGAAGATGACAGTTTTCTTTCACGCGTAGTGTTTATTTCCATTTAAATGGAATGGTGAACCGTCATAATGTGAGAATGTGCGGTACGGAAGAACCACATGAAGTTGTAAAACATGAGAGGCACTCTCCAAAATTTAATGTCTTTTGTACAGTTTCAGGGGAAAAGGTGTATGGTCAGTTTTTCTTTGCCGAGAACACTGTTACAGGAAGCACGTATCTCGATGTGCTTGAATACTTTGTTTTCCCTCAGTTAGAGACTGATTAGAACGACTTCATTTACTAACAGGATGGGGCACCGCCACATTGTCATCTGGAAGTGCGGGAATTATTAAGTCAAAGGATTACTGAAAGACGGATCGGTCGCAATGGACCAAATGATTCAGCCTTACATTGCTGGGACGCGCGGGGTAGCCGAGCGGTCTTGGGCGCCTTGTCGCGGTTCGTGCGGCTCCCCCCGTCGGAGGTTCGAGCCCTCCTTCGGGCATGGTGTGTGTGTTATCCTTAATGTAAGTTAGTTTAAGTTAGATGAAGTAGTGTGTAAGCTTAGGGACCGTTGACCTCAGCAGTTTGGTCCCGTAAGACCTTACTTGTCCTTAGTGTAAGTTAGTTTAAGTTAGATGAAGTAGTGTGTAAGCTTAGGGACCAATGACCTCAGCAGTTTGGTCCCATAAGACCTAACCACAAATTTCCAAATTTTACATTGCTGGCCTCCTAGGTTACCGGATGTGACTATGTGATTATTTCTTGTGGGGGGGTTGTAAAAGACTCTGTTTATGTGCCTCCGTCACCAACAACAGTGAATGAACTGAGACATCGCATAACATCAGCTGTGGAAGTTGTAACTCAAGACATGTTCCCTGCATGTGGGAACAATCTGAATACTGCATTGACATATGCTGTGCATCTCGGAAGGGGGGGGGGGGGGGGGGGGGCGTATCGAACATCTATGAAAAGGCATGAAAAAAAGCTTTTGAGTTTCCCGTTCATCAAAAAACGTATGTGTTCATTAGTTTCAGAAATCTCGACGTGCCAAATCGGATGATTCTTTTTGATGCACCCTATATTTTCACAAACAAGGTACGGAAAGCACTGTGTGACTAACGTTTTGAGATAATCAAATATAAAATTCTAAAAATTTTAAAAACTTTTATAGGTACCCCACTCATACATTTTTATTTTTTTTTATTTTTTTTTATTTTTTATTTTTATTTTTTATTTTTTATTTTTTTATTTTTTTTTTTTATTTTTTTTTTTTTTATTTTTTTTTTTTTTTTTTGCTGGTGACATCAATATGCCTTCGATATGTTGGGAAAAATACACGTTTAAAGCCGGCGGTAGGAATAAAAAGTAGACCGAATTTATACTGAATGCTTTCTCAGAAAATTATTTCGCACAGTTAGTTCCGGAGTCCACTCGAAGTGTAAATGGTTGCGAAAACAGGCTTGACCTATTAGCAACAAATCCAAACCCGCCGCCGGCCTCGGTGGCCGTGCGGTTCTGAATGCTGCAGTCCGGAGCTGCGCGACTGCTACGGTCGCAGGTTCGAATCCTGCCTCGGGTATGGACGTGTGTGATATCCTTAATTTAGTTAAATTTAAGTAGTTCTAAGTTCTAGGGGACTGATGACCTAAGATGTTAAGTCCCATAGTGCTCAGAGCCATTTGAACCATTTGAGCCAAACCCGCCAAAAATAAATGCAAAGTACATCTATTTAAAAAAGCGGGTAAAAATTCGCTAGATGCCTATCTAAGAGACAGTCTTCTCTCCTTCCGATCTGACTATGTGTGGCTTTGAATTGAAAGAAATTGTGTCGATGGCAATTGAGAGATATATACCACATATACCACATAAATTAATAATTAATAAAATAATAAACGAGTCAGAACACTCTTGCAGACGCAACCAAAAAAAATAAAAAAATGCCAAATTTAAAAGAACGCAAATTCCACAAGATTGGCGAAATTTTACAGATATTCGAAATTTAGCGCGAACTTCAATGCGAGATGCTTCTAATAGTTTCCACAACGAAACCCTGTCTCGAAATCTGGCAGAAAACCCAAAGAGATTATTGTCATATGTAAAGTACACCAATGGAAAAACGCAGTCAGTACCTTTACTGCGTGATAAAAATGGTTATGTCACTGAAGACAGTGCCACTAAAGCAGAGTTAATAATCACGGTTTTCCGAAACTCGTTCACCAAAGAGAACGAAGTAAATATTCCAAGATTCGAAACTATAACCACTGCCAACATGAGTAAATTAGAAGTAGATATCCTCGGTGTTGTGAAGCAGCTTAAATCACTTAATAAAGGCAAGGCTTCCGGTCCAGATTGCATGTCAGACAGGTTCCTTTCAGAGTATGTTGATACAAATAGCCCGATATCTAACAATGATATACAAGCAATCGCTCATCGAACGATCTGTACCTAAAGACTGGAATGTTGCAAAAGTCACAGCAATACTCAAGAAAGGAAACAGGGGTAATCCGCTGAATTACAGACCCATGTCACTAACGTGAAATTGATGAAAGGAGAAAATATAGAAATCCAGTAAATGAAGCAGGCGAAAGGGAATACAAACGTCTCAAAAATGAGATTGACAGGAAATGGAAAATTGCTAAGCAGGAGTAACTAGAGGACAAATATAAGGATGTAGAAGCACATATCACTAGGGGTAAGATAGATACCGCCTACAGGAATACTAAAGAGACCTTTGGAGAAATGAGAACCACCAATATGAATATCAAGAGCTCTGATTGAAAACCAGTCCTAAGCAAAGAAGGGAAAGCAGAAAGGTGAAATGAGTATGTAGAGGGTCTATACAAGGCAGATGTACTTGAGGACAATATTACGGAAATGGAAGAGGACGTAGATGGAGATGAGATGGGAGATATGATACTGCCTGAAGATTTCGACAGAGCACTGAAAAATCTAAGTCGAAACAAGGCCGCGGGAATAGACAACATTCATTAGAACTACTGACAGCCTTGGGAGAGCCAGCCATGACAGAACTCTTCCATTTGGAAGGTGAAATACCCTCAGACTTCAAGTAGAATATAATAATACCAATACCAATGAAAGCAGGTGCTGACAGGTGTGAAAATTACCGAACTATCAGCTTAATAAGTCACGGTTACAAAATACTAACACGAATTCTTTACAGAAGAATGGAAAAACTGATAGAAGCCAACCTCGGGGAAGATCAGTTTGAATTTCGGAGAAATATAGGAACACGTGAGAAATATAAGAACACGTGAGGCGATATTAACCTTAAGACTTCTCATAGAAGATAGGTTAACGAAAAGCAAACCTACGTTTATAGCATTTGTAGACTTAGAGAAAGCTGTTGACAATGTGGACTGGAACGCTCTCAAATGCAAAAAGTGGCAGGGGTATAATACATGGAGCGATAGGCTACTTACAATTTGTACAGAAACCGGTTGGCAGTTACAAGCATCGAGGGGTACGAAAGGGAAGCAGTAGTTGAAAAGGGAGTGTGACAGTGTTGTGACCTATTCCCGATGTAATTCAGTCTGTATATTGAGCAAGTAGTAAAGGAATTAAAGTCCAGGGAGAAGAAATAAGAACTATGAAGTTTGCCGATGACATTGTAATTCCGTCAGAGACCGCAAAGGACTTGGATGAGCAGTCGAACGGAATGGACATTGTCTTGGAAGGAGGATATAAGATGAACATCAACAAAAGCAATACCAGGGTAATGGTACGTAGTCGAATTAAATCAGTTGATGCTGAGGGAATTAGATTAGGAAATGAGACACTTAAAGTAGTAGATGGGTTTTGCTATTTGGGCAGCAAAATAACATGATGGTCCAAGTAGACAAGATATAAAATGTAGTCCGGCGAGGCAAGAAAAGCGTTTCCGAAGAAGTAAAATTTGTTAACAACGAAGATAGATTTAAGTCTTTTCTGAAAGTATTGGTATCGATTGTAGTCATGTGTGGAAGTGAAATATGGACGATAAGCAGTTTAGACAAGAAGAGAAAAGAAGGTTTTGAAATGTGGTGCTACAGAAGAATGCTGAAGATTAGATGTGTAGAACAAGTAACTAATTTGTGGCACAACTTGACTAGAAGAAGTGATCGGTTGGTAGGAGACATTCTGAGGTAACAAAGGATCACCAATTTTGTACTGAAGGGAAGCGTGGAGGATAAAAATCGTAGAGGGAGAACAAGAGATGAATACAGTAAGCAGACTCAGAGGGATGCAGGTTGCAGTAGATACAGGGTGTTTCAAAAATGACCGGTATATTTGAAACGGCAATAAAAACTAAACGAGCAGCGATAGAAATACACCGTTTGTTGCAATATGCTTGGGACAACAGTACATTTTCAGGCAGACAAACTTTCGAAATTACAGTAGTTACAATTTTCAACAACAGATGGCGCTGCGGTCTGGGAAACTCTATAGTACGATATTTTCCACATATCCATCATGCGTAGCAATAATATGGCGTAGTCTCTGAATGAAATTACCCGAAACCTTTGACAACGTGTCTGGCGGAATGGCTTCACATGCAGATGAGATGTACTGCTTCAGCTGTTCAATTGTTTCTGGATTCTGGCGGTACACCTGGTCTTTCAAGTGTCCCCACAGAAAGAAGTCACAGGGGTTCATGTCTGGCGAATAGGGAGGCCAATCCACGCCGCCTCCTGTATGTTTCGGATAGCCCAAAGCAATCACACGATCATCGAAATATTCATTCAGGAAATTAAAGACGTCGGCCGTGCGATGTGGCCGGGCACCATCTTGCATAAACCACGAGGTGTTCGCAGTGTCGTCTAAGGCAGTTTGTACCGCCACAAATTCACGAAGAATGTCCAGATAGCGTGATGCAGTAATCGTTTCGGATCTGAAAAATGGGCCAATGATTCCTTTGGAAGAAATGGCGGCCCAGACCAGTACTTTTTGAGGGTGCAGGGACGATGGGACTGCAACATGGGGCTTTTCGGTTCCCCATATGCGCCAGTTCTGTTTATTGACGAAGCTGTCCAGGTAAAAATAAGCTTCATCAGTAAACCAAATGCTGCGCACATGCATATCGCCGTCATCAATCCTGTGCACTATATCGTTAGCGAATGTCTCTCGTGCAGCAATGGTAGCGACGCTGAGGGGTTGCCGCGTTTGAATTTTGTGTGGATAGAGGTGTAAACTCTGGCGCATGAGACGATACGTGGACGTTGGTGTCATTTGGACCGCAGCTGCAACACGGTGAACGGAAACCCGAGGCCGCTGTTGGATCACCTGCTGCACTAGCTGCGCGTTGCTCTCTGTGGTTGCCGTACGCGGTCGCCCTACCTTTCCAGCACGTTCATCCGTCACGTTCCCAGTCCGTTGAAATTTTTCAAACAGATCCTATATTGTATCGCTTTTCGGTCCTTTGGTTACATTAAACCTCCGTTGAAAACTTCGTCTTGTTGCAACAACACTGTGTTCTAGGCGGTGGAATTCCAACACCAGAAAAATCCTCTGTTCTAAGGAATAAACCATGTTGTCTACAGCACACTTGCACGTTGTGAACAGCACACGCTTACAGCAGAAAGACGACGTACAGAATGGCGCACCCACAGACTGCGTTGTCTTCTATATCTTTCACATCACTTGCAGCGCCATCTGTTGTTGAAAATTGTAACTACTGTAATTTCGAAAGTTTGTCCGCCTGAAAATGTACTGTTGTCCCAAGCATATTGCAACAAACGGTGTATTTCTATCGCTGCTCGTTTAGTTTTTATTGCCGTTTCAAATATACCGGTCATTTTTGAAACACCCTGTACTTGGAGATGAAGAAGCTTTCACAGGATAGAGTAGCATCGGGAGCTGCATCAAACCAGTTTCACTAAAGACGACAAAAACAACATCACTAACGCTGATTTGCTGCAGAGTTTTGGAACATATTTTGTGTTCGAACATAATTGATTATCTCGAAGAAAACAATTTATTGACTAATACTCACCACGGCCCCCCCATGAACCATGGACCTTGCCGTTGGTGGGGAGGCTTGCGTGCCTCAGCGATACAGATAGCCGTACCGTAGGTGCAACCACAACGGAGGGGTATCTGTTGAGAGGCCAGACAAACGTGTGGTTCCTGAAGAGGGGCAGCAGCCTTTTCAGTAGTTGCAAGGGCAACAGTCTGGATGATTAACTGATCTGGCCTTGTAACAATAACTAAAACGGCCTTGCTGTGCTGGTACTGCGAACGGCTGAAAGCAAGGGGAAACTACAGCCGTAATTTTTCCCGAGGGCATGCAGCTTTACTGTATGATTACATGATGATGGCGTCCTCTTGGGTAAAATATTCCGGGGGTAAAATAGTCCCCCATTCGGATCTCCGGGCGGGGACTACTCAAGAGGATGTCGTTATCAGGAGAAAGGAAACTGGCGTTCTACGGATCGGAGCGTGGAATGTCAGATCCATTAATCAGGCAGGTAAGTTAGAAAATTTAAAAAGGGAAATGGATAGGTTGAAGTTAGATATAGTGGGAATTAGTGAAGTTCGGTGGCAGGAGGAACAAGACTTCTGGTCAGGCGACTACAGGGTTATAAACACAAAATCAAATAGGGGCAATGCAGGAGTAGGTTTAATAATGAATAGGAAAATAGGAATGCGGGTAAGCTACTACAAACAGCATAGTGAACGCATTATTGTGGCCAAGATAGATACGAAGCCCACGCCTACTACAGTAGTACAAGTTTATATGCCAACTAGCTCTGCAGATGACGAAGAAATTGAAGAATTGTATGATGAAATAAAAGAAATTATTCAGATTGTGAAGGGAGACGAAAATTTAATAGTCATGGGTGACTGGAATTCGAGTGTAGGAAAAAGGAGAGAAGGAAACATAGTAGGTGAATATGGATTGGGGGACAGAAATGAAAGAGGAAGCCGCCTGGTAGAATTTTGCACAGAGCACAACATAATCATAACTAACACTTGGTTTAAGAATCATGAAAGAATGTTGTATACATGGAAGAACCCTGGAGATACTAAAAGGTATCAGATAGATTATATAATGGTAAGACAGAGATTTAGGAACCAGGTTTTAAATTGTAAGACATTCCCAGGGGCAGATGTGAACTCTGACCACAATCTATTGGTTATGACCTGTAGATTAAAACTGAAGAAACTGCAAAAAGGTGGGAATTTAAGGAGATGGGACCTGGATAAACTAAAAGAACCAGAGGTTGTACAGAGATTCAGGGAGAGCATAAGGGAGCAATTGACAGGAATGGGGGAAATAAATACAGTAGAAGAAGAATGGGTAGCTTTGAGGGATGAAGTAGTGAAGGCAGCAGAGGATCAAGTAGGTAAAAAGACGAGGGCTAGTAGAAATCCTTGGGTAACAGAAGAAATATTGAATTTAATTGATGAAAGGAGAAAATATAAAAATGCAGTAAGTGAAACAGGCAAAAAGGAATACAAACGTCTCAAAAATGAGATCGACAGGAAGTGCAAAATGGCTAAGCAGGGTTGGCTAGAGGACAAATGTAAGGATGTAGAGGCCTATCTCACTAGGGGTAAGATAGATACCGCCTACAGGAAAATTAAAGAGACCTTTGGAGATAAGAGAACGACTTGTATGAATATCAAGAGCTCAGATGGAAACCCAGTTCTAAGCAAAGAAGGGAAAGCAGAAAGGTGGAAGGAGTATATAGAGGGTCTATACAAGGGCGATGTACTTGAGGACAATATTATGGAAATGGAAGAGGATGTAGATGAAGATGAAATGGGAGATATGATACTGCGTGAAGAGTTTGACAGAGCACTGAAAGACCTGAGTCGAAACAAGGCCCCCGGAGTAGACAATATTCCATTGGAACTACTGACGGCCGTGGGAGAGCCAGTCCTGACAAAACTCTACCATCTGGTGAGCAAGATGTATGAAACAGGCGAAATACCCTCAGACTTCAAGAAGAATATAATAATTCCAATCCCAAAGAAAGCAGGTGTTGACAGATGTGAAAATTACCGAACTATCAGCTTAATAAGTCACAGCTGCAAAATACTAACACGAATTCTTTACAGACGAATGGAAAAACTAGTAGAAGCCAACCTCGGGGAAGATCAGTTTGGATTCCGTAGAAACACTGGAACACGTGAGGCAATACTGACCTTACGACTTATCTTAGAAGAAAGATTAAGGAAAGGCAAACCTACGTTTCTAGCATTTGTAGACTTAGAGAAAGCTTTTGACAATGTTGACTGGAATACTCTCTTTCAAATTCTAAAGGTGGCAGGGGTAAAATACAGGGAGCGAAAGGCTATTTACAATTTGTACAGAAACCAGATGGCAGTTATAAGAGTCGAGGGACATGAAAGGGAAGCAGTGGTTGGGAAGGGAGTAAGACAGGGTTGTAGCCTCTCCCCGATGTTGTTCAATCTGTATATTGAGCAAGCAGTAAAGGAAACAAAAGAAAATTTCGGAGTAGGTATTAAAATTCATGGAGAAGAAATAAAAACTTTGAGGTTCGCCGATGACATTGTAATTCTGTCAGAGACAGCAAAGGACTTGGAAGAGCAGTTGAATGGAATGGACAGTGTCTTGAAAGGAGGATATAAGATGAACATCAACAAAAGCAAAACAAGGATAATGGAATGTAGTCTAATTAAGTCGGGTGATGCTGAGGGAATTAGATTAGGAAATGAGGCACTTAAAGTAGTAAAGGAGTTTTGCTATTTGGGGAGCAAAATAACTGATGATGGTCGAAGTAGAGAGGATATAAAATGTAGGCTGGCAATGGCAAGGAAAGCGTTTCTGAAGAAGAGAAATTTGTTAACATCCAGTATTGATTTAAGTGTCAGGAAGTCATTTCTGAAAGTATTCGTATGGAGTGTAGCCATGTATGGAAGTGAAACATGGACGATAAATAGTTTGGACAAGAAGAGAATAGAAGCTTTCGAAATGTGGTGCTACAGAAGAATGCTGAAGATTAGATTGGTAGATCACATAACTAATGAGGAAGTATTGAATAGGATTGGGGAGAAGAGAAGTTCGTGGCACAACTTGACCAGAAGAAGGGATCGGTTGGTAGGACATGTTCTGAGGCATCAAGGGATCACCAATTTAGTATTGGAGGGCAGCGTGGAGGGTAAAAATCGTAGAGGGAGACCAAGAGATGAATACACTAAGCAGATTCAGAAGGATGTAGGTTGCAGTAGGTACTGGGAGATGAAAAAGCTTGCACAGGATAGAGTAGCATGGAGAGCTGCATCAAACCAGTCTCAGGACTGAAGACCACAACAACAACAACACTCACCACAGATTCAGGAAAAATCGTTCTTGTGGGAAACAAGTAGCTCTCTCTTCCCAGGAAGTAATGAGTGCTATCGACAGGAGTTGCCAAAGTGATTTCCAGATGGCTTTCGTCACCGTTCCTAACAAGCGTCTTCTAACAAAATCGCGTGCCTGCGTTGTATCGTCTCAGTTGTGTGACTGGATTCGTGAGTTCCTGACAGGAAGGTCACATTTCGTAGTAATTGATGGAAAGTAATGGAGTAAAACAGAAGTAATATCTGGTGTTCCCCAAGGAAGTGTTATAGGCCCTTTGCTGTTCCTGATCTACATAAACGACATAGGAACAGAATGTGAGCAGGCCTCCTAGATTGTTTGCAGATGATGCTGTCATTTATCGTCTTGTAAAGTCATCAGATGATCAAAACCAACTGCAAAATGGTTAAGACTAGATATCTGTATTGTGCAAAAAGTGACAACTGACTCCAAATAATGACAAGTGTGAAGTTATCACGTGAGTACTAAAAGAAATCCGCTAAATTTCGGTTACGCAATAAATCACACGAATCTAAAGGCCGTAAATTCAACTAAATACTTAGGGATTACAGTTACGAATAACTTCATTTGGAACGATCACATAGATAATGTTGTGGGTAAAGCAAACCAAAGACTGCGATTTATTGATAGAACACTGAGAAAATGCAGCAAATCGACTAAAGAGACTGCGTACCCAACGCTTGTTCGCCCTCTTCTGGAATATTGATGTGAGGTGTGGGACCCGCATCTTACGGGACTGGGGATCCGCATCATACGGGACTGACGGATGACATCGACAAAGTTCAAAGACGGTCAGCTCATTTTGTATTATCGCAAAATAGGGGAGACAGTGCCACAGACATGATACGTGAATTAGGGTGTCAGTTATTAAAACAAAGGCGTTTTTCGTTGCGGCATAATCTTCTCGTGAAATTTCAATCAGCAGCTTTCTCCTCGGAATGCGAAAATATTCTGCTGGCTCCCACCTACACAGCGAGGAATGATCGTAACAATAAAATAAGAGAAATCAGATCTCGCACAGAGAGATTTAAGTGCTCGTTTTTCCCGCGAGTGGTTAGTGGAACTGTAGAAAAACAGCTTGAAGTTGGTTCGATGAATACTCTGCCACACACTTAATTGTGAATTGCAGAGTTATCATGTAGATGTAGGAGTGTCATGTTTGTTGCAGCAAATCGGGCGTGACTTGTACCAACGTCACGTAGATTCGGGTTTCCAGATCGGCTAAATTGTTTGGTAGGTCAGGAATGTGCACATGGTCATTAAAGACCAGAAACCCCAGAGAAAGAAATTCAGTGGGGTCAAGTCTGGGAAGCGAGGTGGCCACGCGATTGGTCTTCCACGGCCAAAACAATGACTTGGGAAGCGATTAACGAGGAAACACTGAACATCTGTGAAGAAATGAGGTGGTGCACCGTCTTGCTGGCAGTAAACCATTCCATCTCGGCCATCTTCTTGAATTTGTTTGCTACAAAAGACACATCTATCGATTCTGTAAGTTATATTAGGAAATTTCCATATCATTCCAAAGTTGTAAAGTCCTATTTGACTCATCCTGTATAACCTGTATTACCTCAATCGCATTTAACATGATTTTTTTTTTTTTTCGAAGTAATGCCCAGTTTCTGTACCTTAACTACCATCTTCGGTCACATATAGTGTTATAAATGCACTAGCAGTGTACAACAACGTTGCATCGCCTATAACATTCTTATTTGAAATCTTCGGGTAAAATCTGTTATCTAGGAAGACAGCAACAGAACAAAGCTTCTACAGCGTCGTAAAAACTGTACACATTGCCACCTCCATATTACAGAAATAAAAAAAAAATGCATCAGACCGGTTCCCAGAACTGAAGATAGACCTTGATTGTGGGTATTGTATCACTGACAAAGTCTCTATTACGGTTCAGAGATGTCACTAAGCTCGCCCAAAGACGTAAACAACCATGCATGAGCAGCGTCTGTTAGACGGAGGGGATCCTACAGCCGATCAGTTCCAGTCATTCCACCATGAAGGAGGTACACGGCTCGTGTTGTCCGTAGTTCATCCATGCCTAGACTGTCAATACCGCGGTTCGATCGCGTCCGCATTGTTACTTTGTGCCAGGAAACATGCTCTGCTCAGGCCGCCCAAGGGCTACTACTGCAATCGATGACCGCTACCTACGGATTATGCCTCGGAGGAACCCTGACAGCAACGCCACCATGTTGAATAATGCTTTTCGTGCAGCCACAGGACGTCGTGTTACGACTCAAACTGTGCGCAATAGGCTGCATGTTGCGCAACTTCACCCCCGACGTCCATGGCGAGCCCGCATCTCGTGGTCGTGCGGTAGCGTTCTCGCTTCCCACGCCCGGGTTCCCGGGTTCGATTCCCGGCGGGGTCAGGGATTTTCTCTACCTCGTGATGGCTGGGTGTTGTGTGCTGTCCTTAGGTTAGTTAGGTTTAAGTAGTTCTAAGTTCTAGGGGACTTATGACCACAGCAGTTGAGTCCCATAGTGCTCAGAGCCATTTCGTCCATCTTTGCAACCACGACGCCATGCACTACAACATGCCGAATGGACCGCTCAGGACTGGCATCACTTTCTCTTCACCGATGAGTGTCGCATATGCCATCAGACAGACAATCATCGGAGACGTGTTTGGAGGCAACCCGGTCAGGCTGGATACCTTGGACACACTGTCCAGCGAGTGCAGCAAGGTGGAGGTTCCCTGCTGTTTTAGGGTGGCCTTATGTGGGGCTGACGTACGCTGCTGGTGGTCATGAAAGGAGGCGTAACGGCTGTACGATACGTGAATGCCATCCTCCGACCGATAGTGCAACCATATCGGCAGCATATTGGCGAGGCATTCGTCTTAATGGAGAATTCGCGCCGCCATGGTGCACATCTTGTGAATGACTTCCTTCAATATAACGACATCACATCGTTCTACTAGAGTGGCCAGCATGTTCTCCAGACATGAAGCCTATCGAACATACCTGGGGTAGATTGAAAAGGGCTGTTTGTGGACGACGTGATCCACCAACCACTCTGAGGTATCTACGCCGAATCGCGATTGAGGAGTGAGACAATTTGGACCAACAGTGCATTGATGAACTTGTGGATAGTATGCTATGACGAATACAGGCATGCATCAATGCAAGAGGACGTGCTAATGGGTATGCAATCTGGACCACCACCTCTGAAGGTCTCGCTGTATGGTGGTACATCATGCAATGTGTGGTTTTCATGAGCAATAAAAAGGGTGGAAATGGTGTTTATGTTGATCTCTATTCCAGTTTTCTGTACAGTTTCCGGAACTCGCCGAACCGAGTTGAAGCAAAACTTTTTTGATGTGTGTATAATTTTCATTGCAATTAGTAAGTGCAAGCAGAGATTGCTTGAAGAAGTACAGCTTACATGGTAAATCTCTGCTTGCAGTTACTGACTGTAACAAAAATAATTATATGGAGATTTCAAGGTATAAAATTTTTACGACGCTGAACAGGCCTTTTATTTCAGTTGCTGTCACAGATAACGTGGCTGTATATAACATATTTTACCTGAAGATTTAAAATAATGTTGTGGGCGATGCAGCTGTGTACTTATAATACTATATCTGAAGGTGGTAGTTATCTACTAAAACTTGTCATCACTTAGTAAAAAAAAAATTAATGTTAAATGCGATTGAGACAATATACAGAAAAAATTTTGAAAATTTTAAAATGTTTTATACAATTTTTTAAAATTTTTTATAATTTTACATTTGATTATCTGCTCCGATAGCTTTGTCCTATTCTGACGATGTCAAATATATTCATTAACTTTTTGAGATTCGAGCAATGGTGTCCACTAGGGAGGATAGGGGGCACCTGTACAAACTTAAAGTCATTGCACATGCTTACAATGATTGTCTGTTGTTTTTCTAAACAGTACATTTAGTGTTTCTGCGACGAGAAATAATATGGCTTCAGCAGTCGCTACCTAACTTAATTTTATTTGGTTGGCACACTCCTAACGGGAAATGATGCGGATTCCCCTTGTCTGCGGCGACGTTGTCGGATATTTCCTTACTTCTACTTTTTCGTGTCCGAGCGAGTTTTCAGCCATGGTCTCAGATCCTGGGTATCTCTTCTGAAATTTTCCGCTGAGTATTAGGCATCGTCAGTAGCTGCATTCTTCTCATATTTTTGGGTAACAGTAATGTAATAATGTTTGAATGATATTTCCGCCATTTGACTGTATCGACCTCTTTATTTTATATTACTATAACGGTTCCGGCCTTAAGCCACTATGAAGTACAACATGTTGGGTATGATTAGACTTAAAGTGAAGCTATCGTCAAGATCTGGCAACCAGTAACTTCAGTAGTAGGAGTATATTTTCAGACCATGTTCACTGCACGTGTAACGACTTTATTTATCTCTGTTCTGTTGCTCAATTGTACCATGGTTGGAACACATGTTTGTTGCCCGTCTGTAATATATTTTTGTGATTTTGTCTAAGCGCAGGGACATCCAGTTTAATACATATTGACGATGACTGCATTTAACGATGTCTAAGTATACCCAACATTGTTGTACTTGCTAATGGCGTAACGGCGAAATCATTATAGTAATATAAAATAAAGATGTTTGTATAGTCAAATGGCGGAAATATCATTCAAGCAATAACTGCATTGTTTCCCAGCCACAAATCTTGGAGGGTGCAGGACTTGTAGGAGAATCTAATTTGTCCATGTCCTGCAGCTCACCTCAGCCACGGAAAATGTCGCTGCCGTCTTGTAGCCCTACATACATAAGTTTGTCTTTACTGGCGCAACACCTGTTGATAGTCTGTAAGTGTGTCCTCGCACTCCATTGTGATACCAGGGACTCAGTTTCTTGTGGTGGGTGCTGTTCGGAAGGTTCTACGAGGATTGCCCAGAAAGTAATGCACCGCATTTTTTTTCTTGGCCGAAAAAAATGCTACGAATGCGAAACGTTACGTATGTATTACTTGAAGTCTCCTTAGTTAGCGCACCAAGTTTCCATCATTTCCGACAAATAGCGCAGCTGCAGGGCAGTTTCAAAAGGCGTCTATAAATGATGTACGTTACAAGCAACGTGCCGTCATTGAATATCTCACTGCAGAGAAAAAAGCTGTGAGGAATATTCACAAACGCTTGTGCAAAGTCTATGGAGCACCTGGTGTCGACAGAAGTACTGTTGGTCGCTGAACACAGAGGGTGAGGTAATCAGAAGGCGGTTCGGCGGAGCTCCACGATTTGCAGCGATCAGGGAAACCATCCACGGCTGTCACACCACACATGCTGCAGTGAGCTGATGTTTTCATTCGCGAGGACAGAAGCATTACGACTTGGCGGTTGGGGCTGCATCTGTCAATCAGCAAAGGAAGTGTGGATGCAATTATCCTCAGTCTTGGATGTTCAAAAGTATTTGCAAGATATGTCCTGGTGTGTAAAGGTGGATCACAAGTCGTACAGAAAAAACACTTTTCTTGATTTGTTGCAACGTTTTGAAGCTGAGGGAGAAGCCTTCCTGTCCCGTATTGTGACAGGTGATGAAACCTAGGATCACCATTTTGAGGCCGAAACAAAACGACAGTCGATGGAATGGCGCCATTCCCACTCCCCACAGAAGAGAAAATTCAAAGCAACTGCTTCCGCCGGTAAGGTCATGATCACCGTGGTCTGGGGCTGTGAAGGTGTCATTCTCATTGATGTGATGCCAAGAGAAGCATATATCAACACATTAACAAAACTCAAGACGCGCTTCCGGTGTCTTTGGCGCCACAGCAGCCCAGGAGATGCTTTGCTGCAACACAATAACGCTCGGCCCCACACAAGTCTGAGGACTGCTGAACACATCGCAAAAAAGGGTTGGGCAGTGTTACCCCATCCACCCTACAGCCCAGACCTAGCCCCCTCGGACTTCCACATGTTTGGGCCATTAAAGGATGACATTTTGAGGACGATGAGGAGGTGATTCACACAGTGAAGCAGTGGTTGCGCCACCAGGACAAAGATTGGTACTGACAGGGCATATAAGCCCTTGTTTCGCACTGGAGGAATGCCATAGAACGGGATGGAGATCACGTGGAAAAATAGGGTGCGTAAGTAAAACACCATTCTTTAGTGTCTGTAATTCTCATTATTTTCAATAAAGAATTGTTGGAAAAAAATGCGGTGCATTACTTTGTGGACAACCCTCGTATGTCCGCACGGTTCGTGAAGCTGCTTCTGGATTTGATTCCTATTGGAAACTTGCTCTCCGCGCGGTACATTGCATACCTTTTTTCGTCGAAGGAGTATTTGAACCTTCCCGCGTGTTCTATTGCTGATCGTCGAATACATTGAGCAGCAGAACTAGATGTTGTATACAGTTACCCAGCGCTGTAGCCTTTCTACTGCCAGTTGTTAAATGGCATGTTTCATTCAGGATATCATCCACTTTACCCATATCGGCAGATCTATTCCAGACTGGCTGGCATACTACGCAGTGGAAAAGCACAGGGCCGTACCGTTTGTTGTGAGGGCAGTAGGATTTGCTCTCCACTTCTGCAAGTAAGTTTCTTCAGAATCGTGTGCGTCGTTGGTCCTTTCTTAGCAATTTGGATGCAGTGATTTTCATAGGTGAAGGACCTGGCAAGAAGTACTTCTAGATATTAAGAAGTTTTTTATGTATATAGACTGAAGCGGCAAGTGAAAATTTCTACCGAAACCGGGAATCGAACTCGGGTCTCCTACTTACTAGGCTTGTGCGTTAGTCACTAAGCCACCTTGGCACAGCATTTTACACAACTGCACGGATAACCCTGGCACGCCTGCCTCCTCGATCCAAATTCTTATTGCCGCCACCCATCTACTTTAAATTCCTCTTTACACACGAACAGAATTGCCGGGGCTCTCCGTATTCTGGAATAACACCTCAGCATCGAATGTAAATAGCGCATTCAGCGTGAAACCCAGGTGCAGGTACTTGTACAAATGAAATGACACAATATCCGAGATTTTATTGGTCTCATACAGATATGATTTTATGTATATAGATTGAATCAGCGAGTGAAGATTTGTACCAAGGCCGGGAATCGAACCGGGTCTCGTGCTTATTAGACAGGTGCGTTAGCCACTAGTACACATCTTAAGTGAACTGCAATGTCTTGCAATCACGACCCATGCTAACCTATACAGAACATTGCCAGAATGTGGTCTCCAAACTTGTCCCTGTCGCTGCATCGTACAGCTCGTCAGCCCTTCTATCGAAGGGTTGCGCCTCGGCAGAACATACACTTATAAAATTAATTGTGCGGTCTAGTTCGCACGCCTGCACAATATGTGTCAAAATGAGGAGACAAGGATTATATTCATTTAGTCCGTTTTCCCACATCCACTGCGCACGGGTAGGAGCATACCATGTCGGTATGGAGCAGAAGAAAGTGTAACAGATGTACTCGGCTATCTATCTTAACTGCTAAGCTTTGGATAAACGATGTTTTTCTAAGGAAATAGTGCTCAGTAAATTTAGAGAACCGGTATTCCATGTAAGAATGTAACATCTTTGCCGCCTTCACTATGTATCCCCCGCAGACAAGGAAGATAAGGTAACAGAGCTCAAGGGTGATAAGAAGGTATACGAGGGCTATTCAGAAAGTAAGTCCGCTCGGTCGCGAAATGGAAGCCACTGTGAAAATCCGTTGAAGCTTTGCACAGGCGTGTTGGACAGTGTCTCTACCGCGCGCGTCGATCGCGTCACGTGGCTCTTTCCAGATCAGAGTGCAGTGAGCACGTAAAGATGGCTAGAAAATAACACCTCCCGCCAGATATGAGGAGCTGGTGAGAGATTTCGCCTGATGTCATGCAACTCATAAACACAAGTATCATGCAGTTCCTTCTCGGCCGCACTCTGCAGGGGCAATGAAGATGCTCCTGCAGCGTTTTCGATGGGAAGCGTTTTTATCACCCACAGTACAGTCCGTAACTGGATTCCCCAGAGTTTCATTTATGTTCACATGAACCGCTGGCTTTGAAAACAACATTTTGGCACAGTCAGTGAGCTGTAGACGAGCGTAGAGTATTGACGGAAAGCACAGGCGGCTGCCTGCTATGACGAGAGTACTGTCAAGTTGGCACAACTCTACGACTTTTAAGTCGGAGCGGCGACTATGTTGAGAAATAGCTGGAAGGTGTAGTTAACTGTTGCAAATAAAACATTTTTGATTTTTCGCGACCAATCGGAACTTACTTTCCGAATAGCCCTCATACACAGGGGGGTCAGAAACTGTCTGAAAAACTTGTAATAGTGTCGGCAGGGTACGTTACGCTGAGAAATAGTGAAGAAAAAATTCAGTACTTTATGACGTTTTCGAATAAATTAGCTGCGAAATTAGCCAATTAGGCCGTTGCGCGCCGTAGGGACGGTGCCGTCAAACGTGTTATTCGCTTGGGCCCTAAAACCGAACAAGAGAGTTACGTAAAAAGTGGACATGCGACTGTAGTAAGGATCGAACCCTAGCCAAAGGCTAAATGGTCTCGTGCTCTTATCTACAATATGAGAACAGCAGCTGACACTAACTGCATCTAGCGGGCCGCTTGATTTTGCGCGCGCATGGGCCTGATTGGCTAACTTCATTGCTAATTAACTCGGAAACGGTACAACGTATCGAGTTCACATCAATCTTTTGACTGGTTTGATGCGATCCGTCACTAATTCCTCTCCTGTGCCAAACTCTTCACCTCAGAATAGTATAAGGGGCAGTCGAATGAAAACGAGACAAATTGGAAAAAGTAACTGTTCACTGTTCCAAAAATAATCGTCGTAACGGTAAATACATTTAACCCACTGTGATTCAAGACGGTCAGTGCCTTTAGGGAAAACTGTGGTTGCCTTTGGAACCACGATTGTACCCAGGCGTGCAACTATTCGTCCGAGGCAAATCGATGGCCACGAATGTCTTCTGCAGGGCACCAAAAATGCGGAAATCGCCTGGGGAGAGACCGGGACTGTATGGAGGACGTGTAAGGCCTTCCCAGCGGGCGGGCCCACGTGTTGCCAAGGTTGTTCGGACTGCGCTGCAGAAGTTTAGCTGGGAAGCCCTTACACATCCTCCGTGCAGTCCCGGTCTCTCGCCACGCGATTTACGTATTTTTGGTGCCCTGGAGAGAGACATTCGTGAGCGTCGTTCGCTTCAAACGAAGAAGTGAACGCCTGGGTAAAATTAAGACTCCATAGGCAACCGGAAACATTTTTCCATGAAGAAACTGACTGCCCTGCTCCACAGTGGGATAAATTTATTAACAACTATGGTGATTACTCTTTAAATAATAAACAGCTGAATTGCTTTCTTCTCTCTGTCTTGTTTTCATTTGACTGCCCCTTATACATACAATGATCGACCAGAACATTATGACCACCTACCTATTAGCCGGCATGTCCACCTTTGACATGGAGAACAGCGGCAGCGTGTCGTGCGTGAAAGCAATGGGAACTTGGTAGGTTGCTGGAGGGAGTTAGCACCATATCTGCACACACAAGTCGCCTAATTCCCGATTCCGGGGAGGGGAAGGGGGGGGGGGGGCGATGAGCTCTGACGCCACGTTCAATCACATCCCATGTGTGTTTGATCTAGCTCAGATCTGGTGAGTTGAGGAACCAGCACATCAATTGGAACTCGCCACTGTGTTCTTTCAACAACTCCATCACACTCATGGCCTTTTGACTTGGCGCATTATCTTGTTGAAAAAAGCCACTGCTGTCGGGAAACATGACCGTCATGAAGGGCGTGCAGCCGTTTACGTGGATGACAACCAGCGTAGGATACTCCTTGGCTGTCATGGTGCCTTGTACGAGCTCCACTGGACCCATGGATGCCCACATGAATGTTCGCCAGTGCATAATGGAGCCGCCGTCAGCTTTTCCTGCAGCACGGGTGTCAAGGAGCTGTTCCACGGGAAGGCGACAGATTTGCACCCTTCCATCGGCATGATGAAGAAAGTGCCGGGATTCATCAGACCATGAAACACTCTGCGCACTGCGCCAAGGTCCAATGCCGATGGTCACGTGCCCATTTCAATCGTAGTTGCCGATGTCGTGGTTTTAACATTGGCACATGCATGGGTGGTCGGCTGTGGAGGCCCATAGTCAGGAGTGTTCGGTGCACTGTGTGTTCATACGTATTTGTACTCTGCCCAGCATTAAAGTCTGATGTTAGTTCCGCGACAGTTCACCAACTGTCTTCTTTTACCAGTTTGCCCAGCCTACGACGTCCGACATCTGTAATGAGCGGTGGCCGCCCAACCCCACGAGATCTGGACAAGGTTTCACAACGTGTTGAAGACACTCACCTCGAACACCCAACAAATCGTGCAGTTTCCGAATTGCTCGTGCCGAGTATGCCATCACCGTCTGTCCTCGGTCAAACTCTCAAGGGAACCTCCCCATCGCACCCGCCTCAGATTTAGTTATACGGTTCTAGGCGCGCAGTCCGGAACCGCGCGGCTGCTGCGGTCGCAGGTTCGAATCCTGCCTCGAGCATGGATGTGTGTGATGTCCTTAGGTTAGTTAGGTTTAAGTAGTTCTAAGTTCTAGGGGACTGATGACCACAGATGTTAAGTCCCATAGTGCTCAGAGCCATTTTGAACCATTTAATTATAAGTCGGCACAGTGGATAGGCCTTGAAAAACTGAACACAGATCAATCGAGAAAACAGAAAGAAGTTGTGTGGAACTATGAAAAAATAAGCAAACTATACAAACTGAGTAGTCCATGCGCAAGATAGCCAACATCAAGGAGGGTGCGAGCTCAGGAGCGCCGTGTTCCCGTGGTTAGCGTGAGCAGCTGCGGAGCGAGAGGTCCTTCGTTCAAGTCTTCCCTCGAGTGAAAAGTTTAATTTTTTATTTTCAGACAATTATCAAAGTTCAGGCACTCACCCATAATCAACTTTGCTCTCCAAAATTTCAGGACATGTTCAGATTTACTTGGACGTATGCAGGATTTGACGGTCTACACACGGAAGAATTTGAAAACGTTAAAAACATATGTTTTGACAGGGCACAGGGAAAACTGTGCTACTGTGAAACTGTTGCATTCATTTGTTGCGGTTTATGTGACAAACTCTGATGTTTGCATCACTTTTTTGGGAGTGATTATCACATCCACAAGAAAACCTAAATCGAGCAAGGTAGAAGAATCTTTTTACCCATACGCCAAGTGTACAAGTTAGGTGGGTCGACAACATATTCCTGTCATGTGACGCACATGCCGTCACCAGTGTCGTATGGAATATATCAGACGCGCTTTCCTGTGGAGGAATCGGTTGACCTATGACCTTGCGATCAAATGTTTTCGGTTCCCATTGGAGAAGCACGTCCTTTCGTCTACTGATCGTACGCTTTTGCGGTGCGGTCGCAAAACACAGACACTTAACTTCTTACAGTGAACAGAGACGTCAGTGAACGAACGGACAAATCATAACTTTGCGAAAATAAAGAAAGTAAACTTTTCACTCGAGGGAAGACTTGAACCAAGGACCTGTCACTCCGCAGCTACTCACGCTAACCACGGGACCACGGCGCTCCTTAGCTCACACTGTCTTTGATGTTGTCTATCTTGCGCATGGACTACTCAGTTTGTATATTTTGCTTATTTTTTTCATAGTTCCACACAACGTCTTCCTGTTTTCTCAATTAATCTGTGTTCAGTTTTTCAAGGCCTATCCACTGTGTCAACTTATAACTAAATCTGAGGGGGGTGCGAGGGGAGGTTCCCTTGTCAGATAGGTCGTGCACCGTCCCCATTATACTTACACACGGACAGCACGGTTACTGATGCGAGTACTACGTGCGCCGTGCGTGTGTCTGACTAACAATCATTTCTTGCCAGGTGACGCTGCTATCGCCTGGACGGGTTTATATCGATAAAGGTCAGTGGTCGTAATGTTCCGTCTGATCAGAGTAAATATGTCATATCAGAATACTGGTATGTGTTTGATTCTCATAAATGTATATGTTCAAATGTTAGTTTTAATCATTTGTGATAAACAACCACCAACTGTAGCCCTTCTGTATCGCCGCCACCTTTTTCTCTCTCAATTTCTGTGTGTATAACGATGTTAACCGTCTCGAATTTTAACAGCATAGACCTTCTGACCAGAGGATTCAGGGATATCACGCTTCGCGTGGCAAATAATAGGTTACTTCGCGTCTGTCTAGCCTGTGCTCTATGGAGAGGCCCTGTGCTGAACTAAGGCACTCACTTGCGAGCTGCGTGAAGGTTTTCGCCTGAATCAATTGTCACTGCGTGTTTTCTTACACGCTGTGAATATGTTTTCGTTATTAATGGCTTTCTACGGCAATTTCTCACTACCTTTCATGTATGAGTGAATCACAGTCGTCTTTCATCCGGGACTGCTGCAGAAGAGGTACACTTTCTTACCAGAACTCACAATAGGAAATGCTGTTGTGTGAAAACTATGTTTCGCTTCTTTCTAACAGGTGAAATAACTCGAATTGTTCCTAAAACGAACTGATCGCTACGTTGTACTAACGTTCCGTTGTTGCTTTTTTGGCTCCACCTGTGCGGCTAATTTTAATTTCAGTTTATTATAATGAAGTAATTGTTTATTTTAGTTTCTTCTAGATAAATACTGTGTACATAACACATCTTGGTCATTTGCTATGCTCTTTGTTGAGATGCCTGCGCCCTTTTCCTTGCTCTATCGTGGCTTGGTGATACCGCAGCAGTAACTAAAGTTTTACTGCAGATTTATAAGGCTGACGGCACAGAAATATGTCGCAATTAAAAAATTTACGATAGCGCTAACGTAGATAAGTGAGAGAGAAAGAGCATTCAGTCACCCGTGTAGGTGAGCTATTGGTTGGATCAAAAACGTCGGAAGACAATAAGTGTGACCCTCGTTTACATTGATGGGTTTGAGGGAAGCGGTGTAATTATGAGATTGCAAACGGGGTCCTAAAACAATAGTTTCTCCCGTAGAATGCCATGTCGAAACCGCTTCTTAATGTTGACCCTGACGTCTATGGCCGACAAATTTTTATATTCTTCACGAGCTGAACTGTTTCATCATTGTCATATACAAAAATTATTCATTATGGTTTGGAGGTATTAAAAGCCTAGCGATATGCCCCATTCAGTCTGCCTTCTTCACGGAAGAGTGTAACCCTGCAGTGTGGAAACTGTGGAAGACGACCTATGTGTGCCAGCGGCAGTCAGAATTCCTTGTAGGGTTTTATGTATCTATAATCTATGCAATCCTCCACGACCATGTGAAATTTGAAACAACAGTCTTCTTTGCGGATACTAACCTCCACAATTTATTATTAGCTGGCAAATTAATTATTATGGTGTAAAGAACACTCAGTATAGTTTAGGAAGGGGCGCATGTCTATCTGTGAATGACGTCATTACATCCAGTGAAAGCCAGGTTATTACTCGTTCCAGCCGATTCGGCAAAGAAAGAAGTAAGTTCTTGTCGCAGTCCGAAAATCCTGGCTTTTGAAAGAGAAGATAATGAATCTTCTTTGCTGGTTGCTAAAACGAAAGGTGCTCTATCTTTAGAACACCTTCTCTGCCAAGTATGGTGTGGAGAAATTCGCGTTGGTCACGGAGGCGTTTAAAACCATCTGACAGCTGCCACTCTAAGACGCCCGTCTTTTATCACAGCTGGAGACGCGGCTGAAAGAACGAGAATTGCTAATGTTGGAAAGCTCAGTGTTCAGCCACTAGAAAACACTTTTACTTAAAAAATAGTCTTGTACGTGGATTGGAGCAGTAATGAAGTGATGCATGACGGCATTGAAAAACTTTTGATGTAATGAAATAATTTGAACACTTTTTGTCGATCGAACGTTGTGCCTATCTCTACTCATTGATTAACACACTACTGGCCATTAAAATTGCTACACCACGAAGATGTGCTACAGACGCGAAATTTCACCTACAGGAAGAAGATGCTGTGATACGCAAATGATTAGCTTTTCAGAGCATTCACACAAGGTTGGCGCCGATTGCGACACCTACAACGTGCTGACATGAGGAAAGGTTCCAATCGATTTGTCATACACAAACAGCAGTTAACCAGCGTTGCCTGGTGACGTTGTTGTGATGCCTCGTGTAAGGAGGAGAAAGGCGTAGCATCACGTTTCCGACTTTGATAAAGGTCGGATTGTAGCCTATCGCGATTGCGGTTTATCGTATCGCGACATTGCTGCTCGCGTTGGTCAGGATCCAGTGACTGTTAGCAGAATATGGAATCGGTGGGTTCAGGATCCCAACAGCCTCGTATCACTAGCAGTCGAGATGACAGGCATCTTATCCGCATGGCTGTAACGGATCGTGCAGCCACGTCTCGATCCCTGAGTCAACAGATAGGGACGTTTGCAAGACAATAACCATCTGCACGAAAAGTTCGACGATGTTAGCAGCAGCATGGACTATCAGCTCGGAGACCATGGCTGCAGTTACCCTTGACGCTGCATCACAGACAGGAGCGCCTGCGATGGTGTACTCGACTACGAACCTGGGTGACGAATGACAAAACGTCGTTTTTTCGGATGAATCCAGGTTCTGTTTACAGCATCATGATGGTCGCATCTGTGTTTGGCGACATCGCAGTGAACGCACATTGGAAGCGTGTATTCGTCGTCGCCCTACTGCCGTATCACCCGGCGTGATGGTATGGGGTGCCGTTGGTTACACGTCTCGTTCACCTCTTGTTGGCATTGACGGCACTTTGAACAGTGGACGTTACATCATATGTGTTACGACCCGTGGCTCTACCCTTCATTCGATCCCTGCGAAACCCTACATTTCAGCAGGATAATGCACGACCGCATGTTGCAGGTCCTGTACGGGCCTTTCTCGATACAGAAAATGTTTGACTGCTGCCCTGGCCAGCACATTCTCCAGATCTCTCACCAATTGAAAACGTCTCGTCAATGGTGGCCGAGCAACTGGCTCGTCACAATACGCCAGTCACTACTCTTGATGAACTGTGGTATCGTGTTGAAGCTGCATGTGCAGCTGTACCTGTACACGCCATCCAAGCTCTGTTTGACTCAATGCCGAGGCGTATCAAGGCCGTTATTAGGCCAGAGGTGGTTGTTCTGGGTACTGATTTCTCTGTATCTATGCCCCCAAATTGCCTGAAAATGTAATCACATGTCAGTTCTAGTATAATATATTTGTCATTTGTTCTTGGTGTAGCAATTGTAATGGCCAGTAGTGTAGTTTCAGTGAGCACAACCCTGAAAGTGAGACAAAAGAGTATCTGACGAACTGATACTGTGAAGGATGTCGTAGAATCCCACAGAGAAGAAAGTATTAGGTCAGCTTCTTTCTAATATAATATTGTTCATCAGTTTCAAAGATAACTTAGTGTCAGTTTTCTCAGGTTATTTATCAATGGAAAAAATTATCTTGTGATATTGATGACTGGAAGTAATTCTTCATTTTGATCTGCCCCGCTTGCCTCTTGTGAGTGATGTGTGTTTAATGTTCAATAATGGTACAATGTAGTAATCAGAAACTAAGCGCCACCGTCTTCTCCCGACTCTCTGGCAAGAAAATGTCTCCCATATCCAGGATTGTCATCCTACTTTCATGCAGGTACTACCTCAAACATAGAGGGTTGTGCGTGATTACCTGAGAGTCTTTAGAAGACTATTAAAGAAATATAATTCATTCTCAAAAGAAGCGGCTTACAAAACAATTGTTCAACTGTTTCTTGATTATCGGTTACCAGATAGGATTAATCGAAGACGAACAAAGAGAAGATCCAATGAAGGGCAGCGCGTTTTGTCACGGTATCTTTTCGTTGGCGTTAGCGATCAAGATCTGCAGTAGTACACGCTACATGTGAGCCGCTGACAACTTCAAGGAGATTATAGATGTAGGGTGTAAAAATATTCCGATTCTTGCTTATTAGACTTCTTTAATGTCGTTCTGTTTTGAAAGTGCACAATACACGACTCGGCTAGCTTTAACCAAATAAACAGAGGGAGTCTCACATTGTGCCTAATCAATGCGCCGTTGATGGAACATTTAATCGAAATAATGTTAGAAGACTGTTAGCCTATCTTGTCCGAGCTTCTTCATCCTACTCATCTCCAACAATCTTCACGCTATTGAAACTGCTTACTGTAGTCATCAAACCTTGGTCTCCCTCCGCAGTTTTACCCCCCCCCCCCCCTTCCCGCTCACACGCACAAGCATATACTTCCCTCAATTTCCGAACTAACTATTCCTTGATTACTCAGGATGTATGCTATCCCCTCCTTTAGCCAACTTGTGGCACAAATTTCTTTTCTCGTAGACTCGATTCAGTACTTTTTCATTTATCTTCCGAACTATACATCTAAGTTTTATTACTCTGCTGTTGCAGTGAGTTCAAAAGCGAGTCCTCTTGAATGAGCTGAATCGTTCACGTATCACTTCTATAAGCTCCAGAAAATTCCTCCTAACACTTAAATTTATACCAGATGTTAAAAAATTTCTCTTTTTCCGCAGAATTGCCGATCTGCGAGTTATACACTAAGGTGAAAAAAGTTATGGGATACCTCGTAATATCGTGTCGGACCTCCTTTCGCCCGCCGTAGTTCAGCAACATGACGTGGCATGGACTCAACAAGTCGTTGGAAGTGTCCCAGCAGAAATATTGAGCCATGGGCCTCTATAGCCGTCCATAATTACAAAAGTGTTGCCGTTGAAATTTTTTTTGCACGAACTGACCTCTCGATTATGTCCCATGTCGGGCGATCTTGATGGCCAAATCATTTGCTCAAATTGTCCAAAATGTTCTTCAAAGTAATCGCGAACAGTTGTGAGCCAGTGACAGCGCTTCACGGCTTGGGTACATGAATTCCATGAATGACTGCAAACAGCCTCCATGTAGCCGAACATAATCAGTTCCTATCAATGATCGGTTGATTTGGACCAGAGGATCTGGTCTATTCTTTGTAAACACATCTCGTACCATTACGGAGGCACCACCAGCTTGCACAGTGCGTTGTTGACAATTTGGGTTCATGACTTCGTGGAGTCTGCACCACACTCAAACCCTACCATTACCTCTTGCCAAGTTAAATCGGGACTCATCTGACAAGGCCGTGGTATTCCAGTCGTCTAGGATTCAGCCGATACGGTCGCGATCGCAGAAGAGGGGCTGAAGGCGATGTGCTGTTAGCAAAGGCATTCGCATTGGCAGTCTGCTGCCGTAGTCCATTAACGCCAAATTTCGCTGCATTGTCCTATGGGTTATGTTCGTTGTTCGCCCCACTTTGTCTTTTGCAGTTATTGCACGTAATGTTGCTTATCTGTGAGCATGGGTTGCTCGCGGTTGTTACGTGAAGGCTGTCGACAACTGCGTTGTCCGTGCTGAGAGGCAATGCCTGAAATTTGTTATTCTCAGCACATTCTCGGAATATTGATTGCCAAGATGATTTCTGAAACTGAATGTCCCATGTGTCTAGTTCCAACTACCATTCCGCGTTCAAAGTCTATTACTTCCCATCGTGCTGCCATAATCACGTCGGACACCCTATCACATGAATCATCTGAGTACATATGACAGCTCCACCAATGCACTGCCCTTTTATACGAGGGCAGTTCAATAAGTAATGCAACACATTTTTTTTCTCGGCCAATTTTGGTTGAAAAAACCGGAAATTTCTTGTGGAATATTTTCAAACATTCCCGCTTCGTCTCGTATAGTTTCATTGACTTCCGACAGGTGGCAGCGCTGTACGGAGCTGTTAAAATGGCGTCTGTAACGGATGTGCGTTGCAAACAACGGGCAGTGATCGAGTTTCTTTTGGCGGAAAACCAGGGCATCTCAGATATTCATAGGCGCTTTCAGAATGTCTACGGTGATCTGGAAGTGGACAAAAGCACGGTGAGTCGTTGGGCAAAGCGTGTGTCATCATCGCCGCAAGGTCAAGCAAGACTGTCTGATCTCCCGCGTGCGGGCCGGCCGTGCACAGCTGTGACTCCTGCAATGGCGGAGCGTGCGAACACACTCGTTCGAGATGATCGACGGATCACCATCAAACAACTCAGTGCTCAACTTGACATCTCTGGTGGTAGTGCTGTCACAATTGTTCACCAGTTGGGATATTCAAAGGTTTGTTCCCGCTGGGTCCCTCGTTGTCTAACCGAACACCATAAAGAGCAAAGGAGAACCATCTGTGCGGAATTGCTTGCTCGTCATGTGGCTGAGGGTGACAATTTCTTGTCAAAGATTGTTACAGGCGATGAAACATGTGTTCATCACTTCGAACCTGAAACAAAACGGCAATCAATGGAGTGGCGCCACACCCACTCCCCTACCAAGAAAAAGTTTAAAGCCATACCCTCAGCTGGTAAAGTCATGGTTACAGTCTTCTGGGACGCTGAAGGGGTTATTCTGTTCGATGTCCTTCCCCGTGGTCAAACGATCAACTCTGAAGTGTATTGTGCTACTCTTCAGAAATTGAAGAAACGACTTCAGCGTGTTCGTAGGCACAAAAATCTGAACGAACTTCTCCTTCTTCATGACAACGCAAGACCTCACACAAGTCTTCGCACCCGAGAGAAGCTCACAAAACTTCAGTGGACTGTTCTTCCTCATGCACCCTACAGCCCCGATCTCGCACCGTCGGATTTCCATATGTTTGGCCCAATGAAGGACGCAATCCGTGGGAGGCACTACGCGGATGATAAAGAAGTTATTGATGCAGTACGACGTTGGCTCCGACATCGACCAGTGGAATGGTACCGTGCAGGCATACAGGCCCTCATTTCAAGGTGGCGTAAGGCTGTAGCATTGAATGGAGATTACGTTGAAAAATAGTGTTGTGTAGCTAAAAGATTGGGGAATAACCTGGTGTATTTCAATGCTGAATAAAACAACCCCTGTTTCAGAAAAAAAATGTGTTGCATTACTTATTGAACTGCCCTCGTACGTTGGTACGCGATATTACCGCCATCTGTAAACGTGCATCTCAGTGTAACTTTGCAGGCCTGGTAGTCTAAAGTTCAAAAATGGTTCAAATGGCTCTGAGCACTATAGGACTTGACTTCTGTGGTCAACAGTCCCCTAGAACTTAGAACAACTTAAACTTAACTAACCGAAGGACATCACACACATCCATGCCCGAGGCAGGATTCGAGCCTGCGATCGTAGCGGTCGCGCGGTTCCAGACTGTAGCGCCTAGAACCGCTCGGTCACCACGGCCGGCGAAGCCTAAAGGTAAAGCACGTGCCGCACTATGGAAATTTTCAGTGTGCATTGTCTAGTCTTCACCTCTTCATCATTGTGAGGGGTCACTTTGAACGACACGTGCTTCTCATTCCACGTTAAACAGTAGGTCCACTTTCCCCGGTAGACTATGGATATTCAAATCGCCAAAGTGGCAACTAATTCAAAGACTTGCACCTGGACATTGACCCGCGTAGTTTTTATTATATCCTCTCAACTTCGGCATTTATATTTTTCTGTCCAGATAGCAAAACTATTCGACTACTTTAGTTCTGTTTCCTAATTTAATTTCCTCACCACCGCCTGATTTATTTCTACTACACTCGGTTACCCCCGTGTATTATGTACGATGATGTTCCCGTGTATTATGTACGATGATGTTAAGCACCTTCAAAATTTCAGAGTGTTCTTCAGTCAACATTGTCAGAAGCTGAAAATTGTTCGTGGTTCCCGTCGCCGGTCACAAGTACTCTTATTCATACTGCTCTCCACGAATAACGAGAGATTCATTCGTGTATTAATTCTTGATTGGTGGTCTGTATTTCATCCGAGAAAGAGAATTGGACTCATGCCCCCAAGCGTCGCAAGGGCTGACTGCTCTGCACACAGACGTTTTCCTGTACGGGTTCTTTGGCGATTGCTAAACGAGAGTTGCGTGGGGCGCCAGCGTGGTCAAGGTCTGGAGACCATTAACGCGATCCTTGCGCACAATGGTGGAAAGTCAACCGAGGCGTGGACTTCCCTTCATCTGCAAGTGGCCTCTGATCGCGACCCACACCAATAAACAGAGTGTACAGTCGCTGACTACGATTTGTCTGAGCTACGGTGCCAGAGAAAAAGAGCTGCACAGTGATGCAGATCATGGGCTGCACGCTGTTTTTTTCTATGTCGTCCTTGTACATTGTTTCCCCCAGATATGGCACACATAGTAACAGTCTTCGACGACAGGCTGCGAATTGTTGTAAAGGACGTGGCGCTAGTGGACCGTTGTTGCCCTGACATTTATGATGTCCGAGATGTCTTCTTATCTCTCTCAAGTTTCTAAAATTACGGAACCAGTTATTTTACCAGTAAGCAACCCCTCCCTCTTCCACCTCGATTTTTTAAACAATCGAAGTCCATGTATAAAACAGCTTGTAACACATGATTACTTTGCAAACGAATTAATGTGCTAAATATTCGAATTTAAGAATTTAAAACCCGTTATGACCGGAGACGCGAAACCCCAGTTATGTCCGTTTTATTACTTTGAAATTATTTCCGTTTTAAGAAAAGCTAATTTTTCATGAATCTCAATGTGTATGACGTCCTATTTCGTGAAGTGTGTATCAAGTAAATTCAGTGGTATATATGGATATTGTCTGCAAGGTGTGTTGTGAATATAGTTAGTAATAAAGAAGTGAGTAATTTACTCATGCCCGATGCTGAAGCTTTACTACGAAACTTTAGTAAGCGATGAATTTTTTTCTTTAATTATTTTGCGGGGGTTTCATCGAGAAAAAAATTCGAAAAGGTTTGAAATGACGTGTAAGGTTTATTGGAAGTCTCCAAGCGCTCTCATTCTCAAATAATGGCTGAAATAGTCTGCCTAATTTGCGCGCCATGAGTTCCACTGGCTCGAGATATGTACTGTATATACTTTCTAACTTTAATACTTGACTTATTATGTTAATCTTTAACTTAAGATTATACCTCTTAATGTGTAGATTATGATATGTTACATTCGGCCAGGAACTATAAGAGATGAAACTTCTGGCAGATTAAAACTGTGTGTCGGACCGAGACTCGATCTCGGCACCTTTGCCTTTCGCGGTCAAGTGCTCTACCATCTGAGCTACCCAAGCACGATTCCAGACCCGTCCTCACCCCTCCACTTCCGCCAGTACCTCGTCTCCTACCTTTCAAACTTCACAGAAGGCCTCCTGCGAAACTTGCATAACCAGTACTCCTGGAAGAAAGGAGTTCTGCAAGTATCGCAGGAGAGGTTCTGTGGAGTTTGGAAGGTAGGAGACGAGGTACTGGCGAAGTGGAGGGATGAGGACGGGTCTTGAATCGTGTTTGGGTAGCTCAGGTGGTAGAGCACTTGACCGTGAAAGGCAATGGTGGCGAGATCGAGTCTCGGTCCGGCTCACAGTTTTAATCTGCCAGGAAGTTTCATATCAGCGCACATTCCGATGCAGAGTGAAAATTTCATTCTGAAACTAAAAGAGATACTGAAAATCAAATTTTTGTTGGTCATGGAAGCCGTTGGATAAAAAATCTTCAGATGCGATCAATCGACCGTCTTAGCCGTTTAGTAATATACGAGGGGTGTTGAATAAGTAATGCAACACTTTTTAATTTATTTTTTATTTATTTTTTTTATTTACTGAAAGCGGGTTGCTTTTGTTCAGGATTCCAATACACCATATTATTTCTCCCTGTCCTGGCTACAAAGTCCTATTTTTCAATATCATCTCCGTTCAATGCGTAGCGACGGCCTTACGCCACCTTACTGGGACCGCCTGTATGCCCGAATGGTACGTCTTTAGTGGTCGACGGCGGAACCAACGTCGTGCTGCATCAATAACGTCATCATCATCATCGGTGTCTGCACGTTCCAGCATTGCAGGAGTCACAACTATGTGCGGCTGGCCGGCACGCTGGAGATCGGACAGTTTTGCGCGGCCTTGTAGCAATAGTGAGAGACGCCTTGGACAACGACTCGCCGTGCTTTTGTTCAGTGTCTCCGTAGACGTTCACCAAGCGCCTATGAATATCTGCGATGACCTGGTTTTCTGCCGAAAGAAACTCGATAACAGCTCTGCCTGGAACGCACCTCCGCCACAGATGCCACTTTGAATGCTACGTATATCTCCGACACATATCGGAACGTCATGAAACTGTAGGGGCTAGCCAAGAAAAATATGTGTTGCATTACTTATTGAATGCCCCTCGTAGATAGGAATCCTTGTTTTGATGCTGACGAAAAGCATTGTTGTCAGTATTGTTTTGTTGGAGCGTTAAAAAAGACTTGAAAATGAAAGGATTTAGACCGATCTTTCGACATGAATTATACAAGGAGCAGTCAAATGAAAACGAGACTGGTGGAATAAAAGATAGTAAAGTGTTTGTTATTTCAAAAGTCATCGCCGTAAATATTAGTACATTTATCCCATTACCTTCTTGGAAAAATGTTTGCGGTGCCTACGTTTCCATGATTGTTGTTGGGTAAGTTCGTATAGGACCAAACTGCTGAGGTCATCGGTCCCTAGGTCTACACACTACTTAAACTAACTTGCGCTAAGGACAACATACACACCCACGCCCGATGGAGGACTCGAACCTCCGACGGGGTGCGCCGCGCGAACCGTGGGAAGGCGCCCTAGACAATACGGCTACCCCACGCGGCTCCATGATTGTACCTAGGCATGCTCCTTTTCCTCGAAAAAAAAAAAAAAAATCAACGACTGCGAACGTCTTTCTTCAGGACTCCAAAAATATAGGAATTACATGGTGAGAGAATGCCACAATTAACGCATGGCGGTACGTGAGCACTGCAAAAATTGGAGGGCACCATCAAGTCAGAACGCCCGGGACTGTTGACGGTTGGCATCAGTCAGTTGCAGAATGATGCCTGCCCACACTTTGGCAACATTATTTCCACTACGCTAATGAAGTTTTGCTGGGAAGCTTTTGCACATCCTCCATACAGTCCCGATCTTTCCCCATGCGATTTCGATATTTTTGGAGCGCGAAAGGAAACCACAAACATTTTTCCATGAAGGCATCGACCGTTTTCTCTTACAATGAGATAAATGTATTAAGTTACGGCGATTACTTTATAAGTAATAAAACACTTACTTACTGTTTTCCATCTCCCTCGTTTTCAACTGACTGTCCCTTATATTTGCGAAGATAGTCCGTAAGATCGTGTCTACGAGAAATACTTATACAGTTGTAATTATCACCTCAAAAAATCAAGTTATGTAATTATTTTCATGCATGGTTGCAGGTACCTGCATGCAGTCCTGATAACACTGAAACTCCCTCCCCAAACTGTCGGAACACGACTTTATAGTAGCCAAAATAAACCGGAGCCAAAATTAACCGGCGAAGCCCATTCTTCACAGCAATCCCCGTTCTGTATTTGCAGAGGAACAACACTGCAACAGTCTATGATGACGAGTTAGAAGTTCACGGCGACATTGTACCATCATATGACACAGTGATTAAGTGGCGCAAATGCTTGCAACTATGATCGGGCAAGTCTGAATGACGAAGAACGAAATGGCTGACCATCTCTCCATGAAGAACCGGAACTCACATTCAAGGCGATAGTCAACAAAGTGAAAACCAGTCGCAGATAAACTTTTAACATCCTGTACGAAATTTTGAACATAAAAAAGGTCACTGCTCGTTGGGTACCGCAACTTCTCACACCCATTCAAGAAACCTACATCTACATCTACATCTACATCTACATTGATACTCCGCAAGCCACCCAACGGTGTGTGGCGGAGGGCAGTTTACGTGCCACTGTCATTACCTCCCTTTCCTGTTCCAGTCGCGTATGGTTCGCGGGAAGAACGACTGTCTGAAAGCCTCCGTGCGCGCTCTAATCTCTCTAATTTTACATTCGTGATCTCCTCGGGAAGTATAAGTAGGGGGAAGCAATATATTCGATACCTCATCCAGAAACGCACCCTCTCGAAACCTGGCGAGCAAGCTACACCGCGATGCAGAGCGCATCTCTTGCAGAGTCTGCCACTTGAGTTTATTAAACATCTCCGTAACGCTATCACGGTTACCAAATAACCCAGTGACGAAACGCGCCGCTCTTCTTTGGATCTTCTCTATCTCCTCCGTCAACCCGACCTGGTACGGATCCCACACTGATGAGCAATACTCAAGTATAGGTCGAACGAGTGTTTTGTAAGCCACCTCCTTTGTTGATGGACTACATTTTCTAAGCACTCTCCCAATGAATCTCAACCTGGTACCCGCCTTACCAACAATTAGTTTTATATGATCATTCCACTTCAAATCGTTCCGTACGCATACTCCCAGATATTTTACAGAAGTAACTGCTACCAGTGTTTGTTCCGCTATCATATAATCATACAATAAAGGATCCTTCTTTCTATGTATTCGCAATACATTACATTTGTCTATGTTAAGGGTCAGTTGCCACTCCCTGCACCAAGTGCCTATCCGCTGCAGATCTTCCTGTATTTCGCTACAATTTTCTAATGCAGCAACTTCTCTGTATACTACAGCATCATCCGCGAAAAGCCGCATGGAACTTCCGACACTATCTACTAAGTCATTTATATATATTGTGAAAAGCAATGGTCCCATAACACTCCCCTGTGGCACGCCAGAGGTTACTTTAACGTCTGTAGACGTCTCTCCATTGAGAACAACATGCTGTGTTCTGTTTGCTAAAAACTCTTCAATCCAGCCACACAGCTGGTCTGATATTCCGTAGGCTCTTACTTTGTTTATCAGGCGACAGTGCGGAACTGTATCGAACGCCTTCCGGAAGTCAAGAAAAATAGCATCTACCTGGGAGCCTGTATCTAATATTTTCTGGGTCTCATGAACAAATAAGGCGAGTTGGGTCTCACACGATCGCTGTTTCCGGAATCCATGTTGATTCCTACATAGTAGATTCTGGGTTTCCAGAAATGACATGATACGCGAGCAAAAAACATGTTCTAAAATTCTACAAGAGATCGACGTAAGAGATATAGGTCTATAGTTTTGCGCATCTGCTCGACGACCCTTCTTGAAGACTGGGACTATCTGTGCTCTTTTCCAATCATTTGGAACCCTCCGTTCCTCTAGAGACTTGCGGTACACGGCTGTTAGAAGGGGGGCAAGTTCTTTCGCGTACTCTGTGTAGAATCGAATTGGTATCCCGTCAGGTCCAGTGGACTTTCCTCTATTGAGTGATTCCAGTTGCTTTTCTGTTCCTTGGACACTTATTTCGATGTCAGCCATTTTTTCGTTTGTGCGAGGATTTAGAGAAGGAACTGCAGTGCGGTCTTCCTGTGTGAAACAGCTTTGGAAAAAGGTGTTTAGTATTTCAGCTTTACGCGTGTCATCCTCTGTTTCAATGCCATCATCATCCCGTAGTGTCTGGATATGCTGTTTCGAGCCACTTACTGATTTAACGTAAGACCAGAACTTCCTAGGATTTTCTGTCAAGTCGGTACATAGAATTTTACTTTCGAATTCAATGAACGCTTCACGCATAGCCCTCCTTACGCTAACTTTGACATCGTTTAGCTTCTGTTTGTCTGAGAGGTTTTGGCTGCGTTTAAACTTGGAGTGGAGCTGTCTTTGCTTTCGCAGTAGTTTCCTAACTTTGTTGTTGTACCACGGTGGGTTTTTCCCGTCCCTCACAGTTTTACTCGGCACGTACCTGTCTAAAACGCATTTTACGATTGCCTTGAACTTTTTCCATAAACACTCAACATTGTCAGTGTCGGAACAGAAATTTTCGTTTTGATCTGTTAGGTAGTCTGAAATCTGCCTTCTATTACTCTTGCTAAACAGATAAACCTTCCTCCCTTTTTTTATATTCCTATTAACTTCCATATTCAGGGATGCTGCAACGGCCTTATGATCACTGATTCCCTGTTCTGTACATACAGATTCGAAAAGTTCGGGCCTGTTTGTTATCAGTAGGTCCAATATGTTATCTCCACGAGTCGGTTCTCTGTTTAATTGCTCGAGGTAATTTTTGGATAGTGCACTCAGTATAATGTCACTCGATGCTCTGTCCCTACCACCCGTCCTAAACATCTGAGTGTCCCAGTCTATATCTGGTAAATTGAAATCTCCACCTAAGACTATAACATGCTGAGAAAATTTATGTGAAATGTATTCCAAATTTTCTCTCAGTTGTTCTGCCACTAATGCTGCTGAGTCAGGAGGTCGGTAAAAGGAGCCAATTATTAACCTAGTTCGGTTGTTTAGTGTAACCTCCACCCATAATAATTCACAGGAACTATCCACTTCTACTTCACTACAGGATAAACTACTACTAACAGCGATGAACACTCCACCACCGGTTGCATGCAATCTATCCTTTCTAAACACCGTCTGTACCTTTGTAAAAATTTCGGCAGAATTTATCTCTGGCTTAAGCCAGCTTTCTGTACCTATAACGATTTCAGCTTCGGTGCTTTCTATCAGCGCTTGAAGTTCCGGTACTTTACCAACGCAGCTTCGACAGTTGACAATTACAATACCGATTGCTGCTTGGTCCCCGCATGTCCTGACTTTGCCCCGCACCCGTTGAGGCTGTTGCCCTTTCTGTACTTGCCCAAGGCCATCTAACCTAAAAAACCGCCCAGCCCACGCCACACAACCCCTGCTACCCGTGTAGCCGCTTGTTGCGTGTAGTGGACTCCTGACCTATCCAGCGGAACCCGAAACCCCACCACCCTATGGCGCAAGTCGAGGAATCTGCAGCCCACACGGTCGCAGAACCGTCTCAGCCTCTGATTCAGACCCTCCACTCGGCTCTGTACCAAAGGTCCGCAGTCAGTCCTGTCGACGATGCTGCAGATGGTGAGCTCTGCTTTCATCCCGCTAGCGAGACTTGCAGTCTTCACCAAATCAGATAGCCGCCGGAAGCCAGAGAGGATTTCCTCCGATCCATAGCGACACACATCATTGGTGCCGACATGAGCGACCACCTGCAGATGGGTGCACCCTGTACCCTTCATGGCATCCGGAAGGACCCTTTCCACATCTGGAATGACTCCCCCCGGTATGCACACGGAGTGCACATTGGTTTTCTTCCCCTCTCTTGCTGCCATTTCCCTAAGGGGCCCCATTACGCGCCTGACGTTGGAGCTCCCAACTACCAGTAAGCCCACCCTCTGCGACTGCCCGGATCTTGCAGACTGAGGGGCAACCTCTGGAACAGGACAAGCAGCCATGTCAGGCCGAAGATCAGTATCAGCCTGAGACAGAGCCTGAAACCGGTTCGTCAGACAAACTGGAGAGGCTTTCCGTTCAGCCCTCCGGAATGTCTTTCGCCCCCTGCCACACCTTGAAACGACCTCCCACTCTACCACAGGTGAGGGATCAGCCTCAATGCGGGCAGTATCCCGGGCAACCACAGTCGTAGTCCGATCAGGGGATGCGTGGGACGAGCTGGCCGTCCCCGACAAACCCCCATCCCGACCCCCACAGTGATGCCCATTGGCAACAGCCTCAAGCTGTGTGACCGAAGCCAACACTGCCTGAAGCTGGGAGCTAAGGGATGCCAACTCAGCCTGCATCCGAACACAGCAGTTGCAGTCCCTATCCATGCTAAAAACTGTTTTGCTAAGAACGTCTGAACTAATCTACAGAGAGCGCAAACAAATCGACAAAATTTAAACGGTTATTAAAATACAAGATTGCCTAGTAAATGCAGTAATGCTGCTACTTGCGCACTGCTGACACTGCTCGGCGGCGGAAGGAGACTAAGCGAAATTACACTATTCAGGTACTAAAACACGATGCTACACTCTCAAATACTATAATACGCCCGAAATTTATGAATTAAACAATGCAAGAACCAAAAACACGCAAAGAAATTAAGAATTAAACTATGTAACAAATGAGTGAGCTAGGAGTATACGACTTGCTGCTCAGCTGCTTATCCAACGGCGGCAGGGAGTCGAGGCAGAAGCGGGAAAGTTGTAGGTGTGCCAGGCCAATACAGATGACTTCCTTAGCCACCTAATCAACCTAACTTGGAGAAAAATAAGCGGAGCAAGTATTGAAAACATGTGGATTCATCACCAGCGAAAAAGGTGAAGATCTAACATAAGTTCGCAAGGGGCAAACCGTCTTCAAGACCAATCGTCATGGGATCTGCCCAAGGGTGTGTTTTAGCTACAAGATAACGCCCCAACCCATTCTGCGCAGAGCCGGCCGGTGTGGCCGTGCGGAAGGCGCTTCAGTCTGGAACCGCGTGACCGCTACGGTCGCAGGTTCGAATCCTGCCTCGGGCATGGATGTGTGTGATGTCCTTAGGTTAGTTAGGTTTAAGTAGTTCTAAGTTCTAGGGGACTTATGACCACAGATGTTGAGTCCCATAGTGCTCAGAGCCATTTGAACCATTCTGCGCAGGACAGTCAAACATGGTGCTTCTTTAAGTAATCACATTTTACACCCCCGCCTCCTTACCTTTGATATCGTAATAAAGACCCAATGACTTCTTCCTCTTTCCTCGAATGGAGAAACAATCGCATAAGAGGTATTTCGTAGACTACTATGAGGTTATTTTCGAGGCGGAAGGTTTCCTAAACAGCCAAAGTCGCAAGCTTCATGACCCAGGTCTCCTCAGATGGTCTGTAGTTAGGAATAAGTGTGTCGCAGGTGAAGATGTAGGGGAGGACTAACAGCATCATCAGCTTTCATGGATGCAGCTGACAAACCCCTCTTAGCTCTTAAGCGTTGTCGCGGGTCCAGTGAACCCACGTTCAGTCTTTGAGTGCAGGAACTTTGAGTGCAGGAAAAAAAAAAAAAAAAAAAAAAAAAACCAACTTGTAACGGACGTGCTTCGCTCGCTACCCTTAAAGCTCGCCATCTTCTTAACTGCATACTTCGTAAGCACAGATGAGTAAGCGTGCTAGCCCAAGCGTAATTGAGTGCTGGGAGATAAATTTGTTCAAATATCATGACTGTACGAGCAGCTTGATGCTCAATCGGATTTCGATTACGCATTTTTGTGCAAGCGTGTACATGCTTGAGCGTGTTTGCCAAGAATAGGAAGAACTGTGTAAGCTGCTGTCGGTGATTTTATTTGATTTTTATTTGGTCCGGTAACATCACATTCTGTGCAAAGATATGTGGAACAAGTCAAGAAAACAGTATTGTATGAAGATAGAAGAAAAGACAGCACTACAGTGAGATAGTTCACGAAGCGTGATGCTTACACAAGCATGCTAGAGCCGCGTGAAGGCGCGAGGAATTGTGCTTGTCAAGCATCCAGTTAGTGTGACGTCATGTTTAGTGGCAGCGTGCGAACCATGACACAGTACAGTCTTCGGGTTACTGTCGGAGGATACCTAGATTAGATTATCGGTGTATGCCAGTGTCCACGGAACCCACGACTATTGACATGCGATTTATTTATTTTTGTCATTTCTTCAGTTTTGTTGTATTATTTCAGATATTTGTAACGGCAAACCTAAATAGTTTTTCTGGAAGTCGAAGTGGCATATTAGAACAATGATTGAACGATGAATTATGCAGCTGTGAAGAAGAAATTCGCAAACATTCAACGCGTGTGTACAATCATCTTCCGACTACAAATTTAGAAAATGAGTTTTCAGACAATGACGAAGAGCTTGTGATACCGAGTGATTATGATTTAAGCTCCGAACTGTCTTACAAAAAAGAGATTCGTCAGGATGAAGTAAGTGAAATATTTTAACTGAAGAAACAGATTCTCAGGGCGTAAAATACCACCTGCAAGAAACACCTGTGTCGGAAACCATGATCTTATCAGAGTTCCTTCCGCCACATTTTCAATCAAGACGTATCGAACAGTGTGATTTTAATGAAGCATTCGCGATCATTGATGTGATTATCAACAGCAAAATACTATTCTGGACGAACAAAAAACTAGCAGAGTGCAGATATAGGAACAAATCTACGGATCGCACAGAAGTGAAAGAATGCACTCAGAAGGGGCCTTTCCGAGGTCTGTTGCTCTTATGTATGTCTTCAGTGCGATTTCATATACTTCTATTATTCCATCGCATCGAGAATCCGTAAGGTAGTGAAGATGGAAAAAAGATTCAAGTTGCGATACGACAGAAGTTACAGATACCCTCGATCATTCTCACCCAAATTCCTCAGTCGGTGCTAGTATACCTATTGATAAGATTTTTCTTCCATTTGGGGGACGCCAGCAAGGTTTGAAAATGCAGTGTCTTGCAGATTAAAAACCGCATTAGTACTCAGTGGTATTTGTATAGTCGAAAAATCGACGGCCAGAAGAAGAAAAAATATATAATGCCAGTGCTTACATGTCTGCGATTATATAAGCCTATTTCAACTCCAATAGTTGCACGTTGACGACGAAGTTGTCTGTTTTATGAAATCTAAAGGTCTAAACGTTGTCGGGACCACGAACAAAAACAAAAAGGAAATTGCAGAGGAGTTCTTGACACACAGGGATACACCAATTGGATCATCACTGTTGGTTTTACAAAAGATACGACAATGGTGAGTTATGTATCGAAGAACAAGTCAGCTATTGTTTTGTCTTCCATGGATCACGACAACGCTGTAGCTGAGTTGACTAAGCAACTGAAATCATTCGTCATTATAACAGCAAAAAAGGCGACATTGATTCTGTCGACCAGATGTCTTCAGTATATCCCGGCAGTTGCGGAAGACGCCGTTGGCCTATGACTGTTTTATATGGGTTAATGTTAGACATACACTATGTGATCAAAACTATCCGGACACCCCCACAAACATACGATTTTCATATTAGGTGCATTGTGCAGCCACCTACTGCCAGGTACTCCATATTAGCGGTCTCAGTAGTCATTAGACATCGTGAGAGAACAGAATGGGGCGCTCCGCGGAACTCACGGACTTGGAACCCAGTCAGGTGACTGGATGTCACTTGCATCATACAGGCGAGATTTCGACACTCCTAAACATCCCTAAGTCCATTGTTTCCGGTGTGATAGTGAAGTGGAAACGTGAAGGGACACACGTACAGCACAAAATTGTACAGGCTGATCAAGGCTGTTGCCTGACAGAGACCGCCGACAGTTTAAGAGGCAGACATCTATCCAGACTATCACACAGGAATTCCAATCTGCATTAGGATCCACGGCAAGTACTATGACAGTTAGGCGGGAGGTGAGAAAACTTGGATTTCATGGTTGAGCGGCTGCTCATAAGCCACACACGATCCGATGGCAGAGTGTGGGTATGGCGAATGCCCGGTGAACATCATCTGGCAGCATGTGTAGTGCCAACAGTAAAATTAGGAGGCGGTGGTGTTATGGTGTGGTCGTGTTTCTCATGGAGGGGGCTTGCACCCGTTGTTGTTTTGCGTGGCACTATCACAGCACAGGCCTACATTGATGTTTTGAGCACCTTCTTTCTTCCCACTGTTGAAGACCAATTCGGCGATGGCGATTGCATCTTTCAACACGATCGAGCACCCGTCCATAATGCACGGCCTGTGGCGGAGAGGTTACACGTCAATACCATCCCTGTAATGGACTGGCCTGCTCAGCGTCCTGAACTGAATCCTATAGAACAACTTTGGGATGTTTTGGAACGCCGACTTCGTGCCAGACCTCACAGACCGACATCCATACCTCTCGTCAGTGCAGCACTCCGTGAAGAATGGGCTGCCATTCCCCAAGAAACCTTCCAGCACCTGATTGAACGTATGCCTGCGAGAGGGGAAGCTGTCATCAAGGTTAAGGGTGGGCCAACACCATACTGAATTCCATCATTACCGTTGGAGGGCGCCACGAACTTGTAAGTCATTTTCAGCCAGGTGTCCAGATACTTTTGATCACATAGTATAAGCGCATTGAATGCTGGTGTCATCAAACAGAGTCGTGAAAGGACGGAGAAGTTGACAGGGCTTGCAAAGCTTTCGTGTGAATTTGATATAAAAGAGCGCCATAAAATGATCAAAACATCCTTAAAGTAGAGAGAAATAAGAGAAACAGATACTCTCTCTGACCGCGAAATGAAAGAGCGAAGACTACACACTCGTGCGCTAAGTGCAAGCTGTCTGTTTGCATGACTTGTCCTAAACCACTGTACAATTTGTGCATGTAAGTTGGCTCACGTTGAACATCGTCAAGTTTTTTATAGATGGGGATTTCGACTTTCTTACGCTTTTAAAAGAACATTTTAAGATGTTTAAGAAAAAAGTTTAGTTTCATGGCTTGATATTTAAATCATGACTAAATATTTGCGACAAACATACATCGCAACCCGGAAAGAATAGGTGACCCAACTCAAAAACGAAATACTTGACAAAACTCTACTTAAAGAACTAATTCTATAATACTTACACTGAAACAGAATACGCTTCCGTTAGTTTTGAAGTAAGTAAGTATTGTCGGCAGTAAATGTCGTTATATTTATTCGTGCATGTTGGAGGATTTCAGACGTATTCTTCAGACAAACCAAAAACTTCCGTTTTTCTACTTGTGTCACTTTTGCTGTCGGAGTGCGATATGGGTACTAACAATTTGTTTTTTATCGTTATTTAGGTAGCACTTTGTACATATATTTTTTCGATGGCATATTTCTAGTTTAGGCTAATTTGTGGACGTGTAAATTAGAATTAAAAATGAAAGTTCCTTGCTTTGATTTTGGTAAATACTACGTTTATGTTTAAATTCAATAAAAATTTTAAAAATTAAACGTTTTTAATTCAATTAGCAATTTGAAATAGCTTTGTCCAGCGGACCAACGACTATACAGAATGTTTATTACTGTTCACGACGACAGTTAAAGATTAGGCAGACGCTGCAGCTGTAGTGGTTCATAATAGCTGTGGAGGCGGAATGACACCTTAGTGAATGAGTCACTTCCAGCTCGTCTCAGCTGGTGCACACGGCTGTTGCTCTACAAGCAGGTGGCCATTATAGAATGTGACTCGACAGGGTAGATCGTTCATTTCGACTCGCACACAGCGCGGAGCAGAGCCTCTAATCCTGAGCGCACGAGCCTGGAGTGCTTATTCGGAGAACTGTGGACGCGAGCAACTGGTGGGGAGGAAAGGCAGACAAAGCGTCAAGGGGGGAACCAGCCGGTGCACTTTGTGCTCAGTGCAGACCAGGGAGGCGGTGGGCGACTGCAATCGGAGCGCCGCGGCGTGCTGGCCGGGGGAGCGCTGGGCACCGCTTTGTGGCGGGCAGTTGAACTGGCGACCGGCGCTGGACTTTGCCCTCGCCCGTCCGCCCTGCTCTCCCCCCCCCCCTTCCCCCCTCCTCCTTTAAGTGACGATATCCGAGGCTTGCAGCGTTAAAACGCGGCCGGCTCGCGGCCTTCCTATGCTCTCTGACAGTAGCGCCGCGGAAACTGCGCGCTTCGCACTTCGGACCTTACATTCCGTAAGTACTTCCTCTGACTAAGCGCACTTAAAGTGATCTAGCGGTCACGGAGGTGTCTGTAGCATACCCCCTAATGTTCCACAAGAATACCGTGCACGCTTCGGGAAGACATTTAAAAAATCGAAGCTCAGTTAGGAAACGATTTCTTCCTATGTAATTTTCATGTTTTATCGTAACAATAGTGAAAACACGCACGGGAGTAAGAATACACTAGGGTCTAGCTAATCCGGCCATTCCTGCACATATGTGTGCCGGATCAGCGGAAGTGCCTGGTTATTGAGACTGACGTAAATTTAGTGTAAACACATGTGAATTATATTGTATTAAATCCAAAGGTACATTGATTTTCAAACAAAATTTAACCATTCAGTGTGTACATGTACAGTGGTATCACTCACTACTGTACATGCCCCACATTTTAAGTTGTTGCAATGATGACACGGGACGGCTGTATGCTTTATCACACAATTGCTTTACAAGCATTGCATAGCTAGTGTGTGTTTCTGATTGTTGTGTAATGCACTGCGGGAAGACGCCCGCAGCTTCAGCACAAGCAGTAAGAGATATCTTCATGTTCTCTCCTCCTATGTCCTCGTCTTCATCACAACTTTTCCTGTTCGCTATTGATCATGTCTTCGTCTGTTAAAGTTTCCTCACAAATAGTTGCTCGTCAAAGACTGGGCTCAGCATCTGTGGCTTTCTGCGAGGAATGTCCGTTCGTATTGTCTCTAATTACGAGTTTCTGCTTGGTGTCTAGCATAACATGTTTCCTTTCAAAAGCCATAACACTGAACCGTAAAGAAAGCCACAATTTCAAACATATATAGCGTTGTTTAACATAATAATTAACTGACAACATTGTTGCCTACGAGAATTCATTATTGTATGCGTAATTTCTGCTTCAGTGACTGGAGGCCGGATGTGGACTGGATAACTGAGAGGCTGCACTACTGACGGCCGGATCAGTGAGAGTTTACTACAGAAGTAAAAACGTTCATCAAGCACGGTGCACAAACGATCCGCTGTAGAAATATTTGCGATTGTGTCGTTACGAGGTGCATCTGACTGCAGTATCAGTGTCGTCCTAGGACGACACATGTATTTGAAACGTCAACATTCCAATGAAACTCCATCTAATTGGACTCAAATTTCATATATGGCCCATGATTGGGGAAGCATAATGGATCACCGGCACATGTTGCTGCTGATTTAAGACGACAACTAACGCGACAATGTTAGTCCAAGATCTATATGAGGAGCAGGGCCTGTACCTTGACGTACAAGATCATGTGACGTAAATGCTCTGGACTTTACTGGCTAGGGGTCGTCTCAGAAGTGAAGTGTACAGTACTGTCGCTACGCTTGAAAAACTAGAAAAGCGAACTGTACAGTCTTCTTAAGATTTTACCAGATGGGTATTTGAAGGAATTCTTAGCTCACTGCAGAGAAGGGTGCAGTATTGCATCCAAAGGCGAGAACGATGCGTTCAGTACCTCTTAATAGGTACGAGTGTAACAAACACCTAACGTGCTGAAGTACAGTAGTATTGTACTTCTTGTTAAGATAGGCCATGGGTGATGAGAATTTAATCTAAAACTGTATATTTCAAATAAATTTGTACAAACTAGTGCAATATTCCCTACACACATTTGCTGCAGTTATCTCCGAAACTGCTCGTGTTAGTGTCTTATACTGTCACCCGTGTCAGTATTCAGTAAGTTTTTAAATCCTGGTACCTCTATAAAATTTCAGGTGTGACGTCGAGTACTGCGTACCTCCTATCCATCCTCTGATTTAGTCAGCGAGAAGGCGTTTAGGATCACAAAAACTCATTTGTACGTGTCCGTAATAAGTGTCCCCTGCATAGCTTAGCGGTCTGTCTTCTCTGATCGCCACATGTAAGACTTGGGTTCGATCCCTGCCGGTGCCATGGATTCTCCCTTGATGAGAGCGTGTCAGCAGAGTCCACTTAACCTCAACGAAATCTGAGGAGTTTCTTTAAAGACAGGTAGCGGCTCCAGTTTCTAATCCGTCCGAGAGAGCGATAGATAATTACACTCCCATTCATCGAAATCTTTTGCAGAAGATTGTACAGTGGCGTCCCAGAAAGAGTTAAAGATATTTGAAATGCGACATTCGATTACGAAGGCCTTGCACCTGGAAATCAAATAGTCGATTTGCCCGATATAACAGTCATGTTATCGATGCACGCAGCTATATGACGGTAGCTTCGTTGGAGCCAAAATTAAAAAGCTGGTCGAATTTCAGTATTTGTCGAGGCAGAGATCACAATTAAGTAACAGTGCCTAATACCTCAGCTCCATTGATAAGAGAGCCTTACAAATAACAGTCGGAGGTCAGGCTTTTAGCATCTTTGTAACCCTTGGAATGATCGGCAGTAATGTAGCCAACAAAGTAGTATTTACTATATTATAAAATACACATTTTTTGCTTATTGCTATTAATGAGCACCGGCGTGTGCCGATGTTAGTTTCCAATTAAATGAGGAGATAGCTGCTAGGTACACTTAAAAGTCGTGTAGATTATTCAGTGTACCTGAGAAAAAAGTTCTAATTCCATCATGAAGTAACCTCAGCATTGCTTGCACTGAGTTGAAGCATTACTATATCAATGTGATTTGTGGCACTATCACAGAAATTTAAAAATTTCTGCCCAAGACATTCACCTGCATTTGCCGTAACATGAGTTGAGTACTTCGTTCCATACCAACTACGACTTAAAAAATGGTTAGTTTTTGTAATTTTGTAATATTTTATTTCGTCTTTTACAAGACAACTTCGACCAGTCATTGTGCCTCGCGATAAAAGAACTTTCCTCGCCGCGCGACTTAGCGCAATGGTTAAGACATTGTATTCGTATTGTGGGGGGCGCGGTTCAAATCTGTCTCGCCATCCGGAATTAGGATTCGCGTAGTTGTTCCAAGGTCACTTTAGGTAGATGCGGCGATGGTTAGCTCAACAAGGTCACGGCCGATTCCCTTCGCTATCCTTGCCCTACTGAGCCAGTGCGCAGATCTCTCACGGCCTAGGCGTCGCAGTACGTTAGACTAATACTTCCTTGCTGATTTATTTTGTGTTGTCTGCACTTTACTATCATCTTACCTTGACTAAGTTTTCTTTCGTACGTCCCTCCATAGCGCTACTCTGTTCTGTGTTACTGCTTCATCCGTTATTTGAACAGGCGTGCTTTTAGAAAATAATATGACACTCCCCGCTTTTGGAGCTTTAAAATTACCATAGTACTTTTTTCCGGCGATAGTATGAAAATATTGTTTTAGAAACATAATTTGAGTAAACAGTATTTCTTATAAGAGACCTCTGCTTGATTAGTATTGAAGTCGATAACTGTTTGCAAGTTTTGACAACTGGGCGCCCGTAGCATTAAGTTCACTATGTTAAATTAATATTCTGTTGAATTTTTTCACAACGTGTAATGCTGCAATCATGATAATATTAGCGATTCTCATGATAACATCACCGATTCTCTTTGTGGAATCGCAAATGTTAATATACGTATCTTCATGAAGGTATTTAAAAACTTAACAATCATGGCCCTGCGTCTGGCCTAGATGCCATAGCGACTGTGTAGGAAAACACCCAGTCTCCCCTGTGAAGTAGCTCACTTCTAAAACGATAACTCCTATCCAGGAGAATCGTCGTTAAATAGCAGGAGCAGTGAAAATGTTTCTCGAGCTTTTTATACTGCATCTCTATACGAACGGGCCGGCACTTGTCTCAGCCTACTCTCCGTCCGTCCGTCTGCAATGACCTTGTTGTCAATGACGTTATATTACCATACTCTAACGATGCAGAGGAAATATGCTAAAGGTAGTCCATACTAGCTTAAATCAAGTCTCAATCCTGCCATCCTCATTTGGCGTTCTGTCGTTTCACTGAATATGAAGGAATGGTGGCGTTGTCCTAACGAGAATGCGTAATAAAATATGCTCTTCTCAGGGCAGACAGACAACTTCACAGGCCACACTTATATCCATTCTGCCTGGAGGTTGTTAATATGTGTCCATGTTTACTCAAAAAACGTCCATGGTTAAAATATTCAAAATAGTCTTCTGCCCTATTGCTCGCATAAAGTTGTCACTATTACCCGTTAGAGAGAACCGGTAATTTTGCCTCTTTTTTTTCTATTTGCTCGTAGAAGAACGTAGTATTCTTCTCTACTGTCGTTAGTAACTGCCGTTAAAGCCAGCCTTTATGGCCGAGCGGTTCTAGGCGCTTCAGTCCGGAACCGCGCTGCTGCTACCGTCGCAGGTTCGAATCCTGCCTCGGGCATGGATGTGTCTGATGTCCTTAGGTTGGTTAGGTTTAAGTAGTTCTAAGTCTAGGGTTACTGATGACCTCAGATGTTAAGTCCCATAATGCTCAGAGCCATTTGAACCAAATTGAACTGTCGTTAATGACCTCATCGAAGAGACTAAAACCTAAAAAAGTCAGTTCTTTCAAAAAACAAATAACGAAACATGTTGGCCAATTTTATGTCTCAGGAAAGATCTGTTGTTACCAGGCACTGTTAAGGTTTTTATTTTATTTTCACTTACCGGTGTCAAGTGTGTCCACAACTATCACCGGAAGGTGCCCCATTTCGATTTATGCAATATAAAATAAAAAGGATCCGGGGGCTTTCTCTGAGTACTCATGTCTTTTTCTTTGTTGAGTATAGCTACAGAAATCATAGCAGAACTCGCTGCAAATAATTTGTACGCGTTGTAACTGTGAGTGTTTATGACGTTAACAACATTTCATCATGAAGAGGAACTGGAAGTTGCAGTCAATTGCAATCTTATCGACCTGCGCAAAATTCATTGATAGATCGTCTTCCATTTTTGTGTAGTATTATCTCGATCTTGTCCAATAAAGCAACAGATCTACCTCATTCTAGAACAGTCATTTCAACTAATGATTTAGTTTCAGTAGTCTGCGTCAAACAACTAAGGTTTTAGTATGTACACATATAAGAAAAATGAATAAGATGCGAATAGAAAAAGCAAACATATGTGCTTTTATTAGATTTCTGTAGTAAATCTGAATGTGCACCTTCTGTAGATGACAAAGAAAAACACTCAACGTCGTTAAAGGGCAATAAAATAAATTGAAAAACTAAATAGTGACTGGTTTCTGGAATCCTTACTTCGGTAATGAACATTTAGTTACAGTCCATTAAACATAAAGATTATGTCCAATGTTTTTGGAAAGTCATGCCGGCCGGTGTGGCCGTGCGGTTCTAGGCGCTTCAGTCTGGAACCGCGTGACCGCTACGGTCGCAGGTTCGAACCCTGCCTCGGGCATGGATGTGTGTGATGTCCTTAGGTTAGGTTTAAGTAGTTCTAAGTTCTAGGGGACTGATGACCACTGATGTTAAGTCCCATAGTGCCCAGAGCAATTTTGTTTGGAAAGTCATGGGTTATTGGAAATCCATCGGGTTGATATCTTTTCGTAAAGCGCCACCTCCGTTTATTGTCGCTGTCGTATTCTAGGACGTCCATAGCATTTTTATGGAGCATGAAATTCCACTTTCTGATGCCGGAAGCTCTGTTAATTACCTAGTTAACGTTCCAATAATTCAAGCATTTTCGGTCAATTTATATAGAAGAAAAAAGGCTGTTCCGAAAACTTCAGACAAAACCGGTATATTGTTGTGCTTCTACAATCTCACAATGGGTTTGCACAGTTCGTAAGAGCTGCCTACTATTCTGCGCGGAATCCAAACCGCTTGCACATATTGGGTATTTTTTGTGGCGGCGGCGACCTCCAGACGGCTAACGTGTGCGAAATCAGAGAACTCGCTGAGCTCCGAAAAACAGTACCTCCAGCACGATGATAATGCTTAAAAAACAGTAAGCTAACTTTAATTACTGGTAGCTACCACAGGAAAATTCAGCGAACTTGTAATCAATTTAATGAAGTTACAAAATATGAGTAATTGGCTACGGGCATACCAGACGTCATCCAGCGACATAGTGAATTTCGCTACTGTATTGCTATACATTTTGACACTGTTAAACGTAACAGTGGTGAATTACATTTTTGTCCCTCAGACTTATAATCTTGGCGTGCATATACACGGATAAATAAATGAAACAGAGATAGCTGCCATGTCGTTGCCACTTACTGTGCTTCCGTCTACAGACAGTGGCAAACATCCGGCTGTACGAGAAATTCAGGTCAGAACTGCAGCGGGAAACCGATCGTGACGAACCAGAATCAACGTCATAGACTTTGGCTTGCTCATTCCTGTCCACAAGTTGAGCAGTTACTGAGAACGAAGAGACTTTGTGTGCCACGTGAGACTGGAAACGTATTTTATGGTCAGGCGGTTCGCTGTAGTGAGAGAGTAGAGGGTACTGTACTGACCGGAGCTCGAACCCATGACCTTTGCCCATATCCTCATGCTTTACTATCGAGCCTCACCTAGGAGTGCAATCTGGATGAGACTTGAGGTGTTCACCGAATGTTTTAATAGTGCGGAAATGGGACTATGATTGAGGTGATACGTACCTGGTCAGAAAGCTTAAATCTAGAAACAGAACTACAAGATACCAGAATCATTTCAAAAGTCCTGTAATTTGTGCATGCGCGACCGTTAGGGTGGCGTGATCAAGTTGAAATTCATGTCAGTAGTGGGAGAGACTTTAAGCATGATTATCGTGTATGTGTTCACGTGGCAGTGTCGTGAGTAATTCAGTTTTAAAGTGGAAGCTGAAACCGAGTCAAGTCGGATTACACGTAGTGACTAGCGTTCCTACACCAAAATCAAAGCCCTGCGTGGAAATTATCCAACGGAAATTTAAGACCCTTAGAGAGAGGCGTATGGGTATAGTGTAGTAGTGTATCGTAGCACAGTATCACCGTGGTCTGTTTCCGCGAAGGTCGGGTAAGCAGCAAGGACAACCCAAGAAGTGTAAGGCCATCTACTGCAACAGACTACACCTCTCAGTTCTTGTTAATAGTACTATGAGAGAGGATCAACGAAAAACTTGTGAGCAAATTGCATATGAGGCCAGAATGTCTGTCACTTTAGTTTACAGAATTATAACTGAAAATTTAAAGATGGGAAGAGTTGCTGACAGATGGGTTCCGCATGATTCTGAGTGAAAAGCAGAAAGCAAGTCGCAAAAGAATCGCAGAAGAATTGTTTCAACGTTGTCGAACAGAAGGAAAACAGTTTCTGGAAATGATTGTTGCACTTGATGAAACTTGGATACGAGATTTTGGGCCTGGATTGAAGTCTCATCCGTCGCAGTGGAAAAGTTCAATCTCACCACTTCCGAAAAAATTCCGTCGCCAACAATCATTTCAAAACGATGAAACTGAAGATGGGGTCAAAAACTACAGATAGAGTGCACCAGGAGACGTCTGTAACAGGCGCGTACTTCAAACTAACAGGCGCGTACTTCAAACTGCTTCTGCAAAATGTTTTTCGCCCGAAAATTCGTCACAGAAAGCCTGACATGCATGCAGCTGTTGCCCTCATTATGCACGAGAATGCACGACGGCATATTACCCTACCAGTCAGAGAAACGCTCGACAAATATGGATGGGAAATATTTCCCCGCCCACCATACAGTACTGGTCTGAACCCACCAGACTTTGATTTGTTTCCCAAATTGAAGGAACAATTCTGTGGAAAACGTTTCGACACAGTTGATGAATCTACCAGTGAGGTTAACCGAGCAATCAGACAGCTCAACAACGAAGTTGCCCTATCTGGAATACAGAAGTTGTTAAAAACTTGGCCGGCCGGTGTGGCCGTGCGGTTCTAGGCGCTTCAGTCTGGAACCGCGTGACCGCTACGGTCGCAGGTTCGAATCCTGCCTCGGGCATGGATGTGTGTGATGTACTTAGGTTAGTTAGGATTAAGTAGTTCTAAGTTCTAGGGGACTGATGACCACAGATGTTAAGTCCCATAGTACTCAGAGCCATTTTAAAACCTTGGGAACCTGTGGTTCACATGGCTCTGAGCACTATGGGACTTAACATCTGAGGTCATCAGTCCCCTAGAACTTAGAACTACTTAAACCTGACTAACCTAAGGACATCACACACATCCATGCCCGAGGCAGGATTCGAACCTGCGACCGTAGCGGTCGCGCGGTTCCAGACTGAAGCGCCTAGAACCTCTCGGTCACACCGGCCGGCTGGGAACCTGTCATAAGCAAGAATGGAGATTGGATTGAAGGCCTGTAAAGATGTTGTTGTTGTTGTTGTTGTTGTTGCGGTCTTCAGTCCTGAGACTGGTTTGATGCAGCTCTCCATGCTACTCTATCCTGTGCAAGCTTCTTCATCTCCCAGTATCTACTGCAGCCTACATCCTTCTGAATCTGCTTAGTGTATTCATCTCTTGGCCTCCCTCTCCTGTAAAGATATTTTGGAAAATTATTTTCTTAATTTTTTTGTATCTGAGAGTGTGCAGAACTTTTGAAATGACCCTCGAGATTGGAATAATAGAGAATCGTGAAGGTGGTTCGATGAACCCTCTGCCAGGCACGTAAATGTGATTTGCAGAGATGTAGATGTAGCGCCGGCCGGTGTGGCCGTGCGGTTCTAGGCACTGCAGTCTGGAACCGCGTGACCGCTACGGTCGCAGGTTCGAATCCTGCCTCGGGCGTGGGTGTGTGTGATGTCCTTAGGTTAGTTAGGTTTAAGTAGTTCTAAGTTCTAGGGGACTGATGACCTCAGATGTTAAGTCCCATAGTGCTCAGAGCCATTTGAACCATTTCTATAGACGTAGAGTTTTCCTGTCGATCGTCCAAAATTGGATGTATAGGGTGTCCCCCGTAAGAGTCGTCAGGTGCATTTTCTCGGTGGTTTGGCGGATATATACAGTTTAGTTTCAGCAGTGTGTAGCCGGAGTCAGCCCAGCTCGCCACGTCTTTCATGTGAAGCCCTCTGTCGACAGAAAGCGTCGGTTTTTTTTCCGTTTACCTACAGAATTATTATTAAAGAGAAATTTTACGTGTCCATTCGTTACTGCCGTCCAAATAAGCCTAGTGCGTTATTAGTTTTTCGATATGTATTAACAGGGACAGTAAAAGTCTACGAATAACAAGTACTCCAGCGACAACAGCACTGCCCTGGCCATGGCCCGCGCTGTCTGCTACCGCCATGATGCCAGTCGCTGCTGGAGAACTGGTTGTTCTTCTTGTCTCACTGTCCGTGTTAATACATGTCGATAAAAAGTATTACTCGTCTGTCTGTGACCCTTATCAGGTTCGATTAATAGAAGAAACTAGAACATCCAATGAAGAGCGGCGCCCTTTTCTTCACTGGTTCGCTTACAAAAACGCAAGAGCATGACGGAAATATTCAAGAAACGCCACAATCAGACGCTACAAGGTAACTGTTGTGCATACGGAGATGTTTATTGTTAAAATTCCCAGCGCGTACTTCCCGACAAGGCAATATAATACTTCGTCTCACAGTCTTGCGAAATGGTGACGACAGGAAAATCGGAGAGTTGGAGCACATTCAGAAGCTTCCTGGCTGCCATTCTCCCTACACGCTACTCAGAATTGTAAGAGGGAAGGGGTAAAGGATAACGGCACTGGAGTGAGTTTCTTCTACCAACACCGTAAGATGGCTCGCGGAGTTTCGATGTCGACTCTGCGGCACAAACCGCCAGCTGTCAGCGAAGTTCACGAATCTTGAATGACTTGCCTCGTTTTCTGTGGCAGGGATGGCTGGACATCGATGTTTCTTACGTCCGTAACGTTACTCTGCCCATTGCAACAGCGATTGACAGCTGTTACTGACGATCGTCGAGGTATCTACACAGAGCAAAAGAATTAAATTATCAATTTTTTGGAACCACTTTTCTTCCATTGCGACGCAGAAATGTGAAATTTGTGCCTATAACGTTCCTCTATAATGATGCAAATGCATAACACCCTGCGACGTCAACCTAGGGCTCAGGTGGCAACACATGTGAGCTCAGAAGTTCATTTGAGATGTTAGGTGGGTAAATTTCACCACAGTTCTGCCCAACGCCATCGCGAACGTGTCACACGATGGGACGGCCATCACACCGCCTCTTACATCTCACACCCTTCTGTTGACACCTTTGCGAGGAATGTCACAACCGCAATTCCAAGGATTGAAAAAGCTTTGTTTTCGCATGGGTGGCCCAAGGAAAACATTTCAGACACACTGCTGCTCAGAATCGACATGAAAATGCTTCAGGAGATGGCGCAAATGGCGTCAAAGAAGCCACCCCTTCCCATGGGCCGTTCATTTACACAAATATCGCGGTCGAAAACGACATTTTGCAGTGCGGTGAGGAATAGAGCGGCGTTCTTGACAACCTTTGACACTATTACACTACAGATACTCCCCCACACTCAGACGATTCAATCCTTCTCTGACGACGTCGTGGGGCTCCAGCCCGTTTGAACGTGATATGACCTCTTTGGGGTGTAGTGCGATCGCAGTTTGTAAAGTGCTCAACGGAGGTGCTCGCGTGGAACGAAGTGTGTTGCCGAGCTAAGGGCCTTAGCGGGATCCTTAGCCCTTTTATTCATGTACGTGTCAGTGTTGCTTGACTGCCCTCTGCCATGATCACGCCACAGGGGTGCGGAAAACAAGAGGACTGAAAAAGCAGAAACCTTACATGCTGCTTCGGATAACGTTCAAATTTCGTTGAATGGTTGCAACCTGTATACCAGAGCAAAAAACTGCGGTGACTCCAAAGAGGTCAGATCACTTTCAGAGGGGTTGTAGTCCCGCCATGTCCTTAGAGAAGGGATGAATCGTCCCCGTGGGGGAGGGGGGGTGAAAGGTTGTCAAGAATGTTGTAATGTTGCATATTGCACTGCAGACATGTTTTCGAAGTCGAAATGTGTGTAAATGCCCAAGTGGGGTGGTTTCGTTTACGTCCATTATGCCACCTCCTGAGGCCTTTTAGTGTTCATTCTGAGCGGCGGTGTGTTTGAAATATTTTGCTCATCTAGTTATCCGGCCGCTGTGGCCCAGCGGTTCTAGGCGCTTCAGTCTGGAACCGCGTGACCGCTACGGTCGCAGGTTCGAATCCTGCCTCGGGCATGGATGTGTGTGATGTACTTAGGTTAGTTAGGATTAAGTAGTTCTAAGTTCTAGGGGACTGATGACCACAGATGTTAAGTCCCATAGTGCTCAGAGCCATTTTAAAAACTTGGGAACCTGTGGTTCAAATGGCTCTGAGCACTATGGGACTTAACATCTGAGGTCATCAGTCCCCTAGAACTTAGAACTACTTAAACCTAACTAACCTAAGGACATCACACACATCCATGCCCGAGGCAGGATTCGAACCTGCGACCGTAGCGGTCGCGCGGTTCCGGACTGAAGCGCCTAGAACCGGTCGGTCACACCGGCCGGCTGGGAACCTGTCATAAGCAAGAATGGAGATTGGATTGAAGGCCTGTAAAGATGTTGTTGTTGTTGTCTTCAGTCCTGAGACTGGTTTGATGCGGCTCCCCATGCTATTCTATCCTGTGCAAGCTTCTTCATCTCCCAGTACCTACTGCAGCCTACATCCTTCTGAATATGCTTAGTGTATTCATATCTTGGCCTCCCTCTTCTGTAAAGATATTTTGTAAAATTATTTTCTTAATTTTTTTGTATCTAAGAGTGTGCAGAACTTTTGAAATGACCCTCGAGATTGGAATAATAGAGAATTGTGAAGGTGGTTCGATGAACCCTCTGCCAGGCACGTAAATGTGATTTGCAGAGATGTGGATGTAGAGCCGGCCGGTGTGGCCGTGCGGTTCTAGGCACTGCAGTCTGGAACCGCGTGACCGCTACGGTCGCAGGTTCGAATCCTGCCTCGGGCGTGGATGTGTGTGATGTCCTTAGGTTAGTTGGGTTTAAGTAGTTCTAAGTTCTAGGGGACTGATGACCACTGATGTTAAGTCCCATAGTGCTCAGAGCAATTTTGTTTGGAAAGTCATGGGTTATTGGAAATCCATCAGGTTGATATCTTTTCGAAAAGCGCCACCTCCGTTTATTGTCGCTGTCGTATTCTAGGACGTCCATAGTATTTTTATGGAGCATGAAATTCCACTATCTGATGCCGGAAGCTCTGTTAATTACCTAGTTAACGTTCCAATAATTCAAGCATTTTCGGTCAATTTATATAGAAGAAAAAAGGCTGTTCCGAAAACTTCAGACAAAACCGGTATATTGTTGTGCTTTTACAATCTCACAATGGGTTTGCACAGTTCGTAAGAGCTGCCTACTATTCTGCGCGGAATCCAAACCGCTTGCACATATTGGGTATTTTTTGTGGCGGCGACGACCTCCAGACGGCTAACGTGTGCGACATCAGAGAACTCGCTGAGCTTTGGTGTTAATGTGACATCATTAACCCACCTTACACATCACATTAACTTCTGAGCTCTGGCCTTCTTATGCATGTACGGACACTTTGCTGTTTGGAGCGTCGCCAAGACCGAGGGTGACGTCACAGAGCGCCACGCTTTTGCACCATTACAGAGAAAGGTTGTACGCATCATTGAGCCGAATTTCAACGTTCTGCTTAGCCGTGTGTATTACTGAACAGCTAACCCGGTTCATAGTACAAGTTGCAGGTTGCCTATCTACCGGCTTCCAGGGGCAACAAAACTTTGATTTTCACTATTTTACGTAATTACTGTCCGAATTTTAAAAAAATTAAAATGCCATTAGTTTACTCATTAAGAGGATTAAACATATGTTAAAGGTTTAACACAGTAAAGCAAATATTACAGTTAAAAACTGTGGTAGGCCCCGCGGTCTAGGGTGCTTTGTGACAATCCGCCCCCCCCCCCCCCCCCCCGCCCTGTCGGAGGTTCGAGTCCTCCCCTGGGCATGGGTGTGTATGTTGTTCTTAGCGTAAGTTATTTTAAGTTAGATTAAGTAGTGTGTTAACTGAGGGACCGATGACCTCAGCAGTTTGGTCCCATAGGTCTTACCACAAATTTCCAATTTTTCTTGAGGCAGCGTAACTCATGGCGCGTAAATTACGAAGACTATTCATCCAGCATTTGACAATGAGAGCGCTTAGTGGTTGCCAACAGATTTTAAACATAATTTCAAACCCTTTTGAGATTTTCTCACGCTTACATGCTGAAAGTCAAATATTTAACTCACTAAGTCATTTTTAAAGTAGTCAGGCTTTAGAAGCAGTTTTTTACTTGGGAATGCGATTATGTAAAGAGTCGGGGGTGGTGGTGGGGTTACTGATAACACCCTTTTACGGAACGGGGATGATTTTTTTAAATGTATAATCGTCGTTCGCGCCTGCATATACAGACATAAGCAGTTCAATTAGAGGTTGCCTTGTTAGATTGATGCACTTCAGCAGTGCAGTACGTAATCTCAGAAATTTACATTTCTGTCATTACATTCTACTCACTATCGGAATAACAGGCGCACATAGGATGTAACTGGCAAAGCACGTTTTATAGTGGTCATCTTCGAAGGATAGCAAATAACGAAATTTTTTTGTGCGTATAGTTGAAGTAGAGAGGATATAAAATGTAGACTGGCAATGGCAAGGAAAGCGTTTCTGAAGAAGAAAAATTTGTTAACATGGAGGATAGATTTAAAAATCACGAAATCGTTTCTTGAAGTATTTGTATGGAGTGTAGCCATGTATGGAAGTGAAACGTGGACGATAAATAGCTTAGACAAGAAGAGAATAGAAGCTTTCGAAATGTGGTGCTACAGAAGAATGCTGAAGATTAGATGAGTAGATCACATAACTAATGAGGAGGTATTGAATAGAATTTGGGAGAAGAGGAGCTTGTGGCACAACTTGACTAGAAGAAGGGATCGGTTGGTAGGACATGTTCTGAGACATCGAGGGATCACCAATGTAGTATTGGAGGGCAACGTGGAGGGTAAAAATCGTAAAGGGAGACCAAGAGATGAATACACTAAGCAGATTCAGAATGATGAGGGCTGCAGTAGGTACTGGGAGATGATGATGCTTGCACAGCATAGAGTAGCATGGAGAGCTGCATCAAACCAGTCTCAGGACTGAAGACCACAAAAACAACATGCAATACAGTGCGAAGAATACCTGGTGAAATCTGTGAGTTCGGGTTGAGTGGCCCTCAACAACGAACGCGCCTCGCCACGCACAAACGTGCGGCTCTGAGCACCGTACAGCGGCGCAGGGTGTTCGTAGGTGCACAGAAATGTTCCCTGCGCGCGCGCCTATAACAATGGAAAACGAGAAACGCCGTCCAAACAGCGCCGCGCAAGAACGAACCATTTCCTTTGATGTATCGACAAAGCGCGGAACTTAATTTGTTGCGCAAAGTAGCGCTGTTTGGCTTCCACACCGCGGCGATACCACACTGAGCCGAACCGCTTTCGTTGTCGCGCCGGTGTGGACACGGCTTTATACAGGATTCGAGATCTCGTACACAGAGCCGCCACCTCTGGGAAAAGCGTCTAGTCTAACCCGACTGGACATCGACTCGAACTGAGATAACGGATACGGGTGCGTCGTTCTATGCTGTTTCATTAATCGTAGTAGTTAGGTGGCGAGTGCCCCATTGGAGTGCCTCAGCCGCAAAGTTACTAGATGTTTTTAAGTCTTAGTTTATCTTGCTGAAAGACCTCGAAAATAGGGCACAGCCAATGGCCTTAATATGTCCAAAAGGTAACGGCTGCTGTACAAGTTATGGCTACGTGAACCAGGGGACGTAGCGTAATGTACTCAGTGACATACTATACCATAACACCACTGGGGCCCTTATGACTAAGGTAATCTGGTAATTTTCGTTGTCCTGGGAGGTTAGAATAATATTCCGTAGTTATTTTGTTCCTTCTCTGAATAAAGTTACTTAAGATATTTCAAAGCGCCTTGGCCCATATATTTTGCCGGTGACGTCGCTTTCGCCTTCTGTGGACCTGAAGAACTGGCTTCTGTCTACTGTCTCGTTTGTTCTCTTGATTCTGCTATGTAGCGGTGAAGCCATGCTCCATCCTTTGTCCCAAACGCGCAAAGAAAATCACTTTTGTTTTTACGATATGCTACGAAACACTATTCGGAAATGTACGATTCGTTTGTGAACTGCCGTGACCAGGCGCGACGGTCTTCTAACATAAAGCTTTCTTCATGCAAAATGTGCGAAAACTTTCATGTGAAATTCATGAAACGTTGGCGCATTCGCGCATTTTCGTACGCCCATCTTCCCGGTTCATATCATGCACTATTTCCATCATTTCTGCTCTAGCTGCACTTTTCGCGGTTCTTATCGGGGGTCGCAGTGGAGGCCTTCCCAACATCATTTTAATAAGTCAGCACATTTCTTCACGGTGGAAACTGAAGGAAAAGAGTCACCATGCACATTTATGAACCTCGGATGAATTTCAGTCTCTTACCTGGGATCCACGCACATTATCTTGCTCAGACAAATGCTTAAGCAAGCTGCCCGTCTCCAGTATTTTTTGACAGCACTAGTTTGTCAAACTTTCAATATATTAAAGAGATCGTCACACATGCATTAATGTCAGTTGGTAATACGATTTCACAAGGTTAACATCCCGATCATCTGAAACGAAGCGAGTGCCGTATTTATATTGGCTGTATCTGGCAAGAAACAGCGACAAAGAGGAAACAGCTCCGAGAAAGGCTGAAAAAAAAGAGTAACTTGTCGCATGTTAATTTAGTGACTGAAATCGGATGGCAGTCTGTTCTTCCTCAGGAGCCTAAAGCAGGGAAGGCAGTGATGTTAGACGCTGGTTCTGTAGCGAAGTCGACGTTCTCACTCGGGAGTCGTGCCATGGGCTTCAAGTCGGGTCTCTAGAGGCCAGTCCAATTTAAGAACGTTATTGTCCACAAACCATTCCCTCTTAGATGCTCCGTCTCCGAAATGGTCCTCTACTGAGCAGTAAGCAGTGCCGTAAAATGTGTTAGTATTCTTCCGAATGTAACGTTTTCTTAGGCCCCATAAGGAGACCTCACCCCTAACCACGAAGAAAGCCCTCATAGCATAACACCATCTCCTCTGTATTTCACTGTTGGCGCTGCATTTAATGGCAGGTCGCATTCTCGGGCATTCACTAAACCCAAACCCTTCCATCCGATTGCCACAGGGTATAGCATGATTCATCACTCCAAATCATTCATTTCCAGTCATCCATTGCGCAGTAGTATCGCTCTTTACACCGCCTCAAGCGCCACTTAAGACTACAGAAATGTGTAGCTGATGAAGAGCTGACTCGACCATCCTGACCCATTCCTTTTATCTCCCTATGCACAGTCATTGTGCTACCTGGAATGCGGGTAGCACTTTGGGACTTACGAGTGATTCCTTCCGCTGATTCATGCGATTTGCTACATCTAGGCCTACTTTGCTACATCTAGGCCTACCCTCTGCGGTGCCCGACTATCCCTGTCACCTACGTGAGATTTGGCTATTCTTGCTTTGGTTTACTTGTGATTGTGTCTCCACGTTTCTACTTCACAATAACATCACCAGTAGTCTACTTCGACAGCTTTAGAAAGGTTGAAATGACGCTATTGGATTTGTTACTCACGTGACATGGGGAATCACTGACGCCGCTGCTCTCGGTAATTAAGTGAAGGTCGTCGGCCACTGCGTTGTCCATGGTGAGAGTAATGCCAGAAATGTGGTATTCTCGGCACACTCTTAACACTGTGCATTTCAGGATATTGAATTCTCTAACGATTTCGCCGGCCGCGGTGGCCGTGCGGTTCTGGCGCTGCAGTCCGGAACCGCGGGACTGCTACGGTCGCAGGTTCGAATCCTGCCTCGGGCATGGGTGTGTGTGATGTCCTTAGGTTAGTTAGGTTTAAGTAGTTCTAAGTTCTAGGGGACTTATGACCTAAGATGTTGAGTCCCATAGTGCTCAGAGCCATTTGAACCATTTTTTTTCCGAAATGGAATGCCCCATGCGTCTAGCTCCAACTACTGTTCCACGTTAGAAGTCTGTTAATTCCCGTCGTGTGGCCTTAACCACACCGGAAACCTTTTCACTGGAATCACCTGAGCGCAAATGACGGCTCCTCCAATCCACTGCCTTTATATATGTGTAAATCGCTATTCCATGGTTTTTGTCACCTCACCTCAATGTAAAGTACAGGCTTTCGTGTAAAAATAAAATTGCTAAGAAAAGCCTATTTGTGTTATTTTTATTTCAAAACGGTACTTAAAAAAAATTACACGCTTCGTAGATATGAGGGGCTCTTCATAGCCAACTACAAAAATTGTTCAAATGGCTCTGAGCACTATCAGACTTAACATCTGAGGTCATCAGTCCCCTAGAACTTCTACTTAAACCTAACCGAAGGACATCACACACATCCATGCCCGAGACAGGATTCGAACCTGCGACCGTAGCAGTCGCGCGGTTCCAGACTAAAGCGCCTAGAACCGGCATAGCCAACTACAGGACGGATTAACTTGCATTTTGACGGGGAACCCGTTGTAAGTTAGTGTTTTTTTTTTGGGTGGAGGGGGGGAGACTGACATAGCGCGGTGGCCTATGGGCGAAATCTAAATTGAGAACTTTTTCTAGAAGGTTCGTACAGTGTTTAAATGGCCAGTGCGAGTGTAGCAGTGTGCACGCGTGAGGATTCGGCCAGTACAGAGGGCGCTGCATGTATAATGCGGCGCTGCGGCCCGACAGCTTAGCGCGCGGCAAACGAGGTGTCCCCCCCGCCCCCTCCCCTCTCCAGCCACACTCATCGCCGCCACGGCTGCCCTCGTTTCCAGAGAATCCTCACAACGCCGCCAGACACTTCTCATCAACATCGCGTCACTGCAAGGCTGCTAGTCGTCACTGCACACAGCGCTGAGCGCACACACCCTGCCCCCGCACCACCCCCCCCCCTCTCTCTCTCTCTCTTTGCAACTACGACGGAGTCCCTACCAAATCCTATACTGCTACTGTTATTCCTTGTATCTCACTCTGAGGCAAAGCTGGCTTCCCATTCTCTCATTCCTCAAGAATGAACAATGTTAATCTGAAATGGGTTCAAACAAAATGCCAACTTTAGAATACTGAGCACGAATGATTGCCAAGTACGACCAAACAATGATCAGAACCTCTCCCAACATCCTTCATGAGTATAGCAAGTGCCGTCAATGTCAGTGTCGCTTGTGAGCGTACTTTCACGAGAATTACAGACTAATATCGCTAATGTCCGACTATTGAGGGACTCTTTAGGTTATTTATCCTAACGAGGGGACCTTACCGAGTGGCCGTCTTCTGATTTCGCCGTAAGTACACGTTTTGAAAGCCATTTCCCGGCCATCAGTTTCCCAAAGCAAGACGATGCAATTAAAATAAAAATAAGTTTGAAGATAAGATGATTTCTTGGCTCAAATGGCTCTGAGCACTATGGGACTTTACAGCTGTGGTCATCAGTCCCCTAGATCTTAGAACTACTTAAACCTAACTAACCTAAGGACATCACGCACATCCATGCCCGAGGCAGGATTCGAACCTGCGACCGTAGCAGTCGCGCGGTTCCGGACTGCGCGCCTAGAACCGCGAGACCACCGCGGCCCGCTAAGATGATTTCTGATCGCTGTTAAGTATAAAACTCCTTTAGCTTATAAAATTATTCGTCAGTAGTAGAGTGCATAATGCGGTCTTTACTGACACATAAAGGGGAAAAGTTTGCAAAAATCGCGAAAATTTCTAGACCTATTAATTTTGAAATTTTTACAAAATATTGTAATAAAAGCTCGGACGGGCATAGGGTACAAACAATTTTTAAAAAAAACCGTATATACAACATGGTGCTGTTTAGTTTTCTTTTTCGCAATCCGTTTTACCAGAAAACTGAGTATTACGAATCTTGTATTTCTGAATCGTCCGAGAATTTGTAATGTTACCCGTTCGTAGGTGAAGACTATTCGAAATAATGTCATTGACACTACTGTCCTCACAGAACCAGAACCTGGAGAGGTCTATATACCATTGATGCCAACCGATTTACGTATTCATTTTAAGTGACTTCAGTTGCTAACCATGGTTTCGTTTGCGATAACAATAAACAAGGCCCAAAGTCAGGCACTTAAATGTGTTGGAATTGATTTACGATCATAGTGCTTTTCGCATGATCAATATTAATGTTGCTCTTCACGAATCGGTAGCTCAGAAAACTAGTTCATTCTCTCACGACACAGTGTGCAAAAACCTAATAATGTTGTATATTCTAAAATTTTATAATTATATTGTGTACAATTTCTAAAAAAAATTACACTTGATAAAAACCCAAAACTGAAACAGAGGAGTGTTTCACTCGTATTCTATATGATTTATTATAATGTCGAAATCCACACCTTCAAAGTGAGTGGAGTCGCCACGACGAGTCGAAATTTGCATCCTGACACAATTTCCAGGCATATGCTAATTCCAATACATATTTAGCAGTTACGAAGCATTGTGGGTTCGCTAATAGATTTATAATCGTGATGTTGCTGGTTCGAATCTCGCCAGTAACAACCTTTTTATCTTTATTTAAATGTCATATTTATCAAGAAATTGAAATGTTAATTCGCAGATACAGAAATAAAATTTTTAATACAGGTAACATCATTATATTCGAATTGTTATAAATTAGATGTTGATACAGACCTGCGAAATGCCGTTTTGTTAAATCAAAGAAATTATATTCATCAATTATTCTGTTCAGTCTCTAGAAATTAAAAAAGTATTTTCTTTTCTGTTTGATGTTTTACATTTATGTACCAAATTTTGTTATGGAAACTTGCATTTTCAAGAGAATGGTAATTAAAAATAAAAAGTTATTCTTACTAAAAATTGTGAGTTAATGTTTGTTAAGTAACATTTGCTTTCCGGTATAACGTGATATGGCTCCAAATGTTTCTTTTTATTAGCAATCACGCTACTTTGAAACGAATGACACACTGTGGCTGTTCACTTCCAAAATCACACACACAAAATCGAAATTAAAGTAACTGTCGTCATACTTCCTCCTGCGTCTGTTAATGGCATGTCATGATACATGTGAAATATCGCATTTCGTACTTACCTTTAAGACCATGCTGACCGGGAAACACAAATCACAAAAAATAAATTACAATTTAAAAAAAAAAAAACGAACTGCACCCTATAGACCTAACCTTCAGACTGTTTGTTGCTGAATAAAAATAAATGAGTCACGTAGTAGGCTGCGATTCGGCTGCCATCTACCCCTCTGGCATAGTAACAACAGTTACTCGCCGGCCCGCTAGGTGTCACTACAGTGTATCTCTAATTGTAAGGTGGTTGACGCTCGAGGGGTTTGCGGCGAGCTGGGGAAGCAAACCCGGCCCCTAATGTACAGCCAAGGGGTGAGGAACCGTGCGAGGGAAGGAAGGCCGAATGCCTCTGCTTCGTGCTTCGCGAACGCGTTAAGTCGCGCACGGATGCAAAGAACGCTTGAATGATATTAATCAAAACTGAAATCGTTTTATCCATTGGCATGTTTAATAAATGTTCTGACTGCAACAATTACGTACTGTTATTACAAGGAAAGCAAGCAGTACGAAATAGAGTGAAGTACAACGCGGCACTCACAGTACTGTCAGCTATGTAACGCTGGCTGCAACCAAAAACAAATGACTACCGGCCGAACCATTCCGACGTCTGCCGATACAGCACTAGGGAGCCGATCGGCCCACACACATTGTTTCTTTTCTTACAAGGCAAGGGGAACTCCCCATCGCACCCCTCTCAGATTTACTCGTATGATGGCTCAATGGTTACCCCGTCAAAAACTGATCACGGATTAAGCATGTAAACAGGAAGGAGGTGTACTGGACTGTGAAAACAGAAGCAAACAGAAACAGTGAACGGTTCAAGCTCAGGATGTGCAGCATCGAGCTTATGTCTGTAGCCACGGCGTCGTGGTTCTTTAGTGACGGTGTTGAACTGCGAAGGGGGAGATCCGTGTTCGAAACTCTCTAGTCCCCCAATTTATTTGTTTATTTTTTTCACAAAATTATGAACTGCGCGTCCGGTCATTGGCGTGTCTGTCCACTGTATTCAAATTTGTGTCTGTGTCATGATGTAACGTTTGTTTGCAACAACGAGGTGAGAGGAAGGGACCTCCACCCGTACGTAGCTCCTGTTTGTTCTACGCAAGTACCACCACATGCTATGACCCTTACGTTCCGTTTTTTAAGTTTTGACTCTTGAATTCCTTTGCAGTAACAAAGTTCACACCCGTTTATTTGTTGCTTTCATTTTGTGAGAAGTCTATACGGCATCTCTCCTGCTCTCATTATTCATCACATTTACTTGCGACGGTAATATATTCTTACCAAATGACTCGCATTCTATCAGTAATGTATGGTGTGACAGTTGCCAAGACTACAGAAGGAGAAAAGATACGTCCGCAACCGGACGAGAGTTCACAATACAGAGTGTACATAAAGACCGGGAACACTCTCAATTATTTATTGCACAAGAACTAAACATTGTACAGCTGTCACAAATATTACACTTTGAAGAGAAACTCTGAAAGTGGTGCTTTTTTTTTTTTTTTTTTTTTATTACAAACATTCGATATGCGAACCATGTGTGACCCAGCAGACGTCAATGCCGTAATCCAATTCTTGCCATACCCGTCCCAGCTTGGCATCGTCGACTGTGGCAGTCGCTTCCCGTATTCTCTCCCGGAGTTCTGATACATTACGTGGTAGAGGCGGTACATACACCAGATCTTTAATGTGTCCCCAGAGAAAAAAGTCACACGGAGTGAGATCTGGTGATTGGGGAGGCCATTTCATGGAACAGAACAGCTCTCCCCTTCTGTAGCACGGCCGATCCATCGATGCGGCAGCTCCGCGTTCAGGTACCCACGAACTTCACGATGAAAATTGGGTGGAGCCCCTTCCTACTGAAAGATGAACGGAGAGTCCCATTGCATTTGAGGCATCAGCCATTGCTGCAACATGTCCAAGTAGGATTATTCAGTGACAGTGCTTTTGGCGAAGAAGAATGGCCCGTACAGTTTTCGACGTGACAAGGCGCGAAAGCATTTACCTTTGGGGAATCACTCTCAATTTCAATGCACTTGTGTGGATGCTTCCCAGATTGGACAATTATGCCTGTAATTAGTGTGAAAAGTGGCTTCGTCGCTAAAAATTAAGCGATCAACAATGCCATCCCCATCCTCATCCAATTATTGCAACTGTGAACAAAACTCAAAACGCTTGTCTTTGTCGTCGTTGAGCTTCTGCACTAGCTCCAGTTTGAATGGATTCATAGACAGCTTCTGTCGCAGGACTTTCCACACTGTCATTGGAGCCATTTCGAGTTCACGGGATGCACGGCGCACCGATTTCTTACCGAGCGAGGTGGCGCAGTGGTTAGACACTGGACTCGCATTCGGAACGACGACGGTTCAATCCCGCGTCCGGCCATCCTGATTTAGGTTTTCCGTGATTTCCCTAAATCACTCCAGGCAAATGCCGGGATGGTTCCTCTGAAAGGGCACGGCCGACTTCCTTCCCCATCCTTCCCTAATCCGACGAGACCGATGACCACGCTGTCTGGTCTCCTTCCCCAAACCAACCAACCAACCGATTTCTTTGGACTCGTGAATGTCTCTCGAACGTGCTCCACATTCACTTCACTCACACTGGGACGTCCGCTTCTCTTTGCCGGGCACAAGCAACCCGTCGTAATGAATTTGTTGTGCCAGTGGTAAATGGCCTTCCTTGTTGGTGGCTTCTTACAGTACTTGGTTCTAAACATCCGTTGAGCAGCTGTAGCACACTCGTTTTTCTCGAACTCCAACACACAGAAAGCTTGCTCTGCATCTGAACTCACCATGTTTGTGACTAGCGCTGACAATCGGCAAATTACCAAACTATGCTGTGGTGGTATACATGAAAAAAAACTTTCAGGGTTTCTCTTCAAAATGGCATATATATGATATTTGTACGATGTTTGGTTCTTGTGCAATAAATAATTGAAAGTGTTCAAATGTTCAAATGTGTGTGAAATCTTATGGGACTTAACTGCTAAGGTCATCGATCCCTGAGCTTACACACTACTTAACCTAAATATCCTAAGGACAAACACACACACCCATGTCCGAGGGAGGACTCGAACCTCCGCCCGGGGCCAGCCGCACAGTCCATGACTGCAGTGCCTTAGACCGCGCGGCTAATTGCAAGTGTTCCCGGAATTTATGTACACCCTGTATATGGGGCACGAAAGAGATTCGAACACGAAATCCAACACCGTGAGCACACAATCACGACGCCGTGATCCTTGCAATTTGCGCGATATTGCACATCTTAAGCATGGACCGTTGACCGTTACTATTTTGCTTCTTTCTTTCATTGTTCAGTATACATTCTTTCTCTTTTCACGTTTGATCTGTGTTCAAAATTTGATGTCCTATCCACTGGGCCATTTTCCCACTAAATCTGAGGAGGTGCAATGTGGAGTTTCCCTTGTTAGAATGCTAATAAACCAAACTTATTTTTATGACACCACCTCGATGCCCCTGGGTGCTGCGACGCACAGTTTGAAAATCTGACTTACACAGCGTTTCGACATTGCGTGATCTCGAACGCTCAGACCCGCACGAAAATATTGTTTTAGAATATAAATCACTCAACTAAAAAACAGTGGTATGAGCCATTCGCATGCAAAAGTACGTGTCTCACCACTAGAGATGTTTGAATGATTAACTGTTCTAAGTCTAAGAGTGGAACTTCGGCAGCGCGAAGAAACAAAATACCGATACAACATGACCAAAAACACACACATTGCAAAGTTGTGATTTATTGCTGTATTTCCCTGTGCGTAAAGTAATTACCCTGTATGAGTAATAATCACTTTCTCCAGAGCTGATAGTGTTGCACAGCTACTCAAAGTGCAGGAGTGGGATTTCAATAAAGTGATCAAGTGTGGCGGGGCAGCATGCATTCCTGGCTAAAGCCAGTTTTTCACATTCGACATCATTTCTGTATTCAAGCAGCGCAGTATCAAAACGCCAGCAGTAATTACATTTTCAAACGTGGCATATGACAATGGATTGGTTGAAAGCATAAATGATGTTGAATGTGAAAATTTGGGTTTGGTTAGATGTGGATATTGTTCTATTCCACTTTGCTTCGACCTATTCGTTGAAATGTCCCACCCGCCCTTCGAAGATTGAAAACCTGTCAACACTATCAGATCAGTAGAAAAGGTTTGTTTTTCACACAGCATAATTATTTAAGTAGAGGGAAATATAATAAAAAGCCACGACGGTGAAATGCTGTATTTATTAAGTATTCGCATTTGCGAGTGTGTATAACCATCAGCAGTAGATTGGAATGACGACAGTGAAAATTTGTTCCGGAACCGGGACTCGAACCCGGATTTTCCGCTTTTGGCGATCGGTCGCCTTACCATTTGGGTATCCGTGCACGAACCATGGCCAGACGCAGACTTCCATATGTCGTCAACCGTGCGTCTACAACCTACACTCACACATCCATTATGTGTATTCCCGCATGATGAAGACGTTTTGCTTGAAATTCACTTGCCTGGTGTCGCGGGTAAATACGATATTGCGGTGCCTCTGTTATTCCGAATTACGATTCAAAGTTCCTTCTTTGGACATGCATTCCTTTGGACATGAATATATGTCCAAAGGAACTCACCGAGCGGGGTGGCGCAGTGGTTAGACACTGGACTCGCATTCGGGAGGACGACGGTTCAATCCCGCGTCCGGCCATCCTGATTCAGGTTTTCCGTGATTTCCCTAAATCACTCCAGGCAAATGCCGGGATGGTTCCTCTGAAAGGGCACGGCCGACTTCCTTCCCAATCCTTCCCTAATCCTATGAGACCGATGACCACGCTGTCTGTTCTCCTTCCCCAAACCAACCAACCAACCAACCAAAGGAACTTTGCATCGTAATTCAGAATAACACAGGCATTGCAATATCGTGTTGAAATATTGTGTTTTTGGTCTTATGATATTGATATTTTTATTCTTCGCGTTACGAAAGTACCTGTCTTAGACCCCGAATAGATGGTCGTTCAAATGTCTCATATGATAAGACGCGCAGTTTTGCATGCGGACGACTCAGACCACTGTTTTCGGGATAAGCGACTTGTACTCTAAGCACATTTTCGTGCGGGTCTTAGCATTCGGGGTTACACGCTATTAGTGTCCTGATGGCAGATGTTTTTAAATATGGCCGACCGGAGTGGCCGAGCGGTTCTAGGTGCTACAGTCTGGAACCGCGCGACCGCTGCGGTCGCAGGTTCGAATCCTGCCTCGGGCATGGATGTGTGTGATGTCCTTAGGTTAGTTAGGTTTAAGTAGTTCTAAGTTCTAGGGGACTGATGACCACAGATGTTAAGTCCCATGAACCGTTTTTTTTTTTCGGGACGTGAACCTTAGGGCGGGAATGGCTGGTGGGCGAAGGGATATGGAGTCTTCATCAAGGGGTGTTGAAATCGAAAGAAGGTGATGAACTTTTTTTCCTCTTTCTTGTGTCTGTGTCCTGCATCGGCTTAGAGTCGGCATGGTTATTGACGGCTTTGGCACGGATAATGTAAGAGCTGTGAGCTGTCACCGATCCTCTTTAAGCTGTATCTAGGAGCAGTCCTTCAGACTTGGCATAGAAAATGCTAGGTTATGGGAGTGACAGTAGAAGACAGCAAGATATTTAGCCTGTACTTTGCAAATGACTAGGTTTTTACTACTAGAAGATAAAAGTTATCTGAGCTATATGATAAGACCGAATAAGGCTGGCCTGAAGATCAACATGAGTGAGTGCTTGGCCGCTGGAAATCGAAATGTAAATAATTTGGATGTAGATCGAGAAGTAATTGTAGGTGTGGAAAGTCAAAATATGTTGGGGTATTATTTAACAAAAACGGCCCAAGTAATGCTGAAATCACAAGTAGAATTAATAAAGGACGACCTGTAACAAGGGCAATGAACACTGTTCTGTGGAACAAACAGATAAGAACAACAACGAAGGAGAGAATCCATGTTACTGTAATCCCGGATGTAGTTTTGTACGAAGCAGAAGCCTGGGACATTAGCAGCAATAATAATAATTTATTATTGTAATGATTGTTGCCCTTTAGGAGAGCGATTGAACTTGAAATCGTACTTTAATCTCCGGATGTTTTTCTACTTTGCTTCCCAAAAACTCTTCATCCTCTCAGAATGCTCCTTCTTCCGTTCTTCTGTCCATTTTTTACCAGGCTGGCGCGATGTTATTTCCTCAAGCTTCACACTTGTGATTTTATTCCGGCAATCAGTGCGGTCTTCGAGATTTTTTATGTTGATCTGCTGCAGATCCCTCTGGACTTCTTTCAGCCATTAATAATAATAATAATAATAATAATAATAATAATAATAATAATAAAATGTTTGTCACTGAGATAGGTTACTTAACACAAAGCTCAAGCTATACTAGGATGGATAGGATAGCAAATCACGTAATCCGACAAAGAATGAAAATGTATAGGGATATCTGTGACGATATCCAACAAAAACAGGTCATGTGGCTTGGCCATGTGAATAAGATGAATGAAGACAGGATACCAAATAGGATACTGTGGTGGACAGGATACCAAATAGGATACTGTGGTGGATACCATCCCAGCGGAAGAAAATGGGTCGCCCACGACGCAGCTGGCAAAATCATATGGAGGGGGGATACCCTGTACCCCAGCCTATAGTGTTATTGATGTGAAAGTGAGCGAACGTTTTCTAAATGTTTGCGAATCGTGTAACTGAGGCGGGAATTGGGTACCACCCGGGCATTCACCTAGTTAGATGTGGGAAACCGCCTAAAAATCCACATCCAGGCTGGCCGGCACACTGACCCTCGTTGGTAATCCGCTGGGAGGATTCGATGAGGGGCCGGCGCGCGTACCCGTCCCGGAAGCGGTGCTTCGATGTGCACAGTTATCGGAGCGGATCGGAAGAAAATGATTAACAACCTTCGAAATTCCGCGCAGTCAAATTGCAAATTTCAAACTCGCAGTTATTCGTTAGACGACTTCTAATGGAGAAGCTAGTAAAACGTGTGGTTGGACGAACCCAGTGTGGCGTTGTGTCGCATAAAGAATAATCTGCAAATTACTGTTCCATTAAGAAAATCCTACATACGGCCAAAAACTGGAAAACATCCGGAACTTGAGCTAGGTTTCTTCCTTTGTACTATCATAAAAGAAAAGATTCGCAGGTTTATGGGCAGAAAAGGCCGCTCTATCCGATGAAGTACTTCACTAGCACATACTGCCGGAAGGTGTTGCCGTGAAACTCGTCAAGTATCAGAGGCACGTAAACCAAAAGCGGCAGTGGCACTCACGCTTTACACTGGATCGACAACGCCGACGAGCTGCCCGTCTTTTCAAGACTTGCCAAGCAATACGACAGTGGACTACACACATCAACAAACCTTTTCCATCACCCCTATATGTCGTGCAGGTGTGTTGTTGTTATGACTGTTCCTGTGCCGCTGTGAAGATCACCACTCAGTTGTTTGTAAACATACACACAGTTATCGTGAGCGCTACGTATGGGTAGAACGCAGCACTCGACTGTATTACACAGCATTTCAGTTGAAAGTAAAACACCATGTCTGTGGAACTGTAGAGTGAACCTCCATCATGCCACGAAGGACAGTCGCCACCAATGATTAGCTCCGCGCCATCACGCTAGGCACAGGCTTCTCACCCTAGGAAGTTGCTAGATGTATGCACCGAAGTTAAAGTAATATGGTGCGGACACGGAATCGTTTCCATTTGACAGATGGTGTTGGAGGCTTACACCACACAGGCCGTCCACATTCGACATGTGCACATAATGATCGCTATCTTCGGCCTCTGAGGCAAAAGAACGATGGGCTAAGTGTTCCAGAACTGAATTCGGCGTTCGAAAAGGCTACAGGACGTCATTCGTCACGTCAAACAGTTAAGAGACGATTACATGATCCAGATCTCCATTCTCAACGACCATGACGAGCACTGCTTCGTACACTACAACACCATGGACTCAAATATGGCCAAGAAAGAATGCAGAATGGACGCCGCAGGATTGTCGTCAGGTGTTGTTTACGGACGAAACTCGGATCTATTTTTTCGCTGATAATCGCGGACAATGTGTTTGGAGAGAACCCGGTAATATCGAACGCCTCCAACACTGTGTCCCACATGTGCAACAAGGTGGTCGTGGAGAGATGTACTGGAGTAGCACATTACATGGGACCACCGTACACCTCTCGCGGTTGTTGAGGGCAGTCTCTTTGCGCTGCGGTACAGGGACGAGATTCAAGAACCAATAGTGTGACTGTATCGCCAACTTTTTGTTCACAATTTGATCTTGATGGACCATGACTCACGGGCTCGTCGTGCTGTTCTCGTGAAAATGTGTCGGATCGATTGAAACGAGCTGTGTTTGGATGTCGACAACGGCCACGTGCTCTGCGCACGTTACACCGTATCGCCACTGAAGAATGGGACGATTTGCTGATCTCATCTATGATATTCCACGATGGATTCCAGCCTGCATCCGAGCAAGAGTACGTTGCTCAGTAGTGCTGTGAAAATCCCCCCCGTGGGAAACAGGCAGTTCTATCGTTACAAAATGGTTCAAATGGCTCTGAGAACTATGGGACTTAACATCTTAGGTCATCAGTCCCCTAGATCTAAGAACTACTTAAACCTAACTAAGCTAAGGACATCACACACATCCATGCCCAAGGCAGGATTCGAACCTGCAACCGTAGCAGTCCCGCGGTTCCGGACTGAAGCGCCTAAAACCGCACGGCCTTATCGTTACACTTTTTTATTTATTTGGTCATCTGGATACATTGCAAATGAATATGTACGCATGTTTCAGAGCCAATTTTTGTTTTCTTTATTGTGTATTTCGCAGTAAAGAGGTAATGCAAAACTTTTATTGATTTATGTGTAAAGAGGTGAAAAAATCTCACTAAGAAAAACTGGAAGAGAAAAACTAAGAATTACCGTCTTGTTTGCAATTGTCGTAGGAGGAGGAAAGCTGTGCTCCAATATTATTCTGAACTGTAACTTTGTCCAAGGAAAATTCGATTAACTGAAGCTTTCGAAACCGCTTCGCCAACCCAACGCAAACTGTGACCTTTCAGCTTAACTTAGACGTAAGACTGCACTACAGATCAGTATGTCATGACAACCTACATTCCTAAAAATAATATAGACGCAAAAAATATTCAAGTGTTCTCTTCCTGCTTAAGCATGTATGACGTCACACTCTTCATCTTCATGACGTCAAACGGCGGAGCTGACATCCGTTATCGGTAGGTTCACTTGACCCGGAGAATATGCCTTCACAGTTAGTGATTCGTTGCCAAGAAAATGCTAAATGACAAAAACATCAATGATGAACTGGCTAGCTACTGTTTGGAGTCGCTGACCTTGTTCGCTGCTCGAGAAGAGAGCTTTGCCAGTGTTGAATGCCTTTAGAGGTCACTTCAGACCTGAAATAAAGATTTTTCTGAACAGTTGAACTGCACATGTTGGCCATATGTGGTAATAAAATATAGAATAATAAATTTAAAACAATATTGCGGACTGAATTATGATCACAGTGCCTGTCCAGTCTTTGAAATAAATTGTCATAAAGAAGGAACGAGCTACGAGACAGCAGTAGTCGTCTGTTATGTCACAGGTGAAATATATGTTATCTGTTCGCTATCTCCTGTCTTGGTTGAAGACTATCGACCAGAACTTGAGACAGTAATGTTTATCGACCAACAGTGACCTTCAGAGATATTCATCACGTTGCATTCAAAGTACAGTCGGTTCTCTGTATCTTTAATGCACATTATCTGCAGAGAAATCTTGTTAACATATCTTCAAGAAATGCTTGTGGTTAATAGCTAACAATCAAGGTCACAGTTGTCCCCCCCCCCCCCCCCCCCCCAGGAACTACCCACTTTCCTGCTGCCTGACCCAGTATACTCGCATGCAGCGTCTGCTTATCGTCCCAAATTTAGCATTTCATTTATTCTTGTGGCTGGAAGCTGTTCTTGCCACCACATCGACAGTTAAGCTGGTCGGAACCAAGTTTTTACGACTATCTGGTTGGACAAAGACGGATGAACATAGCCGATTTTTTTTCTTCCAAATTTAATTGTCTATTTCGGACGCTGACAACAATCTCAAGTCTTGGAAGTGAGAAAACGCAGTTGTAGGGTGCACGATACAAGAGGTTTCAGACCGCCTCCATGTTCTAATGAGAGTGGCTACTGCCGACCGGCTCATTTTTTTCTGTAATGGAAAAGGTCTGTTCCGTCATACACACTGCCTCGCGAGAGCAATTGAGAAACTGCCTGAGCAGATAGACAGCGAAATTTTTACTCAAGCCTCTGAAGTGTCGTCACATCAAAAGGCATCCACCAGGTAGAGACCCCACACTAAGTATACACTAACGGAAAAAAATTGCAACACCAAGAAGTTGTGCGACACAAACGAAACTTTATAGGCACGTTTCTACACCTGAAAGATGAGGTCTATTCGGATTTCGCCCGAGTCGCATAAGAGTGACGGTAATAGCGAAACTCAAGGCTGCTTTAAAGACACGAGGTAACGGTTGTGAGCTTTAGTTACCCTTGATATTCGACGTGGTGAGTTGATGTTAGTCAAGAATGCATTTAAGGTGACAAAGACGCCATTATCAACACCTCACTGAGTTTGAACGAGGTCGTGTAACATGGTTACGAGAAGCTGGATGTTCCTTCTACGATACTGCAGAAAGACTTGGCAGGAATGTAGCCACGATACAAAATTACTGGCAGTGGCGATCACGAGACTGTACGGTCACAAAAATACCGCGCTCTGGACGCCCACGTGGCACTGCCAAGAGGGAATACCATCGTGTTCGGCGTATGACTCTCGCGCATCGTGCTGCATCTTCAGCAACAATTGGCCCCACAGTGATACAACTAGTTCCTACGATCGGTCACTTCAAGGACCGCTCCTAACTAGACGCCGTGTAGTGTGCATATCACTAATCCCAAAACCACCGCCGCCTTTTGTGACTTCGGTTGTGTCAAGCGAGAGCTCATTGAAGTGTAGGGTTGAGGACTGTTGTGTTTACTGATGAAATCTGGTTCTGCCTCGATGCCAGTGATGCCCTCGTATTGGTTAGGAGAAGACTAGGTAAGGCCCACAACCAACCTGTCTGTGTGCTAGACTAACTGGAGCTGCCCATGGAGTTACGGTCCAGGGTGCGATTTCGTATGACAGAAGGGGCAGTCCCGTGATTATCCCGCACCCTAACTGCAAAATTGCACGTCAGTCACGTGATTCGACATGTCATGCTGTCACTCATCAACAGCATTTTAGGGAGTGTTTTCCAACAGGATAACGCGCGCACACACAGCGCTGTTGTAACCCGACAAGCTCCACAGCGAGAGAGCCGGCCGCCGTGGCTGATCGGTTCTAGGCGCTTCAGTCTGGAACCACGAGACCGCTGCGGTCGCAGGTTCGAGTCCTGCTCGGGCATGGATGTGTGTGATGTCCTTAGGTTGGTTAGGTTTAAGTATTTCTAAGTTCTAGGGGACTGATGACCTCAGATGTTAAGTCCCATAGTGCTCAGAGACATTTGAACAACAGCGTGTCGACATGTTGCCTTGGCCTGCTCGTTCACAAAGTCTGTCTCCAGTCGAGCACATACGAGACATCATAGGAAGAAAACTCCAGCATCATCCACAAGCAGCATTAATTGCTCTGTGTTGACCGACAAATGTCACAGGCGTGAAACACTATCCCACAAACTGACATCCGGCAATTATACAACACAATGCATGCACTTTTGCATGATTGCATTCAACATTCTGCCGGTTATACTATTTGTTAATGTACTAGCATCTCACATCTGCAATTGGCTTATCTCGAACATACATTAACCTGTGATATTGCAATGTTAATCACTTAAATATGTTCAAAAATGGTTCAAATGGCTCTGAGCACTATGGGACTTAACATCTGTGCTCATCAGTCCCCTAGAACTTAGAACTTCTTAAACCTAACTAACCTAAGGACACCACACACATCCATGCCCGAGGCAGGATTCGAACCTGCGACCGTAGCGGTCACGCGGTTCCAGACTGAAGCGCCTGGAACCGCACGGCCACACCGACCGGTTTTAAATATGTTACCCAGACGAACGTATTCCGAAATTTCATTACTCTACATTAATTATTTTTTGGTGCTGTGATTTTTGTCCGTCAGTATATTTATCGCTGCGAATTTTATTTTATTTATTTCTGATAGTTTACAGAAAATTGGAAGTCAAAATTTTAAAAAAGCGCTTTTTTTATAAAATCTTGCCAAAGTGCAGTGGTACTCTTGACGCCATTCGCATCACTGGGGATACACCCTTTTTGCCTATTTCCAGTAACCTTTTAGTTTATGTCAAATATTTTCATTCCATCTTAATATCTTACTTCATAACCTAACTTTGTGTATCCTGCTACGTTCCTGACGAATTTCATTTCGTCTGCCTGTTATCTTGTTTTCTCTCGCTCTCTTTCCTTTTTTCCATTACTCAATATTCATTCCCATACACCAATTTTCCCACTGCTCTTTATATATACATTGACGGTATTGTACGGCTATGTAAAATGGAACTACAGAATTATACGTAAGACTTATTTAGCAAAATGTTGTAAGTGGTGATAAAAAGTTTTCGTTTGAGGGCGTTGCTGCAGCTTATATCAAGTAGTGCGTCTCCGATGGGTGTATATAAGCACCGAAATGTAGGCAAGGGACTAGCGTAGCAATCGTGTCATTCCGATGTGTGTGCGGTCAGTACGGAAACTTGACCTATGGCGACATTATTACCAAATGCGTTCAAACAGGACTAACATGCTTTCCTCTCGTGGCTGCCGAAGGACAAACGCCGGTAGACACCCATCGGAAAATGAAGATTCTGTATGGGGCAGCATGTCTGCTGAAAGCCCCTGTCCCAAGAATGTCAAGAACCAGCCACCTCCAGAATGAGATTTTCACTCTGCAACGGAGTGTGCCCTGATATGAAACTTCCTGGAAGATTAAAACTGTGTGCCGGACCGAGACTCGAACTCGGGACCTTTGCCTTTCGCGGGCAAGTGCTCTACCAACTGAGCTACCCAAGCGCGACTCGCGCCCCGTCCACACAGCTTTACTGTTTGGAGGGTAGGAGGCGACATATTGGCAGAAGTAAAGCTGTGAGGACGGGGCCGAGTCGTGCTTGGGTAGCTCGGTTGGTAGAGCACTTGCCCTCGAAAAGCAAAGGTCCCGAGTTCGAGTCTCGGTCCGGCACACAGTTTTAATCTGCCAGGAAGGTTCAAACCAGCCACCTGCTGGAAAAAGTGATGCGCACCCTCTTCTTTAATTGCGAGAGCCCATTGCTCATTTATTTCAAGGAACCTGGTGTCTCTATCCCTGGGGAACGATACTGCGCAACACTTTAAAAATTACGGCAAATTAAGGCAAAATGCCCGAAAAGAAAAACAGCGACAAGAGGTGTTGCTGCTTTATTATAATGCACCTTCCCATATCGCAAATGTCGTAACGCAGAACTTACGCCATCTCAAGTGGGAGAGACTTCCTCTCTGTCTTCTTCCGGTTGGCCTCCATTCAAAAATCTTTTTAGTTGTTCTTCCAGTATCCATCCTGAGGACATGCCCAAGCCAGGCTGTTCGTCTACTTTTTATAATTCTTACGATATCAGCTCATTGTATGAGGCGATCCAGCTTAGTATTCGTCATAGATATCCAGAAACCATTATTACCCCGAACTGCCCCATAGATCTTGCGCAGCCCTCTACATTCAGATATCCTGAGCTGCTGCTCATCAACACTCGCTAGCGTCCATGCTTCGCATCCTTAGGTTACAACTGTTCTGATCATGACCTTACATAGTTGCAGCTTCGGCTGCCTTTTAATAACATAAGAGACCAACAATTTCTTAAACGTGTGGAAGCATCTATTACTACTTAGAATGCGCAGTTTTATTTCAGTTGAGATGGAACTTGTGCTGTTAATATTAGATCCCAAATAGTCAAAGTTCTGCACAGGTTGCCAGCATATAGGGATCATTTCTCATACCTGAACTGTACACATTGGCCCTCTTCTATTTTCTTCAAACTTACAGGATTTGAAGGTCAGTGCCTGGACGGCAGTTTCCGAAAACAGTAGGAAGAATTTCTGCAAGACTGGAAATCGTACTTGGTGGTCGATTTAGTTCAGAAATACTTTTCTTCTGCCCTAATGAGAGGACTGTTACATAAGTAAACGTCCGAAAAAGGAGGCACGCATATATAGACTGTATTCTTTTTTTAAACAGCTGACGAATGGTTTGACATAACTCTTATTACATATGCCTTTATGTGTGAGAACAACTTGAGCGTAATACACTGATATATGTAGCTACATATATTCTAGCGAAGCTTACAGAGATTGTACAAGCAGCCGGAGTCACTCTTTGTACTTTGATCTGCCGCGGACAAGCGTACAGAGTCCGAAAGACTAATCTCTCGGTTCTGAGCTATAAACAGAGAGAAAAAGTCACAGATAATGTTGAGACCTTTATTCCGCTCTGTGGAAAAAGTAACGGATCTCATCTTGTTTGTGAGGCAGTACGTTGCTTTGACGCTAATATCGTTGAGTGTTGGACAGAGAAGAGAATGTGATAGCAGAAAACGATTATTTGCAATCTTTCTCTGAAGGGTAACGTGATCCAGCACGGAGCATCGCCTGCGTGCTTTCGGCAATCACAGTATCACCAGATGGCTAACTGGAAAAGGAATATTTTGTATTAAATGTCCCTTGGACGTGGAGGTTATCAGTAGAGGCTCGGTCAGGGGCACATTGGACTCTCATTCGGGAGGACGGCGGTTCACATCCTGGTTCATTCATTCAAATTTAGATTTTCCGTTATTTCACGAAATCGTTTGAGGTAAATGCCGGGATGGTTCCTTTAAAGGGCAAGGCCGATTTCCTTCCACATCCTTCCAACATTCCGAGGTTGTGGTCCGTCTCTAATGACCTCATTGTCGATGGAACGTTAAACACTGGTCTTCATTTCTTCGGACTGCAGAAAGGATAGAGGAGGAACTTAGCTAAGCCGTTTTCAAAGGAACTGACCCGGCATTTGCCTTAAGTGATTTGTAGAAATAACGGAAAATCTAAATATCTGTGGCTGGAAGAGAATTTGAACTGCTACCTTCCCAAGTGCGAGTCCGTTGTCTTAACCGGTGCATAACTTCGCTAGGTGACAGCTAACAGAACAACTAACTTGAAAGAGAAAATCTTTGGGGGTACCCCATCCGATCGATAACGAGACAGTCACCCCTAGTCATTTATTTCGTTGGTTAAGAGCTACACTCAGTGAATGTCACGAAAATGCCACACGGGAGCCATACACCACACCACCACACGGAATGACGAACGAGGCGTTTGCGGAAGAGATTTAGGAACTGTGCCTTTGCGCCTACATTAATGACTTTTGCAAGCACTCTGATGACGTAATTTTTCAAGTAGAACATGCCTTCTCCGTTCCGATAGCAAGGTTGGAGTGAATATTATTTAATGTTGCCCTCTTCCTACCTACTTGTCAACTACAGATTAATGTTAAGAATACCTTAAGATGTGCCGTCACACCCACCTTATAATGACCTAGCTGAGTAGCCGGGATTGCCCGGGTATGTATTTATTCCAGTCTTTTAGGAGCCCATCCCCTCCTCCTCCCCCCCCTCTCTGACCCAATCCTCTCTTTACATAGATTATGCTCTTCCCCCTTCACTCTGTATGTCTGTTCCTCTCTCCTGTCTGTTCAACAGCTCCTCCTGCCGCCCTCTCTTTGTCCATCACCACGTTATCATTTCCACCCCTGTAGGATGCTGGTGGCTCTCACCCCCACAGTATTTCTTTCCTGACAGCAACTAACATGTATAGCAAGTTTGGTTGAAATCGATCCAGTCTCTCTTGCTTCCCGCAGCTTTGCCCGGCTTAGCACAAGTCTCATATGTTTCATCTATATTTATCATATTTTATACATATTTGTGCACGTATTTCACCTGTATCTCTAGCGAATTTCACTCTGCGTTTCGCTTTCATGCAGCTCAATGTTTATCTCCTGAACTATGTGTCGTACAACGTGATATTTTTGCTGGTGCATTCAGCGGTATATGTGAATATTGTTTGCAAAACGTGTTGCGAATGGAATTTGTAGTGAAGAAGTAGTAAATTAAAATGTCTGGCCTGATGCGGCAGTTTTACTGCGTGAACAGCGAAAATTGAATAAGCGATAAACTGTTTTCCTTTGATAATTTTGTGGGGGTGTCAGCGAGAAAAAGTCTCTCACAGGTTTGAAATCGCGTGTAAAATTTGTTACAGGTCACTAAGTGCTCTCATTCTCGCATACTGGATGAATATAATCCGGATATCTGCGCGTCGTTAGCTATACTTCCCCCTCCCGCCCCCACATGATGCCGGGGGGGGGGGGGGAGCGAGGGGGGGGGGGAGAGGTGATATGATTTGCAGTGATGATCATCAGGAATCAAACTCGGAAATGGTAATTGAAAATCAAGCAATACAGAAAACAACTTACGCAGTTATTCAAAGTGTTAACATGTCTAAGCAGGCCAGTGTAATGTGAAAAGAAAAATAATTTACAGTGTTTTTCTAGATTGCAGATTATGTTATTGTACTTCTTGACCATAAATACTTTATCCAAGAACACGATACATTATCAAACTGGAGAATTTTTTTCCGCTGAAGCACTGCAGGAACGTTAACAGCTATTGTGACAAGCATTCGCTGCTAGTTTAGTTGCGATGATTAATCTCGAGAAAAATTCTGTCACACTATATAACTTTTCGTGTTGGTATACTGTGTAGAGTTTAACACCCCTTCGGCGCAGAAGTAATAGAAAAGGAGTGCTGATTCGTAGTGAATAAGGATAGGGAAGGAAACCTTTTGCCCAAGTCGTGTATGGATACTGCAGAAAATCAAACGCCGGATGACTGGACGGGATTTTTAACACTGATCCTCCAATGTAAGAATCCCAGGTAATGTCCGTTCTAGCACCTCTTAAAATGCATACATATTAGCTTGTCATAGTTAGCGCGTATTTCATTGACTGTCTTTGGATGTGAATCGCCGGCCGGAGTGGCCGAGCGGTTCTGGGCGCTACAGTCTGGAACCGCGCGACCGCTACGGTCGCAGGTTCGAATCCTGCCTCGGGCATGGATGTGTGTGATGTCCTTAGGTTAGTTAGCTTTAAGTAGTTCAAGTTCTAGGGTACTGATGACCTCAGAAGTTAAGTCCCATAGTGCTCAGAGCCATTTGAACCAATTTTTTGTTTTTTTTTGTTTTTGTTTTTGGATGTGAATCGTTCTAGTTTATCTTTAGCGCATTATTATTCAATACGAGTGAAATATAGCTCGTTCTAATGTGGGCTGGTATGTTACAGGTTTCCTGCGCCATTGAAGTGTATCCCTCCAGAAGTGAGACGGGTTTATATTTATTAAGAAACTGAAGGCACTGGAAAATACTTCAAAAAGTGAGTATTGTCATTTGTTGAACTTTAATTTTATTATATACTCATAGATTTGGTTTTGTGTCTTGATAGTAATTCTCTTAAGGAAAAATTTGCTGCCAACCCTCACTGTGACTAGGTGCAAATAGTGTAGTTACGTGTGCTGGAAAGTTCAGATGTAAAAGTTGGTACGTTGTCCGAAAAATATCTTTTGTCGCCCAGAATGTATAGTTTAGCACTTCAAAAACAACTGCAGACTGGAAGAAGACACAAAGGGTAGTAGCAATATTTCCCAATACAACTCCATTTTTCATGTTAGAAGTAATGCTCACCATACACAGTACATACCTTTTCCTCGAAACCGCTTATGAAAATATTTTCCTCCTATATTCTGGTAGGTTACCACCCTGATCTCACGATGTCTGGTGGAGTTCGTCGTCTACAGAATACCTCACATTATTTTACCCGATTCTTCAGTTGCTCGTCCGTGACAAAAGTACGTATAAGAGCGCGCACCCAGAAAGTAAGTTTCCTGGTTGTGTTCCCTTTAAACTAAGCGTATTTAGCCAGGAAAACTGCACATGCGCAACGGATCTATGACGTGACAGTCAAATGCCGGCCGGACAGATCGCCCCAGATGCCAGTACCGCGTCAGCAGTGCCCCGATTTGGCGTCTGTTATTCGTTCTCCCGCCACCTGCGGGGTTCGGTCAGTGATAATGTTCCTTAATGCACCCGTCGAAATTCATCATCAGCTCTGTCAGGTCTAAGAGCAGAACAGCATGAGCAAACAGACGGTGCGTCGCTGGCTTAGGCTTTTGTTCCGAAGATCATCAAAGTGTCCATGATGAAGGGCGCAGCGGGCAATCGTCCCTCTTCAATGATCACCTGATTTAGCTGGTGCGGCAGCGCATCCTGGAGAACCGCCGCTTCACGCTTGCGGAGCTCAGCAGCAATTTTCCGCAGATATCGCGACCTTTTTGCACGAAATTGTCACTAAGCACCTGCTGTTCAAGAAATTGTGTGCCAGGTGGGTGCCGAACATCGTGACACTCGAGCACAAAATGAAACGCTTCAGATCATCCACTGACATTTCTGCAGCGATATCGCGATGACGTCGTCGAGTTCCTCGACAGGATCGTCAAGGGCTGTGAGACGTGTATTTCTCATTTGACCCCGGAAACCGAGCAGCCGTCAATGCATTGGCGTCGCAGTGGATCCCGGTCAAGACTAGGTTCAGACACGAACTCGGGACTTTTGCCTTTAGCGGGCAAGTGCTCTACCAACTGAGCTACCTAAGCCCCGTCCTCACAGCTTCACTTCTGCCAGTACCTCGTCTCCTACCTTCCAAACTCAGTTGGTAGAGCAGTTTCCCTTCAAAGGCAAAGGTCCCGAGTTCGAATCTCGGTCCGGCACACAGTTTTAATCTGCCAGGAAGTTTCATATCAGCGCACACTCCGCTGCAGAGTGAAAATCTCATTCTGGAAACATCCCCCGGCTGTGGCTAAGCCATGTCTCCGCATTATCCTTTCTTTCAGGAGTGCCAGTTCTGCAAGGTTCGCAGGAGAGCCTCTGTAAAGTTTGGAAAGTAGGAGACGAGGTACTGGCAGAAATGAAGCTACGAGGACGGGGCGTGAGTCCTGCTTGGGTAGCTCAGTTGGTAGAGCACTTGCCCGCGAAAGGCAAAGGTCCCGAGTTCGAGTCTCGGTCCGGCACACAGTTTTAATCTGCCAGGAAGTTTCATTTCAGCGCACACTCCGATGCAGAGTGAAAATCTCATTCTAGGTTCGGACAGACTGTGTCGATGCAGAATGTGATGTGCACGGTGTTCTGGGGCAGCAAGGGCTTTCTGCTCAACGACTTCCTGCCCAGAGCTGGAACAGTGAACGTTGGCCGTTTCTGTGAAACAATGCGGGATCTTCAAAGTGCTATTCAGAACAAGAGATGTGGAATGCTTACTGGTGGTGTTGTGCTGCTCCGTGACAATATGGCTGGGCACACAGCAACTGTTTTGCAGAAGTCCGGCTGGGATCTTTTTAATCATCCAGCATGCAGTCCCGTTCACAGGTGGACTTCTGCGGCACAGGAATAAAAAATTTGATCCCGCGATGTGACAAGTGTTCCAGTTTTTGTGGCGACTATGTCGAAAAATAGCTCAAACATTGCTGTACCTGTTGTCAGTAAAGTTTTCTAAGTAACTGTGTTTTATTTGTATTTAAAAAAGATACGGAAACTTACTTTCTGGATGCACCTCAATAGAATCAGGAGTACTCTGAGGAAATCACGGTATATTCGAAGCTTAATACAGTTCACATTTTGATGCACGGCTTTACGGAATTATCACCCGACCTGACGCAGGCATTCTTCCGTGTATTACTTACCTATGTTGGTTAAAGACTAGCAACGTTTCTTTCTTCTCTTTTTCAGACAAGATTGTCTTACAGCAACGCATCAGCTGAACTCCTTTTTCAGGTTCAGGTTTCTTGCTTGGCGTTTCTATTTTAATGTAACAGCAATAAAGCTGGCTTTCATCAATTGTAACATTGCTAATAACTCGGCAGTTTGCAATTAGAAGTTAGAAGTTTTTGAAAGATCCCTTCTCTTTTTAGAGAGACAAGACAAGAGATACAAGTGTAATGCGTGCAAGAAAAGAACTCCCACACTTTAAAGTGGTCTATGGAATGGTGAACACCCATCTGTCTTTCATCCACTAGTAAAGGTACTGCAACAAGATATGTAATTTTTCAGTGATCGATGAAGAAGGTGTAGGTGAGCGCCGTTCAGGTTTAAATTATCTTTCTCAAATACTCTGTGCCACCTCTAAAAACTGATCCATTGTCAGCCTTTGAGAAAAATAAACAAACACTTCTGTTAGTCCCCATTGTTTCATTGCAACAGTAGTACTGTGGTATGAAAAGTATTTTCCAAATGCTGCAGACAGTTCCTCGACTCAGCGATAAACAACCAGCTCTTGAGAAGACCTGCACAGCGTAACTTAACGCCACTTGCTTTTATTCCAGTACAATATCGCCCCATACGTTGCACGTAAAGACCACGAAGATAAGATACGAGAAATTAGGGCCCATAGGAGGCATACAGTCATTTTTCCCTCGTTCTGTTTGCGAGTGGATCAGAAAAGGAAATGGCAAGTACTGGTACGGGGTAGTCCCCGCCACATATCGTACTGTGGCTTGCGGAGTATCGGTGTAGATATGGATATTTCTCTCTCCGCCAGTTGTAGCTTAACTGGTGACAATAGTTGGGGCTCTTGACCACTGGATATGCATGGACAAATGTCACCGTACAAATGTAGCAGGTCATGTCTTGTCGATCAGCAGCTTGACAACGAAAAACTTACCTATTACTGTTCATACATTCATTGCTCTTCTGCCTTCGTCCGTACAAAATAATGCAACCCAGTAATTTTGCACCTGTGGTGCAATAGCGTCAGATATAAAGAGAACTCATTACCATGCATTAAGAAATAAAAAATACTAACCTTAAGCAGCGTAATTCAGGCAGTAAGCAAACAGGTATGCTCCTTCTGTAGTGTCTAATAACAGCATGGCTGGAAATATTTGGAAACTCAGCACAGAGTAATATTTGGAATGCAGATGGTCTGACATTTGGTTTCATAGGCAAAAATATTTTTCGCTCGACCATGTGAACATTATATTTCTAGAGTCGCTGCCACCATGACAGGGTAGTGATCGCCCACGACCGTTTATTCATTGTGGCACCCGAGGGCCGAATCGAATCGTTCGCCATAGTAGACAGCGACGGTGCAACTGATATTACATTAGTGAAGGCCAGAGTTGTAAAATTACCATAGGCTACAGTAGAGTATCGTAATCAAGCGAAGACTAGGGTAATTTTCCTAGTAGCTTTGGTCAGTTAAGGTCATACCCACATTACCTGTGCGTTAGGCGTGTTGCATACCTGTCGTGCGTTACCTCATAATGTTCGCTTCCCTTGCGTACGTGATCAGTGTTTTACCAGATTCCCCTGAAAACCGGAAGCAGTGAACCATCTAGAAGCTGAGTGAAGATATAAGGAGAGTCGGATCACCTGTGGAACATTTTTCTCCTACAATGTTATCCTCCAGTCTGTTATTGAAAAGTAAACAGTATTCGTAGCAAAATTGAAATTGTCAATGTTTAATTTAGAATGTAGTCGAAAATTGTTGATTTTTAGTGTGAAACAGAAGGATGTTGTAGTAAAAATAATGAACTCGCACGATTTTATCGCTAGAAAATGCAATTTCCTCAACAGAAAGGTAAAATAAAAGAAAACCTATAGAACAAAAATACATCAAAAATCGTTTCAGTACTTCATCTAACTTATATAAAACACTTTTATGTTGCTCATAAACAACTTTTGCATTTATCAGTAACAGGAAATTCTTGTCTTTGATCATGATGAAGAACGTCCTATTGAGTACAAAATAACAACAGTAATTATATATATATATTTGTGCATAAAAAGTAATTGCGTTGGTTACATAAAAGTGCAGAAGTTTATAGGTAATCCTACCATTTACTACCCCGTTCATGTTGTATACCAAAGCTACCGAACCGTAGTTTTTGTAGAGCGCAACTCTGCTGAAGACAAAGGAAGGGGACGTTGTAGATACGTATCAGAAAATCACTACGGCTACAATTGCAGTAGTCTGCACTTCTTTTGAGCAAGAAATTACTCGAAAAATGTAATTCAGCTTAATGACTGGACATTTCATTTTGGGATGAATTGATTGGATACATGTTTCGTTAGAATCTGTAACCATAATTATTTCTGTCAGTAATACTTCGAGCAGCAGTATAGTGTGTCCGAAATATAACAGGACGAGTCTTAAGGCAATGATGATGGCCTCCTGATAGCATTAAACGTTCTAAAGTTGCTTTTTTCAGAGAACTGAGTTTTCGTTTCGAATCTTTGTGGAATGCGTGTACCTTACCAATGATGGTACGATTTCAGGATGCCAATGCGCAAAATTACCCGGTTTAGGTCGTTTGGAGTTTGTTTGAAGAGGATTCAACGAATTATTTTTAAGATATAGCCTAATCGAAAGCCTTTACGATATGATTCGTGTGCCTTTTCTTGTCTATAACAAATATCTTCTATTAAAGGTTGCTGTAGATACGGAAATATTGAAAGCACATTTTCCAGAACGTAGAGAAAACTTTTGACAATGTTGACTGGAATACTCTCTTTGAAATTCAGGAAGTAGCAGAGTAAAAAACAGGGAGCGAAAGACTGTATAAAACTTGTGCAGAAGCCAGACGGCATTGACAAAAATCGAGGGACATGAAAAGGAAATGTTATTCTATCTTTACACTGAACAAGCGGTAAAGGAAACCAAAGAAAAATTTGGAGTAGGAATTAGAGTTCTTGGAGAAGAAATAAAAAGTTTGAGGTTTGACGATGACATTGTAAAGGACTTGGAAGAGCAACTGAACGAAATGGACAGTGCGTTGAAAGCTGGGTATGAGATAAACTTCAAGAAAAGCAGAACAAGGTTAATGGAATGCAGTCGAATTAAATCAGGTGATTCTGAGAGAACTAGATCATGAAATGAGACACAGTAGTAAATGAGTTTTGCTATTTTGGCAGCAAAATAACTAATGATGGACGAAGTGGAGAGAATATAAAATCTAGACCAGCTATAACAAGAAAAGCTTTTCTGAACAAGAGAAATTTGCTAACATTGGATATAGATTTAAGTGTTAGGAAGTCTTTTCTGAAAGGATTTGTATAGAGTGTAGTCAGGTATGGAAGTGAAACATGGATGATAAGCTGTTGAAAGAAGCAGAGAATAGAATCTTTTGAAATGTGGTGCTACAGAAGACTGCTCAAGATTGGATGGGCAGGTCACGTGACTAATGAGGTGGTACTGGCAAGGGGTGGCCACGACGTTGGCTCCACAGATTTGCTTCAAATGTTGTACACCTTTAGTAGGCCACTAAAACAACATAACGTGCAAATATTCTGGCAATTCCGAGAAAATCGCTAGAAAACATTTACGTTTCTTTTACGTAACTGATGTGTCTGTGTCAAGCTACCAGCAGTAAGAAGTCGTTGTGGGCAAGCGGTTAGCGTTCGAGCATAGCAAGACAGAATTGAACTAGGCGACGGTTCGAATCCCGCAAACTCTGATTTTTGTAATCTGTGTTAATCGCATTATTTAATTTACAATATGAGATTTGAAAGGTAAAATAACGAAAAAACACGTGCATTTTCATGAAGTTTTAGTAAATTTCATACGTTATTTGACTATTTACTATTTGTTATGAAATTTTCAAGGACGAGGAACAGGCTTGGGAAGCCCAAATCAAACCTCGATAAGTAATGACACTAATGACGTTATTCACTATTAGTAGTACAGGAAGTCACAGTGTGCCACACTACAAGAGTAATGTACAATTATTCATAGAATGTGTTCTCGACATCACACTTTGCAGGATGGTATTTGTCATACAGACATCGAAAACATAAGGTGGAACTTCATTTAAATACCCGTGTTTTTTTGATTATATTAACTCTCAGATGTCATCTAAATTAAATAATATCACCAGAGATGAAAAGAAAATAGGTTTATAATTAAGTCTGAGCTGGAGTCGAACCGTCGCCTCATACACGTTCGTCTTACAAAGCTCACCATGAACTCTAACGTCTGGCAACTACGCACAGATACATAGCCACATAATAGGCGAGTAAAAATTCTCTTACGATTTTCTCTGAATTGTCACACTAGCGCAACTTACTACTTGCACATTGTTGTTTTAATGGCGTACTAAAAGTGTACAAAGTTTTACGTAAATCTGGGATCCCAACGTTGTGGACTTCCCTTGTGGGTAGAACTATGATGGAAAAAAATTCGTGGCACAACCTGACTAGAAGAAGGGATCGGTTGGTAGGACACAGTACTGCTGGAGGGAAGTGTGTGTGTGGAGGGGGGGGGGGGCGGCAGGGGGGGTAAAAATCCTTGAGGAGGACCAAGAGATGAATACAGTAGACAGATTAAGATGGATATAAAATGCAGTAGTTATTTGGAGATGCACAGGATAGACTAGCATGGAGGGCTGCATGAAACCAGTCTTTGGACTGAAGAGCACCGCAACAACAACAAATTTTCCAGGAACTCACGACGTACAGATTCGCCAAAAAAAAAGAGTGTGTGTGTAGTTGTGGTGTCTTGAAAATCAGCCACGCGTCTAATGAGAACGATCTAACGTTTTGATGGAATTTAATAGCTATTGTCATTTCTTAATAGCTGCAGTCAAACCTTCCGTAAACATGGCTTACAAATACATTAGTACTGAAAGTCTAAATTTCCAACAAGGAAGGTTCACCTCCATTGTCAGGTACACGTCAGACAATGGGGTACAACCAAGTTAAAACAGGACACTTTTTCTTCGTTTTTACCCAGTTCCCGGCAATTTTTTCGGTACGTGTCGCACGAAACGTTAAACCACGTCGTAAGTGCACCACTCCGTTGAAACTAAAAGCTTTTTTCGCATGCCGATGTAATACAACAATCGTACAGAAAAATCGTCATCGCTTATTTGAGGGCAATCACTTTTCACAAACTACATTTAAATATGTACTGCTTATGAATTATTATTCTGTGCACAGCGTATAGTTTGTGATGCGCTTTCTATACGAGGGCATAAAAAAAATATGAAGAGCTGCCATTGTTCTCTTGAAAAAAAAAAATTCGACGTATTAGATTTCTTCGCGGACTTTTATGATTTTTGGTTTAACATCCTCCCTAAGAATTCTGCAGTAGTAACTGCGTTTCGCGGTTTCGTATTTGCCCGCCGTTATCGCAGTTTATTTTTGCACATTTATTTTAGATAACGCCTCTATATATATATCTTAGCCTGAAACACTGTTATAGATAGGAATTAATCCACCGAGTGGCGCGTGCATATGAAGCATAGGATTAGCCAGCTGGCAGCGCAATAAAGCAGACATAATATACACCACGTATATTGAAGTTGGGAAATTCCACCTAGCTAAGTGATAAAAAATGTCGAAACCAGTCAGTCGCCTAGTTAAATATCTTGGTGTAGCGATCTGAGTACTAATTTGTTGATCTCAGATTATAATGATTTATCGTTTTAAAAAGAACCTGTTAGATCAGGGCGACGAGCAGTCCGCTTTATCATTATGTTGCCTTATTTTAAGACTCAGCGTGTTGGACACCTGGTTATCAGCTGGTGGCCAATATGTGACACGAGAACCACCCATGGCAGTCGAGTGACGCTGCACTTGCAGCACTTGGACTTGGGTCTTTGGGTCAGTTGTTTTATCGCTGTGTCTTCATCCTCTGACGTTGCGTCATTGCTTCGCGGCGCTCGTAATGATCGGCGTGTCCTGGAATGATGTTTGACACAGCCGGAAGTACAGCACCGCCCAACCAATGGACGCTGCAGTTACTATGTAGTCGATTAGGTCATTGCTTTAGTAGTTCTTTCCACTCCACCAGAGTAACCGGTAGAAACTAAGTCAACATTTGAAAAGGTCGAGGGACAAAGCGTTCACCATGATAGCGTACAGCTTGCCGATTGACAGCAAACCACCAAACGTAGACAAACGAGAGAACTACGAATTTTGTAAATGCGATTCATCTGCGACCAGAGCTATAGGATGTCAAAAGTAATGTATACGAAGATCGCAGTCTGAAAACAAAAAAATTCAGGTGGCAAGCTGTTTCCGATGAGCTCGAAATCACACTTCGTTGAAGCATATAAAAATTTCGACGTCCTCAAACTTATGCCAAATGCAAGTCAAGAAAGCATATGTGGCTCTTCATCTACGTGGTTTGAATCTGATGTCGTTGTGAGCTTCGTAATATCTTGATACGTACCTGAAGCAGGAATTAATAGTGTAATCAGCAGTAGTAGTAGTAGTACTAGTAGTAGTAGTGAGTGAGTGTGTGTGTGTATGTGTTTTGGTGAAAGAAATATATATATTCTTACTTAGCCTTCTCTTACTGAAATCTTTCAGTTGTACCAAAGCAATGCATACTGTTGGTACCGTGAGGCTTATTCATGAATAGTGAACTTTAATGAGGTGAATTTAAATTTCTTCGCGAATCGCCAGTGGCTAAAGGGTGATCACCACTTTGGCTGTAACTGGTATACCTTCTTTCATATCTTTATCGGTTTTAGAATTTCTCGGACCAAATTCTTGTACGAGATATTCGAAATCGTGTTTCGACATTTTGGTATAATTCCGAAACAACATCAGTTCAGCAGTAGTTAAATTTTCTGAAGCATTCCGCTTATTTAAAAAAGGCGGCGTCCACACAGCCCTATTTCTCATGTTCTTCCTGACTTGATTCCCTGTGTGATGTAAAAGCATTAGAGACGCACTTATTTCCACTAACTCGTGTTCGTCCATTTTGTGGTAATAGTGAGAGCCCTTGTAATTACTTCTGACCGGGAATTGTATTGCCGCTAACATTATCGGGCAATATGTGCCGGTAATGTTGTAGTATATTACGTGGCTGCAATTCGTGTGGAAGCAGTGTCGCCGGACAACGTTGCTGGCATATTATATCTTCGGCTATATGCAATTTTTAAGGCCGATGTGGGACTCACCGGTACGTGTAGAAGGGTCCGCACGCATGCTTCAGTGCCACCGCGCCTGTACCACCTTCTTTCTAGTCGTTCGTTCGTCGTGTAAGGCGGGATGTAGACACGTCAGGCGAGTCTCCTGTTGCAAGCGTCGCAGCCAGCGCTGAGTCAAGGCCCGACACCCTTCCAAGAGGGTCTTATCTCGACACTGAACTTCTCTTTCCCAGAATTAGATGCGTTTTCGATACGGAATTCCTCTTTCTCACAGGCTTTTACGTACACTTAACTTTCTCGTGAAGTAGTATGAAAGTTTTCATTTTCCTTGGCACTGTTATCACAGCTGTAAGGAAAAATCATGTCTGTAGCCGTTGGTATGTGCCATGACGTATGGGGGCAATCCGGTTGACAACTGAGCACAGTATGATGCATGCCACGGAGCCAGTGGCGTACAAACAGACAATCTCTTAAAGTACATTCGGAACTACACTGAAGCGCCAAAGAAACTGGTACAGGCAAGCGTATTGAAATACAGAGATATGTAGACTGACAGAATACTGCACTGCGTTTGGCATCACCTATATAAGACAACAAGTATGTGGCAGAGTTGTTAGATCGGTTACTGCTGCTACAATGGCAGGTTATCAAGATTTAAGTAAGTTTGGACGTGGTGTTACAGTCGGCGCACGAGCGATGGGACCCAGCATATCCGAGGTAGCGATGAAGTGGAGATTTTCCCGTACGACCATTTCACGAGTGTACGGTGAATATCAGGAATCTGGTAAAACATCAAATCTCCGACATCGCTGCCGCAAGAACGGGACCGACGATGACTGAAGAGAATCATTCAACGTGACAAAGTGCAACCCTTCCGCAAATTGCTGCAGATTTCAATGGTCGGCCATCAACAAGTGTCAGCGTGCGAACCATTCAGCGAAACATAATCGATATGGGCTTTTTAAGCTGAAGGCCCACTCATATACCCTTGATGACTACACGACACAAAGCTTTACGCCTCCCCTGGGCCCGTCGACACCGACATTGGACTGTTGATGACTGGAAACACGTTGCCTGGTAGGACGAGTCTGATTTGGAACTGTATCGAGCGGATGGACGTGTACGGGTATGGAGACAAACACATGAATCCATGGACTCTGCATGTCAGTAATGGACTGTTCAAATTGGTGGAGGCTCTGTAATGGTGTGGGGCGTGTACGGTTGGATTGATGTGGTTCGCCTGATACGTCTAGATACGACTCTGACAGGTGACACGTACGTAAGCATCCTGTCTAATCACCTGCATCCATTCATGTCCACTGTGCATTCCGACGGACTTGGGCAATCCCAGCAGGACAGTGTGTTGCCCCGCACGTCTAGAATTGCTACAGAGTGGCTCCAGGAACGGTTGTCTACGTTTGAATACCTCCGCTACCCACCAATCTCCCCAGACATGAACATTAATGAGCATATCTGGGATGCCTTGGAACGTGCCGTTCAGACGAGATCTCCACCCCTCGCACTCTTACGGATTTATGGGCAGCTTTGAAGGATTCATGGTGTCAGTTCCCTCCAGCACTACTTCAGACATTAGTCGAGTCCATGCCACGTCGTGTTGCGGCACTTCTGCAAGCTCGCGGGCGCCGTACACAGTATTAGCCAGGTGTACCAGTTTCCTTGGCTGTACAGTGTTTGTTCGTCTTAACGTCCGCAGTCTCAGTTCTAAGAATAATATCCTAATTATGGCGCCTTCTGCAACTGCCATTCGTATATAATACGACAAACTGTATTTTGCCTTATTTAAAAAAAAAAACAAAAAATTATTGGTGTTAGTATTATTTTTTTACATCCTCAGCTGTGTTTTTCCAGAATCTGCGTCAAGTGTTTTTGGGAACGCAGTGTTATTTGTGGCGCCACAATTTGGTGAGAATCGCCAGATTGGCATAGGAAGGAAAGTATACTGCCAGAACGTTTGAAATACAGGGTGTCCCAGAAATCTTGCGACAAACTTCGGTGGTTTGTAGATGGTGTCTTGAAGAAATCGAGGTCGGGAAACCGCCCCCGGATACGTCACCCAACGTCGCTATAGAGCATCGAAGTCATATGCGCCGGCGCCAGTGCCTGCCGCTAGATCATCGTTCGGCAGCAAACGAGACTTGGTACGCCCACGGACAGTAAGCGGAACGTCTCGTAATGTTTGTTATTTAGTGATGGCGACTGATCGCCACGATCGCAGATGGAGCTAACAGCTGCGTACGAAGGCCTTGTCTCCTATGAATGCGATGCTCTGTTGCCCTGGTGGATGACTGTTTGGGACACGGGTTTCCATCTGCAGTTTATTTTTCTCCTGTGTACCGAAAAACCCAGATATTTTAGCATTTTAGAGGGGCCCAGGAGAAAAATAAAACTGCGAATGAAAACTCCCAAGTCCAAAAGCGTCATCCATCAAGGGAACAGAGCATCTCATTCATAGGAGATGAGGCCTGTCTGTGCAGCCGCTAGCTCCACCTTCTCCACCGGCGATCGTGGCAACCAGTCGCGATCACTGAGTGACGAACAACATTGTGAGACGTTCCGCCTACTGTCCGCCGGCAACAGAGCATCGCATTCATAGGAGATGAGGCCTGTCTGTGCAGCCGCTAGCTCCACCTTCTCCACCGGCGATCGTGGCAACCAGTCGCGATCACTGAGTGACGAACAACATTGTGAGACGTTCCGCCTACTGTCCGCCGGCAACAGAGCATCGCATTCGTAGGAGATGAGGCCTGTCTGTGCAGCCGCTAGCTCCACCTTCTCCACCGGCGATCGTGGCAACCAGTCGCGATCACTGAGTGACGAACAACATTGTGAGACGTTCCGCCTACTGTCCGTCAAAGTCACGTTTGCTGCCGGAGGTTCAAATGGCTCTGAGCACTATGGGACTCAACTGCTGAGGTCATTAGTCCCCTAGAACTTAGAACTACTTAAACCTAACTAGCCTAAGGACATCACACACATCCATGCCCGGCAGGCAGGATTTGAACCTGCGACCGTAGCGGTCTTGCGGTTCCAGACTGCAGCGCCTTTAACCGCACGGCCACTTCGGCCGTGCTGCCGGAGGGTGGCGTAGTTTACAGTCCCCGGCGCCTGTAACTTCGACGCTCTGTAGCAGCCATAGTCAACATTTTTCAGCTACCGCCCACTTTTGTACCACTGTAAGTACTAAAATTTTCTAACCGCCCGCCAGTTTCGCAATAAAGGTAATTTGTAAAGTAGGGGAATTACTTAAAAAATTTATAATACAGTGTTACAGCAAGTTAAACCGTATAATAATTACATACCAAATACTTTATGTCAAAATTATACGAAAAGCTAACGAAGATTTTATTAAAATTGCTATCTTCTACTGCTAACCACAAAAACCGGAACGCCCACTAGTGGGCGGTAGGGGCCAGGTTGTGTGACGTTTCCGGCCATGGGTTCCTATCTTCGATTTGTTTCTCAAGACACCCTCTACAATCCCTCGAAGACTGTCACAACAATTGCGCGACATTCTATTTAAAACAAGACGTTTCTCCACATTAAAGGCGAATTGCAGTACCAAAAGATCCCATACAAATATTCACTGAAGAACCAAAGAAACTGGTACACCAACCTAATGTCGTGTAGGGCCGCCGCGAGCACTCGGAAGTGCCGCATCACGACGTGGCATGGACTCGACTAATGTCTGAAGTAGTGTTGGAGGGAACTGAAACCATGAATCCTGCAGGGATGTCCATAAATTTGTAAGAGTACGATCGGGTGGAGATCTCTCCTGAACAGCACGTTGCGAGGCATCCCAGATATTCTCAATAATGTTTAAGCCCAGAAGAGTGTTCCCAGAGCCACTCCGTAGCAATTCTGGGCATGTGGAGTGTCGCATTGTCTTGCTGGAATTGCCCAAGTCCGTCGGAATGCACAATGGACATGAATGGATGCCGGTGATCAGGCAAGATGCCTACGTACGTGTCACCTGTCAGACTCGTATCTAGCCGTATCAGGCGTCCCATATCACTCCAAGCGTACACGCCCCACACCAATACAGAGCCTCCACCAGCTTGAACAGTCCATCGCTGTTATGCAGGGTCCATGGATACATGTGTTTGTCTCCATATCCGTACACGTCCATCCGCTCGATACAATTTGAAACGAGACTCGTCCGACCAGGCAACATCTTTCCAGTCATCAACAGTCCAATGTCAGTGTTGACGGACCCAGGCGAGGCGTAAAGCTTTGTGTTGTACAGTCATCAAGGGTATACGAGTGGGCCTTCAGCTCCGAAAGCCCGTATCGATTATGTTTCGGTAAATGATTCGAACGCTGCCTCATGTTGATGGGCCAGCACTGAAATCCACAGCAGTTCATGAAATGGTCTTACGAGAAAATCCTCACTTCATCGCTACCTCGGAGATGTTGTGTCCCATCGTTCGTGCGCCGACTGTAACACAAAGTTCAAACTTACTTAAATCTTGATAACCTGCCATTGTAGCTGCAGTAACCGATCTAGCAACTGCGCCAGACACTTGCTGTCTTATATATGGTTGCCTACGGCAGCGCCGTATTCTGTCCGTTTACTTATCTCTATATTTGAATACGCATGCCTACACCAGTTTCTTTGGCGCTTCAGTGTATTATTCGCCACGAAGAAATTGTCTACCTTCTTACATTACTGATTCAGTTGCGTGTACTTTTCACTACGTTACCTACATTCGAAAGATCGTACATATTTTAAAAACCTTTTATGATTCTGTGGCGGCCCGCACAATGAATATTCGTGATGCACTAAAATGACACATAAATACAACTCAGAATAGAAAGAAATGTAGCCTAACAAGTACTAAAATGGATGGAAATACGTATTGAGCACGACAAATTAACTTAAAAACCACGGAAAATAGAAAATAAGTCAAAAGTGAAGAAGAGCGTGTGCAATCACTAATCACGGCCTCGGACATTATCGTATTGACGGTGCACAAAAATTAACAGATCTGAAAACACCGTTCATAGCGTTGCGCGTCTGTGAGCGTGAATTGAAGGATCTTCTCTGGCAAGCCTGCAGCGTGCCAAAGTGACGGATGCTGATAATTCGTGCGGTCATTACGAGTCTGCCCGATGCCAAATCAAGATTTACAACCCTGCTACAGTATGGATTGTACTCAGCCATTACTATTTCACGTAAAGAAAAACGATTCACTTGTCGTTGTGAGTGAACAGTACCAGAGAATTTTGCAACTTCTCGGACCTTCTGTACACCGTGTTTTGTAACAACCGAACTGGTGTCTTTATACTGACCAGATGATCTCTTCCGTAGGTCCAACTGGAGCATTCGATATAGCCCGTCGACTTTTGGGCCGTGACGTAATATTGTTGCAATTTTTTATCTATTTATTGCAGATTCGACTGTGTAGTTATCTACAGTGCAGTTCCATCCAAGTCATGATGACTGGCTTATCTGTAATGTCGACGTGGTACCCTGTGCGATTTATTGGCTATGAGTCATCATGACTTGGTTATAACTGCACCGAATATAGCTACATAGTAGCTGAAACCGATCTGCAACTAACAGATTAAAATTTACAACCTATGCTATCCTGAACCTCATGACTACAGTTGTGGAGCACGCTGTTCCTCATAAAAACAAACGTGAAGTAGTATTATTGTGATGGGTGACATCATTCGTTAAAGAGCTTGGGCTTCTAATCGGTCACAGATTAGTTGTTGTTATAACGACCGAAACCATTGATTACAATTTACTTCAAATTTGAAGTGTTTACGGATATATTTTCCTTCCGAATACAAAATTTTTGTCCGACGTGCTACTTGCTGTGAGAGATTGAGACTCATTATGTCGCTGTGATGTTAACGTATTGCTCCTTCATTTTGTTCCATGTTTTCTAAGGTACCTTTGTTGTATTGCCTTGCGCTGATTTTTGTGAAATGAATCCGTTAGTTATATGTAATAGTCGTTTGTTGTGGCGGGAGTTGGTGGGTAAGGAGTCGACCATTAAATTTTTCCGAAATTTTGCTTTAATTGGGAAACAGTGTAAACTTCATGTATATGCGTTGTTAAAGCTTTTATTGTGTGAATTGTGATTTTTATAGCTAGTAAATGGAGTTGTTAGTGTTGGTAATTTTTAATGCTGCGTTTTATGTTTTTTGGTTGTAAGTTAAACTGCTTTCTAAGTAATTTCAAACGGAAATGATTTACGAGATTATAGTACTCTTTATTTATATTGGCCTTCCCAGTTCAGCTATAGAGGTCATGTGAATTTTGCGACCCCGCCCCTCGTTAGTTACCGCGACTTTTCGCTATACGTATTGGTATCGCCTTTTGACTTACTTTATTGGTAAAACAAACGTGAAGTAGAATTATTGTCATGAGTGACATCATTCGTTAAAGAGCTTGGACTTCTAATCGTTTATTATTGCAATAACGACCTGAACCATTGATTACGATTTACGTGAAGTTTGCATTCTTTACGAATACATTTTACTTTCGAATACAAGATTCTTGTCCGGCGTGCTACTTGCTTTGAGAGATTGAGACTCATTATGTCTTAGTGATGTTAACGTAGTAATCCTTCATTTTGTTCCTTGTTTTACAAGGCACCTTTATTGTATTTCCTTACACTGATTTTTGTGAAACGGATCCGTTGTATGCTGAGCTGTAAAGGTTAAACAATGTTTTCGACTCCTGTTATAGCTGGTCCGCGCCATTTTTACGTATTTGGAGCCAACATTTATTATCTTGTTATTCTGAATATTTCGTTTTTGTCAGTGTACTGTTTTCCTGATTTTGGAGTTCTTATTTTAGATTTTAGTCTGTGCCCAACTGAAACTCCCAATTTCCCACGATTATCCCGTTAGCCTCAGTAATTATTATTAAGAATTTGTCCCCATTATGTATTCGATGTTTATATTTTCACACCATGGGATCTACTGATCTCATTCCCCACCATTTTGAAATAGGGTTTGTGTTGCATTTTAGGAGTAGTTATGACGTCATTGTTCCGTGGTATGGAAGGCTCTGGTTTATCCATTGCATTTACCGGTTGACGTCTAATGAGTACACTCGTGCGCAGTTCGGTAGAAAGAGGTGTGCCTGGCGCCCAGTATCGCCTCCGTGTACTACTGCCGTGGAACAAAAGAACCGCCGATAACGGCCGGGGCTGATAACGTTCTACTAATACCTAATAAAGCTCACTATCTCTGTGAGAGCGAGAGGTGTTTTCAACAGCCAGCGAATCACCAGGCAACTTCAGCAACAGATAATCACTGCGGCATTATTACCGTAATCTGACAGCTCTTCAAGTACTGTTTCATCCCACGAACGTGGAAGCACTGATCGCGGTTGCTATGCGTCCTTACAGTCAGAAGCTTTCTTCTAAGTTCGCAGTACACGGCTTTTCTGCATAATCTTCTGACAGCGAGTAATCCCAAGAGACCGCACAAGACCTTGATAGAGACCGCACAAGACCTTGATATATAGAAGTACAAGCAGAAGATGTGCAAGTAGTTCCTTAATAATAGCACAAGGTGTTAGAGTTGATGGAGAAATCCAATAGTTGCAATGTAAGATATCGAACAGTCGCCCAGAAGCTCCCCAGGGAAAAAATCATTGCCGATAGCCAGTAACGGTGTGGACACATTCAGGGCTGGTGAAGATCAGTGTACATTGATCACTTTCTGTGCGGGTCGTTAACCGCAAGCACTGGTATGCATATACGCCCTTAAGAAAAAAAAGACAAAAAAAGAAAAAAAAGAAAAAAATGAAAACGGACGAACGACGAAGGAATTATCCGAATGGGACGGAAAAAAGTCATGTGCAGACAAACAAATAATTACAATTTCAAAAAATTTGGATGATTTATTGGAGAGAGAGAGAGACCTTCGGAAACTGAGCAAGTCAGTAACGCTTAGGTCCAGCTCTGACCCTTATGCAGGCGTTATTCGGTTTTGCGTTGATTGATAGAGTTGTTGCATGTCGTCCTGAGGGTGATCGTGCAAAATTCTGTACAGTTGGCGCGTTAGATTGTCAATATCCAGAGCTGGTTGGAAGGCCGTGCCCATAATGCTCCAAACGTGTTCACATGGGAACAGATCCGGGCAGGCAGTGTTTAGTAAGCACGAAAACAAACAACAGAAACTCTCTCCCTGTGGGAGCGGGCATTATCGTGCTGAAATGAAAGCCCAGGATGGCTTGCCATGAAGGGCAACAAAACGGGACACAGGATACCGTCGACGTATCGCTGAGCTTTAAGGATGCCGGGGTCGACTTCCAAACGGTTCGTGCTGTGAAACGAAACGGCACTCCAAGCAGTCGTTCCTGGTTGTCTGACAGTATGGCGGGCGATACTCAGGCTGGTGACCCACCACTGTCTGGGACGTCCCCAGACATGTCTTCAGCCCGAAATCTCATTGACTGGAGTTGGGCTGGCCACTGTGGCCGAGCGGTTCTAGGCGCTTCAGTCCGGAACCGCGCGACTGCTGCGGTCGCAGGCTCGAATCCTGCCTCAGGCATGGATGTGTGCGATGTCCTTAGGTTAGTTAGGTTTAAGTAGTTCTAAGTTACGGGGGACTGATGACCTCCGATGTTAAGTCTCATAGTGCTCAGAGCCATTTGAGCCATTTTTTGACTGGTGTTGAATTGTCGTCAGGGTTTAGCCCCGATTCGATCTGAACCCCGATGACCAGCGATGACGTGTCTGGTATCGCCCCGAATAGTGATGGATACCATCCTCACTACTCGCCCGCCGTACGACCCGACAACCAGGAACCAACGTCTGGGGTGCCATTTATTTTCATAGCAGAACTCCTTTGGTTGTCATCTGCGACAAGCATATCGCACATCGATACGGACGCCTTCCCGCACACAATGAGAGGTTCTACTTGTTGTCTTCCTTCTTGTCAAAACCTACTTTGGCCAGAAAATCGCCGAATCTCTCTCCAATTGAGGACACTCGAACGGTTATGGGCAAGGCCCAGAGCGAACGAGTGGAGTAGAAGGTGCGTATCAGCCTTTGCCAATCCGACGCGCTCCGCCGTGCTCGCTCTTGCCCGTGTTGAGACACTGAAGTGCGAACGAGTTGCACCATGCGGTCGCTATGAGCGTGCCGCGCGTGACTGTTTGTTTTATCGGTGAGGGGACAGAGGTGGTATTTTGTTTAATGAAGAACTTTTAGTTTATTTTGACATAAGATTGTTGTAGAAAGAGGACTGAGCAATTAAGAACACAGACTACTTAGTTGCTGTCGCGGTTGCAATGTAGCTTACTGTAATTCATTACTAATAATTGACTGAAAATACCTGCCTTACTGTATCTATTTCATATAGCTAGCCCCGCTTTTAGAAAAAATTTCTGATTAAATATAAAGCAGAGTCAGGTTGGCCTGGTCAAAAAATAGAAAAGCTTATCATGATCTCACTTCCTCTTTTAACAGACTTTTCTTCTGTAAGAAATTGCAAAGAAAAAATCGAAGACATGGAATTACATCGCTTGTTTTCCATAAAAAAAAGACAGGATGTATGCTACTTCTGTCACATCAAATTGTCTATAATATTAAATTTTTCAATTTCTAAAAATTTTTCTACAACGAACTATTAAAGTTCGTGCTTCCTTCAAATTTTCTCCGCAGTTTTTGCTTAGGAGATGTATGAATTTTGCAAATACCCACTTCGTACCATCGTGGAAAACACAGGTCTTAAATGCATGAACCATAAAACATGCTTTGTTTTCCACTCTGGTGTATAAATTGATATTTGTATAGTTTCATGCTCAACTCAGGGGGTCATATGGTGTGGCTACGATGCTGCGACGGGCAGCGCCTGCTACAAAATACAGTGTTAAAAAAATCATCCTATTTGAGAAGATGTTTTCTGCATGACAAGATAGAAATTTGGATTAAATTTTAACTTACACATATGTTTACAAAGTGTTATTTTCAGAAGAACATGCAGTTTTACACAGTGTAGTTCATACGGTTAGGGTGAAAGTTTTGATTTATCTTCACTAAAAGTCCTACGTGAGCTCCACAAAAGCCTTAAATGTATTCGCAGTTGCGAAAGTAGACAACCTTCAGCTGTATAATGTAATGACGACAATGATAATTTGTGTCGGTCCGGGACTCGAACATGGATTTCTCGCATACCGCGAGCGGTTGCCTTACCATTAGGCTAATGAGCACGACTCGAGGCCAGACCCAAACTGCCATATGTCGTCAACTACGTGTTTACAGCCTGTCTGGTACGTCATTTATGTACACTACTGGCCATTAAAATTGCTACACCACGAAGATGACGTGCTACAAACGCGAAATTTAACCGACAGGAAGAGATGCTGTGATATGGTAATGATTAGCTTTTCAGAGCATTCACACAAGGTTGGCGCCGGTGGCGACACCTACAACGTGCTGACATGAGGAAAGCTTCCAACCGATTTCTCATACACAAACAGCAGTTGACTGGCGTTGCCAGGTGAAACGTTGTTGTGATGCCTCGTGTAAGGAGGAGTAATGCGTACCATCACGTTTCCGACTTTGATAAAGGTCGGATTGTAGCCTAGCGCGATTGCGGTTTATCGTATCGCGACATTGCTGCTCGCGTTGGTCGAGATCCAATGACTGTTAGCGGAATATGGAATCGGTGGGTTCAGGAGGGCAATACGGAACGCCGTGCTGGAATCCCCAACGGCCTCGTATCACTAGCAGTCGAGATGACAGGCATCTTATCCGCATGGCTGTAACGGATCGTGCAGCCACGTCTCGATCCCTGAGTCAACAGATAGGGACGTTTGCAAGACAACAACCATCTGCACGAACAGTTCGACGACGTTTGCAGCAGCATGGACTATCAGCTCGGGGACCATGGCTGCGGTTACCCTTGACACTGCATTACAGACAGGAGCGCCTGCGATGGTGTACTCAACAACGAACCTGGGTGCACGAATGGCAAAACGTCATTTTTTCGGATGAATCCAGGTTCTGTTTACAGCATCATGATGGTCGCATCCGTGTTTGGCGACATCGCGTAGAATGCACATTGTAAGCGTATATTCGTCATCGCCATACTGGCGTATCACTCGTCGTGATGGTATGGAGTGCCATTGGTTACACGTCTCGGTCACCTCTTGTTCGCATTGACGGCACTTGAACAGTGGACGTTACATTCAGATGTGTTACGACCCATGGCTCTACCCCTCATTCGATCCCTGCGAAACCCTACATTTCAGCAGGATAATGCACCACCGCGTGTTGCAGGTCCTGTACGGTCCTTTCTGGATACAGAAAATGTTCGACTGCTGCCCTGGCCAGCACATTCTCCAGATCTCTCACCAATTGAAAACGTCTGGTCAATGGTGGGCAACTGGCTCGCCACAATACGCCAGTCACTACTCTTGATGAACTGTGGTATCGTGTTAAAGCTGCATGGGCAGCTGTATCTGTACACGCCATCCAAGCTCTGTTTTACTCAATGCCCAGGCGTATCAACGCCGTTATTACGGCCAGAGGTGGTTGTTCTGGATTATTTGTCCAATGAATACCCGTTTATCATCTGCATTTCTTCTTGGTATAGCAATTTTAATGGCCAGTAGTGTATTTAAATCCAAAGCAATGGTTAAAAGCCAGAGATCGAAACGCTGATAGGTGTTGTAGTTGACGCACACATAAGTATTCACACACTGGCGGTACAATGCAAACACATCGCCACAGTTCCAAGCTGAATGTCGCTGACTGAAGACAGCAGCAAGGTCAGTGTGCCGAACACGCAGATACGCCAGTGACAACAACATGGGTAGAAAAGAGAAGGAAACAACTCCAGAAGAGGTGAAGCTAATAGTAACGTTGTATGAAGAGGGTAAATCATATGACGAAATAGCAACGATCGTTAAGAGTAGCCGTTATACTGTGTGCAGTGTTGTTGACAGCCTCAAAAAAAATGATAATGCGCATCGTGTTGGAAGACCACATTATGTTTCAGAAAGAGAACAGAGGCTCATTGTAAGGATTATTAAGAAAACACTTAAATAAGTTCATCAGAGATTGCTGCACAAATATACGAGCTTTATGGGAAACAAGGTCACCCAAAGACAGTCTGGAGGATGTTTCATCCGGCTGGCTACAAAGCTCGAGTTCCAAGAAAGAAGCCCTATACAAGCAAGGCAAATAGGAAGAAAAGATTGCAGTTTGCAAATCAATATGTGACCAAGGACTCAGAGTTCTGGAACAGAGTCATTTTCTCTGATGAGAGCAAGTTCAACCTTTTCCAACACGATGGATGTATTTTAGTGTGGAGAAGACGAAATACCGAGTTGGAACCTTCTAATATGACCTGTACTGTAAAATATGGTGGTGGCGGTATCACGGTCTGGGGGTGCATGGCTGTGTCAGGTGTGGGGAAACTGGTATTTATTGATGGGACTGTGGATCAGTATGCGTATCTGGATATTTTAAAGGGAAATTTGAAAGTCAGTGCTGAAAAACTAGGTTTGAATACTGACTGCCACTTCCAACAGGACAACGTTTGTGGATTCTGTATAATCCCCCCACACCCTACAAACACCACCTCAGTTCCCAGACAGGAATCCTATTGAACATTTGTGGGACGAGTTAGAAAGAAGAATCAGAAAACATCATATTTCCAGTAAAACACAACTGAAGGAAATGATTGTTCAAGAATGGGGGAGGAGTGACGCACCAGTAACAAGAAAGCTAGTACAATCAATGCAGGACAGGCTGAAGGCTGTTATTAGAAGCAAGGAAATGAATACACGCTATTAGATGTATGCAGCTAAATCAAACAGCGCAACAAAAGTGACTTTGTGAATAATTATGACCGTCCATTATCACAGTACAGCTAAGACTTGAATTTTCTTTTCAGGTTAGTATTAATGATTATTTATGTTTAAGTGTAGGTAAACGGAAATACATGGAGAATAGATTTTTTCAATTTGGTCGTTTGTGTTCACAAATGTTATATGTAGTCTAAACTTTAAATGTACGTTTGATATATCCTGATGTGTGAATACTTCTGTCCACCAGTGTATGTGGAGTCAAAAAAATGTTCAAATGTGTGTGAAATCTTATGGGACATAACTGCTAAAGTCATCAGTCCCTAAGCTCACACACTACTTAACCTCAATTATCCTAAGGACAAACACACACACCGATGCCCGACTGAGGACTCGAACCTCCGCGGGACCAGCCGTTGTGGAGTCATTCGTGAACACCCACAAAAATAAATCACATCACATATTGTGATGTCAGGCGACATTGGGGGTAAATGGTAGAAGGAGAAATCCATATCATTACTCATACATTCAAGATGCCTATTGAAACAGAAAACGCAATACACCTGTTGTATCGTCGCTATCTCGGCTGTACGCACATTGAGTAATCAAAGAGCGAGAGGACTGCACAAGGAGACCACATACGAACAGCAAATCACGACTGACGCCAAGCTAAACTTAGTTTCGATGCGTAAGTTAAAATTCACCTCAAGTTCCCATCTGCATTCGCGTAGAAGATACAGTCTTGAGAAATAATATTAATCATTTTGAAACATCTTGTACGAAGTGCCAATAAAGACAGAACATGTGAGCCTGCAGAGGCTGTGAAGATGGCTAATGGCCAAATAAAAACATTGTAAAGCAACTGGTCGAGGTTTCCATACTAGTCGTCCACTGGTTCAGCCACACTGGCAGTATTCAGCGTCCGAAAGGTAACACGAGATACGCTTCTGAAAGTGAGCTGTAGGCTTGCACCCATGTAGGGATGCAGGTCGCAGTGCAACAGCTGAACCGTCCCAGTGCACGCACTGGCCACTGTGCGGGAGTTCCCCGCAGGGCCACAACGCCAGAACGCGCAACAGGAAAACGCGCACGTGCGCCTCGTCACCGCAGCTGCGCGCTCGTGACAACCACAGCCGTCAGCCACCTACGTGGAAGTGGCGTGACATGGCCCAAACGGAACTGCCGGCAAGGCAGGCGCTTGGGTTTCACGGGGCGCAAGCCAAGGACGACCGCGCGATTTACGGTACGTTCCGCCGCGAAACGCCGCCGCCTTCGCTGTTTCCCTCCATTCCCCGACAAACAGCTTTAGCAGTGGTCTATCCACGTCTACATTAAAAACTGTTAAAGTGCAAGTAAGATTCGCGCTCTGAGGGTTCCGTAAAAACATGATAATGTTCGTGGGTCGTTCAATAAATAATGCCCCCACGTTTCTTTTCTCCGACATTATTTATTGTTAAGAGTCAGAATTTGGTGAAAATACAGGGTGTTACAAAAAGGTACGGCCAAACTTTCAGGAAACATTCCTCACACACAAATAAAGAAAATATGTTATGTGGACATGTGTCCGGAAACGCTTAGTTTCCATCTTAAGAGTTCATTTTAGTTTCGTCAGTATGTACTGTACTTCCTCGATTCACCGCCATGATTTCATACGGGATGCTCTACCTGTGCTGCTAGAACATGTGCCTTTACAAGTACGACACAACATGTGGGTCATGCACGATGGAGCTCCTGCACATTTCAGTCGAAGTGTTCGTACGCTTCTCAACAACAGATTCGGTGACCGATGGATTGGTAGAGGCTGACCAATTCCATGGCCTCCACGCTCTCCTGACCTCAACCCTCTTGACTTTCATTTATGGGGGCATTTGAAAGCTCTTGTCTACGCAACCCCGGTACCAAATGTAGAGACTCTTTGTGCTCGTATTGTGGACGGCTTTCCATCCTCCAGGGCTGCATCAGCGCATCAGGGATTCCATGCGACGGAGGGTGGATGCATGTATCCTCGCCAACGAAGGACATTTTGAACATTTCCTGTAACAAAGTGTTTGAAGTCACGCTGGTACGTTCTGTTGCTGTGTGTTTCCATTCCATGATTAATGTGATTTGAAGGGAAGTAATAAAATGAGCTCTAACATGGAAACTAAGCGTTTCCGGACACATGTCCACATAACATACTTTCTTTCTTTGTGTGTGAGGAATGTTTCCTGAAAGTTTTGCCGTACATTTTTGTAACACCCTATATACATCAATATGTCTTGTCCATCTCCAATTTTTCTACGTAGTCTCCATCAGGTTCTATGACTGTACGCCAACGTTGTGGAAGAGCATGTATTCCCTGATGGTGAAAGCTCTTTGTCCTGTAGGCGTAGCCATTGTTTCACTGCATGACTGACACTCTCGTCATCTCCATAGTGTTTTCCCCGCAGAGAATCTTTAAAAGGCCCACAGTGACTGAATCTTGTGGTCCGCTGTGAGCATTCGTGGAACCCACCGTGAGCAATTCTTTGAATATCCGAGAGTTTCGATCATTGCAGACGCATTTCCAATGCTGACCGACAACTGTGGAGCCAATTGTCGAGGTTTGATGCGCCGGTCGGCACGAATAATGCCATCTGCGCGATTCAGTATGTTTGGAGCTGTGGCTGATTGGGAAGCTCTGTTCCTGCACTTCCTGAGGCTGTAACTTTCTTTACCCATCACCCAGCGGTACTCCAATCAACTGCAGCATCACCATATACAGCACACAAACGCTTACGGATGTTCACCGCGGCTTCTTTTTCTACACACAAGAATTCAATAACAGCACGTTGCTTGTAACGTGAGTCGTATGTAGACGCCATTTTGACGCTGTACTACGGCTCTGCCATCTGCCAGAACGGTTCGAAACTTCACCGGCGCACAGATCAAACATCAAATGCGAAGCACCAACAAGGACGTTTGCCTATGTGTATTAATGGCTCTTTAAAAAAATGTGGGGCATTACTTAATGAACGACCCTCGTGTATAGGTAGTTCATCAATCCTGGTAAACGAGAATCTACGATTTTTGCCTGATATCGATACGTAACAGACGAACAGTCAAATAACAAATGAGAAAACAATATTTTTTCGTGTTATATAATTACAAATCAATTTTCTGATGTTTTTTCTTCGCTTGTACTTTGAAACCTCGCTTCGTGCCAAATTTTATTATTCTATGTCAATGGAAAGTTCCCTACAGGTTTTGAAGAGTGAGTTTTCTTGTGTCAGAATACGTGACAATTGGTAGTTTCTTTTGATTGCATTCACTTCGAAGAAGCTTAACTTTTTTTCTTCCGCCAAAGGGCCCTAGACGTTAGTACGTGACAAATTTCAACTTGATATACCTATGTCTACCTATTCTTGAGGAAAGGAGTTCTAATTGTTCTTGATATTTCACAAATTGGATTTGTATCATTTTGAGCGATTGAGGTACGGAACCGTAGAAATGAAATAATTGTTCTCAATATTTCACAAATTGGGTTTGTATCATTCGAAAAGTTAGTTTTTAATTATTGCAAACGATGAGTCCGCGTTGTGCAAGGCGTTGTTCTACTGGAAACCTATTACGAGGGGATGAACTCTGCGTAGATTAAGTATAAATGTAGCATTTAACTTACATGTTTATTGTAGAAAGTCATTCTCTGGAAACGCAAAAAATGCGTCATTACTGGTCAGTAATTCGGCCATACGCATTAGAATAAGTAAAAGAAAATCACAAAAATCAGGAAAATGTAAGATATTATGAAAGAAAACAACAGTACAAACATTGAAATCAAGAAGTGACAACTGTACAGTCTTGTAGAAAAGAAGTAATAAACGAAATTAGGAAAAGGCTAATGTTATTTGGGCTCAGCCAAAGAATGAGTCCTAGCAGACAGACTGAAATAACTGTACAGCACACTGAAAAATTAAAAGGGAAACCCAGTTGCCTTAGGAAAGTCTTGAAACCTAGAAGAAATTGTCGTAAATAAGCAAGAAATTGAAGACAGAACAGAATATAGGAACAAAATTAAGAGGGGGGGGGACGATTTCCAACACAAAATAATTCTATAAAGATAGGAAAGAAAGTGGATGGCAGATAGAGTACTGGAGAAAGTGTAAGGTTACCTTAGTGGTTTAAACATGGTACTTAGCTGTCCTGTATTGAAAGAAGACTAAATGGCAGGCGTCGCAAAATGTTTCGAGACTAATGTACATTTGCCGTGTGGCATTAAAATTACGTCATTTTCGCCGTGACTGTTGGTACTGCTAATTTCAGACAGGAACATCTACATTGAAACTTATCATAATTACAGACGGGAAGGTGCCATCTGTATTTACTTCGATTAATAACCAACATTGCATTCAATACTATATATTCCTGATGACTGGTTTCCACAGTTAAGACTGTCATCATTTAATCTTAAAAAAAAAAATTGTTATACGATCATACTGGAATACTGGAGTAGAACGTAAAACAAGTTTTTTTTTTTTTTTTTTTTTTTTAAGATCAGAAGGTGTCACTCTTAACTGTTGTAACTGTTCATCAGGAATAAATTGTTCTGAATGCGATCTTGGCTATTCCCCTTTCTTCAGTGGAACTTCATGTGTACGAGGTAAACTGGTTAACCAGATGGAGCTTACTGTGTTGCTCAACCAGCTACATACATATGAAGAAGTTCCTCTTCTATTGAAATTAGCAGTAATCCAGAACAATAGCGCAACTGAGTTGGTAACTGTTTAGTAACGTTGTCCACCTGATGAGCAATGTTTATTTCTACTGCGGCACCATCGAGATTAAAGGGGTGAGGTTTACCTTAATCGTTTGGGATTGCTTTGGAATTTTCTATCTTCCCTGTAAGTTGACGCTTCTACAGTATCTCATCGCTAGAATATGCGTCAGAACGCTTCATGTAGATTCTTAAATATGTTGGAATCAGGTTAGTACTGTTGTTTGACCCATACTATTAAAAGGCATAAGAAGCCAAGGGCTCTAATAACTGTTGCTTATCAGTTAAGGACGAGTGTTTGAAAGTTCATTTCATTAAGTGCAATGCGTGTATTATTTAATGCTCGATTCTTCATGTGGAACAATAAATGTTACAGCACATACAATTTAGAGCATTCGGTGTCGTTAGCACTGTGATTCGTCTCCTAAAAAGTAGACTGGTCCGAAATATCTTAATGTCCAAATACTGCCATAGAGGAAGAGAACATTTGGTAAGTAAAGGTATTATTATAATTATCGGCGGTCTACGCAGTGATTCGGTGCTGACGATGCAGCGAATCACAAGCAGAAGTGGACCGCCCGTTTGAATATTAAGCTCGAACCTCCGACGAGGGGAGCCGCACGGACCGTGACAAGACGCCTCAAACCACGTCGCTACCTCGCGCGGCGGACTTAAGATGCCTCGATTGGACAATAAATCACAACAATACAAACATTTATGCGAAGAACAAGTGGAAAAATTACTCTACTTGTTCGGTTTAGGTGTCAACATCCACATACCTCACTGGGTCACCATTCTAGATCCGAAAGTATAACAATTGCAGGTGCCAGACTTGTAATGGCCAAGTGGCGGACGAAATTTTCACAACAGGGGTGTTTGGTCAACAAGACGAGTGATGTACAATTATTGGTGAACAACCGTGCCCAGGGCTAGATTCCAAACTTTTTCGCTTTGTCTAATGGAAATAGGAGATGATGACCCTTTCATTGTTCCGTTCGATAGCTACCTCGGTGCTATTGCCATCTCGCTTTTCTCTAACGTGAACACAAACACACAAGTGAGTGACTTGTATAAGTGCGCCAGAACAATACAGTTTTAGAAGCAAAGGTAGAAATGAAGGGGTCGTGAAGTAGTGTTCTCGCTTCCCACGCCCGGGTTCCCGGGTTCGATTCCCGGCGGGGTCAGGGATTTTCTCTGCCTCGTGATGACTGGGTGTTGTGTGATGTCCTTAGGTTAGTTAGGTTTAAGTAGTTCTAAGTTCTAGGGGTCTGATGACCATGGATGTTAAGTCCCATAGTGCTCAGAGCCATGTGAACCATTTTTTTAGAAATGAAGGAAACTTGTCAGACTAAAGACAAACTATTTTTCAGTGCTTTCTTGCGAACATTACCACACGACCTTGTGTTATTGGCATCCGTGGCAGTGGCGTAACAGTACTGTACACATTGCGTCTATTTTGTTGCGTCGAGTTCGGTGAGGAGGGGTAGAGCGCAGTTGCACTGGAAAAATATGACCTTCATGCGGGGGGGGGGGGGGGGGAAGGTCAACTTGCGCCAATGTATGCCACTGGATAAAGAGTGTGGTATCAAGTGGTGCACTTTTTTATAGCGAAATTTCGATTACATCGATTACACTTGCGTGTCCAATACTTCGTGCCTGAAGCTGATATCCAGCTGATACCTTGCAGAGGGGCGGGGGGGGGGGGGGGGGGGGGAGACGACTGGCCCAATCAGCAGAGCAGAGAAGCAGCTTCATTTTTTAGTTCTTGGGTGTCCATCCTTGTGATTGATGTTCAGCGGACGTCGGCCGTTCACGCGAAGTTAAAAATATGAAAGACCTGCAGCCGTAGTTTTGATGTTATTTTATTGTAACCAGTTTCAGTGACTCAATACACCATCTTCATCGTCGGTGAAGGCCTCAAGAAGGTGTATTGAGTCACCGAAACTGGTTGCAATATAATAAAATAGTCATTTTTTAATAGTGCAGGCTAGAATATAATTGGAGAAGCCATGACGTGTCTTCCATGGATCGAGGCTTGGGCTCCGCCTGGCCAATTGCAACACAACGGTGCGCAGATGTGCCTGCGCAGACGTCCACCTGATAGCGCTAGGGCAAAGTGCATCAGCTGTTGTGGGGGCCGGGGGGGGGGGGGGGGGGGGGGGCGACGAAGGCGCGAGCGCACTGGCGCACCTGTCGGAAACGCAGCCTGCGATAAAGCTGTCTGCTAGACGCCACAGCTGCACTGCTTTCATTGTCACGGGAGATGCAGGCTTAAAGGGATGTTACCGAAAGCAGCGTTCTAACTATACGTGTTAGTTCTCATTTCGAATACGAAATGAAACGCCACGTCGAAACCTATGCCACTAAGGACGGAGCACTAGTACTATAAGACAAGGATTAAACTTAATATCGACCGCCCCCTCCCCCTGTTTGAATCATCCTCGGAATACAGTATACACAGTTGTTCAGAAGTGTGTCCTCTTATTCGTCAGTCCAAAGGCTGGTTTCATGTAGCATCCCACACTAGCTTATCTTGCGAAAGCATCTTCCTCTCTGCATAACTGCTGCAAGCTACATTTGAACCTGCACGTTTCATCCAAGCCTTTGCGTCTCTGTTTGGCTCTGAGCACTATGGGACTTAACATCTATGGTCATCAGTCCCCTAGAACTTAGAAATACTTCAACCTAACTACCCTAAGGACAGTACACAACACCCAGCCATCACGAGGCAGAGAAAATCCCTGACACCGCCGGGAATCGAACCAGGGAACCCGGGCGTGGGAAGCGAGAACGCTACCGCACGACCATGAGATGCGGGCTCGTCTCTGTTTGTCGCCTCACAATGCGTCGTATCGACCGATCACTTCCTTTAGTCAGGTTGTGCCGTGTTTTTAGCCCAATCCAGTTCAGTACATGTTCATTAGTTATACCAACTACCCATCTAATCGCACGTTTTTCGTTAGTGCCACATTTTAAAAGCTTGTATTCTCTTCTTGTCTGAACTGTTTATCGTCCACATTTCACTTCCGTAGAAAGCTAAACTCCGGGCAATTACCTCCCGAAAATGATTTCTTATACAAATTTATTTTCGACGTTAGCATATTTCTCTTTTTCGTAGCGCTTTTCTAGCCACTCTGAATTTTATCCATCGCCAGTAATTTTGCTGCCAAAATAGCAAAACTGATCGATTACGGTTACTGTCTCATTTCATAATTTAATTCCTTCAGCATTACCGTATTGAATTCGACTACATTCAGTTATCCATTTCTTTCATTTTTTATTTTTTTTGCCACAACTTTGATTGTCTTTTGTGTCCTAATTACTGTGTCTTGCGCCGGCCGAAGTGGCCGTGCGGTTAAAGGCGCTGCAGTCTGGAACCGCAAGATCGCTACGGTCGCAGGTTCGAATCCTGCCTCGGGCATGGATGTTTGTGATGTCCTTAGGTTAGTTAGGTTTAACTAGTTCTAAGTTCTAGGGGACTAATGACCTCAGCAGTTGAGTCCCATAGTGCTCAGAGCCATTTGAACCATTTGAACTGTGTCTTGCGGATTCAGTACATCGGGGGCAGGCTTCCTTTTTTCGTTCTATCTTCTGAAAAGTCGCAGAATCAATATTGCCCCATGTATTCCTGTCCAGTACCATTCTGTTAATTTAAACAGTTACTGATTTCGCGGCAACGTTGTCTAAGCTGCACAAACCCTATTCTCCAGTGTACGAGACATTTCTTCAACATCCCACGCACGATGGTTCCGCTGTCGTAGCAGGTTGGGAGGCCACGCTACTGCAAAATGACAGTACTCCGGCATGCTGTCGTAACCGAAACCGGTTCCCGTCGCAGGGTGTTTGACCGGAACACGAGAGACGCAAGCGGTGCGGTGGGGTCCGGTGGGCAGGCGACGCGCTACGCTTCACAGAATTTTGTGTACAAACACTGACGCGTAACACTCTCGGTCTTTGGCCAACATGAACTGGTCGCACAATACGTCACAAAGCTCGTCGGAACATTACATGTCAGACATAATACCAACGCTGCAGTTCAAAGAAAAGTGACTATTGTACTACTAAGACTTACATTCATGAATCACTGTGAAATCAACAAATCGAAACTCTCCAGACGAAACAATTTGGTTGTAATTTGGCAAGACCGCAAACGAGACTCTCACCTCCTGCAACCCATGTATCTGCAATGGCGCTGTTTTTCTAGTGTCGAAAACAGCTCTCCTGTTTGGTACGGAGCATCGTTTACCAGATAGATAGCTACAGCACTCAGTGAAACGTGTAGGCTGATTACAGGTTGCCGCAATTCTACTCCAAAGCTAAAGTTTATTACCCAGCTGGAATAGCACCACCATCTGTACGTAGAGAAGTGCAGCAACCATGCCTCGAGTAGAGGGAAGAACCCCTGCACTTTACAGATGGATGTCAGCAGCCGAGCAGCTACCTCCTGGAACAGTGAAAACTGTTTCTTATTGAAGTCCATAAAAATATTACGATCCAGAATAGGAAAAATCCAAGGACAACATGAAGAAATGAGGCGTTAATGTAGATGACATCTGCTGTGAAAGCGCACCAGATTAAATCACAAGCCACATGTTTCAGTGCCTACTGTGTCCAACATCGTGCGTGAAGGATATTCATGCCACCCCAAGTGCATTGGAGGTTGCGAAGTTCTGGGGATATCTAAAGGTGCAGGGATAAAATGCAGGGAGCAAAAGATTATTTCCAACTTGTACATAAAGCAGACTGCAGTTATAAAAGGGCAGGCACTGGTTGAGAAGGGAGTGAGACATAATTGTAGCCTACCACATTGTTGTTCAATCTTCACTCAGTAAGCAGTGGAGGAAGCCAAGGAGAAATTTGGAAATGAAGTTCAGGAAGAAGTAATCGAAACAGAGATCTGGCTGTGACGTTTTAATTGTGTGAGGGACAAAAGTCCGCCGCATGAGCTGTTGAACGGAGTGGATGGTTCGTGAAAAGATAAACAACAAATCTAAAACAAGGGTAATATTCGAATTAGAGAGGTCATACTGAGGGAACAAGGTTAGGAAACGAGACAATGAAAGTAGTTGACGAGTTCTGGTACCTGTCAGCAAAATAACTGATGATGGCCGAAATACAGAGGATATAAAACACAGACTGGTAACATCTGAAGTAAAATTTTAGGAAGTTTTTCTGTTGGTATTTGAAGTTTGGCGTTGTACGGAAGTGATACGTGGACGATAAGAGAAACTTTTGAAATGTGGTGCAATAGAAAGAAGAATGCTGAAGATTAGATGGGTAGATCGAATTATTGAAGAAGTACTGAATAGAATTGGGTAAAAATGTATTTATAGCAAAAGTTTATTACAGTATTAGAAGGGTTCGGTTGATACGGTACATCTTAAGGCGTCAAGGTCACGTCAGTTTAGTAATCGAGGGAAGTAATTAGTACCATAAGCTGGTTCAAATGATTGCAGTAGACATGCAGAGATGAAGAAGATACCTGCAATGGATATACTAGCATGGAGAGCTACATCATAGCAGCTCTTCGCACTGAAAAAAAAAGACAACATATGAATGCTGCATTTTCGTAGTCTAATTATTATATTTTCTGGTTTGATTGTCAATCAGTGTATCTGTATGTTTCTCACTAAAGAATAAATAAAAAATTGTATTAAGTTTATAATGTGACGTGTGTCTAAATTCCCTGAAAACTTTCAAACGATTGTGATTTGTTTTTCTGGGGGTCTTACATTTACCCGGGAGGTAAGACGCTACTGAAGCTCCGTTAATATAAATTTTTTCTGTATAAGCAGAGTTTACGTGCCAGGTGATCACATAGTATGTTCTGTAACTTCCTCAAACGTAGGTGTGAGATTCAGTTTTGCACTGCGACTCTTAACATTGTACGGTACTACCATTTTTATGCGCATTACTTTACATTTACATGAATTTAGGTTCACGTGCCACTGCACCGTTCATTGGTTGTGCACCATGCGCTGTATGCGATTGTGCTGTGCATGACGAACTGTTCTTAATACTGTAGTACGGCTTCCCCTTCTCCGTTGCGTTTGCTTTAAAGCTATGGGAATATGTTTGCCTAATCTGTTTTATCTCTGCTGCGCGAAATATATGGTTGAAGTATTAACAGCCTGTTTATAATTTGTCGTTAATACTGATTCGGTAAATTCACCCATGTTTTTTATTGTTCTAAGTCTCCGGGAGTTCTTCATTAGACTCTCTCTTGGGTTTATTTCATCATATCTTCGTTGTTAATCCGTTTAAGTTATGGACATTACATGCTTTATTAATTAATTAATTAACTGATCAAATCATTACCTGGTAGCTTATACCCGCCAAAAGATAACTTTCGTCATTTACGAGGGGCAAACTTTGATTTATCACATCGAAAAAATAAGGTTACTTATACAATGAGAAGAGCAAGTTAAAGGAATACAGCTAGGAAGAACACGTGAAACAAGAACAATCATAAAATGTCTGACATTTGTAGATGACATAGCTATACTTAGTAATAACACACAGGAGGCAAAGGAAGCACTGGAACGCGTGCATGAAATAGCTGCCAAAACAGCTCTACAGATATCGTATGATAAGACTCAATACATGGAACGACAAACCAACAATGTACACATCATGCAAACGATCTATGGATCCGCAAAAAGAGTCGAAAAATTTAATTATGTAGGGGAATATATACAAATAGGAGGATCAAACAAGGCATCCAACATAGAACGAATAGAAAGACTCCAGAAAGCATACAAACTCACATGGTCACATTATAATAACAAAAGCGTATCAAGACAGGCCAAAATCAGACACTACAAAACAGTTGTATTACCGGAAGCACTATATGCGTCAGAAACTACCACAATTGGAGCATCAGGCATTATAGAGGACAGAAAAAATAGAATGCAAAATTCTCAGGAAAATATTCGGACCAATACACAAAGATGGCATATGGATGAAAAGACCTACGAATGAGTTATACCAACACACTGTCAGACTCACAGACATGATCAGAAAACGCAGACTAAATTTCTACGGACACATACAGAGAATGGACAACACCAGACTTACAAAGAGAACCCTTGATATAGTAAAACATTCAAGCCTTAAAACAAATTGGTATCATCAAATAGAGGAAGACATAAGGCTGCTGGGGATCAACAAACAAATGATAAAAGACAGAAAGGAATTCAGGAACAAAGTTAGGACCGCAAAATTTATGGTAAATCAGAAGAGGAAGACGAGTGCATTATTGACGGAACAGAGGAAACAAGAGCATAGGCAAAAGATCAAGAGATTTTGGGAAGAGAAGAGGAAGAAAGGAAAGAAATGAAAACTGTGTCATTATGAGATACTTGAATTCAAACACTGCCCATAAGGGCAAAAATGATATGAATGAAAGTTACTTAATTATATTTTGTTCGTTGGCAGGTACGTCTGCAGTCCCAATATACCGTAGCACACCGCTAGAACGACAAAGAAGGCGCAGTCCACCTACGCTTTATCAATGAGCTTCTTCATTTTGCTTTGACTCTTCCAAAGGCGTTCCACGGTACTGTGGCGGAACATTTCAATGTATACCAGGAGTGCACACATGCGCTGCTGAACTTCGTAACTATAAACCTCAGGCATATTCTGTCAAAAACGTGATTTGCGTGTTAACTGGTACTTATACTGGTTGTGTTCCTGTGTTGGTCGGAAAGACCCTGATCTAATTTTTACAACCGCCTTTTCGTGCAAAATACCGAACTTTTTCCTTTTTCAATCCCAGTCCGTTCCGCCACCTGTGAGCCATATTTTGTAGTGTTCGCATTATGCATAAAAAATTACGGTTGTTTTTTGCCATTATTTTAGGCTTGTCAGGTAAATGATTGTCAAAACAGTCTCATCTTATACGAGGTATGTTCAAAAATAAATGTATTGTGACCATAACGGACTGTGGCGATTTTTGTTTCTTGAGGGTGGACAACACAGTGGTAGAGGTGGAACCCCTGACCAGAGCGTCCATTGAAGGGACACGGCAGTTCGTAAACTGACGTTGACCTCAGTTGCGTGAAAGATGTTGGTAAAAGAACCCGAGAGTGCAAGCAACTTCCTGTGATCCACTTCCTACTCGCGAAAGGAATAACACCTACCGAAATTTTATTGGAAATCGAAACGGTTTACGGTGAAGGTGTATGAATAGAACGAGTGCGTTTAAGTGGTGTAGGGAGTTTAGTGGAGTCTGAACAGATGTTCACGACCAACAGAGGAGTGGAAGACCTTCCATTTTGCCTGGTGATTTGGTGAAAAAAAAAGATCTCTGATTGACAGTGGATGAAATTTCTGCGATGATTCCACGACTCGCCAGAACTATGTTGTAAGAGACACTTACAGAAACTCTAGGATACTGGAAACTGTGCGCAAGGTGGGTTCCAAAACAGCTGACAGAGCAGCACAAGAGAAATCGGTCATTAGCATCCGCGAGTTTTTTGAGTGCCACGAATTGGAAGATAAGGATTTTCTGTGCTCTGTTGCGACTGGAAGTGAAACGTGAGTGGCGTCACACCAATACCCATCTGCCAAAAAATTCAAAACAGCAATTTCGGGCAAAAAAATCATGGCGTCGACATTGTGGGACCGATAAGCGACCATTTTGGTCTAATTTCTGCCTCAGCAGAAGACCAATGCACAACGATATTGTGAAAACTTAAAAAAAAACTCGAAAGGAGCATTCAGAACAAAAAGAGGGAAATGGTGACGAGAGGAGTTTGATGGTTGCACGACAGCGCCCATCCTCACACAGCCTTAGCCACCAACGCGCTCTTGCACTAAAATCACACTACCGCGCCCCTCTTTCTCCTGACTTGGCGCCTCCAGATAATCTTTTCAACTCCCTGAAACCACACATGAGGTCAATTAAATTTTCAACCGACGAGCAGGTACAGAGAAGTTCTGAAGTGGGCGAAGGAGCTGGCGGGAGAGTTCTTGGAGGAGGGCATAAAGAAGCTCGTGAAACTGCTCACTGCATGCACTGAGCAGGGTGGCGATTATGTGAAAAAATAATCAACAAGAAAGACCCTTTAATTTCTCAACATGTACATGCTCCTTCCCGGTAGTAACATTCGCTGCTCTGTGATCTCTTCTCCATAGTGATAAGTGCTTAGAAACTCGAGTGCTAAATTTGTGGTAAGATCTATGGGACCAAACTGCTTAGGTCATCGGTCCCCTAAGCTTACATACTACTTAATCTAACTTACGCTATGGACAACACACACACACACACACACACACACACACACACACACACACACACACACATGCCCGAGGGAGGACTCGAACCTCCGACGGGGGTAACCGCCCGGACCGTGACAGACTCCGTGAGACCGCACGGTTACCCCGCGCGGCAAACTCGAGTGGTCCTGCTACCTTCAACCACCACCCCCCTCCCTTTCACCCCGTTTTTTATATTACCATCACGCTTTCCAGTGATTTGTGCAACTCAAGAATCTTAGTAACTTCGTTCACATTGAACTCAGTCGCGCTATGACACTAAGAGGGGCGGGGAGGGGGCAATGAATGCCTCAAGAAATTGCCTAGTAAATTGTTACGATGTTAAAACAAAACAGATGGCACTAAGTATAACAGTCATCAACCCGACGGCTGGTTTCAAGTCTAAGCAGAAGTTCCCCTCCCGTCTCATCTCCCCTCTAGACTCCCAACTTCTGTAGTGGCGGCGTGCTGACCTTGCGACTGAACTCGCATGCTGCTGGATCGAATAACTTTCGGTTGCGGTTATCTGCCGCTACACTGCTGCTCTGTTCCCCTGGAAGAATCACATTTCCTCCATTCAGAAAGTTACTTGCGGTTTGAAGGAGTTCCGATTGGTCTCGGGGTAGTGGCGTACCTGCGAACAATAAACGCCTATGATGATTAAACCCCAACCACTGATCTTTATACAGTAAGAACATTCATACTGTAACTATTATTCTAGAACGTCTGCAGAATACTCACCTGTAGCTACCATACCTTCATCGGCCTCGAAACGATTTTGAGTCAAAAATGCATTTAGTTGTAGGATTAGTTTGAAATCATCCGGTACCAAAGCTGGTGAGCAGGATGCATGTTCTAATTCATAACCCCTGTCCTTCAATTTTTCTACTCCCAAAGCGTCATTCGATGACATTTTTCCTTTTCAAACAAGGCCATTTCACAACTAATTATTGTTTTCCCCGAAAGATTTGCTGAGTGACTGCAAGTTATTTGTCATCGTTTTGCATGTTAATCAAATAAGAAGAACCCCTTCGCGTGCTAGTAACCACTAGCCTCAACTTTTATGCAGATGAAATACACTCCATCTTTTTGATGCTGGGACCGCGAATACCACTGACTGCTTTCGTTGCTGCTAAGTATCTGGCACAGAATGGTGAACCAGTTTACCGTAAATGGTGACAAGTCTAGACAATGAAAGCATATGGATTCTTTCGAAACTGATGAAACCTTGGGCACAAACTAGTCCGCATTAGCTTTAGACCAGCATTCAGTAAACGTGGTAAACGTGGCAACTACCGTAAGTGAAATTTTTTTCATAATTCCTGACATAATTTTTCGATTGATATGCGTTACCTTGGTGGCAGCGCCATATTACATTAGTAATAGAACCGATGACTATCCATCGTCCAGTAGCACACTGCGCACTTTTTGGATGTAGTCGATGATGGCAGTTTTTGGAACGTCCCTCATTGGATTATCTTCAACTGAAGTTTCGGCCACGCAGGTATTCAGTAGACTCGTTATAAACCTTCGAACATGAAAGAAAGTCCGTGGGCAGTAAACTGCATGAAAGGATTTTTTTTTAATACGGTACGGTATTTCATTCGTTTAAACGACAGGCAACACACAATTATCGTGCCATTTTTTTTTCATGGATTGTTACTGTTTCGAATTTTTCAAACTCTTGTGGCATTGCAGGAAGGGCGATCCTCGGCGGCTGTTAGACTGTAACAAGAAAAATTTGTTTTGACGAGAACTGGTATTTAATATTGTAAGATAGCATATTTGTACTTGGGCAAGTGATTTCAATATCCGCCTCCGTTCGTGTGGCAAAGGAACTTGTCCCGCAGTCCGGTGTGGCCGAGCGGTTCTAGGCGCTTCAGTCTGGAACCGCAGGTTCGAATCCTGCCTCGGGCATGGATGTGTGTGATGTCCTTAGGTTAGTTAGGTTTAAGTAGTTCTAAGTTCTAGGGGACTGATGACCTCAGATGTTAAGTCCCATAGTGCTCAGATGCCATTTGAACCATTTGAATTTGTTCCACACAGCCTGACTTCACCAATTAGCCTCCTATTCTTGCTTTTCTGTCCTTTATGTCCTCGGCGTATGTGTGCCGGAAGTTTCAGCAAAACCGCTTCCTTCCTGCTGATGCTTCGGTTCTGTGCTGTAGGCACTCAGGGAATTGGCAAATGTCAGCAGTTATCTATGGGGACGCCACTTTAATCTGTTTCACTGAGTAATGATTTCTGCCATAATTCGTTACCTTTTTTTACCTGTGGTAGCGAAAGTTAACGCCATAGATAAGCTCAAGCTTAGCTGCAGCGTAAGCAGTGAAACAGCCGTCTCTCTCACTCTAGACGTGGAGAAATGTTATATTACATCGTGAGAAGTACAAGTCATTGTAGCTATTTTGCTTCTAGAAGCATGCGTTGTGCTACGTTGGCTGCTACAAGAAACCGAACAAAATGATTTCTAACAGTTTTTATGGAAGTGCCAAGGAATTAATACCCTAGGTAGACCCATTTAATTGTCAGTGGCGCATCTGGAGCGGCAGCGACTGTACATCTAAGCATGTGATAAGATTTCTGTTCGATGGATTCCTGAGAAGATTTATTTTGCTCTCGGAAGCGTATCCACTGGCTGCGTTTATCTACACCGATAGTGCATATCTGAGATTCACTTTGCAGCCCATAGGTACTGTATGTAATCAGTCGGGATACATACAGTATTTAAACGTTCTTACAAGGGAAACATGCACCCAGCGGGTCACAGGCGTTTTCGAGTGTTCGACATTAAAATTTGTATCGCTCCAAGGAATCATTCTTGGAAACGAAATAATTGTAATATTAATGGTTAGCATCGTATACACTCGTAGCGAGATATAATCAAAGTAGAATAAAAGAAGGTAATTAATATTTATCGTTACATTTCTGTGCGCGTTGCAAATAAAATGGGCGATATTCAAAGCCCTTTTATTACTCTTAGAATTTATTGCGATACGCGCATGAATGTATTAGTAAATGAAAGTTTATTTCATCACAATTCCTTACACCACCTCGATTATACCTCTGCACGAATATGCCACTTTGCTTAACGGTATTACTGTTCCTTTCCGAAGGAAACAAATGTTTGGTGGAAAATAAGGAAAGAAGAAAAGAAAAAATGTGACTTCAACGCAATTCGGGCAGTTTTAGTATGCGTAAAAGATAACGGCCGTTTTTCATTTCGCGTAATTTTTTAGTTACGTAAAGTTTCCCCATTTGGTTTTCAAGAATATATTTGGTTAAATAATTTTTATACGTTGTAGTGTGCCGTGTCAGCATTGCATCAACTATTTATCTCCGCAAAATTCGTAATTACCATTCCGAGATGACGCTATTTGTCATACATTGTGTACTGCATTTAAAAATCTTGCATTAATAAACTTACACCGTGCAGCTTTCCTTTCCTTTCGCTACGCCTTAGACTAAAATTACTGCGAGTAAACATAGCTGATATTACAAGAAGACTTTCTGAGTAGTTCCTGACAATCACACCTGTCGTCTCTCTCAATGGAATGCATGTTATTCAAAGACGTTAGTGGCGCGACCGTTAAGTCTGAGTTCCGCGTTGGCTCAGCGTAGTGACAAACACAGCAGGCTAGTGAGATGAATTATTTCCGATAGATATTAGACTTTTTTGGTCTCTTGTTTGATTTTAACCATCCATGTGCAGAAAACTCCAAATGTATATACTAACTTTTTACTCGTTGTGAACCACAGTCATCTGCTATGGTCTTTCAGTAGCTCACACTTAACATAATCAAAAGCAGGCACTTCATTCTATGCCATGTATCACAGTGAAGTGCAATGTGTAATGGACAGCAAAATAAACAGTAGAGTAAAAATGGCGACGAGTTCTTTTCGTAAACTAAACAGGGTTTTCAACACTAAACTTCCTTCTGAAAAGGAACGTTTTCAATCAGTGTGTATTATCAGTTTTTCCTTGTAGTAGCAAGGTGAGTGCTTTTTATAATGCGAAAAACCATGCAAAAGCCAATTTTTATCACTAAAAACGAGGGACCAGAAAAATCGCCTCCATCCTTTCGCTAGCGATAATTTACGGGCATCTCAGGTACTGTCGCAGACGTTTTAACTCTTCAAAGAGAAACAATTACAGCATCAAACGCTTTGGCCATTCACGTATGAAACGGTGCGTGCTATTTCGTAAACCAACTACTACAATCTTCGTCGCTAGCAAATTGGCACTTCTGTTATGTAGCTCATGAACTTTTAAAAACACACATCGGAGTCATGATCAACGAATTAGTTAAGACTTCAGAGCCAGTCACACATGTACTCACCACAGTTCATAAGTCTGACACTGCCGACATTAAATATAGGTCACAAATCACTTGATCGTTTACGCTGCTGATAGGTGATACAGAGCCATTGCAAGAAAAATAATAATAATAATCAAACGAGTGAGATTTCCTGCAGACCGTGCGCCCCATAAGGCGGAGGCAAAGCATTGTGCTCTACATGTTGACAAGACGCTTCCCTGCAAGTCGGAGCAAATATCACTATGTGATCAAAAGTATCCGAACACCTGGCGGAAAATGACTTACAAGTTTGTGGCGCCCTCTATCGGTAATGCTGGAATTCAACGTGGTGTTGGCCCACCCTTAGCCTTGATGACAGTTTCCACTCTCGCAGGCGTACGTCCAGTTTGGTGCTGGAAGTTGTCTTGGAGAATGGTAGCCCATTCTTCACGGAGTGCTGCACTGAGGAGAGGTATCGATGTCGGTCGGTGAGGCGTGGTTCGAAGCCGGCGTTCCAAAACACCCCAAAGATGTTCTATAGGATTCAGTTCAGGACTCTGTGCAGGCCAGTCCATCACATCGATGTTATTGTCATGTAACCACTGCGCCACAGGGTGTGCATTATGAGCAGGTGCTCGATCGTGTTGATAGATGCAATCGCCAGCCTCGAATTGCTCTTCAAAAGTGTGAATTAAGAAGGTGCTTAAAACAAAAAAATTGTTCAAATGGCTCTGAGCACTATGGGACTTAACATCTATGGTCATCAGTCCCCTAGAACTTAGAACTACTTAAACCTAACTAACCTAAGGACATCACACAACACCCAGTCATCACGAGGCAGAGAAAATCCCTGACCCCGCCGGGAATCGAACCCGGGAACTCGGGCGCGGGAAGCGAGAACGCTACCACACGACCACGAGATGCGGACGGTCCTTAAAACATCAATGTAGGCTTGTGCTGTGATAGTGCCACGCAAAACAACAAGGGGTGCATTCCCCTTCAACGAAAAACACGACCACACCATAACACCACCGCCTCCGAATTTTACTGTTGGCACTACACACGCTGGCAGATGATGTTCACCGGGCATTCACCATACCCACACCGTCCCATCGGATCGCCACATTGTGTATCGTGATTCGTCACTCCACACAACGTTTTTCCACTGCTCCGTCGTCCAATGTTTGCGCTCTTTATACCAAGCGAGGCGTCGTTTGGCATTTACCTGCGTGATGTGTGGCTTATGAGCAAGTCGTCCGTTTCTAGGCGCTTCAGTCCGGAACCGCGCTGCTGCTACGGTTGCAGGTTCGAATGCTGCCTCGGGCATGGATGTGTGTGATGTCCTTAGGTTAGTTGGGTTTAAGTAGTTCTAAGTCTAGGGGACTGATGACCTCAGATGGTAAGTCCCATAGTGCTTAGAGCCATTTGAACCATTTTTGTCAGTCAACAGACGAGGTCGGCCTGTACGCTTTTGTGCTGTACGTGTCCCGTCACTTTTCTAATTCATTATCACATCATAAACAGTGGATCTAGGGATGTTTAGGAGTGTGGAAATGTCGTGTGCAGACGTATGACCCAAGTGACACCCATTCACCTGACCGCCTTCGAAGTCCGTGAGTTCCGCGGAACGCCCCATTCTGCTCTCCCACGATGTCTAATGACTACTGAGGTCGCTGATATGGAGTACCTGAAAGTAGGTGGCAGCACAATGCACCTAATATGAAAAACGTACGTTTGTGGGGGTGTCCGGATACTTTTGATCACGTTGCGGCTGCAGCGCACGCAGTTTTCTATTCCTAGGGAATAAAACTATCGTGGACTTTATGAGCTGAAGAACTACTTAAACCATATATTTTATGGTGGAGACACAATAGAAGATCGGCGGTACCTGGAATACCTGGAACACGCGGGTCTTCTTGCCACATTATAGATTTTCTGGTTCAGTGTATTCATCCACCACACAGACGTTCATCTGTTTTCGCAAAATCTGTCACAGCCGGGCGTTCTGAGCTTCGTAGATTAAAGTGACTGCAGGTGGAAGAAGATTTCGGAGTGAAAAAAAAGTGACGATAGAAAAGAGGGAAATATTTGTCAGAATAGATGTCTTGACAATATCGGCACGGTGTAACACTGGAAAGCATCGGAAACCAAATGTGAAGCATACTTGCATGTAAATTGGGGAGAGACGCGGGCGGGAGTAAGGGGGGGGGGAGATCAGTTACTAACCTGGGTTCGTAATAAGATTTTTGTCAACAAAATACCTGAATATTACATACCGAAACTACAGGCACCATTGAGTACAACGGATGTGTCGACCACGGCAGTGACATGAGCAATAAATCGTGGTGGACACACCTCCAGATACAGGATAAAAGACAGACATTAGCACTTAAGATGAACCTAGACTATAATGCAGATTTTCTGAATTTATAATGCAGTTCTCGTTTTCATATCGAGAATTCGTTAAATAAGGCACAAACGTAGACCTGTGGCTGCAACGTAAATCACTCTCTTATCGAAGACTTTATTTCGCATTAACATTCGTTAGCTATAACTCATACATACCTCTCACAAACACTTGATATGTCATCCTGATCTTGCTTGATTATTTGTTCAGCAGCGCAGATTCAGTTTCACATCTCGACAAACAACCAGTCAGTGATTGAGTTCTCAGGGAGCTCAGTAGCATGGTTGTTAGCTCTGAAGCACGGTTATTAGAGGTGAATATGCTTTCAGTGAACTGAGCAAATAAACATGTCCCAAAGACGTACTTTGGCAGCTTTTTCAGCCGTGTAATAATGTCGATGTATAAGGTGCCGAAAATGATTACCTACCCGAGCTCGTCCGACAAGGGGAGTCAACCTTTCCGCAACCGCGACCATTGCCAACACGGCTTTTCCGAACATTGTCTGAGTTTGGCTCATTCCCTCCATCATAGGAAGTCTTTTAAGAGTGAATATCATTTCTACATTCGATTATTTGTATTCCATGGACGCCATGAATGCTCTTTGGGACGTGGATACAAGTCAAAGATGTACTTTTAATTTAATGTCACTACGATGAAAGGCTTAACATTACAAAAGTCTATTGTGTCACACTGCTGAATCTAATTATAGTATAACCTAAATATCGAATTAAAAAGTTTCTCTGAAGGTACCCAGTGGAGTACGTGTTAGCAAACAGAAGTTTCTTTGATTCTCTCTTAAACTCCACTACATTATCTACATGACATTTAGTACACTCTGGCAAGTTATTTAATAGGAAGGTAGGAAGACTGGGTTTAACGTCCTGTCGACATCGAGGTTATTAGAGACGGAGCTCAAGCTCGGATCGTGTCAAGATTGTGGAGGGAAATCGACCGTGAGCTTTCAGAACGAACCATGCCGACATTTGTCGGGAGCGATTTAGGGAAATCAGAGGTTTGAACTTACGTAGGTTGGCCAGAACTATCTATATGGAAAATAAAAATACAGTATTCTGGGGTTCCTAGAAAGTGTCCACTAGCAGATTTAAAATTTTTCTTGCGATGGACAAGTAACAAACTCAGTATAACAAATACAATCATGTATGTTCCTTAGCTGACCTTCCCTCCGAGGCAAGGTGGTAACTGTATAAGTTTGGCTAAGTGTTCCTCCGCTGCTTTTCTACCTCCAGCCCCCTGTTATCCTTCGGCGCTCCCGTTATTTTTAGATTCGTGACTTAAAAATGACAAGAGGGGAAGTTGTTACCCTCATTTTTTTACGAATTCATTCAGCCGCATTCCTGCGAGTTCCTCGTTGTCTGAAGCTAACATTGAAATGGGTAATTATTTCTGTACATTACGATCATAGAAACTTACAGTAAAACCTTCAGAAGATAATTCTTTCGCTTTACTGGCGTCCAGCTCTGTAGCGTTACAGAAATTACATTATCCGTTGGGCTGTTCTTAAATATATTTATTTATAATCGAGACTGAATGTAAATAACCTCAGAATTAATCAAGGAGGGAGGTGAGAGCATACACTTAAAGTGATATATAAATTGATCCACCTGATATTGGAGAAGGATACACTGCCAGAAGGGTGGAAATTGGCTTTAATATGCCCAATATACAAGAAGGGAAGCAAAATGGAATGTGGTAACTACGGAGGAATCAGCTTGTTGAATGTAACGTATAAGGTAATGCCCATCATTATCCTCAGAAAATTGCAACCATTCATAGAGAACAACATACAGGAGTACCAAGCTGGCTTTCGACCAAACCGATCGACAATAGATCAGATTGTCACACTAAGCCAATTGTTCGAAAAACACTGGGAATATGATAAAGGTATCTACAACGTGCATATGACAACATCCACAGGAATAGCCTATACAATGCAATGCGTGACTTCAGAATCCCTGAGAAGCTAGTGAGAATGGTGCAAGCTTATATGAAAGGGTCAAAGGCAGCAGTATGTTTCCGAGGAGTCACGTCAGAAACATTCGAGATTGAGACAGGCCTCAGACAAGGCGATGCTCTCTCATGTTGTTCTGGTCAATGTCATCTTAGAGAAAGTAATAAAAGAGTGTAGGTAACAGGAGTGGGCTGGAGTACAGATTGACGGTAACTTCCGTTGTCTCGCGTATGCAGATGACGTAGTACTGCGATGTGAATCAAAGCATGAGTTGAAAAGAATGTACCAGAAAAGGACAATTATGCACAGAAGGTAGGGCTCAAAGTGAATCGAGACAAAACAGAGTTCATGCAATTAGGATGAAGACAAGAACAGGAAGAATTTCTTGAGATAGATGGCAAGAGGTTCAAGAGAGTACATCAGTTCAAATACTTGGGAACTTGGTTTACCATGGACAACAACATACAAATGAACATCAAGGAAAGAATAGCAGTGGGAATGAAATGCATGCATTCCCTCAGAGATACGCTTGGCTCTAAATCGATCTCAGTGAACACAAAGATGGAAAATCTACTACACAGTAATATGCCCAGCAGTAGTGTACGTTTTAGAAACATGGAGCGTGACTAAGCGAGAAAAGGAAAAACTATTAATACTTGAAAGAAGAGTAATGAGGAAGATATGGGGAACAGTTTTGGACAACGGAGAATGGAGGAGGAGGAAAAACGAGGAAATCTACCTTCTGATGCGACAACCAACTATCCAACAGAAGATAGAGAGCAAATAAATACAATGGGTGGGCCATGTAGCCCGTATGCCAGACGGAAGACAGGCGAAGATGGCACTGGCGGGGGAAACCTAACACCAAACGCCCCATTGGACGACGAAGGCAGCGCTGGATGGACGACCTGACGAAATAGCTAGCAGCCCTGGGGGTTGAAGACACCTGGAGGAACCCGACACAAAACAGGGAGGAATGGAGGCAGTGTGTGGAAGCAGCGCGTGGTGTGCAGGGCCTGTGATGGCTGGATATCTATCTGTCTATCATGATCGAGATTTCGATATCGTGCCATTCTCAAACACTAGCTGCAACGGAAATTGCTACAAAACGAATTCAATTTTAGAAATACATTCTGTTCTCAAAAATTGTAATAAAAGCCCTTTTTTAACGTTATATCACTTTCTACCTCACTATGAAATGCGTCAATGGATATTCATCGTAAGAGGACCTCGTAATCATTTCAGCGATGTTTATATACTTCAGTCATATCCACAGTAAAACAGAAACGAGCTTTGTGGCAAACCATGGTTTAAATGTGCATGCACTGAGTATATTACAGAGTGTAGGACATATATTGGTTAGAAATGTTTATAGTAAGTTAACGTTCAGTTGAGTGCATGCTTGAAACACATGGCCTGACAATAATCTCATTTTAGTCAAGTGCTATGTCCTTTAATATCATTCACACTGAACCTCGTTTTATTACGCTCAAGCAAACATATTTGACGCTACGTTGATATCATCGTAAGACGAATGAATGTACATCGACGTATTTCGTAGTTAGGAAGAAATTTAAAAAAGAAGAAGTTAGCGATATAACAGAATGAGAATTTCACTCTGCAGCGGAGTGTGCGCTGATATGAAACTTCCTGGCAGATTAAAACTGTGTGCCCGACCGAGACTCGAACTCGGGACCTTTGCCTTTCGCGGGCAAGTGCTCTACCAACTGAGCTACCGAAGCACGACTCACGCCCGGTACTCACAGCTTTACTTCTGCCAGTATCTCGTCTCCTACCTTCCAAACTTTACAGAAGTTCTCCTGCGAACCTTGCAGAACTAGCACTCCTGAAAGAAAGGATATAGCGGAGACATGGCTTAGCCACAGCCTGGGGGATGTTTCCAGAATGAGAATTTCACTCTGCAGCGGAGTGTGCGCTGATATGAAACTTCCTGGCAGATTAAAACTGTGTGCCCGACCGAGACTCGAACTCGGGACCTTTGCCTTTCGCGGGCAAGTGCTCTACTTGCCCGCGAAAGGCAAAGGTCCCGAGTTCGAGTCTCGGTCGGGCACACAGTTTTAATCTGCCAGGAAGTTTCATATCAGCGCACACTCCGCTGCAGAGTGAAATTCTCATTCTGGAAACATCCCCCAGGCTGTGGCTAAGCCATGTCTCCGCTATATCCTTTCTTTCAGGAGTGCTAGTTCTGCAAGGTTCGCAGGAGAACTTCTGTAAAGTTTGGAAGGTAGGAGACGAGATACTGGCAGAAGTAAAGCTGTGAGTACCGGGCGTGAGTCGTGCTTCGGTAGCTCAGTTGGTAGAGCACTTGCCCGCGAAAGGCAAAGGTCCCGAGTTCGAGTCTCGGTCGGGCACACAGTTTCAATCTGCCAGGAAGTTTCAGCGATATAACAGTTTTTGAAAATAGAATGTATCCCTAAAACTGGTTTTGTAGCAATTTTTTTGTTGCATCTATTCCATCATTCCGGCAGAACAGCGGAATCTGCAATCGAAATAAATACGTTTAATAAGTCGAGGCAGAAAATTTTTTGCCTACCAGAGATGGAGCATTAATTGTGGATACAAGTTCGAATCCATAGTGGTTTGACAGAATTTTCAAAAGAGGAATTTTTATTACCTTCTCGAAACTTTCAAAGCATATGTCGTTCATGTTTGAAAGAACAGTATTTTTAGCACCGCTCCTTGTGAAACCTAATTTAAACTTCGGTGAATCGTAATATTTCGCAACCTAAGAAGTGGAAGGTAGGATTAGTCTTTCAAAGGCGGGCCTCTTAGGCGGGAAGTGGTGTGTATAATTACAGGAGGAAGTGTGAAAATTGGACTGAAACACGTTCCCGCTACACGCATTTCATAGGGAAGATGCAATATATTTGAGGGTATACTGGTGATCCGCCAATTACAACATTTTATGCTTTTGAGAGCAGTGGACGCGATCACGTGGTAGCACATGCGGAGCGTACCACACTTGGGCCTATGGCTTTCGTTGGTGGGTCTCCACTAATGGGTGGCCCACCGCAGTGTAGCAGCAGGCGCCCGTGTTTACAAACACTGCCGCGAGCTGCAGCGTGCCGTCGCTACAGGAGCTGCAGCGCTCTGCTAGCTCCTTAGAGATACATTCTCGTCCACAGGCCGCTCATTGGAAGACAATGCTCACGCATACTATCATGCACCACACCAATCTTAGATACATTGTGAGCTTCATATCGACCAAACTGCCTGGCAAAAACTGCTGCTATTATAGGAAATGAAGTGCCATCGGCTTACGACGTAACTTACCTATAACTTTATTCCTCCCATTAGCGATTGACAAGTGTTCATGTGCAAGTGTTGGTACTTCAACAGTGTACCATTCTGAAAGCCGGAGGACATCATACATTCGTTTGAGTGTAAGAGTTGTTAACACCCTCTCTCCTGCATTTTTCATAGTGTAAATGTACACAGATCAGCCACCAGAACCCAAAATTTGAAAGGGGGTGGCACTATCACACAACCGAATATATACAAAGAAAATCTTAGGTTCAAATTGTTATTAATACACACAAAAAAATGTTTTGCATCACCCGGGTTCCCAGAATTCCTGAAGATAGACGTTGACTTTGGATGTTGTATCACAGACACAGTCCCTTTGACTGTTCAGAGATGTCACTAAACCCACCCAAAGATGTAAACAAGCATGCATGAGCAACGCCTGTTAGACGGAGGGGGTCTGACAGCCGGTCAGTTCCAGTCATTCCACCAGAAAGGAGGTACACGGCTTGTCTTGTCTGTAGTTCAACTACGCCTAGACGGTCAATACCGCGGTTCGATCGCGTCCGCTTTGTTACTTTGTCCCAGGAAGGGCTCTCAACAAGGGAAGTGTTGTACAGACGTCTCTGAGTGAACCAAAGCGATGTTGTTCGGGCATGGAGGAGATACAGAGACAGGAACTGTCGATGACATGCCGCCCAAGGGCTACTACTGCAGTGGATGACCGCTACCTACGGATTATGACTCGAAGGAACCGTGACAGCAACGCCACCATGTTGAATAATGCATTTCGGGCAGCCACAGGACGTCGTGTTACGACTCAAATTGTGCACAATAGGCTGCTTGATGCGCAACTTTACTCCCGACGTCCATGGCGAGGTCCATCTTTGCAACCACGACACCATGCAGCGCGGTGCAGATGGACCCAACAACATGCAGAATGGACCTCTCAGGATTGGCATGACATTCTCTTCACCGATGAGTGTCGAATATGCCTTCAACCAGACAATCGTAGGAGACCTGTTTGGAGGCAACCCCGTCAGGATGAACGCCTGAGACACACCGTCCAGCGAGTGCAGCAAGGTGGAAGTTCCCTGCTGTTTTGGGGTGGCATTAGGTGGGGCCGACGTACGCCGCTGGTGGTCATGGAAGGCGCCATAACGGTTGTACGATACGTGAATGCCATCCTCCGACCAATAGTGCAACCATGTCGGCAGCATATTGGCGAAGCATTCGTCTTCCTGGACAAAAGTTCGCGCCCCCATAGTGCACATGTTGTGGATGTCTTCCTTCAGGATGACATCGCTCGACTAGAGTGGTCAACATGTTCTCCAGACATGAACCCTATCTAACATGCCTGGTATAGATTGAAAAGGGCTGTTTATAGACGACGTGACTCACCAACCACTGAGGTATCTACGCCGCATCGCCGTTGAGGAGTGGGACAATCTGGACCAACAGTGGCTTGATGATCTTGTGGAAAGTATGCCACGACGAATACAGGCATGCATCAATGCAAGAGGGCGTGCTACTGGGTATTAGAGGTACCGGTGTGTAGAGCAATCTGGACCACCACCTGTGACGGTCTCGCTGTATGGTGGTACAATATGCAAAGTGTGGTTCTGATGAGCAATAAAAAGGGCGGAAATGATGTTAATGTTTATATCTACTCTAATTTTCTGTACAGGTTCCGAAACTCTCGGAATCGTGGTGATGCAAAACTTTTTTGATGGCTATATAAGTGATACCAGATGCAAAATTTTTACCAGTTCGTGGAGATAGAAATTCACTACTAATATATGTATATAATTTCAGGTTAAATTTAATGCAGATTTTCTTTTTGGCACACATGGTTTCTGGTATTTACGATTTTTGCAAATGTTTGCAGGGGATCGAAATTATGTAGCCCAGTCAGATTGTGCGACTTTTCAGTGTGTACCACGTCTACGGTATCTTCGTTTACAATTCTGTTTAATACCCGCTATTCGGAGGAAAGACTAAGAAGCTATAGTTTGTGCTCAGTTTTTACATTTACCACGAATGCGCGAAAAACAGTTTCCTTCCGAAGCATCGTACTGCACCACTGCTTGCCCTCACTGGCAGTCATAGGCATATAACTTAGTACTTTTTTATGTAAGTTTCAATCCTACTGCAGCGCAATAGAACCTACTTGCATGTCTATATTACACTTCTCGGTGAATGCAAGAGAAAGAGTCACGTCGAAGGCCGCCAAAGTTGTGGCATTCCTGAATATTGAAGGGCACTCCTCACGCACCAACCGACCGACCAATAATTAATTGGACGTGTGTAGGCGTTTTGGTCGACCGACGGACGAACTTTCCTTGTCGGGGTGCCTGGCGGGTAGGACAACACGCACCCAACCCATCAGCACCCCTCCCAAAACTTGTGCCGTCTGTAGCGCTGTCGTAAAAACCGTTCCACGAAAGTTCGTCTTTTGTCAGTGCGTACGGGATTGAATGCCGTTCTAATATACATGACAAGGTGGGAAGCGGACGAAACTTCAAGGACAGAGTTGCTGAACAAATTTAAACACTGCAGATGTTTGTGGGATACATAGTGTGAGTGTAGCAAATATAGATACAAAAAATGGTCATTTTTAAAGAATCTGTAACTGTTTCGTGTGGCATACAGAACAAAGTCCGTCGACCTCTATTTCTGCTTTTAGATTTTATTTAAAAAGTCCAACCTATATTTAAGTCCTCAGTTGCGAAGAACAGTATGGGATTTCTTTTCCAGTTCTAAATGCATTTCGTATGTGTGTGTTCTATTTATTACATGACGTGCGCCACCATCATGTATAATCTTCGTTCCTCGAATTTGAGTTTCTTAAACTTACCGTCATCTGTTTTGCTAAATAAATTAATAACGTTTACATGAATGTCTTGTTTTATTTAATTTGCAAAACCATGCTGTATTTACTTAGTCAACTTTGCAACGCGATTTAAAAGTTCAGGAATCTTTTTAGTTAATAATTATGGGGATACAACATTGATTTTTAACTCTTAACCTCTGCCGTTGGCTAGAAATCGTACTGTAGCTAACTACCTCTTCTCGTAGCTTACGGACTCTGTGATGACTACCCTTTCTCTTTAAGTATCGTTTGATGATGATTAGCAGCTCCGAAATGCACGATTGATTCATTCTTAGACAGCAATGAAAATCATCGGCTCCCGGCTGCTTAAGTTACAGAACGTGGGTGACTATTTCCTTGCATTAGCCATTTCTTTCCCTATTGCTTTTTCTCTGCGTTTTTTTCCCGTTACCTCTAAAATATTCAAGGCAAACCCCCGTTTTTCGTTCTGTGTTAAATAGAGCGGGATCTCGTAGAACAAATGCAATTAACTTGCAATAAATCAGAAGAGGGAGGCGGTGTAATCGCTGGACGTGTGTAGGCTGCCGCAATATTGGTCGGTCGGTTGGCCGATAAATTGGTGCCTGTGCAGGGGCTTTTATTTCTATTCATTTGCGCAATACAGGTCTGAAGCAAGCAGTAGTGCAGAGAGTACTTTGGAGGGAATGGCCTAACTCACGTGTACACGCGCAGTTAAAGGTCATAAAGTATCAGCGATATACCCCACGTGGAGCTGAGGAGTGTACGGCGTATCTCAGAGCCTGCTCCACGGTCGCCCACTATTAGATGCCCGGTGGTAAACGGCGAGGCTGGCCAGTGCCGCAGACCTATCTGAGAAAGCGCCCTTTGGCACCAATTACGATAGACTGAGGAGTCGGCAGGACGCAAGCAATCACACAGGTTGCGCGAGGTGGTGGGGGCGCGTGGAGGCCCACCATTGGCTGAGACGGTGCCGGTACACGTGACCCCGCGCCCGGGATAGAGAGCGCCGGGCAGGCCGCGTGGTCGCTCAGTCGAACGCGCACAAGCTTGCGCGCAAAGTCGTTTGTGTCACCGTCGCCGCCCACCCGATAAGAGCTACTCACGTCGTGCCTTGCCTCCGCTTAGTTGCTAAGGTAACTTCACCACATAACAGTGAGAGGGGCTGTTTGGCGGCTGTCGCAGTGTTTGTGGGACGATCACGTGGCTTTCCTGCTGGTTTTTGTGTAGTGGACCCACTTCCCTGAACGCTTGGAGTCCTGGGAAGGGGGTTGGTTGCTTTTCGAGAAGTGTCTGTCAACAAATCGCGTCGATCTATAGACTTGCAAGCGTAAAACTGTAAACAAGACTGTTGCTGAATGCTTGCTTACGAAAGTACATTTGAATGGTGGCTTTTCCCTTAATGCAAGCGTATATAAGGCTTGTTTGACGCTATTTTCTCTAGGACCCACTATTATCTCTTACTTTGCGTAACGTTTGTAATTGGACGGTTTTTTCCTCTTATAATTGTTTAATATTTTTACAAGACTTGAGTGTGCTGCCAACCCCAATCGTGAATCTAGTGAATGACACCAGGCATCATGACAGTTGTCCTTTTTTCGGATAAGAGCAATATTCGATAAGAGTCGCCTCTCCGTGTTGGCCAGTGGCGTAGAAAATGTGCAGACTGTAGCGTGACATCAGTGACAACTTCAAGTGGGCTGAGGTACAGGTTAGTGTCACCGCAACCAGTTTTATTTTGCTTGTGAATTCGTTGGCTTCGGCAACTAGCAATAAAACTTTGGATATATGTACCAAAAGGTTGAGAGCGGTAAATATCACTCGCCAAGGCGGACGATCGTATCGAATATTCCTTTTGACCCTACCAGTTCATCAAAAGTACAGGTTAGTAATTGAAAGGGCAGTGTACTTTTGAACCCCCCCCCCCCCCCCCCCCGTCTAGCGTTCCTGTATGTGTCCCTTTTACACGAACACAATATTCGTCGTTAAGTGTTATGAACGCGGCCGGACAACTGGAAAGCACATTTTATTATACGTTCTTTTTTTCCAGACAGTGTGGGATGAATCCTGTATATAGCCTGGAATCTAAGCAGGTAATCAGTGGAAGTATTGAGAACAGTTTTTTAGCATCGTGAAATCATCGTTCTGTGCTTCCTAAGAAACAACTTGACATAAACAGTCGCAAAATTTTTCCAGTTGCTAGTAATATGGTGTACTCTGAGGGCATCGCAGAAAGCGTTTCTCCTGCAATACGCGATAACAGTGAAGTTTTATCTTCAACGTGAAAATATCCCTCTTGCGTCGGTAGCTGTATGCTGCTTAATGCATCTATTGCCGTTAAAATTATAGTATCTTTGGTAGCTTCTAGACTAGTCTCTGGAGAAATATTGTCTACAGGTGCAATATATCCATCTGTAGGTAGCTGAGTTGCGGAGCAGAAACTTAAACGGTGTGGGCGTGAAGTTATCTTGGCTCAAACGTCACTGTCTTTCGGCAGAAATCCACGGACGAGGTTAGCCCTGAAGAGCTGGCTAAGGCGGTGGCCTCCCATTACAGATTTTCCTGTTTAGAAATAAGTCAATCTTGTCTAAGTTATTAGGCGACCATCCTCAACATTAAAACTGAGGCCGCTGAGAGAAATCGGGCACTCTAGTCTGCTTTACAGATCTGCCGATTTTAGGGTATAGGAAATGGACACAAATGCCAGCGTTGTTACTTCGGAAAGCCCGAAAACCATGAGGTGGAATGGTTCAGCTGACAGTATTAACGCAAGAGCCCAAAGCTCCACTCGTTGATATATATTTCGTGTGGAAAATTTTCCTGTAAAAAAAAAAATTGTGTAGCATACGTTACACAAATGCAGGAACCGCGAGTTATTTCGTTGAACAGTTACTATATTCGTTGCGACCTGGTTGTAAAACAAGTCGTTTCGGCGTTTGCTGCAGGTTCCATCGTCCTCGTAAAGAAAGTTTAAGCTCCGTCGCGCACAGCTTGATGGACTCTAGAAAGTTTACTGAAACAGGTTTCAAAGTTATTCTCAGCGGGAAAGCTTGCACAAATGTGGGACGTAGTAAGCAAATTGCTTTAGGCAGCAGCAAGCGTTGATGGCATACGTCAACAGTTAAAGAACACTCGTGGAATGTTTTATGTATATGAGAAGGAAGATTGGTGTTTAACGCAGATTAGACGTTAAAATAATTCTCGGAGTGAATCTGCCTCCGCGAAGGAACTATCAAAGAATATTTGGTTTTTGTAATTCAGATTGTGATGTATACTTATGCCTCAAGTTACTGCTTTCAATGCCCATCTTCTCCCGGGTGAGGGTGAGAAAAACAAATATCTCGTTATGTATAAATTACCTATCCACTATTTTCTAAGGCTATGTAGACAGAATTGAATAGTTAGCCAATCTTGTCTGTTCCGGTTAACGCGCTAATAAGATTCAGCGGTAAGAATCCACACCAGTGGTAGGCAACCTGGTCCGTACCGTTACAGCGTTCATAGTGGGTGGTAAACGTCGGTTATTAAATTTTCATTTTTCATGAAATTTTCACTGTTTGGTAATTATGCTTTAATTTGCAACAGCTCTACTTTATACGTTTTATAAAGTTACTTCCATACTTTATAAATCACCAGCACTGTGGAACCAGTGGGAGGTTAGAAAATTTTACTACTAACAGATCTAAAAGTGGCTGGTAAGTAAAAAAGGTTGACTACCTCTGGTGTAGACAGTAGCTGCTTGAGCCGATAGATATTTTCATTGACACACTGAACGACGTTGCTCACTGGTTAAGGCTCCGGACTAGCTTTCGTGTGCTCCAACTACATCAGATGTATGCGTTACTTCCCGTATCACACGTCATATATTGACCTTTCTTTGATTTCTTACGGTGTCTGAGCACGAGTAGTGTCTTTACTGTGCTGGGGGACATACCAACCCTTTTCCTCGCTATGCTCTAGTCATCGGAACATGCCCTGTATATTCTTTTATCGATGATCTTGTCAAAATCTTCAATTTATTTCCTGGGAAAGCGCCACAGCCTTTGGTCACTGTATTAATCGCAACTCCATTGCCTCTTTAGTTGATAAATGGACTAATGAAGTCCAGGAGCGGACTGCGGGATAGGGGATGGGGACGGGGCGGCTGTCATGGCTCCAAACACTTCAGCAGAAGCGTCTATTTTTATAGTTTCCAGTTTCTAACTTTCGGAGGATGAAGTGCCTCGAAAATGAAATTCTAGAACTGCAAGCTACGGTTAACACAATCTATTGCTCGAGGGGCCTTCAACACGTTCAGTCTGTCAACAAATCCGACAAGATCGGTTAGTCCACAGGTAGAAACGACAGACTACAGGAAGCTGAGTGAGGGAAGACAGGAAGAGACCCACTAAAAAAAAAAGACAAATTTCGTAAACGGAAGCGGCAAGTGTCTGAAAAAAATCTGCGTTCCCCTCGATAAACTTTCTTCTAGGAGCGCTAGTCACTCGTTACGCAGAACTTTAAAATTCGGAAGGTAGATGACTTACTACCGAAAGTAAAACCGTGAGCACGGGTCGTCCCGTGCTAAGGTAAAATTAGTTATTGAAATAGAGGAGAAAAGTGCATACGTTATCTGCACATTTGTCTAATGGTAAGCGTAAGATACTAGTTTTAGTATTGTGAAGAGGAAAGTGGAATGATCAGTTGACAATACATGTCCGGAAATGATAATTTAGGTAAGCATGTACTGTTCATAGAGTAAAATTACAGGAGAAAACTCCATTCAGTGCATAACTTAATTGCATCTTAGTGTTTTGCAGAGTTTTCGCTGCGTTGTGTACGGTTATTCTGATGCAGCTACACGTTTAGCACAGTCAAATTCACTGGTTTTCACTCAAACGCTCATTTCTTCACACGTAATGCATGTCTACACTGGCCCTATCAAATCGTAAACGAAAATGCAATATCTTGGTGTTAGTCAACCTAACGATTAGTTGATTTGTAGTGGTAAAAATTTTCACAGCGGGTTTTAGTTGGGAACTGAGCAGTAAGAGTATAAAGCAAGTGTATCAGCCTCTTCTACGTTGCTTTGTTTTCCACGGAGGTCTTCAGAATAATTCAAGTTTGCATAATCTCTTCACCCTGGATTCAGTAACACGTCAAATCACTGAGGAATACGTTCTTACATAGGTCTATCCGCTTGCCTGAATCTTTAACAAAAGTGAACAGGCTCTTCTTTCAGTCCTGTTCGCCTTCTTACAATTTGTCCATGTAAGAACGCGCATTACTTTGTTGCAAACTCATTCCTGTAATTAATGCCTTCGACCAATGCACTTTCAGCTAAAGTTCAAGCATTTTTCCTGCACCTGAAATCTTGGAAAATAAATAAGCAAATCACAATTGTCGTGACCAGTGTTAGTAATCTAAAACGTGTACAATTACTGTAAAATAGAATTAGTTTCTTACCCCAAGTAGGAGCTATTTAACTAAAACTAGTTTCCGCTCGTGATTCGTGTTCTCTAAGCCTCTAAACTTTGCAGGTTTTATTGTTTTCGTGTATTCTGAAATTCTAATTTCTTTCAGGCGTTTTTGTAATTTTCAACAACTGCTAGACGCCGTTGTCAATTTCTGCTTAGATTTTGCAGGTAAACTACATAAGACACGGACCCTCTTAAAGCTGAGAATGACAATAGTTACCTGACAAGCGATAAAACTTACGCCCTGGGCTAAGGTTGTTTTGCTGGGAAACTATTAAACGCTGAAAATTGGGTTCTGGACCAGGGCTGTACTCTTAACATAAAATCGTGAAAATGTGACGTTTTGGAAATTAACCATTCGTGGTTTCGGTCATAAATTTGAAGCATAGCTAATAAAGGTAACGTAATGAACGCAGTTGCATCTTAGAAAACAGACCTTCACGCGACGTTGCTGGAAAACATGACATTACATGTCATGAAAGTTAATTCCAGTGTTTACTTTCAGAGCTAATCTCGAACACAGCCATATACTGGTGCTGGTGTCTGAATTTGGAGAGCACTACAGCCGAATGGATGTCCATCTAGGAATTAATTAAAACTTCTATTTGCACGAACGAGTAAAGACAGTAACTTCGAACTTGATTCTGTTTGACGAGAATACTGGTCTTTGAAGCAACTCTAGCTTACAACTGAAGCTGTAAGCATGAGAGATTTTGTCGGAGGAAAAGGAGCAGCTGAAAGCTGTGGTTTTTGTGGGAGCAAAGCTGGCGTGTGGCGTTTTGTACCAGTCTTCTAAACCCGCAATGTTTGAAGACAAACGGGAAAAGTTATCGGTGTTTCATTAAAAGGTAAACGGATGAATTTATTCCATTCAGCCCTCTGACAAAATTGCAGCTAGTACCTAATGAGCACTTCACAAATTTGTTTTAAAACTTGCATTTAAACCCACTCGGGTTTCCTTGCACCAGCCGTTCTTTATGTAAATATGTGGTGTTTCGTAAATGCGGCTCTGAGTTCCATATATTTGATTCTAAATTAGTTTCCGGAGAACTGCCATAAAACGTAAGTAAATTTGGCATACTTTTCTCGAGCTTCTTGAGGTCTTCGTTGAGTAAGCGTGAATCATGAATAAGACACTTCGCCCTAAGTCTTCAATCAACGATATGGTGAAGTTCGTAGAGTAACAGGTGACAGATGCGCGAAGAGATAATTTGTCAAAGCCATGTGCAGCGCAGACTTCTCTGAACTGTAAAACATATCTGAGGACAGAACAATCCCGTGATAAGATCCAACAAAACTGATGGCAGTACACGTAAGCTGTTGCATCAATTACTACCGCACCAGTCGTAAACTTGAAGTCGACATCGTAAGTATACTCTTATCGTTAGTCGTGGTAACCTACTGCGCAAAACTAGAGGTAGATTTATTTCTAGAGGAAGTTTCCATCTTACCGACTGAAGTCTGTGGTAGGCTACTGAAGTAAATGGTAGGTGGTAAGGTTTTAAGCTCGCTGCACAAAAATTCGTATTCCAAATTCCCGGAGGTCGTGGATTCTCAGTGATGTGCGAATGTTCCTCCTGCCAGAAAAGAATGCAACTTCTTGGCAGATTAAAGCCCTCTGTCGGACTGGGGCTCATACGTGGAACATTGATTTCCTTGGGCGGTAATATTGAGTTGATTTCCTTGGGCGGTAATATTGAGTGAGCTAGTACCTAGACAACTAAAAACTAGGGTTACCAGATTAAATTACCGAACATTGCCTGGCAATGCTGAGCTGGGGATGAACAGTTATATACTTAATAAACATTAAAAATTACGTATTATTGCTAGTCACGGCTTTGATTTTTGCCACCTTTAGTTTTTGGTAAGTCTTCGGATGATGCGAACTTCAGATTAAAACGGATGTACAATTCTGCTTTTATCGCAGCGACGCTAAATTTTTCTTGCGTCAGACTAGAAATGATTCATGTAACTGACGACTCTTTCCACATAGGCTTTGCTCCATGGACCTGCCATTATCCTTTCAATAATTTTAATTCAAGTACAGGCATACGGTTAAGTCAAAAAGCAAAACCGTTAAACTCTGAAGTAGAACTGATTAACCGCTGCACAGAGTAGACTGGCGGGAGCGGGCGCGGCAGCCGAACGCAGAAAGAGGTGGACGACGATCAAGCAAGATCGCTTGCGGCAGCGCACCAAATGTATGTTGATTTGGTTTTGCAGATCAATAAATTATATGAATGGAATTCTGAAAATCCCGAACAGTTCAATGAAGAGCCAAACATCTGGCAACCCAGCTCAAGACACCCCTTAACACCTTCAGTTCTATTGATCTGATAGAATTTAATTTTCCAAGAGATATGAGGCAACTTTATCCCCGATAAGGATAGAAGCTGAAGCAATGATAAAAATTTGTGCTTCAGCTTCTATCCTTAACGAAGATACTCACGTCTTCATGAAAACGTAATTCCATCAGATCAGTAGCTCGCTTATGTCTGAGGTACAGGCAGGATTTCTCCATAATGTACAAAGCTGCCGAATATTCCAGTGTCTCTGCAATACTGAAGATTTAAAAAGGGAAAAGTGGGCTGAAGGTGTGAATTGAAGTTTTAGGGAGAGCATTGAACTGGGGTAGTTAGCGCTGGTGTGGTAGCCACAATGCTACAGTGTTGTGGAGATCAGCACATCTGCCTAGTAAGCGGAAGACCGGGGTTCGTCCCGGGCGTGGCACAGATTTTAAATTCATTGCTTCATCTTCTATCCTTATCGAAGCTAGAGTTCTATCAATAGTTCTTCCAGCTGCGGTGATCCCAACTGCGCGCAGATAGAAACTTTCCCCTGCTGTTGAAGCGGTAAACAGCGTGCGCGGTCACTTTGCGAAGTGGGTCAACTGCACGTGGTGTTCAGTTTTTGATTAAAATGCGCGCAGAGGAATATCCAGAGACTGACTGCTAAGCTAGACCAGACATAGGTTCTGCTTGACAGAATACTCATACCCATAATGAGGATCTCGAGATGATGGTTAGACATAAACTATTTTCATTCTTTATAAGGGACGCTTTTTTAAAAATCTGGCAACATCTAACTGTACTGTGGACGTGAATTTCAAAATATGTGATTGACGGTTGAGACGTAAAATTCACATTGTCACAAGCCTGTACTATTCCAGTTAATACTTTTTAGTACGTAACTGTTTCATTAGGCAACAAAATAAAAAGGGATCTAGTTAGTATTATTTGAAACATAAATTGTAAATAGCTCATAAAGGTGGCAGCATAATTGCTTTTAGTTGAAAAGCACACTATATTAGTCGTTTGTGATATTTTATATTTTAAATAATTTACTAAAACCCACCATTTTTTATAATGGCGGCAAAATAGACCTTCTGGGCTGATCTTTTAATACTACAAACATGTAAACAACAAATAGTCCATTAGAGGCAACTGCTTTACATATTAAAGATAACTCGCGTAATTTAGTAAAAATAGACTAAATTCAGAATGTAAAACGAAAAGCCATCAGTGGATTCATTGATACGACATAATTGTTAAACAGAATGTGGCTTGAAGAATCGTTTAAGCAAATACGTGATTTACATGCTCCTCGCCCCTCTATTGTCCCGAAATTTTTCTTCCAGTAACCATCAGCTTACGGCCTCTTTAACTTGTCATACGCTCTACTGGAAGTCTAAAGTCCCTTTCTAAATACTAGTCACGTATCAGTAGGAGATGGCACATTCGAAGAAAGTGACTAATAAGCGCTACCAGTAGTTCGGTGCAAACATTACCAATGCAAATAGCATTCGCGCGCAGTCGAACTGTTTATAACACAGCTCATAGTGCGTAGTAGACTTGTTTCCTCAGGTAATGCTGAACCTGATCTCGCGTAATTGGGCAAACGGTAAACCTTTTCCTGTGCAATCGGTACCCACCCATCGCGCTTACCACTCCTGGAACAGGTTATTGAGAGAAAAGCTTTAGCGACGGCGTAAGGATTTTTTTCCATTGTGGAATGGGTGATTCCCACTGAAAGTCAGCAATGTATATAGCGCCTCCGTTGAACCAAGCGGTTTTTTCGCATGCGCGCAGTTCAAATCTTCGGCACCAAGAATAAATAAATAAATAGCGATGTATCGAGCCGATGGTTGTCTCCTCATAAAGTTAAAAACATAAAAACGTAGTAAAGATATTTTCCAGTTAATGGAAATACTGTTGACATAGTCGCTAAGATGGAAATGAGATGCGATCAACATGTACGTGTTCAGGGAATTGGCGTCAGCGTTAACCTTGGCTAAAACCTGTTCGCCAAACTTCTTACGTAACGCTATGCCTGGAGAAATTTTTTTTTCTAGAAACTGCGATTTATAAAGGTGTAAGTTAAATTCATGCAGGTCTGTTGCTTCGCTCCATTTGAAGCACTGGTGCATGTTGCCCAACGGAGCAGTCAACACGAATGGAATGGTCTGGGGTAGGCATCGTGAGAATCCAATCCAGGGAGTTCTTGGGCAAGGCTGAGGCGTTTCTTCGAAGTAATGGATTAATGGTCTAATCATATGACGCCGGTGTGGCGCAATTAGCACTCAAGGCGAGTAAAAGAGAAGTAACATTTACAAAGCTGTAACGGCGTATTATGAAAAGCCTCAACAGCTAACTACTGTTCTTATTCTAATCACACACTATTTCTGGGCAGCAGCTTTGACACTGTCCCCTGGTTTCCGGCTATTGCTTGCCATACAATGTATTCCAGTTTTCTATGTGCCATCTGATATTAAGCGGGTGCGCTGAAAAGTAATGCGTCAGAATTTGTGAAAACTCAGCTTTTTAAATATAAATTAATATTCCATATCTTGATTCATGTTGACACATTTATCAAGTCACCCTGGCGACGAACGCATTGTTCCCAACGAGACCAGGTGATTGATTCTTTCACTGTAGAAAGTTTGACAGTCGTAACCTCAGCTCTGCTTGCACCGCTGCGCCACTATCAAAGTGAGGTCCTCGAAGGTTTTGCCTTGGAAAGAGATGAAAATCGGACCGGACCAAGTCGGGACTGTATGGAGGATAATAGATAGCAGTCAACATAAGGCGTCGGATTGTTGCAGATGTTCGTGTGGGGTCTGGCAGTGTCACGCTGAAAGTACGGGTGCTCCATGTTGATACTCTTTAAGTTCTAAATTCATTACAGCACTCTTTCTCACGGACAGTTAAGTCAAACACCGCCACGTTACACGCTAAAATTTACATAAATTTGGAGGCTTTTCAGCACATCCTCGTATATAATGGTCACTGGACTCTACCGGACGAGGTTAAGCAGGGATTTGACAACGAAATCCTTCGTAAGGAAGGCCATCCAGGTTTAGGGATTTTTCTGCTTTCCTTGAATTGTTTCAGGCAATTACTGCGTGAAAGGAAACGACCGATTTCAATCACAGCATTTCCTAATACGAGCTTGAGCTCTTCGTCATCGACGGGATATGAAACTAAAATCGATACTTTTTCATTTAACTCTAAGAACTGCCTACAGCTTTGATTATAGAGCTGCAAAAAATATTCTTTAGCGTGTGCCTTCTTTTCGTAAGAAGTTTGGCGTTTCGGTAAAATACAGGCTGTAAGTGATTTAATTGAGTTTTCCGAAAGAAACTAAGTTTGTTACCTTGTCCGCTCCTGAACATAAGCACGATGTTCAGCTCTGCGACAGTGTGTGAAGAGCAGTATGTTCCATGCACAGTGTGTGGCTCTACGGAATTATGGACGGCTTCTGTAACTCTTCCCGTAGTTATTGTGTCCTTGGGCTTCGGAAACATTACGTGTAGTTGTTCCCAGGAGAAAATAATCTGAATTAATCAGCGAGTAGCATTGTGCCAAGTCTAAAGTCAGTGAGGGGATTAAATTTGCGATTAACTAAGAGCATATTGCTCCCCATTGTTCCAACGGCAGCAGGCAGCCAGAGGCGTATAGGAAAGAATGTTACGGAAACGGAACTTGATAAGGTTACCGTTGTCAGTTAATGGGTTCAAATTATTCAGGGGCCAAAGTGGGTAGTTTGGCTTGGGTATGGCTGTACGTCCACGTCAGTGTGTGTTGCTCGCAGCATGTATGTAGGCCACGGTGGGCGTGTTGTGTAGCAGTCTGGCTGGGGTCACGATCCACGACACTACTGCGCGCTCCGGGAAGTTCGCAGACCCGCAACCGAGGCGTTCTCGCTGTTAGAGGTGGCTGCTGGCGACAGGACAATGTTAGCTGTACCTTCATCAAAATAACAAAGCAATTGAGGCTGGCATGGGAGTAGTCCATGATGTCGGTTAGCTTTTGTCTGCGCGCACAATATGCCGCTGCGGAGGCAGCAGCAGCTGGCAGGTTGTTCTCTTGAATGCCTTCATACCCTTCCCATCAACGTGCAGTATTGTTTCCTTAGCCCGGTGGTAATAGTTAAATCACCTTTCGCTGCACTTCGGCAAGTAGTTTAAGATAGTGTCGTGTAAAATCACACCCCGCGGAATCACCGAAAACGAATTGGTCGTAAACTACCGAAAGCAATGACAAAATAGCAGACAAGACAAAGCTGATTCTGATAAGTTTTTATGGTAGTTGTCCTGTAAGGAACTAGCTCAGAATAACCTATTCTGATCCGGCTGTAGTATGATTTGAGTCTGGTAATGGCAGTTAGCACCAGTTGCTAGATAACAAACTTCAGGTCCTTCTATCTTTCCGAAGAGATCTTAAGCCGGGACTATTCCCGGCCGTTTATTATTAATCACACGAAGTACACAATAACAACGTAGCAAAGTGAAATAGCTAAATACATTGGTGAGTGTAGCGCAGACGAGCGTACCACCGCCCAACTAGTAGACAAATCTTCAAAAATATAACCTTCATCTTGCCCCGGCAATCAGATGTCAATTCATTGTTTAAAGAAACCGAGAACATGTAATGAGTATTGACTGTTAACCATTAGTCATGAAATGTCGACACTTTCATCATTTGCCGCAAAACGAAAGATCCGCATTCAAATCGTCACAGTAAGAGGAAAATGTCAAACTTAATGTTGATACATCAACGGGCGCTGATAACCTCGTTGTTGTGCGCCCTAAAACACTAATAATCATCATTGATACATCAAATTACTTTTCAACTAGTAAGTCGTGGTAAATAGGTACGACCTTACATAGTAAACTTGGGTTGCATTCCAGTCTTTCGTTAAACCCCGTCACTCTAGAGGATGGTGAGTTTTGAAATATTCCCCAAAAGCCCCACGACAATGAAAAGGAGACGAGGTACTGGCGGAATTAAAGCTATGAGGACGGGTCGTGAGTCGTGCTTGGGTAGCTGTCGGTAGAGCAGTTGGCCACGAAAGGCAAAGGTACCGAGTTCGAGTCTCGGTCCGGCACACAGTTTCAATATGCGAGGAAGTTTGTCAGCGCACAGTCCGCTGCAGACTGAAAATTTCATTCTGTCCCACAGAGGAATCACCGAAGTGTAGACTAAGTACAATGAATCCTTCTGCCATAAATTTAGCTGTGCATCTAAGCAAGCATGTGAGTGCGTGTCCAAAAGTTAAATAATTGGTGAATAGCTGCAGATCGGGATTCTATGAACACTCCTACAGTTCTGACTGGACGGTAAACCTTCATCTCCCTTCCTTGCTAAAGTTCTGATCTGTGGTATACTACGCATACTTCAGTGTGACAGTGAGCCGCAAGCGTTAACCAACGAGATCGAGGACCAGGGAGGGAGGTGACACAGCTCCACATCCCTCTAGCGCGGCTGGCTGACACACCACAGGGATTTCTGCTCCTGCAAAAGCAGAGCTGATCCGCGATGACAGTTCTCACCGACCTTTCTTGGGCTAATGAATCTTAATCAGACCCCGTGATGGACCTGGAGAAGCATCTTCACTCGTTTCAAAATAAGAATGGGCGACACGACGCAAATCAAAGCCGAGTACGCAAGGAATTCGGGAATGGCTGCAGCAGGTGCTTGCTATAGTTTGCATCTACAGTATCTCCAGGCATGTAGCGATGCGTTTCTTCCACGCTAATTACGTGAAATGGATCAGAAAATAGTTTGCACTGATATGAAGTACCCTCCGTCATATACTGTAGTTACTTGCTGAATATTAAGTACTATGGCTAGTGGGGAAGTGCCGGACTACAAATGCAAAAAAACGTTCAGTCACCGCTTCCTCGGCATCTGGTGATATGTATGGGGAAATGTAAAGCAGTTTCGTGGTTTGAACTTCCTGTAACTGGATGGTTCAGTCAGTACAAAAGTTGGAGGAAGGCAAGAACATTCCACCTGAAACAGACCATGTCTGTGGGGTTGATGCCAACATTGCTTACAGCTTTATATGTTGTTTGTAAAGGATTTGTCTCATAGATGTTTGGGGTGAAGCTTGTACTTCATTGAGACTGCCTCTTGCTGGTGACAGTTTGCTGTGGATGATGACCTGCAAGCGTAAGGCAGGCACGTCGCATGTGACAGTGATGTGTCCCTTCCGGGTTCGTTCGCCTGATCTCAGGTGAGGCTGTTCGGCCTCGCGAGACTGCGCCGAGCAGCCAAACACAGCCCGCGGCGGCGTTGTCAGACTCACGAGCCATCCGGCAACGTGAGCCCGCTTGCGCTTCCCGCCTTTGGGAACGCGCCGAGTGCGGTTGCTGCAGGTCTGGCCACCCACCTGCTCTACGAGCGTGTGGAGAGCTAGTGAGCCTCTCGGCACGAGCCACCTGTCAGTTTTTCCAGAGAGCACAAAGGGCCGCGTGGGCTCAGTGGGGACGGCACTTTGCTTGCGCAGTGGGGCGTACAGATATTCAGGCGAGGCTCTTAACCCCCATTCGCGAGCATGTTGCTGACAGGTGTGGACGTTAAACTTACCGAAAATGTCATTTTTAATTTTTTTGAGCTCATGGACAAGAAGTTCCCAAAGTTTCAATGATGAAAAATAAATGCATGGCGCAACCTTCCTGTCACGCCCACTTTTGACGCAACACTCCAATACTAGCTCGGTGAACGAAGATTTCGTGGATTACATTTACAAGGAGAGGCTGTCAAATGGTATCCTGAATTCTGTCAAGCCCACTTACAGGTTTCTGGCCGACCCTGAACTAAAGTATATTCATGGCAGAATCCAGAATCTGTCTAAATTCACTCATACGGAAACGGTGCCCTTAAACCACGTTTTCATCTGTTACAGTTGTCAGAATTGTAACTTACGATGCAGTTCTTGTATTTGATGATTGTAACCTAGGGAGGATGACGGTATTGGCGAGAATGGGCTTTAAGATAGGTAGTTTCACTCAAGCCGCCTTGAGAGATTCACAGCGCCTCTCTGCAGCTGTGAGGTCAGCTGAAAACCTGCTAAAACCAGAAGAGAAGCCATGACGGGAAAGAGGACACAGAGTATAAATCTAGGGCCTTCTGAAGAGGTGACATAACGAAAAAGCATTCACTTCAAATACGATTTTCTGAAAATCGTACTGCAAAGTTTATATACCTTTTCCTCAAAATCTATAAAGCTATAATTATGAAATTTTGTACACGTACTTCTATAAACCCTATAAATCTCTCCTCAATAACAAATTTTCAAATTCTGAGTGTACTCGTAGTTATGGGGCAAAGTGAAATTTTCTCGAATTTTTATATTTACAGAATTATAACTAAAAATTATTAAAATCCTCATCTCCTATATTCAAAAAGCAAAGACAAGCTTACTGTATGCAAAGAGATTAAACAGGAAATTTTGTGGAAATCTCTTGAATAGTTTAAGAAAGTGTTATTTTTCAAAATGTTTAAATTCCATAAAGTTAAAGGTATGTAATGCAAGAAACTTAACAGGAAGAGTTTTTCATGTAATGCTTGTTACAATATTATTTTTTATCTTCTGGATTTGATGCGTCTTTCAAATAGTTCTTTATGGTTTCCTTAAAGACTGGCATTAATCAAAATACTCGCAAATTTGTACACCGGTGCGGGATAAATAGTTCAGATGGCTGTGAGCACTATGGGACTTAACAGCTATGGTCATCAGTCCCCTAGAACTTTGAACTACTTAAACCTAACTAACCTAAGGACATCACACAACACCCAGTCATCACGAGGCAGAGAGGTGCGGGATACTTCCAAATCGCACAGCTATTAGAGAATAAAGTAACGTGAAAACTAAAGTGCCTCAAATGCCATAAATTCTGACAATTAACTCCGGATCATTTGTTGCTTGAGTGTCTGATCACCTGGATGAGTCCTTAGCCAGACCAGTATCGTACCAGCCAGGAAAATGCACACATTCACCTGTTGCCAAATAAACGATTATAGTGTAAAGTGAAAACCGGCACACCACAGCAAGCTGAGTAAGGGAAGACAAACAACCCCTACAAAAATATTGCTGACCAATTTACCAAATGATAGTGAAACAATTTGAAACAGGATTCACCTCATACACTTGAAGACTTGTGTTCGCTTTGTGAAATACTGATAATCGTTAGTGCACACTTCGGTTTTATGTTGTGTAAAATAACGCTTTCAAAGTTGAGTTAGTTTCTATTAAATTACATGGTATTCTCGAATCTTCGGAAGAATCTTTCAAATTTTATAGTTCTGTGAATTAAAATTTCTTGGAGGATTGTGTTGAAGCGATGTGCAAAGAACTGCTTTAAATATTAAGGTTTGGTATATTTTATTAAGATTGGAGGTATCTGCTAAGCTAAAATTCATCGTGACGGCACGTTAGTTTTGTCGTGGAGGGGAGGGAGGGGATCGCAACAATGACTCCCTGAATCGAATCCCTGGATCTGTTGCTGCCTCTACATTTCAGATTGATGCTGGTAAGGTTAAAGTCCACTGTCAAAGTTCGTGAATCATCGAATTTGTTAAAGTAGCATACAAAAAGATATTCCTGATACGTCAAGAGCTCACGGTCTGTCACTTCTGAGATTGCGACAGAGCAAGTTGCTGCAATGGTTGTCAATCAGGATGCTTACTCTGAAGTCGGGCTCAGATCGCTGTCTAACTGCATGTTAGGTGCCCGTGTTTTCCGTGATGCTACTAGAGCCCTCGCTCTCCAGTCTAAACATCAAAAGGGCACTTGCATTTAGTTCAATTCGGGCTGATGTTGCGTGTCCACCTAATCGACAGCATGTTAAAATCTTTATTTTCTCCCTCCCTCTGCTACGGGTGGAGCGTGGAGGTCATAACTCTTTTAATAGCAGTTTACAGTAAGATGTATGGGCGAGCATTTTTCAGAGCTACAGCTAGAGATAAGATTTTTTTCTCACTGAATCTGTCCTTAAAACCTCTTGATTGCCTAACGAGCTTTGAGCGTCTTAGAGTGCTCAAAGTATACATATTGCTGCAACACTGACCGTTAGCGATGATTTCGTGTGAACATTCCATGTGTATTAATCAGATTCAGACCCATAGATTTAAATTTCCAGTCTAATTTGAATGAGCTTTGTATATATTTTCCTCTATAAACATAAGGTAAAGCTGCCAACCCGAAGGTTGAACAAATGTGACGCGATGACAAGGGATGGTAAAATAACAATATTTACAAAATATTGTCAGTTACGACATCGATGTTTCAATATCGACATTAGATTTTTACAAAAAGGCTATTCACTAACGTTCAATTTTTCATTTACACGAATCTTTCCGAACGTAACTCATCAGTGCAGTTGTTGAAAGACCAGAAACAGCATTTGGAAGTAGTCACACATCGTGTTTTGTCCATATGTTATATTTGACAGCAAAAATACTTATTGGAAACTGACAAACTGCCAGAGTTACTGCTGTGACTGATGTGGTTTAAACAAATTGACGAGCTAAGAATCAGACCTCACACTAATAAAGTATCCAACAGATGGAATTCAACGTTCTCTAAGATTGTGTTTTGCAACTGTATCCAGTGGTTCATTGTCATGCTAACAATCACCGAAATTCAGCGGCCAGTAAAAGCAGCTACTCATAAATTTGCGTAGAAAAGTACATTGCAAGCAGTAGTGCTAATAATTGCTATGAATTTCAAACACCTGGCATGCATGCAACAGACTACTAGAGAGATTATGAAGAGTAATATAACAAATGAAAAGTATTGCTATCATTTGAGCATGTTAATATGTTAGCTACATCAACGTTGCTCTGTATTAAATTCAAAAACAGTTCCAAATATTATAGCATGTTCGAAGGCAATCAAAACGACTAAGGGTTTGCTTGCAGCTGTTGAAACAGTCAGAATGGGCAACACCTGGATGCATTACGGGAAAACAGGTAAACCAAATTAGTTATAAGCTAACGTTTTAAAGCAGCACAAAAGAATTGCGAACTAGACCAGAAAAGGACCTAAATTAACAGTTGTTACGAGAAATATGTTATAGAGCTTCAAGAAGTTGGATTAGAACAACATAATCACGTCATCGGTACTAACTGTAAATTAGTTTGCATTTCTGTATTCATGTACTGATATTCATATTAGACATTTAAATGTTGCTCTCTAAGCCATTATATAAATTAAGCATTTAACCTAGTGTCCCCCACCCCCGTAGCTGAGTGGTCAGCTCGACAGAATTTCAATCCTAAGGGCCCGGGTTCGATTCCCAGCTGGGTCGGAGATTTTCTCCGCTCAGGGACTGGGTGTTACCATTATTTCATCCCCATCGACGCGCAAGTCGCCGAAGTGGCGTCAAATCGAAAGACTTTCACCCGGCGAACGGTCTACCCGACGGGAGGCCCTAGTCACACATCATTTATATTTAACTTAGATGTTAAAAACATTATTTTGGAGTCTTACCGGCTAGCTGTTTAGAAATTGATGAAATCAGCGTGGATGATTTGCAATCAGACAGCGCCAGTTCGAACCGGCTTACCCAGCCGGTTATAGAGAAAATACGCATGAAAGGAATGTTGCTGATTGGAGCAAAAATCTTTCATACTGCTAGAACAGATAATGCGTTATATTCCACTCAGATAGGTTCCATCAGCGCAATAAGATAGCAAATAGTAGGTATCGGGTAAGAATAGGACTGGATTTAATTACTCGAAAGGTGCGCGATGACGTAAGTAAAAACTAACACTGGAGCATTGCGTTGTAGTCTGAAGTCAGTGTAGCCGACGGCAGATAATTACAGAATTCTATTGGCTTGGTCAGCAAACTGATGGAATTATCTGCGTGTGAATGACTAGTCTGCGAAAAAGTGCTGTAATTAATGACGGCTAAATAGCGGCGTAAGCTTGCCTTAATCACTTGCATCGTGCCGCAAAATACGTGTTGCCGGAAGGTCCTTCTGTTAGGTTTTATCCTTGGCGTGTTCCCCATAAAACAAAAGACGTGCGAAAATACGATGTAATAGCAAGGTCCGCGTCCTGTGGGTACGGCCCCAAGGCGGCGCGGTGAGCATGGAGGGTATTGTTTTAGTTGTCACGGAAAGCCGCTCTGTACGTCGTTGCGTGTCGCGTTTGTCGGTCCGACCTGTACAAAAGCGCGTTTCGTTCCTTTCGGAGCTCTGTGCATCGTTGCGTCGACTGTCGGGCAGTTCGTATCAGAAGCATGGTCCTGGGTAAACGAGATACGCCTATCTCCTAAGAGTCTCTTCACAGGTAGCTCTCGTTTCGGAGATAACCGTACAGGTATGTTTTGTAACGGTGCCTTTTGAGGGAACTGGAAGAGAAACTGAGATAAGCCGCACTGAATTGCTCCTGAGAGCATTTCTAACTGAACTGCATCTGTGGGAAGGTTTTTAATACTAAATCATTTGCGGCTAGCACGTAAGAAATTTTGATTTAGCTTTCTGTGGGATTTACATTGCTATTTAACGGATTTCAGACACTGCATTTCTATAAACATTCATGGTGCATTTGTTGACGTGCTTCGAATTCCACAACTAAAAACTCTGTAATCCGTAAATCGCGGCATTGCCTGTCTCGACTTTGTACGTGAGAAATTCATCGAATGACTCACCACTATTACGTCTGGTCCTGGTAGCTGAGTGGCCAGCGCGACGGAATGTCAATCCTAAGGGCCCGGGTTCGATCCCGGCTGGGTCGGAGATTTTCTCCGCTCAGGGACTGGCTGTTGTCCTAAGTATTTCATCCCCATGGACGCGCAAGTCGCCGAAGTGGCGTCGAATCCGGCGAACGGTCTACCCGACGGGAGGCCCTAGTCACACAACATATTTTATTACTATTACGGCATCGCCAGTATGCTGTGTATTATAAAATGCGTACGGGTTGGGAAAATTTGACGGCAGTCTATAGTTCGTAGGACGCGGGAGAGAACTGCCAACAGCAAAATAAATTTCTGTATACCATCGCGATCTCTGAAGAGGATTGTTTATCAGGCATTCCATAGAACCTGGTCGGTGCAATAGTTAAGTCTGTTTTCCTAGGCAGAGTTCAAGGCTAGAATGTTTAAATATTGACATCGTAAACAGTCCATATACGAAACTAGGATCTTCAGTGAAGTAAAACACGTTTAGACAGAATGAATTCCCGGACCGAAAGTGCTATTCTTTACACAATCATCGAATATTCCAGAATATGCAACCATTATAAATTTAAATAAACCTTCCAGAAAAACTAAATATTTACTTGTTATCGGGTTTGAACTGGCGACCCGCAGTACAGCTCGTGGCAATATATTACGATCATCATGTAAATAAATCTGCACTGGCACTTCAGCGTGAGATGTCACTCCTTGATGACATAGCACAACATGAATAAAGACTCGCACTAATACGAAATTGTAGTTTGGTCTACGCAGATTGTCATCTTCTTGGCTGTTTTTTACCTATAATGTAAGCGTTACGTAAGATTCCTGCAATCCATCAGCCAGTTCGGACTCGCATAGTTTTCGAGCTAATCTTGCAATGCGTTAATCTATTGTGTGGCAATCTCGCACGTCAGCCCACATGTCAAGTTTGCCATGCGACATAGTACCGTCAAACTGTGCAATTGCATTTATGTGCGTGAAAGTTGCGCCTTAAAGCGTTAAGTTTCGTGGAATTATTTTACTGTAGCTGTTAGGTTTGCGTGAAAGTGTCTAGGGAAGAAAATGTTGAGTTTTCCATAGGGCCAACAGTTCAGAACGTAAACGAATTCCTGGTGCTCGGAGGTTGTTCACACATCTCTACCATAGATTCTGAGCTACTCATCCTAGACTGTAAACGTCAGTCATGTGGTCAGTGGTTTTAGGCTTTAGTGTAAGTGAGTTTACGGAAAAAAAAGTAAATGCGATATCGCAACGCATACATTCCAAACTAGGTTTTCTGTACTCCGGGATTAGTGTCCAATTACGAATAGCACTAATACGTACATAGCAAGATAAATTTAAAAAAGTTAATTTGACCAGTAGCAATGTCGACGACGTTGACAAACTTTAAATGAAAATACATTCATTCTGAACGGAAAGCAGGCGCCTTATTTTACCTTGCAGGAAGTGCTGGAAACCCAGTCTACCTTAGCGGGCAACGTTTTCTGGGCGTGCGTCAGAGGACCACGCGATTGCGTGACGTAGTTGTGCGCTCCCCCTCCTGTTACGGTAGAACGCCAGGTACCGTGGAAATATTCCCACATGATCGCAACAAGTACTCCCACAGATGGTGTTATTACAGCAATTTCTTACGAATTATTTAAAGTGCACATTTAAACTGCTAGAACCATTCTCGTAAACAGTCGATGCAATTTCTGTTAGTTTGGAGGGCAGTAAAAGCACAAAGCACCGTCTATTCACAATGATGTCAGGCTCCTACTTATTCAGATTTTTCTGTATAAACCTTAAAGCAAAACTGGTGCATAATTCGTTTGTTTGCATTAAGTTTATGGAACATTAGTTTCGGTCTAGCAGCTAAGTGTCTAAGCCCTTCAATAGCAGGGAGAAGCATTTCGCAGAAATAGATCTGAAGCAGATAAAAGTGGAGCATACTGGATATGCAGTGTTAATTGGGAGAAGTGGGAAATTTTCGCGCACAAACGTAGCGACCAGTAAAGCCACAAAGGAATTAGACATTAGCTGACGGTACGCTTTGATTTATATCAATAGAGCAAGTTGAAAATTTGTGCCAGACCAGGATTCAAACCCGGGTCTCCTGCTTATCACAGATGCGCTGACCACTATGCCATCTGGACACAATGGTTGCCATTTGGACACAGTGGTCGCAACAGCAGGGACTAATATAGCACGCCTCTCTGCCTAGTAAGCAAGAGACGTGGGTTCGAATCCTGGTCCTTCACGAATTTTCAACTTGCCAAATTGATATAAATGAATACCCTGGCAACGAATATCTGTAATTCCATTGTCTTGATTCATAGTGCCTGCAGGATCAAAATCTGTTTCAAACATGCCCGAAAGAACCCACCACATTATCTGACATTAAATGTACACGAAAAACTAATTAGCAGGTCTGAAAAACACTATCATCTTTGCATAGTTACACAGTATATACGGACACTGCTATTGAGCATTTTCTATCAGGAATGTTCATTTGAGTATGGTGGTTCCTGGTTACTCGCTGTAGGTCACAGCTCGGAACACGGGGCGAGGAGCAGCTAGGTATAGTAGTAACAGTTCAGTAGAAATACACTGTGATCAAAGTATCCGGACACCTGGCGAAAAGACTTAAGTTCGTGGCGCCCTCTATGGGTAATGGTGGAATTCGTTATGGTGTTGGCCCACCCTTAGCCGCGATGACAGCTTCCACTCTCGCAGGCATACGTTTCATCAGGTGCTGGAAGGTTTCTTGGGGAATGGCACGACTCTGTGCAGGCCAGTTAATTACAGGGTTATTGTCGTGTAACCACTCCGTCACAGGCCAGCGTCATGAACGGATGCTCGATCGTGTTGAAATATGCATTCGCCATCCGCGAATTGCTCTTAAACAGTGGGAAGCGAGAAGGTGCTTAAAACATCAAGGCAGGCATGTGGTGTGATAGTGCTATGCAAAAGGGGTGCAAGCCCCCTCCATGAGAAACACAACCACACCATAACACTACCGCATCGTAATTTTACTGTTGGCGCTACACACGGTAGCAGATTACATTAGCCGGGCATTCGCCATACCGACACCCTGCCATCGGATCGCCACATTTTGTATCTTGATTCGTGACTTTACATAAAATACCTATTTGCTCAATCGTGGGTCGGCTCTAGGAAGGCTACTCACCACCTCTCCCCCCGCGTCTAAACTTCGCGCCATCAGAGATTGCCACCATGTGGCGTTCTTCCCTATGCCTCTCCAAGCCGTCTTCGTGTTGGCCATATTAGTTTGACCCATGGCTTTTTACTTCGCAACGAGCTGCCCCTTTGTTGTTCCGGAGCTCCCCTCATGGTGATCAATGTGATATATTCTTGCTGGACTGTCCCCGCCTTTCGGCACTTCGCAGTAAATATGACCGCACGCCTTCCTTGTCTCAGGTGCAAGCGTGCAATACTCGCATGGTCTTTTTTTCCGCGAAAGTTATTTGTCCTCTTGGGTATACGTTCTTGAAATTTCCTCTGGAATTTGAGTCCCTCAATTAGGAAGGCGTTAGTTATGGATGCCTTGAAATTGACTAAACACCGGGCTGATTCTCCCCGCCTCTTGCCTATATTTCGTCTGGTCTATTGCAATGTTTTGGTTCCCCTTCTCTTGTCTTCTTCCCGTGGTTGTCCCCGTCGTATCGTGATGGCATGGTGCGGGAGGCGGCGCTGATGCCATACCGCGAGTAACGTTTCTGGGGCCCTACTGCTCTCCCCATTTCCACCCCAACCCCCTCCTATTCTTTCCTTTTCGTGCTGCCGAGACGTCCCTTTTCCCTATGTTTGCACGTTATCCCGCCATCTTGACTGGACTGTGCTGCTTGTATTCTTCCTCCCTTGATTTATGCCATCTATAATGATATAGTCCCCCCCCCCCCCCTCCCAATCAACGAAGTGCAACCCGGCAAAGGCGCCAATTCACACGCTGACCGGATCTGCTACCAACAACAAATCCGATTCGTGAGTCCACAGGTAGAACCGTAAAGCTTAGACTCCCCTTCGGATTGTAATGCTGAATCTGCACCTTCATGGCGTCACCGAATAGTTTTCGAACAACCTTAGACGGTACGAGCATACCTATCCATTTTTCGTGAGGGTTTCACATTTGTGAAACTGCGGTTTTGCCACTATGGCAGTATTAACATTGAAAAGCGCTAGCACAGTTACTGGAATGGAAACGTGTGGTGTAGTCTTTACGAGAGGAGGCTTGACAGAGGACTTGGTTCGTCTACGACAAAAAATAAGATTTTGTACAAGTTTCCGTGGCAGCGCCTGAAATAGCCGGCGCTCCAGTCACGTTGTAGCACCGGCAGCCTTTAGCGCTGGGCTGTAGTGCCATGCGCAGTTTACGGAGTGCAGTTTTGCCGCAGATCTGCCGTGCGGGCAGGAGCGGTTCCTCGGCGCCGGCTGCATAAGAACCGGCAGAGTCGGTGAGAGGCCCCGTTAGCGGGGCCGCCGCTCCTGTCCCGCTTTCTGCAGCCGCGGCCGTCCGCCACGAGGCGAGCGACAGCTGTGCTCTGCTCACATCCCACGCGCCACATTCTGCGGTTGCACGCGGCCGCCTAGCGTTCCACCGTTGCCTCGGTTGTCGGTGTAGGGCCCCCAGCTTAGCAGGTAACTCGAAGAATATAACTATTCAGGATATACTCTTGAAAATTTTGGCATGTCACAGGAGAGGAAAAACACGTCTATGTGGAAGTATAAAAATCTATATTCATAAGCGTCTAAGCCATCCCCGCCCTGTCAACACAATTTTTACTTCGTTTAAGCCGCTAGTACAAGTCTTAATTTCGTAAGTTTCTAAGTGACACCTGCGTTTACGTTACGCCATGTACGTATATATGCACAGAAAGACTAGTCAGACATTTATCTGCAGCCGTCGTTTTGATGAAATTTTAGATTTCAACAAGTTTCGGTGACTCGGTAAATTTTCAGGTCTAAATGGATAGACAGTAAATACATAAACTTACCAACCATGCAAAGTCAGAGGCAGATTAAAAACAAAACAAGAATAAAGGACAATACTATGTAAGTGAATTTACAGTAATCATCTGATATAAACAGATGCATCCATTGTCACCTAAAATAATTACATATAGTTTATCATAACAAAATAAAATTTCGGAGTAGGTATTAAAATCCTTGGAGAAGAAATAAAAACGTTGAGGTTCGCCGATGACATTGTAATTCTGTCAGACAGCAAAGGACCTGGAAGAGCAGTTGAACAGAATGGACAGTGTCTTGAAACGAGGATATAAGATGAACATCAACAAAAGCAAAACGAGGATAATGGAATCTAGTAGTTAACTCGGGTGATGCTGAGGAATTAGATTAGGGAATGACAATTAAAGTAGTAAATGAGTTTTGCTATTTGGGGAGCAAAATAACTGATGGTCGAAGTAGAGAAGATATAAAATGTAGACTGGCAATGGCAAGGAAAGCGTTTCTGAAGAGAAATTTGTTAACATCGAGTATAGATTTGTCAGGAAGTCGTTTCTGAAGGTATTTGAATGGAGTGTAGCCATGTATGGAAGTGAAACATGGACGATAAATAGTTTGGACAAGATGAGAATAGAAGCTTTCGAAATGTGGTGCTACAGAAGAAGGCTGAAGATTAGATGGGTGGATCACATAACTAATAAGGTTTTGAATAGAATTGGAGAGAAGTTTGTAGCACAACTTGACAAGAACAAGGAACCGGTTGGTAGGACATGTTCTGAGGCATCAAGGGATCACAAATTTAGCATTGGAGGGCAGCGTGGAGGGTAAAAATCGTAGAGGGAGACAGAGATGAATACACTAAGCAGATTCAGAAGGATGTAGGTTGCAGTCGGTACTGGGAGATGAAGAAGCTTGCACAGGATAGAGTAGCATAGAGAGCTGCATCAAACCAGTCTCAGGACTGAAGAAGACAAGACGACGACGACGTTGTACAATTCTACTTTTATTAATAAAATCATTAAGTATTCCAGGTTCAAAATTTGTCAGATACACTAAACTGCAAAATCCTGGAGTACCTACCAATCTACGAAAATAACAGTTGAAAAGGTAGAAGTATAAAAGAAACATCAAAAATAAACGAAAGAAATATGCCTCTATGTGCAAACAGTCCTTGAAGGACGGGATATCTAAATGTCAATATAGGTATAGCTGTCAAAATGACAGTAGAAATTTGTATTTCATTATGTAAGCGAACGACCAGTCCCGCAGACCATTCATTGCAAGGATGAACATACAAGAAATGTCTGTGTAATACGGTTTCATGAATTCACCTTGCAGTTCATGGCAAAGAGTGCATTAAATATAGCGCAAACGTAATCACGGTAGGCTGCATTTTTAGCCCAGGGGGCCTCCTGCTTCCCCCGAAGAACGGCTTGATCGGCCTTTCATCCTCACTCAGTTCCAAAATTGCCCTGTGTTGTAACTGTAGTAAATGTTTTACTGCTTCTGCTATTAGGCATCAGACTTATCGATTCCGTTGACCTCATACAGTGGGGGGGGGGGGGGGGGGCGTTGTTGGGTGCGGGTTGCCCCTTCAGCAGCATAAGATGAGGCGGGCCTAGAATTGTTCCCAGCTGTCTTCTACCCCCACTATACTATATTGTGTTCAGAGTTTCTCGAATTATTCTTTACAGCCATAAAGGTTCGGTCCCTTAAATATCCATAATCCGTCCGTAGAGCTACACTACAGATGTCACCAAAATAGACTTAAAGAGATGAGCGGGAGGTGACTGTCACGCTTAAGCCCTTACTTTACAGTGCCTTTCAGGTTATAGATCAGTGCCCTGTGAAGATAAATGCCGTGATCGTCAGAGAACCCTCTAAGATTTGCAAATGGAAAAGCATGGCTTAACATGCTCACTGAGGAGTCCGCGGAGACATGAGGCACAGTAGTATGATACAATGTAATCATCTCGTATCACCGTTAAAGTTGGAGTTGCACGTATGTCTTCTGCTATACATTGCGTCTCAGAAACTTAAGTCTTAAGATAATTTAAGAACACTCCTAAAAAGCGACATGAAATGTGACGATTGCGAAGTATCAGGAGAGAATGGGAGACTAATTTCTTGAAAGGGTTCTAGGAAACTGAAGTACATCTGTAAATGAAATTGTTATAGCAAAATAGGGGACAGTGTCGCTCATAATAATACGTGTTGGGATGCCAGTCATTAAGACAAGGCGTTTATCGAAACGTTTAGTTTCACGAAATTTCAATCGACAAGTCTCCATCGTTCGCGAAAATATCGATGCCTACCAACGTAGGGAGAAATAATCACCTTAATAAAATAAATCGGAGCCCACGCAGAGAGAATTTAATTCCCACGCGCTGAGTGAAACAGTCGAGAAATAGTTCGATGGTTAGGTAAACCATATGCCAGGTACGTGTCAATTGCAGAGTAGTTACGCAGATCTAGTAAGCGCAAACTAGACGATAATGCGAAAAATTCTGGGTTGCTTTCTCCCGTTTTTATACCTCTTATGGAATCATGATCTGATATAGAACGAATTGCTAGGATCGTAAGTCGGTATAGCCCTTGCAGAATTGTAACTCAAATGCTATGGGAACTCAACAATGGGAATCTTTGGAAGAAGGGTCTTGCGAAACTCTGTAGGGTACATTTAGAGAACCCGTACTGGAAGGAGGTTGTTACTGTTATCGTGCGACCATCGTGCCAGGGATCCTGACAATACCATAAGCGAGAATAGTGCGCGTACAGAGGCTTGCAGTAACTTTTCCCTCGCTCCGCACGCGAATTGAATACGACGGCAAATAGCTAGAAAACTTCAGATCTGGTCGTAGACATTAAGTAGGTTCTGAATCTCACTGCACATACACAAGAATAAGCGGAGCTAGTCTTAGTAGAGGACGTGAATCGGTGCATAAAAATTTTCAGATGGCTGCGTTAATGCAAATTCCTCGGAAATATGAGTGGGATTCGTTTAGCCTATGATCCTAGTTACGGGACGTTCGTCGTGCACTGTACAGTGAATTGCACGTAAGTTTTCGTGTTCAGTTTCACAGCTACTCGTATCACCACCTGTCTCGTTTCTTTGCGATCGCTTTTGATTTGACGTCTTGTGATTGTATGTTAGTCAAAGGCAACATATTCCGTTGGGAATATTGGACATAAGGTAATCTGGTTCAAATTCTGTGAAATTTCCGATGCATTCATTTATTTTGTTGCCTTAACCTCGGTCTAACACTTTTCTGGTTTCCCCAAGAACGGAAATGGTTCTGTGAAACAGTTTGGCTGTTGTGACACTCCCATTTGGGACATGACATACGTAACTCCTGGAGAAGATTCAGCACGAATTAGATTGTTCGTCATGGACCACTTGGCTTATCAAACTACCTTCGTGCATCGCGAAATCTCCTGCAACACTACAGACATAACGTGCGCCGTGATCATTTGAAACGTTTCTAGCTTTTCCTCGCGTAGTAAGCAGTGATTGCTGCACGTTACATTCTGTGACTGATAAGGCACAGACGAGCATGAAACTTAATTCGCTCCGCGATCACAAAACGTTAAAGAAAATTACGGTCACTTGACAATATCCAGGGTGCTAGTGTTGTCATTCCGGGACCTTCATGGTAGAATAGTAACCACCGAGCAAGGTGGCGCAGTGCTTATCACGCTGGATTCCCATTAGGAAGGACGATTGTTCAAAACCATCTCTTGTCATCTTTTCCTAATTAGCTAGACAAATGCTGTGATCGACCCTTTGAAAAGTTAACGCCAGAGTTTCTTCCCTATTTTAATAAAATAGCTTGTGCTCCGTACCTTATGACATCTTTGTCGACGGGACGTTAAACCCAAATCTTCCTTAATCTTACGCATTCAGTGGGCCTCATCAGAAATTATTCCCCCTTTCTCGCCGTTGGAAGGTTAAGCAGTGAGCCACAGTAGATTCCGGTGGCTCAGTGCTGTTCATGACGTTAACAATCATGACAGACGGTGATATTCAGAGTAACTCGGCCGGCTTGATAGAAAACCAGATGTGGCGCACGAACGTCGTACGTTTCCCGCGCTTGCAGAAGTTGAGGCAGGTCTGTACTACAGTTTCATTGTCGCCAGTTACGTATTTGGAGATTGAGCTTCCCTATTCAAATACGAATGCGATAAGGACGATGGAGTATCTGTTACAGGAACAAGTGGTGGTGGTGGTGGTGGCGTGACGCTTATCGTGCAACGGCTGGTATTACATTTCACGGGAAACCAGCACTAAACTGGCGCGATCTAGATTCAAAACCTTCAGTGTCAGACCAGTGAGCGCCCGACATTCCCTCTGCCGTCCGTAGACACCGCGGGTAGAGCATGGCGGAAAGAATTTGCAGGGACTGGGGCATGGTACTGAAAACTTCAGATCTGGTCGTAGGCATTAAGTAGGTTCTGAATCTCACTGCACGCACACAAGAATAAGCGAAGCTGGTCTTAGTACAGGACGTGAATCTGTGCATAAATTTTCAGATGGCTGCGTTGATGTAAATTCCTCGCAAACGTGAATAGGATTCGTTTAGCCTATGATCCTAGTTACGGCAAATGGTTCCAATCGTCGTAGCGGAAGAAATTTAATAAAAAATTAGATATACGACTAGAGAACTTGGTTTGGTTATTGATACTAGGTTTTCTGCCACTCTTTCCGAACTGTGAGTGAATCTTCCACTGAGCTATATAGAAACATGCTCGTTGATTAAAACTTCGTGCCTGGTCGGGTGAAATTCGGGAAACAATTCACGAGGTTGTTAAGCACGCAGTACTCTTCATTCCGGGCATAGTTTCGCATAGTATGCGGGAGAATTGTTAAATTTGGAAGCTAGGCGAGATTGTGGCAGAAGTGAAGCTGAGGGCGACGCTAGATAGCTGTCGATAAGAGAATTGCCTTTCGCGGTCGCTGTATTAATCTCTTGGGATTTTTAAATTTCGCAGCACTCTTTCCGGGAGGGAGACCTTATGAAACCGTTGTTCCAACCGCTCATCTATCGGTAGATTAAGCTGTACTGCCCCTTTTGGTATTTACAGTAGTTTGTTGTAGCTGCAAGTGTTTCGTCTTCTCCGTTCATGCGGCTGGTCCCGGTGGAGGTTAGTCCTCCCTCGGGCATGGGGGTGTGTGTTTGTTCTTAGGATAATTTAGGTTAAGTAGTGTGTAAGCTTAGGGACTGGTGACCTTAGCAGTTAAGTACCATAAGATTTCACAAAAGTTTTTTCTCCGTTCATTAACAAAAACGACACGGTACTATACCAGCTTTAGTTGCTGAAGTAAAGCCGGCGGTTGTGGTGTAAACGACTCGCACCAGGCCATGAGCATTACAATGAGGCTTTGCTAATATTGCGACAGTTTCTACTCATTTGGCAAATATCCGTATGCAGCTGTCGTGTTCTGGTTAATAGTGTGGAAGACAGTAAAACTAAACCTAAATGAGTGGAATGTAATGTTTCCAGGGCAGTCGGTGTACCTCGAAACCACGGATTTCTACATACGTGGCATTAGGACGGTAGCTCGTTTAGAAAGTAGAAAAACAGATGGTAAGTGAGGGTCGAGCCGTGGAGCGTACGTGGATGGTTCAGCCAGCAGCAGAATTTAACTCTCCCAAAAATTTATTACCCAGTTATCCAACTTATTAAATTTTGTTCGGCAACAACTAAACGTATGTTACTTAGATTACAACGAAAATCCGTATTGTGTTACGTGGTGTCTTCAGTTTCATTGGCATCACAGACAGCCAGACTGCGCTACAGGCATGCGTCGGTCAGGGAAACCCCGGTGGTGACTGGTTCGCACGCTGGACCTACGTTCTAGCAGTCCCCGTATATTTAGACGTATCTTGTCTGCTTCCTCCCAGAAATAGACGTCGGCGCCTTGGAGGCGCTTGCCGCACTCATCACCTTGCTGCATTGCTAATGCAACAGGTTTTCTCACACTGAAAACGGTGCACATTGGCCAGTTATTCCAAATTTAGGAATGTATTCTCAAAAGTTTGTGGCTTGGTTGCGCGTGTCGTATTGCGTATCCAAATTCGTGGGTGTCAGTCTATGATTGATTGTAAGATTTCTATGGAATTACTTAGTACCAACAGGGTTCACAGCCGCGACAAATGACTTGAATGAAATGTTTCTTGCATCAGCTGTTCTTACATTCCATTTGTAATGGGCTTGATTTGAACGCTGTTACTCTAAATAGTCTTACACTGCCACAATCCGCGCCGCCTCATCCCTCTATCCCTGCTGTTTTTAATTACAGCATTTATTACCTCTGAAGGGTAATACAGGCAGTTGGTCATCTTTGCGTTACACTGGTGGCGCTTCTGATCTTACATAATAAACTAATAGATTGCTACAAAACATCTGGTGACATAACACATGCTATTAACAGTATTTGTCCGGTCCCGGTAGCTGAGTGGTCAGAGTGACGGAATGTCAATCCTAAAGTCCCGGGTTCGATGCCCAGCTGCGTCGGAGATTTTCTCCGCTCAGGGACTGGGTGTTGTGTTGTCCTAATCATCATTTCATCCCCATCGACGCGCAGGTCGCCGAAGTGGCGTCAAATCGAAAGACCTGCACCATGCGAACGGTCTACCCGACGGGGGGCCTTAGCCACACGACATTTCATTTCATTTCAACAGCATGTGGGCATTAAATTTAATTCTAACAGACATCATTCGGGAAAACTGGCAGAGGTGCAGCACTGTGACAATTGGAATCATCCCTTACGAAAATTTTCCTTAATATCGTAACTGACGATCATTCACACGAATTGCCGATACGCAAGCTCTTTGCTGTATTTCTGAGGAAAGACTTTGAAGTGCTCCTTATCGTTCGCGTGCATGAACCTGATACCACGAGCAAATATTAAGACTGATAAGCAAGAGGTTAACAGGCCACAGAAATTTCATAGCAGTTTCCAATAAGAAAACGACGTGAAATAACACTTCATTGGTGTCACGTTATCACTTTAATGTTATGGCGGCGCTACCTTAGAGGCAATCGATCTTAGACACTGGATGTTGGGCGCATTCGAAGTCGAAACCTTTGGTCGGATGTTGGAAGCGCTTGGCACCGAACCGAGTGACGTAATCCCAGCCGGCGAGATGCGAACAAAATAAACTGGACTGTGCACGAGAGCCGCAGAGCGCACCAGCGCAGGCGTCCTAAATAAGTGTCGCACTTTCGTGGTCTTCAGCTGTACTTGGGGAGAAACTTAATTTCACGAGTCAGCTCTTCACTTCATTACGAATTTTTGAAAACTTCTCCCTTGTGGCATAAGGTTTCGTAATTGTCTTTAACAAATGGTCACATATCGAAGAACATAATTTAGGTGGACAACTAACTCAAGGTGGTTAACAATATTAATAAACTTCCGTGAACCACTCGTGTCACGAAGGCAACGATGAAATGTATATCCTATTTTTCATACCCTAGTTCCACCCAGGATACTAGGTGTATTGCCATATTACTGAGAATGGTGGAATTCAGTGTTTCTTCTAGTGTAACGTATTTAATTATTGATGAAGACGTATAAAAAATGAAATTTTAAGGTCCGACGCAAAACTTAATTCTTCGCCATCTGAGCTAGTTTTGTAATGACTCAGTTCTTGACGGGACGTAAGTCATGCCACTACGCCCGGTTTCTGTTCAGTTAGTGCCATTCGATTTTCGTTAAGCTATATGTGAAACCTCAGGCTGTTTCATCTTGATGATGAATGCAGACGGAGAAGATTAGCGAAAACTCAGTAAAAGACTAAAAATAGACTTAATTCCAGTGAAAAGTGAAGGCTGCTATACAGCCGAACTCGGCGTACTATTTAAAGCATATATTTATAACATCACTAGCATTAGTTTTCAGACGACCATATGGCGATTATAGGCGTGCTGTATGGGATACCTGAAGTCCCATAGTACCGAAGGAACACTGAATATCAGTCTGTTGTACCGAACGAAAATACTCGTCAGTAGATTGGTGATCTGTTACTACGCTCCGGGAGAAGACCGAGTGAATACTATACACCGTCCGAACACGCCTTAAAGGCCCAACGGTACCGACCGGCCGTCGTGACAACCTCAGCATTTATGCTTTAATGGATGCGGATATAGAGGCATGTGGTCAGCACACAGCTTTCCCGTTCATTGTCAGTTTTCATGAGCGGTGCCGCTACTTCTGTCAAGTAGCTCCTCAATTGCCCTCAAAAGAGCTGCGTACACCCCACTTGCCAACAGCACTCAGCAGTCCCAGTCGGTGACACATCAAAGTGCTAGCCAAGCGAGTGGATATCAGAACACAAAAAATATTAGTTCACTTTGTCACACACATGAGAATTACTCTGTCTAATCCATTTCCACAGGAGTGTCACGATCATTTAGAACTGTCTCTAAACATTGTCACTGGATACGGACAAAAATCTGAGTACATGGAACAGTTTGCACATAGTTCTGCCTAATACGGTGACCACACTGCTGGCCTGCTAGAAGACGATCCTGTCGCCTCCCTCGATATCGCGGACTGGGCTGACGTTCTGCACTCGGTCGTAAAAAGGGCAGTTGCGGTGGCTTAGCGAAAAGTTTATGGGCTTCGCCACTCCGGTGTCGCTCATTCGTCGATACGGCGTGCAGCGACTATCCTTTGTGATCGCGTTGTGAGGTATCAACTTTGCTTCGATAACTCGCTCTTCGGACGGAACACAGCGTGCAGAATAAAGCTGCCTAGAAGTGTGAAAAGAGATTTTCGTTGCGGAACCAAAATACCGCATTCCGGCTGTTTTTCCTTTAGTCAGACGTGTTCAGCGTACAGAAAACCTCACTATACTGAAATTATTGCGACTGTAACCAGAAATTAACTGCGGTAGTACCCAAAACTCGCGAATTTATTGTAATGTTTAAGTGCTGTAAAAGTCTTAAATAGCAGAATGTGGAATTCAACACCTACTAGAAATCTATTGAATACGGTATACGATAAATTTACTTGGTTCTGAAATTGTAGTGGATTACATCAATTTTTGAACGTCCAACGTGAAATGCCTACTGCTAAAGACGACGAAAGTGTTAAATTTATTTAGGATGTCCGTTGGAGCGGACCGCGGATCTCGTATCTCGTGCACAGCCCTGTTTATTTTGTTCGCACCTCGGCGGCTGGGATTACGCCATTCGTTGCAGTAGTCGTACACAGGCAAAACAAGAGCAGGCGTAGAACAGCTCCCGCGAGGACTGAAACCGACGCAAAGCGGGACTGTATGGTATAGTTCCTCCGCTTTAGACTCAAAGGTGCGTGGAGAAAGCAGCCGCTTAGTGTGGCGCCACAGTCGAGTAATTACGTAATTTACTTGCCTCGATCGATACTATGGGTCGTCAGTTATGGGCGGCGCTTGGCGTGCGCACACGGGGCTTCCCTTCGCAGTACTGTCACGGTATTGCTGTTCCTCATGCCGCGCGTCAGTGGCCGATAGCCCCTGTAATTGAAAACTTTCCTCTGCGGGATGAAACCTAACTCTGACAAAACTGCGGAAGTTCTCCGGGTTAGCATTTTGATTCGTGGCTCGTTATTGTATGATTTTATTCCGCTTGTTACCCAGTTACCATTGGGTCTTGTGAAATAAACTTCACAACCGTGAGAAAGCTTCTAATAATAGAGCACGAAGATGTACAACATGCAAGAACAGTGCAGCACCACCATCTCCGCACCAACTACCAGTGACAGTCACCGCGTGTATTACACCCGTACAGATCGCTGTCGTACGCTTAGGATCCTACATTCTCACATTGCATTTAGTACTCTTCGGTCGCCTCATTTTTGTTTTTCCAGCAGAGTTAACGATTGAAGTTACACGCAGCAGTAAGGACAGATTTACTGACGAGTTGGCCGATATTCACGTTGTGTATGGGTTAACTCGGGGCCACGGAAGAGCTGTAGAGCCCCCCTGTGCTCAGCTGTTTCCGCAGCGACGCAACCACGTCGCAGTATTTTATCTGTATATGCACTGACGTCACACGTCGCGGGATACCTCCTAATATCGTGTCGGATCGCTTTTGCCCGTCGTAGTTCAGCAACTCGACGTGGCATAGACTCAAAACGTTGTTGGTACACCCCTGCAGAAATACTGCCTCTGTAGCCGTCCATAATGGAAAGCGTTGCCGGTGCAGGATTTTGTACACTGACTGCCCTCACAATGTGTCCTCCAGATGTTAGATGGTATTGGGCGATCTGGAAGACCAGACCATTAACTTGGTTTGTTCAGAATGTTCTTAAAAACAACCGCGAACAAATGTGGCCCGGCAACATGGCGCAGTGTCGTCCACAAAAATTGCACTATTTGGAACATGAAGTCCATGAATCGCTGCAAATGGTATCCATGTAGCCGAACGTAACAATTTCCAGTCAATGATCGGTTCACTTGGACCGGAGGACCATTCCATGTAAACATAGCCCACACAGTTACGGAGCCACCACCTGCTTGCACAGCGCCTTGTTGACAACTTAGTCCACGGCTTCGTGGGACTGCGCCACAATCGAACCCTACGATTAGCTCTTGCAACTGAAATCGGGAATCACCTGTCAAGGCTACGGTTTTCCAGTCTTCGAGGATCCAACTGAAATGGCTAAGAGCCCAGGAGAGGCGCTGCAGGCTATGTCGTCTGCTGCCATAGCCCATTAAAGCCAGATTTCGCCGCAATCTCCTAAAGGATATGTTCGTCGTACGTCCCTAATTGATTTCCAAGATTCTTTAGAGTAGTATTGCTTGTTTGTTAGCACTGACAACTCTACACAAACGCCGCTTCGCCCGAAGGCTGTCGTCAACTGCGTTGTCGGTGGTGAGATAATGCCTGAAAATTGATATTCCCGGCGATCTTGACACTGGATCTCTAAATTCTGTACTGAATTCAACGATTTCCGAAGTGGTATGTCCCATGGCGTCAAGCTTAGACTACCATTCCGCGTTCAGTCTAAATTCCCGTCGTGCGGCCGTAATCATGTTGGACACATTTGTCACCTCGGTGTGCTTTTCTACAAAAAGCAAATCCTTCCGTCCGGCCGGTGTGGCCGTGCGGTTCTAGGCGCTTCAGTCTGGAGTCGCGTGACCGCTACGGTCGCAGGTTCGAATCCTGCCTCGGGCATGGATGTGTGTGATGTCCTTAGGTTAGTTAGGTTTAAGTAGTTCTAAGTTCTAGGGGACTGATGACCACAGAAGTCCCACAGTGCTCAGAGCCGTTTGAACCATTTTTTGAACCTTCCGTGGTGGCATGGAAGGCAGTCCGAAAAACTTGTTCCGTTTCTTTTGTATTGTACGTTTTGATTAAATGGTAGAGGATTCTTCATTTTTGTGGAGATTTACACACAGAAGTAAATGAAGTCACAGTAACAATGAATCAGATTATCGCACCACTGCGGACTCCGGGTCCCTTGCACCAAAATGCTAGATTCTCCAGTTAGTATGGAAAAATTCCCGATAATCGTGCACAGATTCCTCGAATAAGACCAGCCGTTTCCTGCTGTCATCTTGAGTAACTTAGCTAGTTCCATCTAGTGACGTAGATGTAGAAAGGACGATCCTGGTCGCACTTGAAATAAGACAACTTCGTTAGTTAAATCTCCCCCCCCCCCCCCCCCCGTCCACTGTGAGAATTACTAAGTTTACCTCAGACTTCCCTCGGCAACTATGCTCGGTAGAACTTGGACGTAACCTTCCCACCCAAAAAGACCTGTGACTGACATTGTAATAGATTCACCGCCTATTAACTGAAACACGCTTTTCAGATAGTTTAACGCTTAACGTGCGTTCGGCGAAGCAGTTCGTAGATGGCGTTACGTAAGTTCTGTCTTGTTTAACTAGCAGTCGGACTTTGGCACCTGTGTTGCGCCTGTGTGCCGCGTGGTCGTCAGAGCTCCGGTTAACCAGATAAGTGAGCTGTGAGAGATTGATTTCAGAGGTTTTTAGCAGTGAAACGCGTACTGTAACCTGGTATTATGCTGCATGCTGGACCAGTAAAATGGCGTTCTTGTTTGTATCTGCGAAAGCGGTTTTGGAATGCAGGTGCAATTTCACCTGAGTAGAACTGGCGAACAACCGAAGCGTGAGCTCCAGCACTTGTAGTGATGTAGCCAAATAGTGCAAATTTTCAGTGGTATTTTCAGGATTTCGTCGTCTTTGTTGTTGATAAACGTATTTCCCCAGGTAGCTCGATAACAGCCTAGTGTAAAGTAAGTCAGTTAAACATAAAACTACATGTGAGCTCATTTGCAAAAGGTACCAAATCCATAAAATCTGATTTAACAGGAGACACAAACGATTCACAACCATAGTATCAGAATGCTGAGATAATACGCAAAGTATATCTGCCAAATGTCTGTTATTGCATAAATAAATAGATTTGCCACCTTTTGGCAGAAAATTGATAGCGGTTCTGGAGTTTCTGTTGGTGATTAAGTGTTAATCAACCACTTACTATTTAAAAACTCACGGTCAGAAAGCGCCAGACACGTCCTTAAAACATTGTCATGTAAACAAATGTCATTACCAAGACGAGCAACGACTGGCTGCCGGGATTTGGTACTTCCTAAAAACGAGATGGCTGGATTTTGTACTCTTCACCATGAACAAAGTTTTTACGTGAAATATTTGATACGGTACGGCTTGGCATACCTATGTTATTACATAGGTAATGGTTCTAAGTAGTGCTGCCACCCGTTCTCATTGGTCTCCAGGAAACCAAGTTGCGCCCGACTGACCGTATTGCCTTTACCCACTATACCTCGGAGCGGTATGACCTCACCCCTGTGGACGGTATCCCAGCTCATGGTGGGGTCATGTTGCTCGTTCGGGACGATGTTTATTACCATCCCATCCCATTGACCACCCCACTCCAAGCAATAGCTGTCCGCATTACTCTTTCTGCTTTTACTTTTTCAGTTTGTACCATCTACACTCCACCGTCATCTGCTGTTAGTCGGGCTGACATGATGCACCTGATCGTTCAGCTTCCCCCGCCGTTTTTATTGTTTGGCGACTTCAATACCCATCATCCCCTTTGGGGCTCTCCTGCATCCTGTCCAAGAGGCTCACTCTTGGCGGATGTCTTCAACCATCTCAATCTTGTCTGCCTCAATACCGGCACCCCGACTTTCCTTTCGGACTCCACTCATACCTACTCTCACTTGGACCTCTCGATCTGTTCTACCACTCTTGCCCGTCGGTTCGAGTGGTATGTCCTTTCTGACACCTATTCGAGCGACCACTTCCCCTGTGTCGTTCGTCTCCTGCACCACACCCCATCCCCACGTCCTTCGAGCTGGAACATACTGAAAGCTGACTGGGGACTGTACTCCTCCCTGGCGACCTTTCCGGACCACGATTTTCCCAGTGTGACAGTCAGGTCGAATACCTCATGGCTGTTATCATCAATGCTGCCGAACGTTCCATTCCTCGCACTACTTCTTCTTCACGTCGCGTTTCCGTCCCCTGGTGGAACGAGGCTTGTAGGAACGCTATCCGTGCTCGACGACGTGCTTTACTCACCTTTCGCCGCCATCCTACGTTGGCGAATTGTATAGAATACAAACGACTCCGAGCGCAATGCCGTAGAGTCATCAAAGACAGCAAAAAAGCTTGTTGGGCCTCTTTCACCAGCTCCTTTAACAGTTTTACTCCCTCTTCCGTCGTTTGGGGTAGCTTGCGCCGGCTGTCGGGCATTAAGGCCCACTCCTCGGTACCTGGCCCGACCTCAGGTAATGAGGTCCTTGTTGATCCTGTGGCTGTCTCCAACGACTTTGGCCGCTTTTTCGCAGAGGTTTCAAGCTCCGCCCATTACCATCCTGCCTTCCTTCCCAGGAAAGAGGCAGAAGAGGCTCGGCGACCTTCCTTCCACTCGCTGAATCTGGAAACTTATAATGCCCCCTTTACTATGCGGGAACTCGAACGTGCGCTTGCACTGTCCCGGTCCTCTGCTCCGGGGCCAGATGCCATTCACGTTCAGATGCTGGCACACCTTTCTCCGGCGGGCAAAAGCTTCCTTCTTCGTACCTACAATCGCGTCTGGACCGAAGGTCAAGTCCTCATGCGTTGGCGTGACGCCGTTGTTCCTATACCCAAACCCGCGAAGGATAGACACCTTCCTTCTAGTTACCGCCCCATTTCTCTTACAAGCTGTGTCTGTAAGGTGATGGAGCGCATGGTTAATGCTCGGTTAGTCTGGATTCTTGAATCTCGACGACTACTCACTAATGTCCAATGCGGCTTTCGTCGCCGCCGCTCCGCTGTTGACCACCTTGTGACCTTGTCGACATTCATCATGAACAACTTTTTGCGAAGGCGCCAAACGGTAGCCGTGTTCTTCGACTTGGAGAAGGCTTATGATACCTGTTGGAGAGGAGGTATCCTCCGCACTATGCACAGGTGGGGCCTACGCGGTCGCCTGCCCCTTTTTATTGATTCCTTTTTAACGGATCGAAAGTTTAGGGTACGTGTGGGTTCCGTATTGTCCGACGTCTTCCTCCAGGAGAACGGAGTACCTCAGGGCTCCGTCTTGAGCGTAGCCCTTTTTGCCATCGCGATCAATCCAATTATGGATTGCATTCCACCTAATGTCTCAGGCTCTCTCTTTGTCGATGACTTCGCGATCTACTGCAGTGCCCAGAGAACATGCCTCCTGGAGCGCTGCCTTCAGCGTTGTCTAGACAGCCTATACTCATGGAGCGTGGCAAATGGCTTCCGGTTCTCTGAAGAGAAGACAGTTTATCAACTTTTGGCGATATAAAGCGTTCCTTCCGCCATCCTTACATCTCGGTCCCGTTGTTCTCCCATTCGTGGACACAACTAAGTTTCTAGGGCTCACATTGGACAGGAAACTGTGTTGGTCTCCACATGTCTCTTATTTGGCGGCCCGTTGTACACGTTCTTAGCGGTTCATCTTGGGGAGCGGATCGCACTGTCCTGCTTCACTTGTATCGGTCCATAGTCCGATCGAAGCTGGATTATGGGAGCTTCGTCTACTCATCCGCTCGGCCGTCCCTCTTACGCCGGCTCAACTCCATCCACCATCGGGGGATACGTCTTGCGACCGGAGCCTTCTACACTAGTCCTGTGGAGAGTCTTTATGCTGAAGCTGCCGAGTTACCATTGACCTACCGGCGCGACGTACTGCTGTGTCGGTATGCCTGCCGGCTGTTGTCTATGCCCGACCACCCCTCTTACAAGTCCTTCTTCGCCGATTCTCTCGACCGTCAGTACGGGTTGTATGTGTCTGCCCTGCTGCCCCCCGGAGTCCGCTTCCGTCGCCTGCTTCGACAATTGGATTTTGCTCCCCTACCACCTTCAGAGAGGGTGAGAGCCCGACACCACCTTGGCTCCAGGCTCCGGTTCCTATTTATCTCGACCTCAGCTCACTCCCGAAGGAGGGTACTCCGGCTGCAGTGTATTGCTCACGGTTTGTCGAACTTCGTGCTCGACTTGCCGGTCACACCTTTATTTACACCGATGGCTCCAAAACTGACGATGGTGTCGGCTGTGCCTTTGTCGTCGGGGCCGCCACCTTTAAATACCGGCTCCTCGACCAATGTTCCAGCTTTACGGCCGAACTTTTTGCTCTCCATCAGGCCGTTCAGTATGCCCGCCGCCACCGCCATTCATCGTATGTACTCTGCTCTGACTCACTCAGTGCTCTTCAGAGCCTTGGAGCTCCCTATCCGGTCCATCCCTTGATTCAACGGATACAGCAGTCCCTCCAGTCTTTCGCTGATAATGGTGGTTTTGTCAGCTTTCTGTGGGTTCCCAGACATGTAGGAGTGCCTGGGAATGAGGCTGCGGATGCAGCAGCCAAGGCTGCAGTCCTCCTGCCTCGGCCAGCCTCCCATTGTGTCCCGTCATCTGACGTTCGTGGGGATGTATGTAAGAGGCTTGTGTCGTTGTGGTGGGATGCTTGGTCATCCCTCCAAGGAAACAAGCTCCGGGCAGTAAAACCGCTCCCAACTGCTTGGACAACATCCTCCCGACCATCTCGGCGCGAGGAGGTCCTTCTGACCAGGTTGCGGATTGGGCATTGCCGGTTTAGCCACCGCTACCTGCTCTCCGGTGATCCAGCCCCGCAGTGGTCAGGCATTAACCGTGCGCCATGTTTTATTGTCGTGTCCCCGTTTTAGTCAATTTCGTGTTATCCTGTCCCTGCCATCTACTTTACCGGATGTTTTAGCTGATGACGCTCGAGCAGCTGCTCGTATTCTGCGTTTTATAACTTTAACTGGCTTGTCCAAAGACATTTAACCTTTTTACTTATTTTATCTGCATCTTTGTCAGGTACTTCTGGTGTCCCCCCATCCCCTTGAGTTTTAGCAGATTCCATGTGCTCTAACACCAGTGACTGGGCGCTAATGACCTCAACAGTTGAGCGCCCTTAAACCCTAACAAAAAAAAAAACCGTTCTCATTTTTCAATTTTTCGGATTTGGTACTTTTCGCGGATGAGCTCATTTCTGCAGGGGCTATAATGCTGAACACTCCAAATGCAAACATTGCGTAGAATGTCTAAACGAAACAGCAGTTCGTTAGAAACTATGGATGCACTTGGTCGTAAAATGGTTTTGCGATAGCAAAGAGCTTCAGATTTTTTCTTACGGTTCTAATACCGTTGTTGAACGTAATGTTGTCTGTTCCAACTGCAGTCGTTTGAACGGAAGTTATTTTCCTCCCTCTTGACTTCACCAGATTCCAAACAGACATTTAACGGAAGGAACAGCTGCTTTCGTTCGAAGTACTACTCTTACAAATAGCCTTGGTTTACTCCATATTTTAATTTTCAATAAAAATACTGAACCGTTTAGTGGTCATATGTGATATCTTCTCCCCGATAACTCCGAAAGAAGACACCATTTCGAGCCTACAGCCAATGTAAATACACAAAGGAATTAAACATTAGCTGCCAGTGGCCATTGATTTAAATCAATGGGAAGTTGAAAATTTGTGCTGGGCCGGGATTTAAACCTGTGTCGTCCGTCGTAGCCAGATGCGCTGACACTACGCCGTCGAGAGATTGTGGTCAACACAGCTGCACGGCTACTGAGGTAGTGCTACTACTCATTAGGTCCATTACTCGCGGCATCTTACAGATTTCCTTAGTGTGTAGTGTGCATTTGCAATGAGGGGATCATTGGCCGTCAGTCTTATATTCACCGGCCAGCAAGAACATTGACTACCTACCTAATAGCCGGTATGTCCACATTTGGCACGGATAACAGCGGCGACGCTTAGTTTCATGGGAGCAATGAGGCCTTGGTAGGTCGTTGAAGGGAGTTGGTGCCACATTGTTCACAGAAGTCACCTAATTTATGTAAATGCCGGGAGGGGGCGATGGAGCTCTGACACCACGTTATGTCTCATCCCAGACGTACTCGATTGGCTTCAGATCTAGCGAGTTGAGGGGGCCAGCACATCAGTTGGAACTAGCCACTGTGTTCCTCGAACCACGCCATCACACTCGTGTCCTTTTGACATTGCGCATTATCTTGTTGAAAAATGCCACTGCCATCGGCAAACATGAGTCCTGTAGGTGTGTACGTGCTCTGCAACCAGTGTAAGATACTCCTCGGCCGTCATGGTGCCTTGCACGAGCTCTACTGGACCCATTGACGCATACGTGAATGTTCCCCAGAGAATGAGTCATCCCGCAATATACATATCGTTCCCCTGGAAGAGACAGATTCGCACCCTCCCATCAGCATGGAGGTGATATCTGTATTCATCAGACCATGCAACATTGTGCCAAATTCCAGTGCCGATAGTCACGTGCCCATTTCAGTTGTATTTGCCGATGTCGTGGTGTTAATATTGGCACATGCTTGGGTCGTCGACTGTGGAGGCCCATCGTAAAGTGTTAAGTGCATTGTGTGTTCACAAAAACTTGTCCTCTGACCAGCATTAAAGTCTGATAGTTCCACCACACTTCGCCGCCTGTCCTGTTTTGTCTGACCAACCTACGACGCCCGATATCTGCAATGAGGGGTGGGTGCCCAACCCCGCAACGCCCGAACGTGGTTTCACTTTGGTTTCGCCACATGCTGAAGACATCACAGTATCGTTTGAACACCCGATAAGTCTTGCAGTTTCCGAAATGCTCATGCCGAGCTTGCCATCACAATATGCCCAGGGTCAAACTCGTATACTTTGCGCGCCTTCCCCATTCTACACATGCACAGCACGCTGACTGATACATGCATTATGCGTGTCTAGCAGTTATTCCTCGCCAGGTGACGCTGGAACGGTTTATATCGGTATTAGGTCGGTGGTCATAATGTTCTAGCAGATCAGTGTATGTGGTGTCTGTTCTTTCGGACATGAGCGGAAGTTGAGAATTTAGGATCTAACGGATGGCGGGCAAGAGTAGTCAGTGGTTGTTGTGACAACTGTTCGGATGGTGTAGTGGTCAGTGAATTTGCATAGTAAGCAGATTCGGGATCGAATCCCAGTTCGTCACAAATTTTCAACTAATCCAACTGATGTAAATAAATGCCCCTGCCAGCTAATGTCTTTAAATACTTTGTATCTACGGTAGTTAAATACAACTATTTTTGGGGTGGGGGAAAAGAAGTACTATACTACATAGTCAGCAGTGTAGGCATTGAAAGATTTATTACATTGTCAATATTTTCGGATATTGTTGAAAATAGTACCAAAAATGGAGAAATTGTACACAGTTGTACTGGGAAGTTAAGGTTGACTTCTTAAGATCATTTAACAAATGAGAAAATTATTTTCATGGCGGTAATGGAAACGTCATGTAGTTAAGCTTGTTTTAATTCTGGACACGTAGGCTGCATGGGAAAGGACAACTGCTAACTTGGTTTTGTTTACAAAGCATACATTGCAGCTATTGAAAGCTGTTAAGGAGCGGCAAAAGTTTCAAAGCCTGGCTTGGCGGTGTTGGCGCGTCCTGCCCTGGGGTCGTGGCGCGCTGTAAGAGCGTGTGCATCAGAGGGGGAAAGGTCAGTAATCCAAACTCCACTGGCGAGCCTTGACCTCGCGCCGACATTGGCACTGTAGTCACGCCAGGGTTATCGCCTGAACGTTGGTACGGCCGTCTTCAGCTGGGCCAGGCGAGGCCTCGCCAGAGTATGCATAGAGGTACTTGATATACAGGGAGCCTCGTAGTTGTCATGAAAATCAGTGCACGCAGGTAGCATTATGGACTTCCTCCTTCAGGGAGGGGAGAACTGTAACATAGTCGTGTAGTTAAGCGGTCCAATGTGTTAGTAAACTTAGATTTGTTCCATTCGTAACTATACAGTAATTCTCGGATTTAATGTGGTGAAAGAATATCCCAAGACAACTTCATTCCTAATTGGGAGGAGCGCAGTTAAAATTCTCATTTGGCCGCAGTTAAAATTCTCATTTGGCCACGATTTCCTTAAATAGCCGGAGATGTCGCTGTGGTCCTTTTAAGATGGTGTCGGTTTCAATCTTATTAGCTTAAAACAGCTTGTGTAAAGTACAGTGTATGATCGCTTCGGAATGTAATCTTCCAGAACTAACCTTTAATTTTTCTACATACCCGTGAAGTCTGTTCGCCGAATTATCGTAATTTGGAAGAATTTTCCTTAGTCTCTTCCTAGAAACTGTCTGCCGTCGCGAAGATTCATGGAAATAAAACCCACCTTGTCTGTCCCGTCGTAATGCTAATTCTTCTGTACGGAAAATCTGTTAAGTTCTCTCTGCTCTCTATGTCCGTAGGAAAGTAATAATTCCAGAAATATCCAACGAATCCTATTTAATCAACGCGAGATTTCTCTCTCCAGTCCTGTTGCAAATTTTGCTTCATACCAACTCAGAAAAAGCTGTGGACTAAAACTGAACTAAAATGTCTCGCTGAGGCTTGGAGTTGCTAAAGGTCTCTAAAATTTCTAGCAAATTATCTCGCACTGTCTTCTTAATATGGCATGTAATCGTTTTCTTAGTCTCGCCCTTTCCGCATCAGTGTGTGCTACGTCCTTAAGCTTGTAGCGGTTTGATGGAGTACGTGTTTGAGCCAAATCTTTCGCTATCAACTAAGCCATTAAGGCATGTTCCGATGGTGTAACTGAAACTTGTACTCAGGCAACTTTACCAACACTGAAGGATCACGTAATATCCTAGTTCTGACGCCTGTTAAGGTAGGTTCATTGCAGTGCAGACCGCTGCTGCCTGAGGAGTTCAAATGACTGACAAGGGAACCTCCCCATCGCACCCCCCTCAGATTTAGTTATAAGTTGGCACAGTGGGTAGGCCTTGAAAAACTGAACAGATCAATCGAGAAAAAGTTGTGTGGAACTATGAAAAAAATAAGCAAAATATACAAACTGGGTAGTCCATGCGCAAGATAGGCAACATAAAGGACAATTGAGCTCAGCAGTGCCGTGGTCCCGTGATTAGCGTGAGCAGCTGCGGATCGAGAGGTCCTTGGTTCAAGTCTGGTCAAATCTGGGGGGGGGGGGGGGTGCGATGGGGAGGTTCCCTGGTGAGCACTTTGGGACTTTGCATCTGAGGTCATCAGTCCCCTAGAAATTAAAAGGACATCACACACATCCTTGCCCGAGGCAGGATTCGAAACTGCGATCGTAGTCGAGCGGTTCCGGACTGAAGCGCCTAGAACCGCTCGGCCACCGCGGCCGGCGCGTGAAGAGTATCATGCAGCAAGCAATCTCTTGTGTATAAACTTTAGTTGGTACAAGAAGTAACATCTTTCCCTCTCATGCCCTGAGGACTTCGTCCGCTGACGGGTTTAAAACAACTGGGTGTTCAGGTAAATACGATCAAAGCATTGTAGTCTGTAAAACTCTCGACACGTTACTTCCAGCCACGAGAGTTTACATTTTAAGGTACGAAAGAACGCCAAACTTGAAGAGATTCTTTTCAGGTGGTAGTTTAATGGTAAGGCAAAGATTGTTGTTCCTTCTGCAAGTAGGATGATTAACTGTTCTAGTGTCAAATAAGCTGTGAAAATGCCACTACATGATGATTTGCGCTTAAGATTAATTCAGGAGTAGGCTAAAAATGCGCGTCTGGTCTTCAATTCTTCGTAGTTCCCGTAAATTAGTGCATGCAGGGAGGACTGCTGCAGTAAGAACCTCCGCAACTTTATGCATCTAGGGAAATAACCAGCCCATGCTGTAGCTGACGTAGACAGGTCGTATTTGCAGATAATGAAGGTATTAAAATAGGTCTCCAGTATCCATATACAGAGAATATGACTGGTTTCCCGCAAATCTTCTCAGTTAAACTCATACGAAGTTGTTCACCAAAGGCAACACCGCTGGTATGTTTAAACATAGGCAAAAGTTAACGTACATCTTTCAAAGTTTTTGTAGTACATATTAAGACAAATAAGAACATGTTAGCTAATTCATCCAATTTCCGCTTAAGGTATGTCCTGGAGAGAAATTGATTGGCTCCTTCATTTAAATTAAAAACGTAGACCTTGAATAAGTTTGCGCTTGGGCACTTGAAATACACCACAGTGTGTATTTTCCCTATTAAAATTTCGTATGTTACTCACAAGGGGATGAATAATGATGCGGCAAATCATTTGTTCACAACCCAATCACTCTTGACAGCACAGCAAAATATGAACGTTCCTTGTAACTCGTACGGTCAGACTTGCATGTAGGAACTTGCAACTTATTTTGTACAAAATTAACGTTCAGGTAATATTTTTAACGCGTCTCTACATGGTCAGCGTGCAGCCACAAATCGGTTAATCCGTGAATTCACTAGAACGCCTCTGAGAAGTCGTGACAGTGCCAGTTACTTGTCGGGTTCCGTTAAGATTTGAGGAGTAGCGACTAACAACGATCGCAGGTATACATAACCATAACCTTCCTTCGCCATGGGCATTAAATGTACCAGAAGCACGTTTCCCTGGATACACGCTGGTGCTGCTGCCGCCATGTGCTAAGGGACCAGTCAATCGGTGCCGCGCCGGCAGAACGCCGTTTCGCTCCATCTCTGCAGAAGTGTGTATATTTAGAGCGCTCTTTGGACACATTGGCCGTCCCGATATGTTGCGGGCGCATCTTTTGCCAGGAGCTGCTGCGTAGCGACACGGCAGCTTGTTGGGCTGGAGGAGCAGACACCTGCCCGTTGAAGTCGCGCTTTTCCCGATTCTAGAAATAAGCAAATATTGCCCTGGAGCTGTTAGGCGCAAAAAAAAAACTGGTTAGCGAGAACTTTCAGTGAGATGCCCTTGGCAAGGTTCCCACAGTGACGCAAGAATCGTTCAGCCTGACAGGAGGTCCAGCTGAGTTCGTATCGTAATACGTGCGTGCTAAACCTTAGCCAAGCAACCAGCACTTGGGACGACGCTAAAATTACACGTATACTGTATAATTAAACTAAAAAGGTTTTTGGGATTCTTCAAACGTCAACACGCTACATATTTTGCCACTCACAAAGGCTCTTTAGTTCAGAGGTTGAGTAGTGGTATCTCACAGAAAGCACTAGGCCGGGTTATGGTGAAATTGTAAGGATTTTTGCCACAAATTAGTTCAGATACCTTAATACTTCATTCTAAATCTGTTACTGCTCCACTTAAGCTCTGAAGGTTTTTAGTAAATTTGTGATAGGCATTACACATGAAGGAAACTATTTCGTGTAAGCTAGGAAAAATCAGTATTTTAATGTGAAAAGCGCTACAGTTGAACAGAAAAAACAAAAGCTATTGTTGCAGTTGAGTTGTACTTTGTTTACAAAACTTGTTTGTACTGCAGCAAATTACCGTCAGCATTTCGGCAGCGTGCTACATTATTGCCCGTGTTAATATACGGCACTGTAAGGGGACGCTATTTCTGGGCGTGGCAGTTATCGAAATAGTTCCTTCGCGATAAAAAGGTTTCCACGTAAATGGCAGCGTGTTTTCGAAGAGAGACCGCTAAACATTCTCGCAACCGAAGCAGAGAACCTGCATACTTCCGAAAATCTTGGCAGTCGTAGACCTAAAGTGTAGAACGTGATACACTGAGTCAGTTGACAGTGGAAATAAACATGGTACAGTTATTAGGCTCTGTGGTCTATTAATTTTAGGTACAATCACATACCTCGTGACCAAATACATGATACGCAAACTGAATATTTCATTGTTGGAATGCTGACAAAATATTTGAAAAGTTTCATTTCCAAATAAGCCATCAAGGCTTATTTGGAAATTCCGATTTAAGTGATAACACCAGATCAAAACTGTTATGAAACCGGCCTCGATTTGTTATCCACATGACCTTTTTAGCTCTATAATGCAAATCTGTGCAGATCACTGCAAATGCGCGTAATGCCAGATGTCGTACTCCTAGGGATCCCATTGATTAATGAGTTCACGCCCAAGCTTGACTGACAGATAAACAGAGCCTGTACTTAAAGTGGTCACGAAAGCAACAGTTTCGTACTACAAACATTTGTGTGAAGTGTTGGGGCCATATGGATCTTACGCTCTAAAAAAAGGTACACTCAAAGTTATTCCCATGAACAGCACAAAGATTATATCTGTCAGTGACCTAAAATTGAAACGCTTAACTTAAAACAGCGATATTTTAAGCAAGAATTGGAATAAAATGGTGTGCAGAAATCATGCGCCTTCTTAAGATTCTCAGATGTCTCACTCTAGCCGTTGCTCATACGAAGAATCGACAGCGGTTAAAGTTAAAGCGTGGTAACATTGTGTACACGATTTGTTTGGAGGAACAAGTCACACAATGCCCCAAGGACAGCTATTTCGATCCAGTCACAGAAAACTCGGTTGCAAAGTGTTGCCTTGTACACTGTAGACGTATGGTTAGAATGAATTAACACTTCTTCCTCCATGTCTACGTCCTCAACAAAACAAGGCCTTATCCGAAGGATTAAGAAGTTTCCCAAGTTGTAGGGGACGTGACTTGCGTAATTTTGTTATTGTCGTTTTGGTATACTCACCATGCAGTCAGCACTTCACTGCTCACGTGGTACATCAGATGGCCATAAAATTACGGAAGGACATATGTAGCATGCGATAGCTAGAAGATTACATATAAGACATCGTGTAAGTAGCAACAGAGGGAAAGTCTGCAGCCGCCAGTTTGCTCCTGCAGGAAGTTTGCAGAAAACTTTCGGAACATAATCGAAAAAAAATTTGAATAGCCGTCCTTGGCTTTGTTACTTTTCTAGCTTTACTGGCAGTACCCCCATGTTCTATTTCTACAAGGTCAAGATGATTTGGAAACTGTAACATGCAGGCGTACGCGTAAATGGGATTGCCAATAACGGCTCTTTTTGACTGAATTCAGTACAACGCTGGCAGAGGTGGGGACGGACACCCTTGGAATGTGCTATGAGATAAGTATCTGAAGCTTCTACTTACTGAAATTGTAGTGCACCCGTCAGTTACGCGCGTGGCCAGTTGCTCTGCTAGTATAATTACTCAAATCAGCAGCAGCTAATCTTACCCCTGTTCACTTAAAAATCACTTCGAATCTTCAGCATAGTTACATGTAACGTTAACTTTCGGTGATAACCAACTGGGCCAGTTTTCAATAAGGATAACACTTAATCGAATGCGCATTGCTTCAAATTTAAACAAATAAAATGCAACCTAGGAAAACATGACTGGAGCTTAACAAGATTATACGGCGTGTTTATGAATGATTCATCAGATTTTCGACACACGTTTTTCACAAACTATTAAATATAGTGAATTATAAGAACGATAAACTGTATGGAAAAGATTTTAAATATTCTTAAGCATTACAAATGTTGTATGTGAAAGAAAAATGACAATTTGTAAGGTCAGAAGACCTTTTAGGCCACCTGATAAGTGCCAGATCCTGAGTGCAGCGCCCAATCCACCTCGTTCAGATGGCGACGCACTATACTGTGCCAATGAGGTGGAGCTCCGTCTGGTGTGTGAATAAGACTTTTGGGTATCAGCTATCTGTTAAGGAAAATAGTCTTCCAACATTCGTAGGTGCATAGTACCCGTTAGCTGTCCCAGGAGAAAAGAACTCGTACACTAAGCTACGCTAAACGATACAGATCACCTTCATCTTTGATCAGTCTCTTTTAAATATTTAAATGGGATTTGCCGTGGCTTATACACGGACGTAGATTCACTAGACAGTTTGTGGAAAGGCACCTCATCGCTCCATCACTAAGAGTCGGAGTATAAATAAATGCATCTTCCATTGCTTCCTGGAAAATTTCACAGTGAAACCTGCAATGATATAAATAAAACTTTAAAATAGGATGTGATGGGTTATAAATACACATCGGCGGGCATTATATATTGAAAATTATAAAACAACGAAATCCGATAAATCACTTCTAAACACCCTGTATAACTTAACGCACTCTTTTTTTCGAACAAATTGGATCGTTTGAGTGTCGTAATGAGTTAAGTACAATGAGGGGAATGGAAACTGAGTTTCCAATCCCATATTGCATGCCAGGAAAGGCGGTGGTAATATGGTGAAAATTGATATATGCTTGTTGTGTTAAATGAAACAAAATTTCAATTCATTGAAAGGAATATTTTTGGTAATTAATTTATCGTGGATTCTCGACCTGAATGGCTTATACTGGGTAAACCTCTTCGAAGCAGATGGGCTTGATCTGTTAATGCTGCGACAATTGTGGCTCACATAATTTGCTTGGTGTAACTAGTATGAGCTAATTTCACTACTATATCTCAAACTGCCATAAAAACAAGTCAGTTGCCAGACCATCGCAGGAAAATAGTTTAAGGAATTTTGCTAAGCAGGTAGTGTTAAAATACAAAGTATGTAGATTCCCGTAAACGATCTTGCAGACCGGTTAGCAAAGGAAGCTACTAAGATGGAACCCTGGGGATACTGGGATCAGAGTAGCGGCCCACATCTTCAGTTTTTGGAGGCGTGGCTCTAGGAACGGCTCACTGTGACCACTATGAACAAGTTACACATTAGATGATCCCATTGTCGTTACACCTCTCCTAGTGCCCCATATCCTATTAGTACCCAGATTTCGTTGCTCTGCAGGGGATACGGAAGCTTACCCATTATTTTGATGTACATCGAAGCAGCGGATCTGATTTTGTCAGTAGGGGTTTATATATGCTAATTCAAAGCTTGTCACTATTCTCACCTGCTTTTCGCCATTCTGTGGCGTGAACAGGGGGACTGCTGGTGATCTCCCGTCGCGGAAGAAACTCGGGAGGGTCTTCAGACGGACACATTCCTCCTACCTCATTGCACTTCCTTAACTTTCCTCTGGCTCTTCGTCAGATGATGCCCCCAAAAGATCAAATCGGCAGCCCAGCCTTTCTTTCCAGAAACTTTAAACTCGGTTATTCAAGGACAGAAGTGATCGATGACTTCGATGTATAATACTTTTAAACTTCGCCGGAAACTCATCCATCCATATAGTTTCAGATATTGCTTAAGAGACCCTTGGGCTACAGGAATGTAGCATCTTAATACTCGCCGGTCAAGTCCTAAAAATTTCCCGTTCTTAAGTTTTTCTTAAAGGGCATAGACTTTCATGACGAAGACGCTATAAATTACAAAGCACATTCTGTATAATTTAACTGTTTGTTGGGCCAGTATACACGTAGAGTATCCCACATTCGATACAGTTCGAGTAGCTTACATATGTTACCTGCCAGAGGAACTGCAGTATAGGTTGAGAGACTGCTAGTTGTGCAGCGACCTTGTAAGTTCCAGAGCAGCCAGATACGTCGTTACGGCTGTCGGAAAGTCGGCGCGAAATAAAAGGCTTGCGAGGCGGCAGCGGCAACAGGCACGCGCCAGTCACGCCACCACGCGGCCGGGCCGCCTTGTACCCTGACCGGCGCGTCGGCTGAAGGGTCGAGGTCGGCGCCAGCGGCTCTTTCCATCTGGGAACGGCTCCGGCCCGCAGGTTGCTGCTGCACCAGCTGCTCGTCTGCATACACGCATTCCTGCGAAACCCACCTTAAGCTTTCCTCACGTAACACGAAGAAACCTATGCATTAACGAATTCAGGTCAGAAGTTTGTCGGTACCATACAGTGTCTGGGAGGAATCAAGCAAAATGTGAGTTTATTGAGAATGTATTGGTAGGGGAGCAAGGTATTACCTAAGACGGAATCTCACACGGACGTAAAACTAAGTGTACTCTCAGAGAAGTGTAGTTCATATCGTAAGGGGTGTTGCATAACATGCAAATTCCATTAAACAAGTAATTTACACATTATTGCAGTATGTATCATACCTGTGATAATACAACACTTCTCAAATGCCCCTACACGACTCTGCACGTACACTCCCGTTCTTTCCATGAAATTTCTAATGACGGCCCACTAGCACCTCCAGTTCTGAAATTACAAGCTATTTCGGCTCTCAGCTGAAAGTGATCGTGGTTTGTTGCCGTACACGAGATTTCAAATAACCCTAAGAATTTCGTGGTGTCAAAGATATGGATGGTCAAATTTGTCACCGATGCGAGAAACCATTTTTCCAGGGAAATTATCATAAGCCAGTTGTTGCAGTCGACGTGAAAGGTTCCGCCATCTGGTTGAAATCAAGCGTCTTCCGCATTCGAACAACAAATTTCAGATAACAAAAACTGTTACAATCCTAAACTCAAAAGCCATACCACACAGCCACACATTCTATATCTACATACTCCGCAGTCCACCTTGCGGCGCGTGGGGAGGGTATCCTGTAACACTACTAGTAATTTCCTTTCCTGTTCCAGTCGCAAATAGAAAGAGGCAAAAAAGATTGTGTACATTCCTCCATATCAGCCCTAATTTCTCGTATTTATATGCATGGTCGCTACTCCAAAGGGACGTTGGAGGCAACGGAATCTCTGCAGTCAGCTTCAAATAACGGTTGTCGATATTCTCTCGATGGTTTCTCCTCGAGGTGAGAGTTGCCTTCCCTCCATGAGTTCCCAATTGATTTCCCGAAGCATCTCCCTGACACTTGCATGTTGTTCGAATCTACCAGTAACAAATCTAGCAGCCCACCTTTCGGTTTATTCCATGTCTTCCTTTAATCCGACCTGGTACTGGTACGCATCCGAACGTTTGAGCAATTCTAAAGACCAGGTCACAATAGCGTCTCCTTTACAGATAAACCACACTTTCCGAAAATTCTCCCAGTGAAAGGAAGTCGACCATTCGCCTTTCCATCCAGTCCTCGCGTGTTTCTTCAATTTCATATCGTTCTGCAAAGTTACACACAGATATTTAAAAGATTACTGTGTCAAGCCCCCCTGCAGGTCCAGGGCTAAGAATAGGCTCGAGGTATTCCTGCCTGTCGTAAGAGGCGACTGAAGAGTCCCACACGTTTCGGCCTTTGTGAGGGATGGTCCCCTGTAGGGTTTGACCTCCATTTTTCAAAATTTTCCCGCAGAGCGAGCCAATTTGGGAAGGACGCCTTAGATGGTGCATCGTGTCCATCGTGCATTGAGATCTTTAAGCCCACTTTCTCGTCGTCTTATTTCAGTTCCGCCAATTTCCTATCCCTTGGGCGAGGATACCTTCCTGGGTGCGTTTTTCACCGTGCACTATGCTGTGTCACTTTCTGTGCAGATGATGACCATGGACTTCTTTGTACCTCATATCCAGCTCGGTAGCCAGTCCATTGTGATGGGGCTGCCATGTACCCTGTTGATTGAAGCCCCCCTGACAACACAGGGATGCTCTGCTGGTGCCTGCACCATTAACTCCCCACATATGCCATGGAGTAGATGCCCATCTCCCTGAGGCATCCGAATTCCTGGCAATGGCCATCCTGCCAGATGGCCCTTGCTGAGGCTGGGTGACGCCTGTGGGGAGGACCCCTGGTCGGAGTGGGTGGCATCAGGGCAGATGACATGCCATGAAGCGTAGTATGTCATCTCTTGCTGGTGGTCCGCTGCCAGCACTCTAAGCGGGCAAGGTATAACTTTAATGCTAAGAAATGACCCAAAGTCGTTCCCCTCCCTGGCCGCACCATGAGAGGAACGCCAGGCTAACTTAAGTCTTCCCACTGTACTTCCAGCCCCACCTGTCGAGATTGTAGACATCCATCGCATCCCAATACTCCAAGCGCCCCACCTCCCATCTGTGTCAACTGTGGAGAGCATCATCCACCTTGCTCGCCAGACTGCAGGATTTTACAGAAAGAAAGGAAAATCGTGGAATATGAGACCCTGGACCGACTGACCTACACTGAGCTAAGAGGAAATTCGAGTGCCTACATCCTGTGGCTATGACCTCATACGCCACCACTAGAACAGTAGTTCTCGCCTCTCAGAACTGGGAGACAAAACATGCCCCCTTGATGGTGTGGGCACTTCCCTGTTGCTCCTGCATCACCTACTTCGGTAGCAACACCCCCACAACCGTAAGGGATTTCAGTCCCCACTTCTGAGCTAGAGAAGGGTAAGGCTTCTTTGGCTCCTCGATAGGATTGGGTCCCTTGGGTCACTCTCTTGTCAGGTTTCCGCTAATGGGAAAGACACCCGCCAGTGGCTGAAAAGCCCAAAAGCAGCTGGTCGTAGGGCTTCATGCTTATCCTCAGTTCTGGAGACTGAATCACTGAAGTCCTCCCAGCCAGGGAAACCCAAGGAACACAGAGAGAAATCGAAAAAGACCCCTAAGAACAAGGAACTTCGGGTGGCACCCACACCACCGCTACCTACAAGCTCTGTCTGAGGACAGGGTGGTGATTCTGGCGTCCCCTGAGGACCTGGAACTTGCTGGACCCTCAGACACAATGAATATAAACTGCTGAGGCAAAACGTCGGTGGCAGCAGGTGACCCTGAAGCGTAAACTGCCTCATTGAATGTACCATGCTTTCCCAGTCCCACGATGATTGTATCTTCCAGTGGAATTGCAGCGGTGTTTTCCACTGTCTGGCTGAGCTATGGCAACTGTTAAGCTTTACACCTTTTTGCATTGCCCTCCAGGAAACCTGGTTCTGGGCAATGTGGAACCCTGCCCTCTGCAGCTATAAGGAATAGTACAGGAACTGTAGCAACTATAATAGTGTCAGGTGGAGTTTAGGACAAACGCACTGTCAGGCCCACGGACGCCTGCCCAGATGGGCTTTAAACAAGGCGGACTGGGATACTTTCACCTGTCACCATTGACTCTGCCCCACATGGTAACATAGATGTGATGGTTGAGCAGGTGACCACCACAATCGTTTCTGCGCCAGAAAACGCGATCCCTCGCTGTTTAGGGTGCCCCCAGCGAAACACAGTCCCTTGGTGGTCGCCGGAAGTCGCTGTGGCAATTAGAGCGTCGGCTAGCTCTACAGCGACATAAGTGACTATTTTCCCTAGAGCATCTGATAGCCTTTAAGCAGTTCTGTGCCCTTGTACGCGAGCTTTTAAAACGATTGTAAGAGGAGTGTTGGGAGAGGTACGTGTCGACAGTTGGGTGCCATACGTCACCTTCCCAAGTCTGGACGAATATCAGACGTCTTTCTGGGTACCAGACCCCAACAGATGTCCCTGGCGTTACCATCAATGGTGTGCTATGTACCGACGCAAACGCGATTGCCGAGCACTTTGCTCGAGCCTCTGCGTCAGAACTCTCGTTCACTACATGCGACAGTGAACCCTATAACGCCCCATTTACGGACTGGGAGCTCCTCAGCACACTTGCACATTGCTCACACACAGCTCCTGGGCCGGATTGGATCCACAGTCAGATGATTAAACATCTCTCGTCTGACTACAAGCGACATCTCCTCGTCATCTTCAACCAGATCTGGTGCGATGGTGTGTTTCCATTGCAGTGACGGGAGAGCACCATAATTCCGGTGCTCAAACCCGGTAAAAATTCGCTTGATGTGGCTAGCTGTCGACCCATCAGCCTCACCAACGTCCTCTGTAAGCTGCTGGAACATTTTGTGTCGGCGGTTGGCTTGGGTCCTGGAGTGACATGGCCTACTGGCTCCATGTCAGGGCGGCTTCCGCCTGGGGCGCTCTACCATTGATAATCTTGTCTCGAGTCTACCATCTGAACGGCCTTTTCCAGACGCCAACATCTTGTTGCCGTCTTTTTTGATCTACGCAAAGTGTATGACACCACCTGGCGACATATCCTTGCCACATTATACGGTTGGTGCGTAAGGCCCGCTCCAGATTTTTATCCAGGAGGATGGGATCCTGCAGTGCTCTGTACTGAGTGTCTCTCTCTCTCTCTCTCTCTCTCTCTCTCTCTCTCTCTCTCTCTCTCTCGTTTTAGTGGCCATTAACGGTTTAGCAGCCGCTATAGGACCGTAACCTAGGCCACAGATTCGTCTGGACCTTTTGCATGAGCGTAAGGACTCAGTTGCTGCTGCTGCTGCTGCTGCTGCTGCTGCTCTTACCCTCTGTATGCAGACGACTTCTGCATTTTGCGCTGCTTCACCAGCACTGTTGCTGCTGAGCGGCGCCTACAGGGAGCCATCCACAAGGTACAGGCCTGGGGCTCTCGCGCCCACGATTTTGTTTTCGGCTGCTAGGTCGTGTGTCATGCACTTATGTCTGCATCGTACCATTCATCCGGAACCAGAACTTTACCTTCATGACGATCCACTCACTGTGGTACACACACATCGATTCTTAGGACTGGTTATCGACGCCTGATATATTTGGCTACCTCACCTTCGTCAGCTTAAGTGGGAAGTGCTGGCAGCACCTCAATACCGTCTGTTGCCTGAGCAACACCAACTGGGGTGCAGATCGCTCTACGCTGCTGCAGCTCTACAAAGCACTTGTTCAATCCCGCCTTGACTATGGGAGTCTGATTTAGGGTTTGGCGGCGCCCTCAGCATTGCGTGTACTCGACACAGTGCACCACTGTGGCGTTCGCCTAGCGATGGGAGCTTTTAGAACGAGTCGGTGACCAGTGTCCTGCTGGAGGCCGGAGTCCCTCCATTGCAGATCCGGCGTCACAACTGCTCGTTAGTTACGTTGCACATATTCGTAGTTCTCCTGAGCATCCAGATTAGTCTCCTTTTCCACCCGCGGCAGTTCATCTCTCGCATCGGCGGTCCTGGTCAGGGCTAACGATTGCGGTTCACGTGTGATCCCTTCTGTCTGGAGTCCTTCCCTTTACCACTTCCCATCCAGGTCCGTCTGCATACACCTCAATGGTGTACACCTAGGCCACAGACTCGTCTGGACCTTTTGCATAAGCGTAAGGACTGTTACTGCTGCTGCTGCTGCTCTCTGCAGTCACTTCCTCTAGATTCTTAACGTGTCCCGGTGCTCTGAAGTGGTTTACACAGACGGCTCGATGGCTGATGGTCATGTTAGCTTCGCCTACGTCCACAGGTCATTTTGAACAGCATTCCTTGCCCGATGGCGGCAGTGTATTCACTGCAGAGCTGGTGGACATCTCTCGTGCTCTTCAGTATATCCGTTCATGCCCTGGGGAATCAGTTTCTTATGTGTACTGACTTCTTGAGCAGCCTACAAGCTATCGACCAGTGCTACCCTCGCCATCCTTTGGTAGCCCCCTCAGGGGGTCCACAACTCTTTTGTGGATACGTGCGTGGCGAGCACGGGGCCCCGAGCCATTGCAGCCTTCTTTCTCTCCCGGGCTGCATTTCCTTTCCCTTCCCCTCCTTTCCCCTCCATGCTCCTTTCCCCTCGCCCTCTCCTCTCCCTCTATTGGTGTCCTTGCTTATGTTGGCCCCGCTATCCTCTTGGTTCTGTTGGTTTTACACTCCGGCTTTGTTGCGTAATCGTCTCCTCCTTTTGGCATTCCTTGGTCCCCCTCTGGGGTTTGACCTCCATTACAAAATTTCTCCTCCGTAGTGTGAGCCATTTGGGGAAGAGCACCTTACCTAGTGTCTCCGACGTGCGCCCTCCTAGTCCTAGTACATTCCACCTTTTCTTTCACGTCGTTGTTTGATGCTAGGGTGCATAGCCAGCACGGTAGCCAGCCCGTGTGGTGGGGTCGCTATGTACCCTTTTGGTTGAGCCCCCTGAACACACAGGGATCACACTTCTGATACCTGAGCTGTGACCTCATGCATGCCATGGAGTGGTTGCCCGTCATCCTGGAGCATCGGAACTCCCGGCAATGGCCGCCGTGCCAGACAGCCCTTGCTGTGGCTGGGTGGCGCCCGTGAGGAGAGCCCCTGATCGGAGTGGGTGGTATCAGGGCGAACGCTATGCAGATGAAACGCATACGGGTCCAAAACTCTGGCCGTTCTTCTGCGGCCGTCTCTCTGCGTGGTACTGATTCCTCAAGTGCTGCTTCTCTTGCCCCTTCGGCCTTCCCTTCCATGGCTACCCCCTGGGAAGAGGGTCAGGCCCGTCGTCCAGGGGCAAAACCTTTCCCCCGTTATCTAGTTTGCACCAGGACTGATGGGGATACTTTCACCAGTGTCAAACCTTTATTCTTTGTGGAACACATTGAAGACAAGTTTGGCGAAGTGGACTCCCTGAGCAAGATGCGGTCGGGTTTGTTGCTGATAAAAACCGCTTCAGCTGCCCAATCTGCGGCCCTTCGTGCCTGTACCCATCTTGGCACAATTCCTGTGTCCATTACCCCTCACCAGTCTCTAAATATGGTACAAGGTGTGATTTTTCACAGGGACCTCATCCTTCAAACTGATGAGGAACTTCGGGACAATCTCGGACGGCGGAGTGTTCACTTTGTTCGGCGTGTTCAGAAGGGTCCTAAATATAATCGTATTGATACTGGTGCCTTTATCCTGGCCTTTGAAGGGGATACCCTTCCTGAGAAAGTTAAGATTATGGTGTATCATTGTGATGTGAAGCCGTACATCCCACCTCGTATGAGGTGTTTTAAGTGCTTGCGTTTTGGCCACATGTCTTCTCGCTGTTTTCAGGACCCTCTCTGTGGTGACTGTGGACGTCCACTCCATGAGGGGAGTCCCTGTGTTCCCCCTCCTGTATGTGTAAATTGTCATGGTAGTCATTCTCCACGTTCACCAGATTGCCCAGTATATAAGAAAGAAAAAAAGATACAGGAGTACAAGTTCCTCAATTGTTTAAGATACACAGAGGCCCGTAAGAAATATGCACGACTGCACCCTGTGTCCATGACATCTAGTTACGCCTTGGTTACATCTTCACCATTCACCCCTTCCTCCCCCTTCCTTACCCCCATCCCGGACCCCTCTCCTCCCCCCCCTCCCCTGCGGCTCCCACACCTTCTCCTCTGGGCGCTGCTCCCCCTCCCCAGCCGGAGAAGTGTCCCACTCCTTCGGCGTCTGCCGGTCAAGGGCGCCTCTCCAGAGATGCCCCTTCCCGGCACCTTCCAGGTCAAAGGTCTGCTGCCGCGCGGCGACCGCAAGAGCCGCGAGCTGTGGGCCCGCAGGTCACCCAGTCTCTTTCTGTTCCTGATATTGCTGCAGCTGGCTCCTTTATGCCACACAGCCCTCCTCGTTCTCAGCCTGAAAAGAAGAAGAAACATAAGTCCCGGGACAAAGAGCCTCTGGTGTCACCGGAGGTCCCTTCCCCGACTTCACAACCGGATTCTGACCTGTCGTTCATGGATGTCGCCCCCTCCTTGTCGGTGACGGGTGGGGACCCGGCGGTATGACTGGTTTTAGCGTGTTCCGCCCTCATTTAACCCATCATTCTGTGGTTCTCCAATGGAATTGTAATGGCTACTATCGTCACCTTCCGGAATTGAAATCCCTTCTTTCGTCCTACTCTGCAGCTTGTGTGGTTCTCCAGGAATCTCAGTTTACTGATGCTCACTCACCGACCCTCCGTGGGTTCCGTGTTTTCTGTCGAAATCGGGTCGGACCCTTGCGGGCTTCTGGTGGCGTTTGTACGTTGGTCCGTACAGACATTGCTAGCACGTGGATTCCTCTCGAAACTACATTGGAAGCGGTTGCTGTTAGGGTCCACTTAGACCCTGCAGTCACAGTTTGCCATCTTTATCTCCCTCCTGACAGGACACTTACACCTGCTGCCTTAACCACCCTTCTTCAGCAACTTCCTCCTCCCTTCCTCCTCCTTGGGGATTTTAATGCTCATCATCCTTTGTGGGGCAGTGCTCTTCCATCTCGATGAGGTCTTCTTATAGACCAATTTATTGCAGACCACGACCTGTGCCTTCTTAATGATGGCTCCCCTACTCAGTTCAGTGCTGGTCATGGTACCTTTTCTGCCATTGATCTTTCTCTTTCTTCTCCCTCTCTCCTCCCTTCATTAAACTGGTCGCCACACGACGACCTTTGTGATAGTGACCATTTCCTGTTATCACGCTCCCTTCCCGCTCCCCGATGGACAGATTACCTCGTTGGTCTTTCCACCGCGCCGATTGGCCTCTATACACTGCACAGGTCGAGTTTTCTCCCTCTTTGTCGGGTTGTATTGATGACGTCCTACGTGACGTGTCTGACGCGATTGTTCGCGCTACTAACCTTGCTATCCCGCGCTCATCTGGACCATTTCGTCGCCGGCAAGTCCCGTGGTGGAGTACGGCCATTGCCATTGCCATCCGTGATCGCCGTCGAGCTTAGCAACACTTCAAGAGGCACCCATCCGTAGCCAGCCTTACTACCTTTAAACGCCTTCGCGCTAAAGCCCGTTATTTAATCAAACAGAGCAAGCGGATATGTTGGGAACGATTCGTTTCTTCCCTTGGTTCCACTGTCCCTCTGTCACGGGTATGGGCTACACTTCGCTCTCTCCAAGGTTGCCATCGGCAGTCCACCCTCCCAGGCCTTCACCTCCCAGATGGCATTTGTACGGACCCATTAGTTCTCGCAGAACATCTTGCGACCCATTTTGCAGTGGCATCAGCGTCAGCCTCCTATCCAGCTGCTTTCCTTCATCAAAAACAGCAGGCTGAAGCTCTCACCTTATGTTTCACCACTTGTGAGCCAGAATCTTACAACGAACCTTTTACTGAATGGGAATTTCTTTCTGCTCTATCTTCTTCTCATGATACGGCCCCTGGCCCAGATTCCATTCATAACCAACTGCTTCAACATGTCAGTGCTCCACAACGGCAACATCTTCTTCGGGTGTTTAACCGTATCTGGCTCCAGGGTGACTTCCCTTCTCAGTGGAGGGATAGCATTGTGGTTCCTGTCCTTAAGCCTGGTAAGAACCCCCTATCTGTTGACAGCTATCAGCCAATTAGTTTGACCAATGTTGTTTGTAAGTTACTTCAACGGATGGTAGCCCGTCGGCTCACTTGGGTCCTCGAATCTCGGGATCTATTGTCCCCTTACCAGTGTGGCTTTCGAGAGGGACGATCTCCAATCGATCATTTACTTAGCTTTGAATCCGCAGTTCGGCAGGCTTTTTCCCAGCGCCGCCATTTGGTTGCAGTGTTTTTTTGACCTTCGCAAGGCCTATGACACGGCCTGGCGTCATCACATCTTACTAACCCTTCATCAGTGGGGTCTTCGGGGCCCACTCCCGATTTTTATCCGCCAGTTCCTGCTCCATCGGTCATTCAGAGTTCAAGTTGGTACTGCTTTTAGTTCTCCACGGACCCAGGAGACGGGCATCCCACAGGGTTCTGTCTTGAGTGTCCTTCTTTTCCTCATTGCTATCGATGGACTTGTGGCCTCTGTCGGTCCCTTGGTCGCTCCTGCCCTGTATGTGGATGATTTCTGCATTTGGGTTAGTTCCTCCTCGATGGCATCTGCAGAACGGCAGCTCCAGGTGGCTATACGGCGTGCCTCTGCATGGACTCACTCACACGGGTTTCAATTCTCTCCTTTAAAATCGCGGGTGGTCCACTTCTGTCGGCGTACTACGGTCCACCCTGATCCAGAGCTCTATCTCGACGCACAACGATTGCCTGTGGTCCCACAGTTTCGTTTCCTGGGTCTTCTTTTCGACAACAAGCTCACTTGGCTGCCCCATATCAGACTCCTGAAGGTAGGATGTTTCCGTAAACTCAATGTCCTTCGCTTCCTTGCCCACTCCTCTTAGGGTGCGGACCGTTCCCTCCTCCTCCGTCTTTATCGTGCTCTCGTTCTGTCTCGTTTGGACTATGGTTGTCAAGTTTATGGTTCGGCTGCTCCTTCCACACTGCACATGCTGGATCCAGTCCACCATTGTGGTATCCATTTGGCCACTGGTGCCTTCCGTACTAGCCCTGTTGATAGTCTCCTGGTTGAAGCTGGGATCCCCCCCTTTCTGTTCAGCGGTCCCAGCTTCTGGTGTCTTATGCACTTGCTGTCCGTTCCTCTCCCACTCATCCTTCCTATTATATCCTGTTCCCAGACCATGGACGTCGCCCACCCGACTCCCGCCCTCGGGCGGGTTTACCGGTTGGACTGCGCCTTGCGTCTCTTTACCGTCATTTTCAGCTTCCTTCTTTGTCCTGTCTTCCTCGCTCCCTCCCCTCCACCCCTCCTTGGTTAGTTCCTCGGCCTCGACTTCGGATGGATCTCCGCCGCGGACCGAAAGATTCCATCCCCCCGGTGGTGTTCCGTACCTTTTTCCGCCAAATTTTATGGGAGTTTCGGGATGCTGTTGTTTTTACACTGATGGCTCTAAATCTGCTGATCATGCTGGGTATGCCTTCACGTCCTCTGTTGGAACGGAAAATCATCTGCTGCCACCTACATGTGGGGTGTTTACTGCGGAATTGATGGCAATTTCCCGGGCCCTTACCTTTATTAAACAATCCCAACACAATCGCGTTCTGTTATGTACGGACTCGATGAGTGGCCTTCTTGCTATTGACCGGTGTTTTTCGCGCCATCCATTGGTCTCTGCCATCCATGACCATCTCGCTGATATTCACCGTGCTGCTTGTTCTATTGACTTCCTTTGGGTCCCTGGCCATGTGGGTATTCCGGGTAATGAGCTCGCTGATCGTTTGGCTGGGGGAGCAGTTACTTACCCCCCGTTTTCCGTAACCCCTCCTGCAGCGGATTTACGGCTTCACATCAAATCCCACTTCGCACAGTCATGGGCCAATTCTTGGGAGGCTACTCCACTGTCTAATAAACTTCGTGCAATTAAGGTGACACCAGGCCCATGGCGTTCTTCCTTACGCCTCTCCCGAAAGGACTCGACTACACTGTGTCGTCTCCGCATTGGCCATACCAGGCTGACCCATGGTTTTCTTTTGCGTGATGAGCCACCCCCGCTTTGTGGTTGTGGAGCCTTCCAGTCAGTGGCCCACATTTTGGTTGAATGCCCCCTTCTTTTAGCTCTGCGTGTTAAGTACAGACTCCCCCACACTTTACCTTTGATGTTGGCTGACGATTCGCGGATGGTCTCTCTGGTACTCGGTTTCCTCCTGGAGAGTGGTTTTTATTCTCAGTTTTAAAGTTTTTAATCTCTCTCTGGTGTTGGGGCAGGGCGGTGAGTGTTTGGGTTTCTCGCACTGTAGGCAGTGTTCAGAGATTCCCGATTCACCTCCCTGACTGGAATCCTCTTTTCTTCCTCTTTTACTCTGTTTTTACCCCTTCTTTTTAAGGCTTGGTTAGTCTTTCTATTCCCATACGTACTTTCTGCATTATAGCAGTTGTACCTTTTAAGTCACAGGTGGTCTTGCCTATGCTGGTTCAGCATAGTGTTGGGTTCGTTTCTCTTGCCAACTTCCCTCATTTGTTTTTACCAATGACAACGTGACTGCCCTTTTACGTTTTTCCCTTTTTCCGTTTTATTGTTCTGACTTTTCTGAGATGTCTCGTTAGCAGAATGGAGTATATTTGAAACAAGGGACTGATGACCTCGCTGTTTGGTCCCTTACACCTCAAACAACCAACCAACCAACCATCCTTTGGTAGCGTCCATCCAGGGTCCATCTATTTCCTCCTGGACCAGTCCCGTCGCCCAGTGGTGTTTGTGTGGACCCTAGGATACGTCGGCATCCCAGGCAACGAACTTGCCGACAGGCTAACCAAACAGCCTAATCGGAAAGGGCTTCTGGAGATAAGCATATCTGAAACTGACCTGCGTTCTGACTTACGCCGTAGGGTTTTTCGGCTTTGGGAGACGGAATGGCATAACAGTACACACAACAAACCGCGTGTCATTAAGGAGACTACGAATGGAAGTCTTCCATGCGGGCCCCCTCGCAGGGAATCATTTGTCCTCTGCCGGCCCCGCATTGGCCACGCTTGGGCGACCCACGGCTACCTCCTCCGCCGTGTAGACCCGCCTGAGTGTCGGTGCGGCGCCCGGTTGAGTGGTCCATATTCTGGTGCACTGCCCCACTTTGACTGCCCAGCGACGGAATCTTGGGTTACCGGACATCCCCTCATCGGCTGATTTAGTCTAAAGTTTTATTCGTGAGGGTGGGTTTTATCATTTGATCAGTTTTAGCGCATGTCCTGTGTCCCTCTGTGTCCTCCACCCTCGTGCTTAGAGTGGAGGTTTTAATGTGTTGCAGAGTGGGTGGCTTCTCCTTTTTATTCTCATGGTCAGCCAGCCATGGTAATGTGCTTTGTTGTTTTAATCTCTTCATTCCGTTTCTTGCTTTTCTGTGGATTTCTTGTTACCTTTTGTCCATTTACACGTTTGTTGCCCTTCATCGTTCTTGTGATTTTCCTTTCATTCAGTTTTGAGTTGAGACTCATTTGTTTTATTTTCACACTTGTAGCATTGTTTTATTCGGAATAAGGGACTGATGACCTCGTAGTTTCGTCATTTTCCTTCTCTTTTAATCCAACCAACCGTGTTAAGCAGGACACTACTAATGCTATACCCGAACATTAAGGGTTTTTCCTACTCATCCGCATTAACTTACATTTTTCTTCATTGTGAATGTAATGGAGTCTTCATAGTTCCTCAAGCATTTTCCGTGTCCTGCAATTTTGCTTGTTCATAAAGATGTTAACTAAGTGCGCCTCATCAGCCAGTGGTTAGCACACTGGACTCGCATTCGGGAGGACGACGGTTCAATCCCGCGTCAGGCCGTCCTGATTTAGGTTTTCCGTGATTTCCCTAAATCACTCCAGGCAAATGCCGGCATGGTTCCTTCGAAAGGGCACGGCCGACTTCCCTCCCAGTCCTTCCCAACCCAATGAGTCCGATGACCTCGCAGTTTGGTCTCTTCCCCCGAACAGCCCAACCCGCCTAATCAGCGGACGTTATTTTCTTGGTGAATCCTCTTTGTTTCGCAAGCATCCAACGGACTAATGCTCGGCGCACTTCGTAGTAGTTTGACTTAGTTGTCAGATGAATTTTGTAGGCACGCTGGTGCAGATCTTTCAGAATTCGTTGCATTCTGGTTCTGAAAACATCCGTCATGAACGTCGTCAAATAGATTTCACCGACTTAAAGCAACATCAGCTACCGTATTTTATACTAGAAAACGCATTTTTTCTTCGAAATTTTGCCTCCAAAATTCAGGTGCGTCCTATATTTGAACCGAATATAAAAATGTCCAGCATTTGATTTAAAACCCCCGCCAATCTTAAAAATGGCTAAATATTCGACGCCGCGGGAAACGTCTCTATCTGGAAACATTGGATTCAGCTGGCAGTAGCAATGCACCGATGCGACAGGAGTTGAAATTCACAAGTTTGCGGTCTCCCTCCTACCGCCCCGCCATCACAAACCCAGAGCACTCTCTAGCCTATGATGTGTCATTGCAGTCTAGCTGGCGCTACAGTGAAACTTAACTTTGACATAGCTGTTTGGTGCTACAGGTTTATGAAGTCATGGACTTAGCATGGAAGCATACCAAAATGCCTCAAGAGTATGAAGAGGAAAATATCTTTCCATCGCTTTATTATTCAACACCGAAAGAAAAATGTGGAAAAATAGCGAATATGGGCGAAAATCGTCTGATATTTGATGTACCAAGTAACAGAACTGTTGTCATGAAAGGTGCTAAAGCTCAAACTAAAAAGTGGACATGAAAAAATGCACTACTGTTGTGCTCACTGTTGTAAACTTAATCCAATGATTTTAAAGCACAAAAACGCCAAAACCTTCTGAAATACCGTCAGATATTGTTAGTACATGACAAGGGTTGTATGGACGAGGCTGGTACGAAATTATGGATTAAGTGTGTGGGAGAGAAGGGATGGTATTTTACATGTAGTATCTTCATGTGCTAGATCAGCTCAGTAGTCATTTGAAAAATTATGTGAAAGAGAAATTGAGGCAGGGAAAATTGAGGCAGGGAAATACGGAGCTTGGTTCACAACTGCAACATCCTGATGTCTCAAAAAATAAAACATCTAAAGTGTGTATTAGAGCAATGGAACAATTGTTGGATAAAACCCAACATAAATTCACGTCGAAGGGAGTTCTAAAACATAAATCAAGCAAGCATCACTGGATAAAACAGTCGCGCTTTAAATTTACATTGTTGTTAAATCTTTAGGGAAGTGCGGCATAAGTAATCCTCTCAATGGCAGTGAAGGTCATCTGATATATGAAGAGGACGATGACGAAGTAATCAGATGTCGATTTTCAGGGATTTTAAAGGTCAGTGCGATTTTATAAACTAAGAATTTAGTCCGGCTTTGCAATCTAATAAAAACAGTAAAAATTTTATTTTTGTAATTGAGTCTTATAGTCCATAGCGTTTTATAGTCCGGTAATGATGGCAATGTTTTCTTCAGAACGATGAACACCAATACGCAAAGAAGCATTGTACGCAACCGTTTCCGTTTTCTCAGGTTGAGCAGCCACTCATGTCGTTGCGTTATGTTGACCACACATTCTACGGAGTTTGCGAACACTCTTAAAACGAACAGTGGTATTGAGGCCTGCGTCCGCTGTTCGTAGTGCGCTGTACTTTTATTTTATTTTATTTTTTTTGTTCTACAAGTGTTGTCAGATTTTGTGTTGGGGCAAAATGACGGAAGAAGTGGAACATTATTATTCCATCAAATTTTAGAATTGGCTGTTCTCAGTGTGGCTGTGGTTCGTCAGCTTCCCTGTTCCGCTGACTTAGCATAGTTCGAACCCTACGAGCATCGCGCGAAGGCATGTTTGCCACATTGACATTCTTCAGTAATACGAACCTCACTCTGGGAAGAAACGTAATAATTATTGCTGGTTCCATTGGCATAATTTAGCGGTAAACGCATAACGGGTCACTTAACCGAAAATTGACTCTTGCAGCCGATTGTGAATACACGTACCACAGGAATTTCACTGAAAAAAATTCCAAATTTTTTCATTTAATTCCTTCGCCACACACATTTAGCAGACGAATGAGGACAATTTTATTTAAATATGCTTTAGAGACATTCATACAGTAATCTTCTACGTACGTGGGTAGATAATTGAAAAACAGGAATAAAAATAATCGGGTTTCGAACATGGGGGCACAAAATTTTAAAGCTGCGACGCTAGCCATTGCGCCACTGCTTCGGTTGAACTATTTACTCGCTAAAAGGCCGTACAGTACCTCGAAAAGTTTGACCGCCGTTTACTCAGAAACGGTAGAGTATGTACGGATAAGCGCACACGTGTTCACTTATTTTGATCACTCTTCAGCTGAACGAAGTTTCTGGGAAATTATGGCACTTGCCGTTTCGTCTTTAGAAGGGTAACAAATTTGAGTTTCATTTAATTATTGATAGAATTTTAAAAATATAATGCCGTCATCAAATTAAGAGGTATAATCTTGCGTTAGGGTTTAACGCAAGAGCATTATCAAAGCGAGAAACTGTATGTATATCTTCAGTCTCTCAGGCTGTGCATATTCCCGGACCAGTATTTGAGAGTGAAGGCACTTAGCGACGACTTCTAACAAACCTTGCATATAATTTCAAACGTTTCTCTGATTAAATGTTTTACATGCTCAATGGCGAATATTTAATACTCATTTGTAATCAGATGTGAGCTGTTTTATACACAGGAGTTCGATTCTTTAAAGATAATACTGGTGCCTACCTATTGCGATCGCAGCAGCACGCCTATACATTAGTTTGTGTGCGTTCTTATTTAAGACGCCGGGGGACGACTCTAAAATTTGGGATTGGTCACTCTATCATCCTGTAGGCCGCTGCCTTTAAACATTAACTGAACTGCTATTTCAGAGAAATGTACTAATACAGGTTTTCCATTCGCCTTCCCTGTTACTGATCTTACGTGCTCGTTCAGTTTCATGTAGATTTCTGGTATTGTTGTTAACTGAAACTTCATGCCAGATTAAAACTGATTGTCAGACCTAGGTTCGAACCCGGAACCTTGTTTCGCCGGGGTTGAAGCCGTGAGAGGTGACAGGATAGCTGTCAACGAAAGCACTGCACACGGAAGGCAAGGTTCGGGGTTAGTGGCGATCCAGCATAGTTTTAATCAGCCGGGTGTGCTGCGCTGAAGATATAAGCTATCACTTGCCATTGGGTTCTCTGTTACAGGCATGTCATGATTTTATCCGTATCTAAAGACGATTGTTACTCGTTAACAAAAGTAGGAATTTTGTCATTCCTGCTTTTTTAAAGATATCCAATGACACGTCTCTGGAGAAAACAGCGTCGTTATCGAAACATACTGCTGTTGATTCTACTTCTAAGAAGCACTAGAGCACTGTGTTCAACTGACGCATTGGTTGTCGAATGAAGTGTACATCGCGATCTACGTAACGGGCTAGAAACACCAAACTGCCACGCTGTAATTCTGTTAAATTTCCGCGAATTACTTACCAAGCACATCATAATTATAAACATTTTTGGGATAGGAGAAATTTAGTTCTCATTTATCGTCTAAAAGAAATACGTCAAACTGATTTAGGCAATCTGAAAGACCTCATGTTTCACTCTGTGAATGGATCTTGTAGGCAGCACTAGGGACCACAACCACACTTATAAGGTTTCCTCAAATTGTTAGAGGCACTGAAAGACAGTTTTCTTTATAAACAAGAAATTGGCTCGGGCGTTGTTTCGCATCAATGAGTATATAATAGAATATGTAGGATTGAATCAAAAGGTATCTCACTGTACCTTAAAATTTCTCCCTCGTAAGTTCGTCTGGAGCTTTTTACATGATCTATGAGGGTACTACGGTGTAGTGGTTCCATCAGATGCACTCTTACCTGTATTTATTGCAGTAGCAGTCTGTTCCCGCAACAGAATAAGTACTACATAAAACACATTCGTAAAGAATTTTATGCAATTTGACAAAACCCTCCCCGTTGTGGTAGTACTCACGGGGCTAGATGTTGTGGAAGGTCATGGCAGGCAACAGCTGGCGTTGACCACAATCGACCTCCGTCGGTCTACAACGGAAATGCGACGCGCTACGAACGTTAGGACGTGACCTTGTATTGGGCAGGGTCAAGGTCGCCTACCCGCGACACCAGCGCCGCCCGGAGCCGCGGACTTTCCGTGGGACTACGCGAGACAGGGACGCGTGCGCCCCGCGCCACGTGCTACCCTGTTGGCAGGCGCCATAGCAGGCACCGGTTGCCGTTCGTACGGGGGGCGCGGACTCAATCCACAAATTAAGAGGCCGTAAACAGTAGTCTTCGCGAAGGCACGGTGAAGACGAATTTGTTAAAGATGCCGCAAGTCCAGACTGCTTCATTACAAGTGGCAAAAGGTACGTCGTGAACAGTGGTGTGGTTTTACTGAAATGTAGTCTAGGCGAAATATGTCGGGGGAGGGTGGCTTGGCTACTGTTAAGTAGCCAACGTAAACTGTAATGAAAATACGATAAATCTAAGAGAACAGATCTCTAAAGAGCTACTCGTGCTAGTTTCGCAGTGAATGACAAAATAGAAGTCAACTCAGGGTAAACTTGTAAGTAGTCAACATACATGTCGCTTTCTTCGAAATAATGGAGTTGATACGTCTGGCGAATTGTTTACGAAGCTTCTTTCCGGGAGGGAAGGAGAAGGCAGCAGCAGTTGCTCCTCCCGCGTCTCGCTGGGTATGCCCTTACATGGTAACAAAAGGCGTGAATGATTGAAACGTTAGTTTGCCAGTTAGTAGAATGCCAAAGGTGAATTGTCTTCCTTAGCTAAATGTTTTTCACCTATGCTTGGGAAGGTTCGGCTTGAAACCAGACCTCCGTTTAACAAGTGAAATTTAGTCTTCAAATAACTGTAATTGCTACTGTTGTCTTCAGTCCGAAGGCTTCATTGGAAAAAGTCCTTAACGCAAGAGTCTCTGCATAACTACAGCAACCTACATCTACTTTAATCTGTTTGGAAATAAACTTAATTTTGGATCAGAGAAACTAAGCACTCTGCTATCTAGAGGGCATTTCATAAAGTGGCTATAATTTGACTGCTACGGTCGCAGGTTCGAATCCTGCCGCGGGCATGAATGTGTGTGATGTCCTTGGGTTGGTTAGGTTTAAGTAGTTCTTAAGTTCTAGGTCACTGATGACCAATGCAGTTAAGTCCCATAGTGCTCAGAGCCATTTGAACCATTTTTATAATTTGACTTCACAGTGTTTTCGGGCACTTAATCCGCTTGCTTTACTATAAGAACGTGATAGCATTTGTCACAACAGGCTGTGAGCCGAACCTGATTAATTAAATGTTCTGATAAGGCAAGTTCGTTTTGCCGACTGACGCCCACAGACAATTATAAAATAATGCAACTCTTGCTATGAGACAAATAATGGAAAATAATAGCATCGTAAACGATGTAGTAATAAGTAAGGGTAACATATTTTCCAAACATTAGGCAGGAAAAACGAATTTGACAAGGTGTTGACATAGGAACACTTCTTTGTACAAAAATCGATGGTAAATTGTTTCCTACTTGATCTTAAGTTGCTTTTATCTGAAATGACGTAAAGCCAAACTGTTGCGCCAGTTCGCTCAGTAACCCGCTATTGAGAACCACACTGGGCGGAAACTGGGCCTGTCTGCTTCGCAGTAATCTCAGGGCGGATGCGCTCGGCTGGGGTGATTGTGCTGGCGGAGGCGGGACGAGTTACCTCAGCCACCTGCGTACCGCCTCCGCGGTGGCGCCACGACACAGCCACTGAAGCGGAAATCCGCTTGCCGTGAACGTCTGCCCCACAATGTACTTGGCGCGCTCACGAAGGCGAGTTGTAAACTCTTGTGACCTTAGTTTACGACTAATTCGACCAAATCTACTGAAGAGTATGTCAGTTATTTTCTGCCCGCGAAGCATTGTAGTACGGTCTTTTAAATTGAAAGGGTCGTTGGGGCCATTGCGGACTCCCTATCGGACATAAACGGCAGATGGTTCAAAAAAAAAAAACTTGCAGAGCCTAACTTCGTAGTTTCCAAATTGCTTGAAAGTAGGTTACGTAAATTCGAACTGTGGTAAATGAAGACTCTTAACTGGCATCACACGTTTCGGCATATGACAGCGACTCTGAGGAAATGAATCTGGATCAGAGTGAAGATTTACAACCGGATATTTTTCAACGGAACACTTATCAGATAAGCGCGAAGCCAGAAACTTGTAAAGAATAATCTTCGCTTGCCAGTTTCCTGCAAGATACTGGTTAGATATAGCTCACGAAACATGAATTGGTCAAATTCCCTATATGACTATGGTACGGGAAGTATCTACATAAGAAACATGATGGAACTCTCTGAATTTGGTTAATCTTGGGGAAAGAAAAAAAAAACTTTGTCATACATTCAGTTTTCACTGAAAGTTTATGAAGGTGTTCCAGAGTTTTCGTATTACGAAACTCTAATGAATAAGTAATATTTGAACTCTCGACCTCGCAGTAAGACTTCTAGAATGCCTGGTAGAGGTCGACGAGGCACGTAAAGACATTTCCTCTGCTGTTGGAACAGGTATGCTTCAGTCATATCGATTACAATTATAATTTCACGAATATCGATTGACAGCCGGTGGAACTTGGCAGGTTATCAGGTCAGTGTTTTTTTTCTGGCGCATGTTACGTCATTGTTAGTTATTAGTTGCATACTTAGCTTTTTTTCCCTCCCAATGGGGAACGTGTTAAAATTCTTTAATCTCCGTGTGGGATAATGTAAGAGCAAACTGCTGCCATCTGCCATCTGTAGATCTACATTCTCTACAAACTACTTTGAAGTGCATGGCAGAGGATACTTGGTTAGAGTTTGGGATTTCTTCCCGTTAGAGTCGTATAAGTAGTACGAAAACAATTTGCTTACAAATGGCAACTTTTGCGTAGTACCTACATTTACTCCAATCCCAAAACTTGTAAAAACGAAGTTGACACTAGACGCTGGCACAGCTATCCAAATTTAATGAATGTCTCATTTCATTAAGAAATGTTCATTCTTCTTCAACAACCAGAATTGTCTATTGACTTATTTACAGTCGGGGAAAAAAACCATACCTGTCAGACCTGGGCTGAAACGCAAATTAAGTAGGAAAGACGGGACATTCCTAACGAACATGAAGACTTCGGCTCGCACAGCCGAAACATGTACCTATGCAAACTTGCTTGTCTGGGTTTTGTAATATTTTACGGAATTAACAACTGATGGTTACAGCTTGAACTTTGAAAGGAAGTCTCCAGTTGTAGATGGACCTTTACATGCTAGAATTCTCCCGTACTGTGCCCTATCAACCTATCCTACTTTGTCAAGTTGTGCCTTGAGCTGTTTCGCTAATTTGATCCAGTACTTCTTAATTCAGTAAATCGCCTGTCTGATATTTGGTATTCTTCTGTAGCAGTGTATTTCAGAAGCTTATATTTTCGTGTCTGTGCTGTTCATAGCTTGTATTTCACTTCAGTAAGAGACTACACTCTGAATACCCAAAGGAAATGACATAAACGTTCTCGATGTATATTCAGTGGTAGACTACACACTTCCATGACAGCTAGTCTGTATTTGTGATCAGTTGCTCAATCACTTTTGGCATTGTCTTTGTAAGACTGAATGTTTCTCGTGGGATAGCGAGTGTTGCCTACTGCAAACCTTACTGACAAGAATAGTTTAAGACTTAGATGTCACAGTCAATCACATGGATTTCTTTTGGTGAATTGAAAGAACTTAATTTTCCGAAAAGGTGTCAGGTTGTTGCTGGACACAGGTGCTGTAATTTTAAAGCAAACTTGCCATGTTTTGAAAACACAACACTGAGGAAGAGAATGCCCTAAATAAAGTTTCAAAGACCACACAGTCACACACTTTAATCTGGAATACAGTATTGGTAGCATCATACTCAAGGAAGAATGAGGTATCAGACACTGAAGCATGATAGAGGGCTGTCTAAATACCTTTGGCATTTATGGAAGTTCAAATAAGTCCCCTAGTTTTGTCACCTGTGTTGCATACTAATTAGGTGTAGTTATGATCCATACATAGCACTAAAACATTAATCCAGGGGCTTTCATTATCGTGAATATACCTCAACACGTAAGATACCTTTAAGAACAAAATATTATGTATAAATGAAGTGGCACTCAAATTGATTTGTGCAGGATTGAGCAGTTTAAATTGCATGCTATGTGAAATAGCTAGTTGAATATTTTCACCCATCACTGACAGTAGTAAAATATCAAATATAGGGATTATTACCTAGATACAGGTAAATCACTTTATTGATCAAATTTAAAGAAACTTACTGTTACAATAAAATTTTAGTTTCATAGACATTAACTCTCATTCTGAGCCTCACTAGTAGACATTACTATTACTGATTTAATAGTCTGGTACAAAAAAGCTCTTCAGTAAGGTGCAAACTGAACAATGATAAATTCTTGCTTTCCTGATTGTAGTTAGCTACAATCATTCAGTACCCCTATAAGATCAGCTACATAAATTGATTATTGTGGTCATGAGGACATAAAAGTAAAATGTTTCAACTTAAAAATTTTCCCTGTCCATTGCTAAGTCTGGCTTGCAGCTTGGTGTCAACTACATGCCACAAAAGTTTGTCGGGTGTCCAGTCAAAATATTGTGTAATTGACAACCAATTGCAAACATAGAATTTCTTAGAACAGTAAAATGTTTGACTCCTATTAGAATGTGTCAATTTTTGGAGTAAGGTCCTCCAGTGTAAAATATTTCCTTAAACATCTCTTGTTTCAGTGCAGCATTTCAGTGACTTTAACAGTGCCTGTTACTTCAGATTAATAGCATAGCTATTTCAAACCTTTGTGGTTACCCTATCTTGAAAAGGGTGAGGCAAACGAAAAGAAAAAGATTTGGTACCATATAACAAGGATTTACAAGTTAATTTTTGATAAATCTACCTGGCCTCAACTTTACCACCACAGCTTGTTTCCTGACAGTGGTAGGTCGTAAATCACTGCATACCAACTTCAGAATTGACAGATGAGTCTTTTTCTCTTATGCATTACATTTGTGCAGAGATTGCTGGCCGATGGTAAAATTCTCCCTGGTTGTTACATTATTTTCTGTTGTCCCCTCCTTGTGTTCATTTTTCAAGTTAACTTGAACTTAAACCACTGGGAGTTTCATGAACACAACCATTCCCTCTTAACATTACAATGTGAAATACACATTTATCACTATTGAATATTTGTTATAGTTAAACCTCAGCTGGTTGTCATATTTTGAGCTAGATGTATGCCTGTGAAGACATGTGTTTGAAGCTTTTTTTTTTTTTTTTTTTTTTTTTTTTTTTTTTTTTTTTTTTTTTTTTCCCTAAAGTGCTTGCTGTCCAGATCATGTTCAGTTTGGTTCTCACTGCAGTTGGATACATCCAGTGAGCAATATTTTAAATATGCTCGTTCCAGCTTGCATGAAAATGCAATCAAATGTTAATATGAACTATTTATGAGCACCATCAAAACTATTGTGCTTCTGTTTATTACTCTGCCATAGTGAAAATAATTGTGGAAATACACAAATTGTACATAATGTACAGATAAACCACAAAAGAATTTAAAAACTTGTTAGTGATACTTCAAATCGGAAACTTTTTAGTGCCTATCTCATTTGCAGTCATGCTTTAAATGTATTTTTCATGTGCGGTTGTAGACTAAGATTAAGTAAAACTTTTGTTTAAAACAAATACATAGTGTGGTAGCAGTAGTCTGGTAACGCCGATTGTTAACTTTCATTTTGCTCTTAAATTTGAGAACATCATACTGCATAAAGTAATGTGGTGACTGTCATCCCACAGTACATCTAATGAATTTGATCATTTCAGGGTAGTCTCACCTGTAAAATTATAAGAACTAGAAATTTATTCATCCATTTTGTTTCAGGATTTCTTCACAGAAATTGTAAAATTTCCTCGAAGCTGAAATTGGTACTAAAGTATCAAATGTGCTTCTTAGTATAGGCTACATATTGCCGAGAGTAAACAAATCTGTCAAACTGCAGTGATGATAAATATTATATTGGAAGATCTTTCTGATATTGTGGTGTACTCTTGCCACAGTTCCTACTTGATTATCTTATTGAAAGGAGTTTAAAACATTTGAGAAACTCAACCCGTATTAAAATCATTATCCAGCAATCCTGGTTTTTGTTGTGTGTGTGGTTTCCTTAAGTTAAAGTAAATCCAAATATGGTGTACTTCCAAAAAGACTGCTTCAAATTTGCTGCCCTATTCGTGCACAGTTAGACTCGGACAACACTCTAATAATTTTAGGGGTGCCTAAATTTCCTTGTTATAGTTGTTGCTGTAGTAAAGCTATTTTTTCGAGGTAGATGCGAAGCTTTAGCCCTTGTAAACCAAATATTTGATTAAAGACTCAAAATTCTGTGCCCACCTTTTCTTCCCATGCAATTGTATGGATTCTGCCGCATGAGCAGTGTAACTTACAGCTTTCCTCTGTTTTAAAATGCCAAGAAAATTCTGCAGTGAATCATAGAAGTTTTCTTCTATTTCAGTGAAGCCTGCAGACATGTACTTCGAAGAAAATGAGTGAGTACTGTGCTTGAACAGCAGAACTTGCCTGCATTTATTAGTGCATGAAAAAAGCATGGAAAAGATACTTGCTTTGCACACTTGTGTGGTTACAGTGCATGTGTAATATCTTTGAATATACATACAATAATTTAAAAGCATGTTAAATATTGCAAATGTTCGGATTAGTTGCAAATGGTATAAATGTTTAATGGATGATCCATTACACTGTATTTGAAAGGTGGAAAGATTTTTTAATCTGTCTGTGTTAAAAAAGATGGACACGTTCTTCTGTGCTTCTATTAAAAGCATATTCAGTAAAATACCAAAAACAAGTACTGTTGCAGTACTAATCATCCAGATTAGTTGTGGTATATTTACTAAAAAGAGTAAACAAATATCACTAAAAATGTAAATTTGGTACAATTACAGTGTTAAACAATATTGAAAGTGTGTGTGAAGAAATTACTTCCTGCAATCACTAGCATGATGTAAGATATGAAATGTAGTGCATGAGCAGTAAAAATAACATTGTTAATATGCACTATCAAATAACGAATGGTATGTAAGTACCTGTCATACTGACTGCACTTTCTTTTCCAGGAATATGGACAGCATCTTGATAAGTGGCACAATAGGTGCCATTAAAGCAATTGCATTTGTCTGTGATATAATAACATATCCAGTTCATTTCATTCTCCAAAGGCCATGGGAGAAGAAAAGACTTTCAAGTAGAGTAAAAGTAAGTTCTTCTGTAATTGAATAGTTTCTCAAGGCCTAAATTTTTAGTAAGAGGCTGAATGAATGAATGAATGAATGAATGAATTAATTAATTAATTAATTAATGCATATATGTACCATCATAAATGGCTGATTACTTTCTCCTTTTCAACAGGCACAAACTGTTGCCTTAGATGAGACGTCAATTACTTACCGTAGTCTTCAGACTCCACAGAAGCATCACTTGAGAATGGTGCGTGATAAAGTGGACACAATGGAAAAAATGTTAGTCTACGTTTCACGCCTGTATCCCACAAGGCGCTGTCTAGGTACCAGAGAAATTCTGGCAGAAGAAGATGAGCCACAACCCAATGGACGCATTTTCAAAAAGGTAAGACTTAGTTAAAAGTGAACTTCATGTTTTGTCTGTTTCTGCTGCTGCTTCTTGTTCTTAATGATGCTCTCAGTTGTCACTACTTCACTCTGAAAGTTACTTCGCTCTTTAAGATCTTTGTACAGTTCTCATTTTATTCATTAATCAATTTACCATTAACACATCCGATACTGAACTGTGACCTTTCGTCTCAATAATTAGTAATAAAACAATTGCTTGCATTTGTCATACATGGTAGATGCTCGCCACTTTTCCTATATAATCTATTGTGCAGATAATTATTTTGCTCTGTTAATGGAATTGATGTAACATTATTAATATTCATTAAAAATAGTTAGTTGAATCTTAATATTTAACTTGAAGCTTCATTTAAAATCGGTATAAATAAAAACTTAAGTCTTCATGCTCTGAAAATAGTTGGAATTAGGAAGCTTATGAAGAATTGAACAAAATACATTTGCAGTAGATCTAATTCTAAGAATAATTCCTCTTTCAAAGAGAATGATGCTGGGTTGGTTTTTGGTAAGAAAAACTTTCCAAAATTATTTTAAGACCTGATTTGCTTTTTGATGCATATGCTGCAGTGCTAAGATTAATATTAAGCATGTCACTTTTTGATTCCAATGTGATTTTTTTTTCAGTTTATAATGGGAGATTATAAATGGAAAACATTTGAAGAAGTGGAAACCATCTCTTCTCATTTTGGCTGTGGTTTGAGAGCTCTTGGATTGCAACCAAAACAAAATGTTGTCATATTTGCCGAAACAAGGGCAGAGTGGCTTTTTGCTGCTCATGGATGCTTCAAACAGAATATGACGGGTATGATGAAAATTTAAGTTTTCAATTTTACAAACTCAAATAAAAACTGACCAGCGACTTAAAATTTTATAGCGAATAGATTTAAAAGTAATGGTACCTCCATAATTTACATCAATCTGAAAGAGAACTGCATGTGCACACTCCTGACAGTGTTGCCTTTGTCAAATACCTGGAGATACATATAAAATTAAGCCAATGGCTGTGCTGGTTCCTGTCAGATCACTGAAGAGCTGTCAGCTGGGTTAGCACTTGAGCGACAGACTGGGTCTGCTGAGTGTTGGCAGGTGCACTCAGCCCTTCAGGATAATTGCAGCTTCTTAATTGGGAACTAATCTCTCTGATCACAAACTGACAATGGTTGGGAGAGTGGTGATCTTACCACATACCCCTCCATATCTGCATCGAATGACAACCATCAGCTGAGTGTGACAAGGCAGTTGGTCAGCACCAATTGCTCAGTTTTGGATCTAAATTGTATGAAGTGTACTTCATCTTGAGAATCTTATAACTGAAAATGGAATTTCAGATTAGTTAAATTTGTGGATTCACCTCTTCTACTAATACCAAACTTTAAAGTTAGAGACAGAACTTCTGAGGGGAAAACGTCTTCCATTTCAGTACATACGCACTGTGATATTTACAAAAGTTATTGCACATGAACTTGCCAGTCTTTAAAATTGATGACTATGCAAATCTTCAGTGTTTTGAGAAATGCCAATTTTTTTAAAGATTACTTACTAAATACCTCAGAAACATGAAAGCATGACAAGGATGTCAGTAATCTGAATACATGGCGAATAAGGCATGATAGAAAGTCATATTTTATTATGTACTTACTTAAATTTTCAGTTTTATGTGCTTTTAACTGTTATGTTTCCTTTCACATTGCCTCAGAGTTGTGATACTGACAGGCTTGCATGTTTGTCAAAACTGTGCAGTGTGGCATACCTTCAGCAATAAACATTTGTTGCTATTATCTTTAAGGTTCACCAAAAAATATCTGAATTATTAAAAATAACAAAAGGGTTGATATCGTGCATAGGCTTTCCAGAAGACCTGGAGGGTAGTTAAAAACCTCTGACATCATTCTCAAATTGCCAAACGATACAGTTTTCTGCTTCTGGAAAATGCATATTTCATTACATTTTTAGAAATTCTTAGTGTTCCTGCCATTGGAAGACATTAATCAGATGTACTACTACTCAGCACAGCCTAAAATGCAAAACTATTGTAATGCTGTGTGGTGCAACAACTTTGGATGTCTTTAAATTGGCTGCCACTTGGGCAGTTCAGTGTCTGTGACATACTCCAGTAATCTTACTGGGGACTTTGGATCTAACATAAAATATGAATCAGTTCATGCATGGTGAACCTTCAGGTCATTGAGGTGAAGCAAGAGAAAAGGCACTGTTTCACCTTGTGACCTTACAGTTTCCAGCAGTTGCTTTACTACCAGACCACCAGGCCTGACAAATGCAGAAAGTAAATTCTTACTTCTGTGCAATGCTTAAAAATTCACATTGCATACATCTTGCAAAAGGAAGGTGAAGGTAGTGATACTACTTCTGGAGCCAATGAAACTGCTGCTGAGTAATTGAAATTCAAATTGTAAGGGTGTTTTTGGTTTTTTATTCTAGAAATTTGCCTCTAAATTTGAGAACCAATATTAAAGCTCATATGCAATACTCAGTGGAAAAACAAATTATTCATAGTTAAATTCAGTTTAAATTATGTTCATAAAGTAATTACAAATTTTTAAAATGTGAAAGGGAAACATCTACCTTCAGTCAGTTTTACTTAAATGAAAGTACATACTAGATTTCTTAGTTTTGTTCTGTTAATAATTAAATATTTTTCAGCTTTGTTATTGCTTGGAAAATTCCTGTTCTCTTTACTCCTGCAATTTTCCAGTTGTCACCATATATGCAACACTAGGAGAAGATGCAATTGCGCATGGCATTAATGAAACGGAAGTACAAACTGTCATAACATCACATGAGCTGTTGCCAAAATTCAAAAAAGTTCTGCCCATGTGCCCAAGAGTGAAACTACTGATTTACATGGAAGATAGTTTGAAGAAAACGGACATCACAGGTTACAAAGATGGAGTTCAAATAGTTCCTTTCTCAGAAGTCTTGAGACAAGGAAAAGAGTCAAATGCAGGTATGTATTTTCCTTTAGTGGCTATTTATACTGTGCAAGATACTTAATAATATTGCATAATAGTATAAAGTAAACATGTGGTAATGGGAGTTCCTAAAACACAAATTTTGTGGTTATCAAATGGACCTTTTATGAGGTCTGTTCAAAAAAATTCTGGAACATTCCTAATTTCGTGCCAATGGTGCATTAAGAGTAAAATGTGGTTGGCATCCTTGAACATGCCTGTGTTTAAAGTGTAACTGCTGGAAGTTCCAGTGTTGTATGTCTGTTGGTTACTGTTCAGTGCTGTTGAGTAAAACCTTGTTGGACAGTTTGCGAATTTAGAGATGGCAGGGTTAGAGGAGCAACGCATCTGCATAAAATTTTGCGTGAAACTCCAGAAAACCTTTATATATACATGAATGGTTTCAACAGTTTAAAAATGGCCTTGTTTAGGATGACCTTAGACGCCTACTAATGGTGCTTATGTCAGGAACGTCAATGAAATTGTGCATGCCAATCAAGACTCTGTTGAAGAGATTGCAGAGGAATGTAACATTTCAGTTGGGTCTTGCATGTCACGGAATCCTAGCACAGCGTCACGGAATCCTAGCACAGCGTCACGGAATCCTAGCACAGCGTCCTGGAATGCATTGTGTTGCCGCCAGTTTCGTCCCACAGTTAGAGTATAGACCAGAATTACCTTCGCCTTTCAGTCTGGAGAGATAAGGGAATAACAGATGATCAGACTTCGGAAATAAGTTTGAACCCCCTTTGAAAGGATGAAGATTGACAATAAGAGCAAGAAGTGTACCAGGACTGCTTCCGGAAGTGGAAAAGCTGTTGGGAGTGGTGTATAAATTTTGGAAGAAAGTATTTCATAGGAGACCATGCACAATAAGTAGAAGGTAAGCATATAAAAATTTTGTGGACAAAGTTCTGAGGTGACAAGTTGGATACCACCTAATATCACATCAGACCACCTTTTGCCCAGTGTACTGCAGCAACTCAATGCAGCATGGATTCAACAAGTTGATGGAAGTTGCCTGCAGAAGTATTGAGCCACGATGACCCTCCAGCAATCCGTAATTCAGAAAGTGTTGCTGGTGCAGGATTTTGTACACTCACTGACATCTTGATTGTCCCATAAATGTTACATCGAATTCATGTCTGGGACTCTGGGTGGAAAAATGATTTTCTCCAACTGGGTGGACAAATTATTTGCTCTAATCATCCCGAATGTTCTTCAGACCAATTGCAGACAGTTGTGGCCATGTGACAGGGTGTGTTGCCATGCATAAAAAAATTGAGTCATCATTCAGGAAGATAAAGTCCAGAATGGTTCCCAAGGAGGTGAATATAACCATTTCCTGTCAATGATTGGTTCAGTTGGACCAGAGGACACAGCCCACACTATTACAGAGCCCTCAGCTTGCACGTGCCATGCTGACAACTTAGGTCCATGGCTTCAAGATCTGCACCACATTCAAACCCTACTATCAGCTCTCCCAATGCAAACTGGGACTCATCAGGCCACAGTTTTCCAGTTGTCCAGTCCAACTGCCATGGCCAGGAGGGGCACTGCAGGTAATATTGTGCTGTTAGCAGAGGCACATGCTCCGTCAGCTGCCATAGCCCATTAATGCCAAATTTCGCTGCACTGTCCTAACACATGTTAATTGTACGTTCCACAATGATTTCTGTGGTTACTACATGCAGTGTTGCTTTACTGTTAGTGCTGACAATTCTAAGCAAATGTCACTGCTCTTGGTCAGCCGCTGCATTGTATGTTGAGAGCTATATGCCTGAAATTTGGTGCTCTAGACACACAAGACATTGCGGAGCTTGGAATTTGGAGTCTTTCATGATTTCCAAAATAGAATGTCCCATGTGTTTAGCTCAAACTACTACTCCATGTTCAGAGCCTGTTAATTCCTATCTTGCAGCCATAATCACATGGGACACCTAGAGGGCTCACTACTGTTAGGCAGGTTCATGCTTGTTTACCACCGGGTCTGTCTTCGCAGCATCTTTCCCCTTCTGTGCTGCATGTTTATCCTCTTGCTGTTCTTTTTCCCCTCCCTCAGGGGACATGTCTGTTCAGCATATTCAGTAGCAGATATCGGAACACACTGTTTGTTCTTTCTTCATTCCCCTTCTCCTTTCCTTCCTTCACTTCGGCATTTGAGGTTCCTCTTTTTCTTCTTCTTCCTCCTCACTGTGCACTCCTGAAGGCTAGCCCATGCATTTGACGTGTAACATGTGACTGGGTAATGCATAATTCCCAGCCCCAGGTTGACGGGTAGGGTTCGCATGTACCCCTGGTCCATGCCGGGGCCGTGGGGGGTTGACTACCTGAGCTGCTGCCTTCCCAAACTGCCAATTGGTCCCTCTGTCAGGTGTTTGGGAGGTATGACCTGAGGTGCGAATAATCACCTAAGGTGGGTGCGTCCTCCTGAGAGTGGCCCCCAGTTGGAAGGAGCGTGCCATCGGAGACACTGGCAATCGTGGGGATTTTCTTGTAAAGAGCCAGTCATGTTCTTCAGTCAATGTCTACAAACATAAATAGAATGAGACTAGTGATTCAAAGATGATCCCAGCTGCATCAAGGTTGCTCGTGGTTTCATGTATTAGTCAGTCAGTCCTTTGCTATGGTAAATCTATTATTCCAAAATGTGTTGGTGCAATTGCTGACCCTGTGAAAGGAGTAAAAGGCCGTCACTGTGGGGCATCGGGACTCCTGGTAGTGGCCATAATGCCAGGTGGCCTTTGCTGCAGCTGGGTGGCACCCGTGGGGAGGGCCACTGGTTGGAGTGACTGACATCAGGACAGATGACCCGCGATGAAGCATAGTATATCTCTCTTGCTGGTGGTCAAACACCAGCAGTCTCTAAGCATTCACCGGCTCAATTCAACGCACAGAAGTATTACACCAAATTGTTCCCCTCCCTGGCCACACCATGGGAAGAATGTCAGGCTAAGGATGGCAGCAGCTCTTATTTGCCCTGGTACCTTGTATGTTCAAGAGCTTTCGATGAAGTGTCAGCTTTTTGTTCAGCATTTCGAGGACAAGTTTTGGGAGATGGAGGACTTGTCCAAAATGAGAGCTGGGTCAGTCTGGATCAAAACATCCTCTGCCCAGTCAGGGGCATTACTCGCTTGTGACAAGCTGGGACGCGTTTCTAGAAACAGTCACGCCCCATAACAGCTTAAGTATGGACCAGGGTATCATATTTCACAGGGACCCTGATGAGCTGTGAACCAGTTAAGTGGCGAGGTGTACATTTCGTGTGCACTGGGGTCAGAGGGATAATCAGGTTGCCACCGGTGCCTTCATCTTGGCCTTAGAGGGTGATACATTAACCAAGAAAGTCAAGGTAATGGTCTACTGCTGAAATGTAAAGCCCTATATCCCTCCCCCAAAATGTGCTTTAAATGCCGGAAGTTCGGCCATATGTCTTCCCGCTGTACTTCCAGCGTCACGTGCCGAGATGGTGAACGCCCAGCACATCCCAATACTCCATGTGCCCCGCCTCCCATCTGTGTCAACTGCGGAGAGCACCATTCGCCTTGCTCACCTGATTGCAGGATTCTCCAGAAAGAAAGGTAAACCATGGAGTAAAAGACTCTGGACCGACTGACCTACACTGAGGCTAAGAGGAAATTTGAACTGCTGCATCCTGTCTGTATGACGTAGTGTTACACCGCCGCTACAACAGTTCTAGCCCCATTAGCTCCACCAATCCGTCACCTCTGAGAGCTGGAAGACTACACCTGCCCTCTTGATGGTGGGAGCACTTCCCTACCTGTTGCTCCTGCACCACCTACTTCGGGAGCAACCCCCCCCCCCCCCCCCCCCCCCCCCCCCCCCAACAATCAGATATCAGTCCCCACTTCTGCACTGGAGAAGCGTAAGACTCCTTCAGCTCCTCTTGCTAGGAAGGGGTCCCTTGAGTCACTCCCATTCCAGGTATCTGCTAGTGGGAAAGATGACACCTGCCAGTGTCTGAAGAGCCCAAAAGCAGCTGGTCTTAGGGCTTCAAGCTCATCCTCAGTCTGAGACTGAATCACTGAAGTCCTCCCAGCCAGGGAAACCCAAGGAGCAGCGAGAGAAATCCAAACAGAAAATCTCAAAGACCAAGGAAATAGCGGTGGCACCCACACCACTGCTCTGAGTCTGTGGATGAGGTGGAGATTATGGCATCTGCTGAGGACCTAATGTCGCCAGACCCTCAGACACAATGGATACAGACTACTCAGGAAATAAGTTGGTGGCAGCAGGTGACCCTGGGGTGTAGACTGCCTCATTGTTTCATGCCTTCAAAGTCTCATGATCACCTCATCCTCCAGTGGAATTGAGGCAGTTTCCTCTGCCTGGCTGAGCTACAGAACCTGTTAAGCTTTACACCTGCTTTCTGCATTGCCTTTCAGGAATCCTGGTTACCAGCAATGCGGACACCTGCCCTCCGTGGCTATCACAGGAACTGTAGCGACTTTAACAGTGTCAGATGGAGTTTGCGTTTATGTCCTAAACTCACTCTATAGTGAAACTGTCCCTTCAAACCCCTCTTGAAGCTGTCAGAATGACGACACAGGAAATAAGTCTACAGTGTATATCTTCCTCCAGATGGTGCAGTACCCCTGAATGTATTAGCTGCACTGATTGATCAGCTCCCTAAACATTTCCTACTTTTGGAGATTTTAACGCACATAACCCTTTGTGGAGTGACACCATGCTTACCAGCTGTGGCAGATATGTTGGAACTTCACTGCCTCACTTCGACCCCTGCCTCTTAAATACTGGGGCTGCCACACATTTCAGTGTGGCTCATGGTAGTTACTTGGCCATTGATTTATAAATTTGCAGCCCAGGACTTCTCCCATCTCTCCACTGAAGAGCGCACAACAACCTGTGTGATAGTGACAACTTCTCCATCTTTCTGTCACTGCCCCAGCATCAGGCCGATGGACGCCTGCCCAGATGGGCTTTAAACAAGGTGGACTGGGAAACTTTCACCTCTGTCACCGTTGAATCTCCCCCACATGGTAACATAGATGCGATGGTTGAGCAGGTGACTACAACAATTGTTTTTGCGGCACAAAACATGATTGCTCACTCTTATGGTGCCCCTGGCAATAGGCAGTCCCTTGGTGGTCACTGGAAGTTAGATGAAGCAATGAAGGAGTGTCAGCGAGCTACACAGTGGCATAAGAGACGCCCTTCCCTGGAGCATCTCATAGCCTTTAAATGTCTTCGTGCTTGTGTTCGTCAACTTGGCAAATGACAGAAGCAAGAGTGTTTGTTGAGATAGATACGTCTTAACCACTGGATGCCATTTCACCTTCCCATGTCTGGGAAAGGATCAAATGTGTTTTCGAGTACCAGACCCCAACAGGTGTTCCTGGTCTTAACATAGTTAGTGTGTTAACTACCAATGCAATCGTGATTGCAGAGCACTTTGCTGAGCACCATGCTCGAGCCTCTGCATCAAAGGATTATCCCCCCCCCCCCCCCCCCCCCCCCCCCCAGCCCTTCGCACTCTCAAACGGCAGCTGGAAGGGAAAGTCCTCTCATTCACCACACACCACAGTGAATCCTGTAACACTAACTCCCCATTAACAGAGTGGGAGCTCCTCAGTGCCCTTGCACATTTCCCGGAGACTAGAATATATGGTTTGTTGGTGGTTGGGTTGGGTCCTGGAGTCACATGGCCTATTGCTTCCATGTCAGGGTGGCTTCCGTCAGGGTCGCTCTACCACTAATAACCTTGTGTCCCTTGAGTCTGCCATCCGTACAGCCTTTTCCAGATGCCAACAATTGATTGCTATCTTCTTAATTTACGAAAAGTGTATGTCACGACATGGATTCATCATATCCTTGCTGCATTATAAAAGTTGGCTCTCCAAAGCCCGCTCCAGATTATCCAAAATTTCCTATCGCTTCGTACTTTGTGTCAAAGTTGGTGCCTCCCATAGTTCTCTCTTCCCCCTCCACCCCCCCCCTCCATATCCAGGAGAATGGGGTCCCAAGGGGCTCTGTATTGAGCGTGTCTATTTTTAGTGGCCATTAATGGACTAGCAGCAGCTTTAGGACTGTCTGTCTCACCTTCTCTGCTTGCAGATGACTACTGCATTTCGTACTGCTGCCCCAGTACTGGTGTTGCTGAGCGGTGTCTACAGGGAGCCATCCACAAGGCAGTCATGGGCTCTATCCCACAGTTTCCAGTTTTCAGCCGCAAAGTCATGTGTTACACACTTATGTTGGCGTTGTACCGTTCATCCGGAACCAGAACTTGACCTTAATGACGATCCATTCATTGTAGTGGAGACATATCAAATCATAGGATTGGTTTTTGACATTCAATTGACTTGGCTTACTCACCTTCGTCAGCTTAAGTGGAAGTGCTGGCAGCACCTCAATGCCCTGTGTTGGCAGAGGAACACCAACTGGGGTGCAGATTGCTCTATTCTGCTGCAGCTCTACACAGCCCTTGTTCAATCCTGCCTTGACTATGGAAGTCTGATTTAGGGTTTGGCGGCACCCTCAGCATTGTGTGGACTTGACCTAGTGCACCACTGTGGTGTTTGCATAGTGACAGAAGCTTTTAGGATGAGTCTGGTTACCAGTGTCCTGGTGGAGGCCGGAGTCCCTCCATTGCAGATGAGGTGTGCACAACTGCTGGCCAGTTACATTGCATATGTTCGTAGTTCTCCTGCGCATCCGAATCGTCTCCTTTTCCCACCCACGCGGTTCATCTTCCGCATCGGTGGCCCAGGGCAGGGCTTCCAATTGCTGTTCGTATCTGATCCCTTCTTTTTGAACCGGAGTCTTTGCCTTTACCATCTATACTTAAGGTCCATTCACGTACACCTCCATGGTGTACATCCATTCCATGGCTTCACGTGGACATTTCATATGGCTCTAAGGACTCTGTTAACCCCACAGCTCTCTGCTGCCACTTCCTATTGATTCTTGACATGTACTGTGGCCATGAAGTGGTTTAGTCTGCTCGATGGCTGATGATCCCGTTGGCTTCGCATATGTCCATGGTTGACATATTAAGCAGAATTCCTTGCCCAATGGCTGCAGTGTTTTCACTGCCAAGCTGGTGGCTATATCTCGTGCTTTTGAGCACATCTGTTCATGCCCTGGGGAATCATTTCTTTTGTGTACTGACTCCTTGAGCAGCTTAAAAGCTATTGACCAGTGCTACCCTCGTCATCCTTTGTTTGTGACCATCCAGGAGTCCATCTATGCCCTGGAATGGTCCAGTCGGGCAGTGGTGGTTGTATGGATCCCAGGTCACAGTGGAATCCCAGGCAACAAACGTGCTGACACTGGCCAAACAGGCTTATGGAGATCTGCTTCTCTGCAACAGGCTTGCATTCAGTACTACTATGCAAGGTTTTGTGGCTTTGGGAGATGGAATGGCATAACCTCAATACACACAAACTGCGTGCCATTAAGGAGACTACGAATGTGTGGAAGACCTCCATGTGGGCCTCCCACAGGGACCCTGGTTCTGTTGGCTCCACATTGGCCACGCTTGGGTGACACGGCTACCTCCTGAGCCGTGCTGATCCACCTCAGTGTTGGTGCGGCGCCCGGCTGACAGTGGCCCATATCTTGGCGAGCTGTCCTTCCTTGGTTGCCCTGTGACCGACTCTTCAGTGCCGGACTTGTTGCCATTAATTTTAACTGACAATGCCTCATTGACTAACTTAGTTTTGTTTTATACATGACTGTGGGTTTTATCATTCTATGTAATGTTCTCTCTAATGCATTTAGGCTGGATGTTTTAATGTGTCTCAAAAAGGCTGGTTTCCCTTTTTATTATTATGGTCGGCCAGCCAATGTCACATGCTCCTGTTTTTATCCCTTCTGTTTCTTGCTTTTCTTGCTTCTCTCTGGTTTTCGTTGTGTGTTTAGTGCATAGTAGTGTTGGTTGTCGTCCTGTCGTTCTTCTGGTTCTTCCATTCTCCTGTTAATGTGCTGTATGCCCCATTTCTCTTTCCCTTGTGTAATTATTTTACTGGGAACAAGGGACCAATGGCCTTGCAGTTTGGTCGCTGCTGCTACAATCCTTGTATATCGGCCTGCCCATTCCTCCATTCCCATTCCCTCCTGTGTGTGTGTGTGTGTGTGTGTGTGTGTGTGTGTGTGTGTGTGTGTCAGCAGGTAGGGTTACTTTGGCATCACCACTCATCCTCCATTCATGGAAACAAGCTTCGGGGAATAGAGCTTGGATGACCTTGTCTTGTCGCGGCTGAAATGCACTCCTTGCAGCGAGTGGGCTATGTTGCTTATTGGGCACCACCTCTTTAGCCATTGCCATTTAAGTGGTGGTCCCCCACCAGTGTGTGCTCACTCCCCTCAACCTCTGACACCCCCATGCGGGTCCGGGGTAAGAATAGGCCCGAGGTATTCCTGCCTGTCGTAAGAGGCGACTAAAAGGAGTTTCAACCATTTCGGCCTTCCATGTGATGGTCCCCCTTGGGGTTTGACCTCCATTTGTCAAAATTCTACATAGTACGAGCCTTTTGGGGAAGGACGCCTTACGTGGTGTACCATTGGTCCTCAGTGCACTAAGACCTTGGCACTCAGCATTGTACCGGTGTTGTAACCATACCCACTATTCCTCAAATTGGGCCTAAACGCCTGGTGGGTTGTACAAGTTATGCCCATAGTGCGTCCCCATCTGCGCCTACGATCATGGACTTTCCATGGCACCAGAAATCCAGCACGGTAGCCAGCCCGTTGTGGTGGGGTCGTCATGTACCCTCTAGGTTGTAGCCCCTGACAACACAGGGATCGTACTGCCGATACCTGAGCTGCACCCTCCCCACGTCGGCCAAGGAGTAGATGCCAGTCTCCTTGGGGCTTCAGGACTCCCGGCAACGGTCATCCTGCCAGGTGGCCCTTGCTGAGGCTGGGTGGTGCCCGTGGGGAGAGCCCCTGGTCAGAGTGGGTGGTATCAGGGCGGACGTTTCGCAGATGAAACGTCAACACGTATCAGGTCGCTCTGCGGCTGAGTCTTTCAGAAGGAAAGGTACTGTCTCTAGTTCTGGTTCTCCTGCCCTTTCCCCCTTGGGCACTCCGTGGGAGGAGGGACAGGCCCGCCGGCTTGGGGCGAAGTACTTCCCCCGCTATTTGGTCTGTTCTCGAACCGATGGGGGGACGTTTGCCACCTCCAAGCCCATGTTCTTTGTTCAGCACATTGAGGACATCTTCGGGGAAATCGAGGCTCTCAGTAAGATGCGTTCGGGGTCCGTTCTTATAAAGACCACCTCTGCCACACAGTCGGCGGCGCTCCAGGCGTGCGACCACCTAGGGGACATCCCAGTGTCCATTGTCCCGCATCTGGCACTAAATGGGACGCAGGGGGTTATTTTTCATCGGGACCTCCTGCTGCAATCTGATGAGCTCAGGGCCAACCTGGAGCGCCGAGGCGTGCATTTCGTCTGGCGAGTCCAGTGCGGCCCCAAAGACCGTCGCATCGACACCGGGGCCTTTATCCTCGCCTTCGATGGGGACGTTCTCCCGGAGAAGGTAAAGGTGATGTGCTACCGGTGCGACGTGCGACCTTACGTCCCGCCTCCTATGCGCTGTTTTCGGTGTTTGCGATTGTGGACATCCTCTTTGTGAGGAACATACATGCACCCCACCACCTCGGTGCGTTAATTGTCCTGGCATCCACTCGCCTAGATCCTCAGACTGCCCCGCATATCAGAAGGAGAAGAAGATACAAGAAATCAAAACTTTGGATCGTCTCTTATTCTGAGGCCAGGAAGAAGTATGACCGCCTCCATCCCGTGCCGTTGACCACTTCGTTTGCCTCAGTTGTGTCCACTCCTTCCGCAGTATCCTCACCCCTATCCTGTCCCCCCTCCGCCTCCTCCCCCCATCCGGGGTCTCTGCCTCCGCCTCCAAAATCCCTCCCTTCCATATCCTCCTCCCCCCGTGGGCCCCGCCTCCTCTGCCCCAAGGGCCACCCTTCCTCCTCCTCTGCCCCAAGGGCCACCCTTCCTCCTCCTCCTCCTCCTCCTCCTCCTCCTCCTCCTCCTCCTCCTCCCCCCCCACCGCCTGAGAAGCGATCCTCTTCTCAGGCGTCCATAAGGGAAACGTTCCGGACCCCAGCTTCCGAGGTCCGGCATTCCAAAACAGACCCCGCGCGTGAGGACCTTCTTCGGGTCTAGCCCACCATCCCTGTGCCTCCTCGGACTTCCAAGAAGGCCTCCAAGAAGTAGTCTCTCTCCCCCTCTCCACCCCGGCGCGTTTCGTCTGACGCTCCATCCGTGAGTCGCTGCTCCCGGCCGTCCTCAGTTTCGCCGGGACGCTCCGCTGCCAGGCGCTCAGTTGGCCTCTCGTCGGCAAATGATGCTGCCCCTCCTACACAACCAGGGACAGCGGCCGCAGCTGGCGACAACTCGATGGAACAGGATCCGCCTCCCGCCGATTGTAGCGTTGTTCCCTCGAAACCTGGCCCTCCGCGGCCGTCGAGGTGACCAGCTCTTCCACCGTCTCGTTCCCTCTTTTTTGACTAGCGATGGCCTTGTTACATTGGAACATAAGAGGTATTCGATCTAATTGGGAGGAATTAAAACTGCTCCTCCGCCTGCACTGTCCGCTCGTCCTTGGTCTCCAGGAAACCAAGTTGCGCCCGACTGACCGTATTGCCTTTACCCACTATACCTCAGAGCAGTATGACCTCACCCCTGTGGACGGTATCCCAGCTCATGGTGGGGTCATGTTGCTCGTTTGGGACGATGTCTATTACCATCCCATCCCATTGACCACCCCACTCAAAGCAATAGCTGTCCGTATTACTCTTTCTGCTTTTACTTTTTCAGTTTGTACCATCTACACTCCATCGTCATCCGCTGTTAGTCGGGTTGACGTGATCTACATCTACATCTACATCTATACTCCGCGAGCCACCTTACGGTGTGTGGCGGAGGGTACTTATTGTACCACTATCTGATCCCCCCTTCCCTGTTCCATTCACGAATTGTGCATGGGAAGAACGACTGCTTGTAAGTCTCCGTATTTGCTCTAATTTCTCGGATCTTTTCGTTGTGATCATTACGCGAGATATATGTGGGCGGTAGTAATATGTTGCCCATCTCTTCCCGGAATGTGCTCTCTCGTAATTTCGATAATAAACCTCTCCGTATTGCGTAACGCCTTTCTTGAAGTGTCCGCCACTGGAGCTTGTTCAGCATCTCCGTAACGCTCTCGCGCTGACTAAATGTCCCCATGACGAATCGCGCTGCTTTTCGCTGGATCATGTCTATCTCTTCTATTAATCCAACCTGGTAAGGGTCCCATACTGATGAGCAATACTCAAGAATCGGACGAACAAGCGTTTTGTAAGCTACTTCTTTCGTCGATGAGTCACATTTTCTTAGAATTCTTCCTATGAATCTCAACCTGGCGCCTGCTTTTCCCACTATTTGTTTTATGTGATCATTCCACTTCAGATCGCTCCGGATAGTAACTCCTAAGTATTTTACGGTCGTTACCGCTTCCAATGATTTACCACCTATGGCATAATCGTACTGGAATGGATTTCTGCCCCTATGTATGCGCATTATATTACATTTATCTACGTTTAGGGAAAGCTGCCAGCTGTCGCACCATGCATTAATCCTCTGCAGGTCCTCCTGGAGTACGTACGAGTCTTCTGATGTTGCTACTTTCTTGTAGACAACCGTGTCATCTGCAAATAGCCTCACGGAGCTACCGATGTTGTCAACTAAGTCATTGATGTATATTGTAAACAATAAAGGTCCTAGCACGCTTCCCTGCGGTACTCCCGAAATTACCTCTACATCTGCAGATTTTGAACCGTTAAGAATGACATGTTGTGTTCTTTCTTCTAGGAAATCCTGAATCCAATCACAAACCTGGTCCGATATTCCGTAAGCTCGTATTTTTTTCACTAAACGTAAGTGCGGAACTGTATCAAATGCCTTCCTGAAGTCCAGGAATACGGCATCAATCTGCTCGCCAGTGTCTACGGCACTGTGAATTTCTTGGGCAAATAGGGCGAGCTGAGTTTCACATGATCTCTGTTTGCGGAATCCATGTTGGTTATGATGAAGGAGATTTGTATTATCTAAGAACGTCATAATACGAGAACACAAAACATGTTCCATTATTCTACAACAGATTGAAGTAAGCGAAATAGGCCTATAATTATTCGCATCTGATTTATGACCCTTCTTGAAAATGGGAACGACCTGCGCTTTCTTCCAGTCGCTAGGTACTTTACGTTCTTCCAGCGATCTACGATAAATTGCTGATAGAAAGGGGGCAAGTTCTTTAGCATAATCACTGTAGAATCTTAAGGGTATCTCGTCTGGTCCGGATGCTTTTCCGCTACTAAGTGATAGCAGTTGTTTTTCAATTCCGATATCGTTTATTTCAATATTTTCCATTTTGGCGTCCGTGCGACGGCTGAAGTCAGGGACCGTGTTACGATTTTCCGCAGTGAAACAGTTTCGGAACACTGAATTCAGTATTTCTGCCTTTCTTCGGTCGTCCTTTGTTTCGGTGCCATCGTGGTCAACGAGTGACTGAATAGGGGATTTAGATCCGCTTACCGATTTTACATATGACCAAAACTTTTTAGGGTTCTTGTTTAGATTGTTTGCCAATGTTTTATGTTCGAATTCGTTGAATGCTTCTCTCATTGCTCTCTTTACGCTCTTTTTCACTTCGTTCAGCTTTTCCTTATCAGCTATGATTCGACTACTCTTAAACCTATGATGAAGCTTTCTTTGTTTCCGTAGTACCTTTCGTACATGATTGTGATGCACCTGACTGTTCAGCTTCCCCCGCCGTTTTTATTGTTTGGCGACTTCAATGCCCATCATCCCCTTTGGGGCTCTCCTGCATCCTGTCAAAAAGGCTCACTCTTGGCGGATGTCTTCAACCATCTCAATCTTGTCTGCCTCAATACTGGCGCCCTGACTTTCCTCTCGAGCTCTACTCATACCTACTCCCACTTGGACCTCTCGATCTGTTCTAATACTCTCGCCTGTCGGTTCGAGTGGTATGTCCTTTCTGACACCAATTCGAGCGACCACTTCCCCTGTGTCGTTCGTCTCCTGCACCACACCCCATCCCCACGTCCTTGGAGCTGGAACATACCGAAAGCTGACTGGCGACTTTACTCCTCCCTGGCGACCTTTCCGGACCACGATTTTCTCAGTTGTGACAGTCAGGTCGAATACCTCACGGCTGTTATCATCAATGCTGCCGAAAGTTCCATTCCTCGTACTACCTCTTCTTCACGTCGTGTTTCTGTCCCCTGGTGGAAAGAGGCTTGTAGAGACGCTATCGGTGCTCGACGACGTGCTTTACGCACCTTTCACCGCCATCCTACGTTGGCGAATTGTATTGGATACAAACGACTCAGAGCGCAATGCCGTAGAGTCATCAAAGACAGCAAAAAAGCTTGTTGGGCCTCTTTCACCAGCTCCTTTAACAGTTTCTTCTGTCATATGGGGTGGCCTGCGCCGGCTGTCGGGCATTAAGGCCCACTCCTCGGTACCTGGCCTGACCTCAGGTAATGGGGTCCTCGTTGATCCTGTGGCTGTCTCCAACGCCTTCGGTCGGTTTTTCGCGGAGGTTTCAAGCTCCGCTCATTACCACCCTGCCTTCCTTCCCAGGAAAGAGGCAGAAGAGGCTCGGTGACCTTCCTTCCACTCGCTGAATCTGGAAACTTATAATGCCCCATTTACTATGCGGGAACTCGAACGTGCGCTTGCACTGTCCCGGTCCTCTGCCCCGGAGCCAGATGCCATTCACGTTCAGATGCTGGCACACCTTTCTCCGGCGGGCAAAAGCTTCCTTCTTCGTACCTACAATCGCGTCTGGACCGAAGGTCAGGTCCCCATGCGTTGGCGTGATGCCGTCATTGTTCCTATACCCAAACCCGGGAAGGATAGACACCTTCCTTCTAGTTACTGCCCCATTTCTCTTACAAGCTGTGTCTGCAAGGTGACGGAGTGCATGGTTCATGCTCGGTTAGTTTGGATTCTTGAATCTCGACGGCTACTTACCAATGTCCAATGCGGCTTTCGTCGCCTCCGCTCCGCTGTTGACCACCTTGTGACCTTGTCGACATTCATCATGAACAACTTTTTGCGAAGGCGCCAAACGGTAGCAGTGTTGTTCGATTTGGAGAAGGCTTATGATACCTGTTGGAGAGGAGGTATCCTCCGCACTATGCACAGGTGGGGCCTACGCGGTCGCCTGCCCCTTTTTATTGATTCCTTTTTAACGGATCGAAAGTTTAGGGTACGTGTGGGTTCTGTATTGTCCGACGTCTTCCTCCAGGAGAACGGAGTGCCTCAGGGCTCCGTCTTGAGCGTAGCCCTTTTTGCCATCGCAATCAATCCAATTATGGATTGTATTCCACCTAATGTCTCAGGCTCTCTCTCTGTCGATGACTTCGCGGTCTACTGCAGTGCCCAGAGAACATGCCTCCTGGAGCGCTGCCTTCAGCGTTGTCTAGACAGCCTATACTCATGTAGCGTGGCAAATGGCTTCTGGTTCTCTGAAGAGAAGACGGTTTGTATCACCTTTTGGCGATATAAAGCATTCCTTCTGCCATCCTTACATCTCGGTCCCGTTGTTCTCCCATTCGTGGAAACAACTAAGTTTCTAGGGCTCACATTGGACAGGAAACTGTGTTGGTCTCCGCATGTCTCTTATTTGGCGGCCCGTTGTACACGTTCACTTAATGTCCTCAGAGTTCTTAGCGGTTCATCTTGGGGAGCGGATCGCTCTGTCCTGCTTCGCTTGTATCGGTTCATAGTCCGATCGAAGCTGGATTATGGGAGCTTCGTCTACTCGTCTATCCCTCTTACGCCGTCTCAACTCCATCCACCATCGGGGGTTACGTCTTGCGACCGGAGCCTTTTACACTAGTCCTGTCGAGAGTCTTTATGCTGAAGCTGCCGAGTTACCATTGACCTACCGGCGCGACGTACTGCTGTGTCGGTATGCCTGCCGGCTGTTGTCTATGCCCGACCACCCCTCTTACCAGTCCTTCTTCGCCGATTCTCTCGACCGTCAGTACGGGTTGTATATGTCTGCCCTGCTGCCCCCCGGAGTCCGCTTCCGTTGCCTGCTTCAACAATTGGATTTTGCCCTCCCTACCACCTTCAGAGAGGGTGAGAACCCGACACCACCTTGGCTCCAGGCTGCGGTTCATCTTTATCTCGACCTCAGCTCACTCCCGAAGGAGGGTACTCCGGCTGCAGTGTATTGCTCACGGTTTGTCGAACTTCGTGCTCGACTTGCCGGTCACACCTTTATTTACACCGATGGCTCCAAAACTGATGATGGTGTCGGCTGTGCCTTTGTCGTCGGGGCCGCCACCTTTAAATACCGGCTCCTCGACCAATGTTCCAGCTTTACGGCCGAGCTTTTTGCTCTCCATCAGGCCGTTCAGTATGCCCGCCGCCACCGCCATTCATTGTATGTACTCTGCTCTGATTCACTCAGTGCTCTTCAGAGCCTTGGAGCTCCCTATCCGGTCCATCCCTTGATTCAACGGATACAGCAGTCCCTCCATTCTTTCGCTGATAATGGTTCTCCTGTCAGCTTTCTGTGGGTTCCCGGACATGTAGGAGTGCCTGGGAATGAGGCTGCAGATGCTGCAGCCAAGGCTGCAGTCCTCCTGCCTCGGCCAGCCTCCCATTGTGTCCCGTCATCTGACGTTCGTGGGGATGTATGTAAGAGGCTTGTGTCGTTGTGGTGGGATGCTTGGTCATTCCTCCAAGGAAACAAGCTCCGGGCAGTAAAACCGCTCCCAACTGCTTGGACAACCTCCTCCCGACCGTCTTGGCGAGAGGAGGTCCTTCTGACCAGGTTGCGGATTGGGCATTGCCGGTTTAGCCACCGCTACCTGCTCTCCCGTGACCCAGCCCTGCAGTGCCCTTGTGGTCAGGCATTAACAGTGCGCCATGTTTTATTGTCGTGTCCCCGCTTTAGTCAATCTCGTGTTGTCCTGTCCCTGCCACCTACTGTACCGGATATTTTAGCTGATGACGCTCGGGCAGCTGCTAGTGTTCTGCGTTTTATAACTTTGACTGGCTTGTCCAGACATCTAACCTTTTTTCTTATTTTATCTGCATCTTTGTCAGGTCTTTCTGGTGTGTCCCCCCCCCCCTCCCTCCCCTTGAGTTTTACTAGATTCCATGTGCTCTAACAACAGTGACTGGGCACTAATGACCTCAGTAGTTGAGTGCCCTTAAACCCCACAAAAAAAGAAAAACCTCTGACAGTTCATTTCCTGAGGGAATGCCCTTTAACCACTTAAATTCTCATTTATGTTTGCAGTCTGAGCTACTGGCTGATTTAGTGAATGACACACGAGCTGTCGATGACATTTTACTGGCGATCTGTCATAGCAATATGGCAAAGGACATGTAGTCTCTAGTTCAGGACCTCCGTTTCTATATGGCATATTCTATGGATTGTTCTCAGTCCCTGTTTTTTAGCTGTCTTTCAACCTTTTCATACGAATCACCTGAGCACAAATGACAGCTCTGCCAGTACAGTGTCTTTCCATACTTTGCATATGTGATACTACTGTCATCTGTATATGTGCACATTACTATCCCATGACTTCTGTGACCTCAGTGTAACACATGTCATCATTAAAATCTTGAAGACTTGGATTGACTTAAAACTGCAATGTAATTGTACCCTTAGGTGGTGTATATTTTTTGGTTTAGTTTGTATTCTCCAAATGCACCTCTTTAAGTCAGTGTGAAATGGATGTCAGTAGTTCATTTCACACAAATTCCTCTCTTGACTGTGGTTCCAGACACTGAACTACTTGGCAGAAAATTCAACAAGTCATCAAAGTTTGTCCTTTGTAATGACATTTGGAAAATTTAGATATGTAAAATGAGTCTGTGATTTGAAATAGATTTTAGTGCAGAAAATGGATTTAGCGTGTTCCTCTGAAACACTATAATAGTGCTTTGTCTAGACTTTGAATCCTTCCCTGTATTCAAAAAATTTGGAATTGTGCCATACAACTGGATTTCAGCAGTGCAACTGTCAAATTGTTAGCTGATGCTACTTCAGAAAAGGGTTGTTACACAATGACAAAGGCACAAAAGACTTGGACAGAATTTCCATCATTTAATGTAATTAGAGAGAGAGAGAGAGAGAGAGAGAGAGAGAGAGAGAGAGAGAGTGAGTGAGTAAGTATTTTCTGAAGCATGTCACGTCATTCAAATGTTAGTGGTAATTCTAACAAGTGGTTTCACAATCTTAGAGGAGAATGTGAATGTAAGACTTTAATTTGTTGGAAGGAGTCAGGGGAACTAAAATGCATTTAAAAGAAATAGCTTGTACACTTAATTCAACAATACAGCTGTGGGATTGTGATCCCCTATGCTGTCATGACAGCAAAGAATTCAGACATGTCTGCACAACAGGTTGGTGCAGTCCTTACAAAAGATGTTTGGTGAATATTTGGTGGTGGTAGGAAGAAAGGTGACCTTGTTCTTGTGAAATAAGTCTATGAACTTAAATGACCAGTATTTAAAGAAATAGGTGCAATAATTCTGCTGCTACTGCCCTAGATATCACTTGGGGATCATGAGGATGAAATAAGATTAGGGCATATGTAGGAGTCACATTTTTATTGCTCAATATGTGAATTAAATAGAACAATCTCGGAAGTCAGTCATTCACTATTAAGTGGCTCGCAGAGTAGATATAAAGATGAAGAAATACATTGGTTTTTGTAAAAATTCTGATTGTTTAATGTAGATACTGTTGATGTAAACACAACCCTTAAATCTGCAGGGTTCTCCCAAATTATGTAGTGTCACAATGGTTCATCACTATCAGACAAATGTAGTGGTAAAAGTGCACTTAAAAATAAAGCTTCGTACATTTTTGATTTGGAAGAATTTATGCTTGAAATTATCAGTTTTAGATTTCATCTAAGATTGCGATCATGGTTATAAACTTAAGACTGTCTAGATTTCAAATAATCAGTACATCCAGTAATCTTGTGAACACTTAATTTCCAACAGGTGGAGTATCACCAACGCCTGACGACATTGCAATAATCATGTACACAAGTGGCTCAACTGGTGTACCCAAGGGAGTCTTACTGACACACAGAAATATGATGAGCACACTGAAGGCATATTCAGACGCTGTTAAAATTACAGATGCTGATGTGTTTTTAGGTTACCTTCCCCTTGCTCACGTCTTTGAACTTCTTGTTGGTAAGCAAATTTGCGCCAAATCTATTTTAGTTATTAAAGAAATTGTCATGTTTATTATTATTATTATTATTATTTTTATTTTTTTTATTTTTTTCCAGAGTCGGTGTGCTTGCTGTGTGGGGTACCTATTGGATACTCGACACCATTAACAATGATTGACACATCGAGTAAAATAAAAAGAGGAACAAAAGGAGATGCTTCTGTTCTACGGCCAACATGTTTATCTAGTGTACCTGTAAGTATACTAGTCTTCTACTTGCAGTACACACTAAATATACTAGGAACACAATCTTAAATAAAACTTTTGAATTGATTTCAGCTCATTCTGGATCGTATTTCCAAAGGAATAGGTGACAAAGTTACAAAAAGTGGTGCATTCCAAAGAGCTCTATTTACATTTGCTTTCAACTACAGAAAAACCTGGATGAGAAGAGGTTTTGACACACCTTTGATTAACAGGTACTACATTTTGTCTGGAGTAAATAGGTAGTTTTAACAGTTTTAAAGAGCCTGTAAACCACTTGAATAATAATGCTGTAAAAAATTAGTAACAAAGTGCTAGTACATATTAGATATTTAACATTGACAATGTATGTAAAAGTCCGCAGCTCGTGGTCGTGTGGTAGCGTTCTCGCTTCCCACGCCCGGGTTCCCGGGTTCGATTCCCAGCGGGGTCAGGGATTTTCTCTGCCTCGTGATGACTGGGTGTTGCGTGATGTCCTTAGGTTAGTTAGGTTTAAGTAGTTCTAAGTTCTAGGGGACTGATGACCATAGCTGTTAAGTCTCATAGTGCTCCGAGCCATGTATTGGTTCATCTGAAAACTGGTAAAGTTTCCAGTTTTGTTTGTCTTTTTGATGATAGTGTTAAGTACAGCTAAGTACTGGACCAAAACTTGAAAGGTTTAGAGTTTAATCTTCAGTCACTCCTAGAATATTTTGTCACCTATTGTTCCTGTCACCTCTGGCAATTATTTGTGCAAGTAGAGAAAGCTAATGCTTCAGTTGAATTCTTTGTTAGCCTGTGTGTGCCATTACAACTGGCTAGGTAAATTTGTTAAAATGTTGAAAAGGGCATACTGCTTCACATGATTTAGTTATCTCACATTTACTAAATATATTAAAGAACCAGTTATATCAAGAGACAATAGCAGTTAGTGCTGGTCTTTCAGAATATGCAGTTGGGGCTATGCTGTGATCATGCTGGAAACAGTTAAAAGTAATAGTGCATACTAATAATGCCTGCCAATTCAGAGCTTCTAGAGGTCTTGGTCTCCAATGTGAAGTAAATTTTACATTAATACTTAAATGCCTCAACTGGAAACAAATCGATCTTGCACATTTTGGACATAAAACAAAAAACTGAGAAACACTGTGGGATTATCACAGAAATCACATATTTTGGGAGTAAAAGCAGTGATATGATGCTATGGTTAGACACTAAAACTCAATCAAGATGCTGGCAGCCAAAGCTCTGTCTTGCAGTTGATTTAGGTTGATGATGATTTTCATAAATTCCTAAAAGCAAATGCTGGGAAGATTACTTTGAAAGAAGACTACTTCCCAAATGAAGCTTGTTGGATTTGCAATGACCTCAACAATATGTTAAAACAATAATTTCATTTAATTTCATGATAGGTTCCAGTCCAAAAGTGTAGTCCTCAACCATATACACAAATGTTTCACAAGATCCAAAATTCCTCCTTTTGCTAATGAATTTGTTATAACCTGTCAGATGATCTTGGCCTGAAACATGGTAAAAGGGATTCCTCGTGTGGAATGCTGTATATTGGCCTATTGTGTCTATCAAAGACCATTTTGATGAACACTATCATCTACATCAGATTCAACCAGATAAATCTGCAGTAGTTGACTAAACAAGGATTAAATTTGCAGTCTTGTCTTTCTGGGGGTGTGATAAGAAAGGCATGTTTGCTCAGTGAATAACTTTAAAAAGGCATTCAGGGTTGGTTATGTCCAGCCTGGAGCCATGCCCACCATTGGATATAGAGGAAAAAAAAGAATAGGATGAAAATTAAACAGCAACATGTTGAGAGCCATCTAAGAATTTTTGTTTGGATCCTAGCCAGTGATACTCAATGACAGTAGCAGCACAGGTAATCTGGTACCTGTACAAAAGGCCAGTTTTGCTCTTGGTAATATATTCAGAGATTCAGCTATGTGCTGTTGCACATACTCAACTTTCAAATGGGGTCTCCATAACAGACTAGCTGTGTGGACACTGACAGTTGCTACTTACCAGCAATAACAGCTGTAACCACCTGATACCACATAGTTGCCTTGAAATATTGTGGGTACACGAAACAGTTGTGGACCTCAGAGCCTGTCATCTGTCTGAAACACAATGTTGGTAGTACCAGCATCAACTGTTGGTGTGAAAGTTGTCTTTGCCTTGAGCATTTCCTTTCTTGAAAAATGAGTTATCAGGACTTTGTCTTTTCCTTTCACTTCTGGGTCTTTGGTAATGTTACTACTTAATTTGTGATTTGTCCAGTCGCTCTTTCTGCCAAGTTAAATTGCTCTAAAAGCTGTTAATTATCTGAAATGTGTTCTTTACCACCCTTGATTAAGATTTTTGTGCAATTTCTTGGGCAAATAGCTCTCCCGCCTTATGCTTGAAAACCCTGCACCAAAATTATGTAAATAGGTGAAATGACACAACAAAATCTGTTAGTAGCAAAAACATATCTGGAGGAAACTACCAATAAATAATCCACCTGTAACATTTGTAATTGGCCTTCCTTGTATGAATTTCACCATCCAGTTAATGATAACTAACATTATAATAAACATGAATTGGTTAACTGAAAAAATAAAATGTATCCATCAATGCAAATGCACAATTTAACAATATAAATAACTGTTGTTAAATTGTAAAGCTTCAGTTTCGCTTTGAAAAGAAGCTTTGATAGTAGTATAATATCACTCTGAAAAGGATTACTGGTATCTGAAGACTTCTTGGTGAGAAATGCATTTAAAGGGATACATAGTTGCCCACTATTGCTCATTGCTGTGTTAAAAAGCGACCATTTACCCATGTAGTTCTCACCACAGGAAAAGTATTTACATGATTGCAAAGGTAATTATAATAGATCTGTTGAAATTTGTACAGTCGCATTAAGTTGTCGACATGCTCGGGTTTTTCAGTTATCCTTTTGAGGAAGATAAAATTACAAAAGGCTCAAAATTCATAGGTTGTAAACCTTGTGTGGCAAATTTACAGAAAAGAGAAATTTTTATGAAATTTTGGGTCTTGACCAATCAGAGATTCTGCAGAAATTTGAGTCAAAGTAGTATAGACCTTACCAAATTGGCCACTGTTCGATGACTCGGTGTGAAATCGTTAAATTATTAATAAATTTCCATAGACTGTTCACCAAGCATTCAGTTGGCTGTGAATGGTCTCATACTAGTTCTGATAATTGGGAAAAGGTTATGAAATGGATGTTGATAAATATCTTGCAAAAAATTTTGCTACCAAATATAAGTTGGAGCTCACTTTACTGTGTTTGAATGTATCTGAAATTCTAAAATGGTCCACTAAAATGAGTAATAATTTTGTAAAAATTTATTAAAGAGTCAGCTTGGCAGAACCTTAAATTCATGAGAGTTGCCACGCTACAAAAAAGTTGGCTGTTGATTTTACAAATAAACTTTCGTTTGTAGGCTGTCAGGAAAGTTTAATAAA